>NC_140587.1:1008265526-1008996239 GCF_964204655.1 Triturus cristatus | reverse complement strand
TAGCAATTCAGTGACCTGGTAAGGTATGGGAGGAAGGCTTATGCTACAGTTAGTGGAAATAATAAAAACTATGAGTAACAGATTCTAACATCTTTATTTTAGCACATCCCTATCAGTTAACCAATATTGCTACCGCCTTGAAAAGTTATATTTATGCGGAAGACCCCACTAAAAGGTCCTGAGAGCCATCAGATGTTATGAAATTATTTTAATGAGAGCAAAACAATTAAAAGCGAGTTTGACTTACCATATAAATTGATAGAGGCATGCAGAAGGCTGATGAATTTGATTTCTTTTTTTTTTGTCTCAGCAACGCAGAGAGATTCTCCTCTGCAACACTGCCTCTGCTGGCCATGCAATATAATCTGCAGATGGAAAAGTCCACCGTTAGTCCATTATTAGAATTTGAATATTTCCAAACTCAAGCCAACACTACCAAATAAAATTATTTTCATAAAGCTATAACAATTAGTACAATGGAGTCTGTGATACTGTGAAAATTCAAAGTTCACTAAAAATTCTATTTTCCATTTTAATTTCAACCTAGCACACTTCTCTCAATCCTATGTCTCATTTGCTACCACTCTGTACACAACTCTAGCACCTATATGAGGACTTAGATAGAAAGATCTCTTTAGTAGCCAAGTGACAGCGTACCCTTCTCACTGGAATTCTTTAGGTTATGGTACCCCAATAGCAATTCAGTGATCTGGAAAGGTATGGGAGGAAGGCTTATGCTACAGTTAGTGGAAATAATAAAAACTATGAGTAACAGATTCTAACATCTTTATTTTAGCACATCCCTATCAGTTAACCAATATTGCTACCGCCTTGAAAAGTTATATTTATGCGGAAGACCCCACTAAAAGGTCCTGAGAGCCATCAGATGTTATGAAATTATTTTAATGAGAGCAAAACAATTAAAAGCGAGTTTGACTTACCATATAAATTGATAGAGGCATGCAGAAGGCTGATGAATTTGATTTCTTTTTTTTTTGTCTCAGCAACGCAGAGAGATTCTCCTCTGCAACACTGCCTCTGCTGGCCATGCAATATAATCTGCAGATGGAAAAGTCCACCGTTAGTCCATTATTAGAATTTGAATATTTCCAAACTCAAGCCAACACTACCAAATAAAATTATTTTCATAAAGCTATAACAATTAGTACAATGGAGTCTGTGATACTGTGAAAATTCAAAGTTCACTAAAAATTCTATTTTCCATTTTAATTTCAACCTAGCACACTTCTCTCAATCCTATGTCTCATTTGCTACCACTCTGTACACAACTCTAGCACCTATATGAGGACTTAGATAGAAAGATCTCTTTAGTAGCCAAGTGACAGCGTACCCTTCTCACTGGAATTCTTTAGGTTATGGTACCCCAATAGCAATTCAGTGATCTGGAAAGGTATGGGAGGAAGGCTTTTGCTACAGTTAGTGGAAATAATAAAAACTATGAGTAACAGATTCTAACATCTTTATTTTAGCACATCCCTATCAGTTAACCAATATTGCTACCGCCTTGAAAAGTTATATTTATGCGGAAGACCCCACTAAAAGGTCCTGAGAGCCATCAGATGTAATGAAATTATTTTAATGAGAGCAAAACAATTAAAAGCGAGTTTGACTTACCATATAAATTGATAGAGGCATGCAGAAGGCTGATGAATTTGATTTCTTTTTTTTTTGTCTCAGCAACGCAGAGAGATTCTCCTCTGCAACACTGCCTCTGCTGGCCATGCAATATAATCTGCAGATGGAAAAGTCCACCGTTAGTCCATTATTAGAATTTGAATATTTCCAAACTCAAGCCAACACTACCAAATAAAATTATTTTCATAAAGCTATAACAATTAGTACAATGGAGTCTGTGATACTGTGAAAATTCAAAGTTCACTAAAAATTCTATTTTCCATTTTAATTTCAACCTAGCACACTTCTCTCAATCCTATGTCTCATTTGCTACCACTCTGTACACAACTCTAGCACCTATATGAGGACTTAGATAGAAAGATCTCTTTAGTAGCCAAGTGACAGCGTACCCTTCTCACTGGAATTCTTTAGGTTATGGTACCCCAATAGCAATTCAGTGATCTGGAAAGGTATGGGAGGAAGGCTTATGCTACAGTTAGTGGAAATAAT
Source organism: Triturus cristatus (assembly GCF_964204655.1). NCBI lineage: Eukaryota > Metazoa > Chordata > Amphibia > Caudata > Salamandridae > Triturus > Triturus cristatus. The sequence continues at coordinate 1,008,994,094 of NC_140587.1, read as the reverse complement.
AAAAACTATGAGTAACAGATTCTAACATCTTTATTTTAGCACATCCCTATCAGTTAACCAATATTGCTACCGCCTTGAAAAGTTATATTTATGCGGAAGACCCCACTAAAAGGTCCTGAGAGCCATCAGATGTTATGAAATTATTTTAATGAGAGCAAAACAATTAAAAGCGAGTTTGACTTACCATATAAATTGATAGAGGCATGCAGAAGGCTGATGAATTTGATTTCTTTTTTTTTTTGTCTCAGCAACGCAGAGAGATTCTCCTCTGCAACACTGCCTCTGCTGGCCATGCAATATAATCTGCAGATGGAAAAGTCCACCGTTAGTCCATTATTAGAATTTGAATATTTCCAAACTCAAGCCAACACTACCAAATAAAATTATTTTCATAAAGCTATAACAATTAGTACAATGGAGTCTGTGATACTGTGAAAATTCAAAGTTCACTAAAAATTCTATTTTCCATTTTAATTTCAACCTAGCACACTTCTCTCAATCCTATGTCTCATTTGCTACCACTCTGTACACAACTCTAGCACCTATATGAGGACTTAGATAGAAAGATCTCTTTAGTAGCCAAGTGACAGCGTACCCTTCTCACTGGAATTCTTTAGGTTATGGTACCCCAATAGCAATTCAGTGATCTGGAAAGGTATGGGAGGAAGGCTTATGCTACAGTTAGTGGAAATAATAAAAACTATGAGTAACAGATTCTAACATCTTTATTTTAGCACATCCCTATCAGTTAACCAATATTGCTACCGCCTTGAAAAGTTATATTTATGCGGAAGACCCCACTAAAAGGTCCTGAGAGCCATCAGATGTTATGAAATTATTTTAATGAGAGCAAAACAATTAAAAGCGAGTTTGACTTACCATATAAATTGATAGAGGCATGCAGAAGGCTGATGAATTTGATTTCTTTTTTTTTTGTCTCAGCAACGCAGAGAGATTCTCCTCTGCAACACTGCCTCTGCTGGCCATGCAATATAATCTGCAGATGGAAAAGTCCACCGTTAGTCCATTATTAGAATTTGAATATTTCCAAACTCAAGCCAACACTACCAAATAAAATTATTTTCATAAAGCTATAACAATTAGTACAATGGAGTCTGTGATACTGTGAAAATTCAAAGTTCACTAAAAATTCTATTTTCCATTTTAATTTCAACCTAGCACACTTCTCTCAATCCTATGTCTCATTTGCTACCACTCTGTACACAACTCTAGCACCTATATGAGGACGTAGATAGAAAGATCTCTTTAGTAGCCAAGTGACAGCGTACCCTTCTCACTGGAATTCTTTAGGTTATGGTACCCCAATAGCAATTCAGTGATCTGGAAAGGTATGGGAGGAAGGCTTATGCTACAGTTAGTGGAAATAATAAAAACTATGAGTAACAGATTCTAACATCTTTATTTTAGCACATCCCTATCAGTTAACCAATATTGCTACCGCCTTGAAAAGTTATATTTATGCGGAAGACCCCACTAAAAGGTCCTGAGAGCCATCAGATGTTATGAAATTATTTTAATGAGAGCAAAACAATTAAAAGCGAGTTTGACTTACCATATAAATTGATAGAGGCATGCAGAAGGCTGATGAATTTGATTTCTTTTTTTTTTGTCTCAGCAACGCAGAGAGATTCTCCTCTGCAACACTGCCTCTGCTGGCCATGCAATATAATCTGCAGATGGAAAAGTCCACCGTTAGTCCATTATTAGAATTTGAATATTTCCAAACTCAAGCCAACACTACCAAATAAAATTATTTTCATAAAGCTATAACAATTAGTACAATGGAGTCTGTGATACTGTGAAAATTCAAAGTTCACTAAAAATTCTATTTTCCATTTTAATTTCAACCTAGCACACTTCTCTCAATCCTATGTCTCATTTGCTACCACTCTGTACACAACTCTAGCACCTATATGAGGACTTAGATAGAAAGATCTCTTTAGTAGCCAAGTGACAGCGTACCCTTCTCACTGGAATTCTTTAGGTTATGGTACCCCAATAGCAATTCAGTGATCTGGAAAGGTATGGGAGGAAGGCTTATGCTACAGTTAGTGGAAATAATAAAAACTATGAGTAACAGATTCTAACATCTTTATTTTAGCACATCCCTATCAGTTAACCAATATTGCTACCGCCTTGAAAAGTTATATTTATGCGGAAGACCCCACTAAAAGGTCCTGAGAGCCATCAGATGTTATGAAATTATTTTAATGAGAGCAAAACAATTAAAAGCGAGTTTGACTTACCATATAAATTGATAGAGGCATGCAGAAGGCTGATGAATTTGATTTCTTTTTTTTTTGTCTCAGCAACGCAGAGAGATTCTCCTCTGCAACACTGCCTCTGCTGGCCATGCAATATAATCTGCAGATGGAAAAGTCCACCGTTAGTCCATTATTAGAATTTGAATATTTCCAAACTCAAGCCAACACTACCAAATAAAATTATTTTCATAAAGCTATAACAATTAGTACAATGGAGTCTGTGATACTGTGAAAATTCAAAGTTCACTAAAAATTCTATTTTCCATTTTAATTTCAACCTAGCACACTTCTCTCAATCCTATGTCTCATTTGCTACCACTCTGTACACAACTCTAGCACCTATATGAGGACGTAGATAGAAAGATCTCTTTAGTAGCCAAGTGACAGCGTACCCTTCTCACTGGAATTCTTTAGGTTATGGTACCCCAATAGCAATTCAGTGATCTGGAAAGGTATGGGAGGAAGGCTTTTGCTACAGTTAGTGGAAATAATAAAAACTATGAGTAACAGATTCTAACATCTTTATTTTAGCACATCCCTATCAGTTAACCAATATTGCTACCGCCTTGAAAAGTTATATTTATGCGGAAGACCCCACTAAAAGGTCCTGAGAGCCATCAGATGTTATGAAATTATTTTAATGAGAGCAAAACAATTAAAAGCGAGTTTGACTTACCATATAAATTGATAGAGGCATGCAGAAGGCTGATGAATTTGATTTCTTTTTTTTTTGTCTCAGCAACGCAGAGAGATTCTCCTCTGCAACACTGCCTCTGCTGGCCATGCAATATAATCTGCAGATGGAAAAGTCCACCGTTAGTCCATTATTAGAATTTGAATATTTCCAAACTCAAGCCAACACTACCAAATAAAATTATTTTCATAAAGCTATAACAATTAGTACAATGGAGTCTGTGATACTGTGAAAATTCAAAGTTCACTAAAAATTCTATTTTCCATTTTAATTTCAACCTAGCACACTTCTCTCAATCCTATGTCTCATTTGCTACCACTCTGTACACAACTCTAGCACCTATATGAGGACTTAGATAGAAAGATCTCTTTAGTAGCCAAGTGACAGCGTACCCTTCTCACTGGAATTCTTTAGGTTATGGTACCCCAATAGCAATTCAGTGATCTGGAAAGGTATGGGAGGAAGGCTTATGCTACAGTTAGTGGAAATAATAAAAACTATGAGTAACAGATTCTAACATCTTTATTTTAGCACATCCCTATCAGTTAACCAATATTGCTACCGCCTTGAAAAGTTATATTTATGCGGAAGACCCCACTAAAAGGTCCTGAGAGCCATCAGATGTTATGAAATTATTTTAATGAGAGCAAAACAATTAAAAGCGAGTTTGACTTACCATATAAATTGATAGAGGCATGCAGAAGGCTGATGAATTTGATTTCTTTTTTTTTTGTCTCAGCAACGCAGAGAGATTCTCCTCTGCAACACTGCCTCTGCTGGCCATGCAATATAATCTGCAGATGGAAAAGTCCACCGTTAGTCCATTATTAGAATTTGAATATTTCCAAACTCAAGCCAACACTACCAAATAAAATTATTTTCATAAAGCTATAACAATTAGTACAATGGAGTCTGTGATACTGTGAAAATTCAAAGTTCACTAAAAATTCTATTTTCCATTTTAATTTCAACCTAGCACACTTCTCTCAATCCTATGTCTCATTTGCTACCACTCTGTACACAACTCTAGCACCTATATGAGGACTTAGATAGAAAGATCTCTTTAGTAGCCAAGTGACAGCGTACCCTTCTCACTGGAATTCTTTAGGTTATGGTACCCCAATAGCAATTCAGTGATCTGGAAAGGTATGGGAGGAAGGCTTATGCTACAGTTAGTGGAAATAATAAAAACTATGAGTAACAGATTCTAACATCTTTATTTTAGCACATCCCTATCAGTTAACCAATATTGCTACCGCCTTGAAAAGTTAAATTTATGCGGAAGACCCCACTAAAAGGTCCTGAGAGCCATCAGATGTTCTGAAATTATTTTAATGAGAGCAAAACAATTAAAAGCGAGTTTGACTTACCATATAAATTGATAGAGGCATGCAGAAGGCTGATGAATTTGATTTCTTTTTTTTTTCTCAGCAACACAGAGAGATTCTCCTCTGCAACACTGCCTCTGCTGGCCATGCAATATAATCTGCAGATGGAAAAGTCCACCGTTCGTCCATTATTAGAATTTGAATATTTCCAAACTCAAGCCAACATTACCAAATAAAATTATTTTCATAAAGCTATAACAATTAGTACAATGGAGTCTGTGATACTGTGAAAATTCAAAGTTCACTAAAAATTCTATTTTCCATTTTAATTTCAACCTAGCACACTTCTCTCAATCCTATGTCTCATTTGCTACCACTCTGTACACAACTCTAGCACCTATATGAGGACTTAGATAGAAAGATCTCTTTAGTAGCCAAGTGACAGCGTACCCTTCTCACTGGAATTCTTTAGGTTATGGTACCCCAATAGCAATTCAGTGATCTGGAAAGGTATGGGAGGAAGGCTTATGCTACAGTTAGTGGAAATAATAAAAACTATGAGTAACAGATTCTAACATCTTTATTTTAGCACATCCCTATCAGTTAACCAATATTGCTACCGCCTTGAAAAGTTAAATATATGCGGAAGACCCCACTAAAAGGTCCTGAGAGCCATCAGATGTTATGAAATTATTTTAATGAGAGCAAAACAATTAAAAGCGAGTTTGACTTACCATATAAATTGATAGAGGCATGCAGAAGGCTGATGAATTTGATTTCTTTTTTTTTTTCTCAGCAACACAGAGAGATTCTCCTCTGCAACACTGCCTCTGCTGGCCATGCAATATAATCTGCAGATGGAAAAGTCCACCGTTCGTCCATTATTAGAATTTGAATATTTCCAAACTCAAGCCAACATTACCAAATAAAATTATTTTCATAAAGCTATAACAATTAGTACAATGGAGTGTGTGATATTGTGAAAATTCAAAGTTCACTAAAAATTCTATTTTCCATTTTAATTTCAACCTAGCACACTTCTCTCAATTCTATGTCTCATTTGCTACCACTCTGTACACAACTCTAGCACCTATATGAGGACGTATATAGAAAGATCTCTTTAGTAGCCAAGTTACAGCGTACCCTTCTCACTGGAATTCTTTAGGTTATGGTACACCAATAGCAATTCAGTGACCTGGTAAGGTATGGGAGGAAGGCTTATGCTACAGTTAGTGGAAATAATAAAAACTATGAGTAACAGATTCTAACATCTTTATTTTAGCACATCCCTATCAGTTAACCAATATTGCTACCGCCTTGAAAAGTTAAATTTATGCGGAAGACCCCACTAAAAGGTCCTGAGAGCCATCAGATGTTATGAAATTATTTTAATGAGAGCAAAACAATTAAAAGCGAGTTTGACTTACCATATAAATTGATAGAGGCATGCAGAAGGCTGATGAATTTGATTTCTTTTTTTTTTGTCTCAGCAACGCAGAGAGATTCTCCTCTGCAACACTGCCTCTGCTGGCCATGCAATATAATCTGCAGATGGAAAAGTCCACCGTTAGTCCATTATTAGAATTTGAATATTTCCAAACTCAAGCCAACACTACCAAATAAAATTATTTTCATAAAGCTATAACAATTAGTACAATGGAGTCTGTGATACTGTGAAAATTCAAAGTTCACTAAAAATTCTATTTTCCATTTTAATTTCAACCTAGCACACTTCTCTCAATCCTATGTCTCATTTGCTACCACTCTGTACACAACTCTAGCACCTATATGAGGACGTAGATAGAAAGATCTCTTTAGTAGCCAAGTGACAGCGTACCCTTCTCACTGGAATTCTTTAGGTTATGGTACCCCAATAGCAATTCAGTGATCTGGAAAGGTATGGGAGGAAGGCTTATGCTACAGTTAGTGGAAATAATAAAAACTATGAGTAACAGATTCTAACATCTTTATTTTAGAACATCCCTATCAGTTAACCAATATTGCTACCGCCTTGAAAAGTTAAATTTATGCGGAAGACCCCACTAAAAGGTCCTGAGAGCCATCAGATGTTATGAAATTATTTTAATGAGAGCAAAACAATTAAAAGCGAGTTTGACTTACCATATAAATTGATAGAGGCATGCAGAAGGCTGATGAATTTGATTTCTTTTTTTTTTGTCTCAGCAACGCAGAGAGATTCTCCTCTGCAACACTGCCTCTGCTGGCCATGCAATATAATCTGCAGATGGAAAAGTCCACCGTTCGTCCATTATTAGAATTTGAATATTTCCAAACTCAAGCCAACACTACCAAATAAAATTATTTTCATAAAGCTATAACAATTAGTACAATGGAGTCTGTGATACTGTGAAAATTCAAAGTTCACTAAAAATTCTATTTTCCATTTTAATTTCAACCTAGCACACTTCTCTCAATCCTATGTCTCATTTGCTACCACTCTGTACACAACTCTAGCACCTATATGAGGACGTAGATAGAAAGATCTCTTTAGTAGCCAAGTGACAGCGTACCCTTCTCACTGGAATTCTTTAGGTTATGGTACCCCAATAGCAATTCAGTGATCTGGAAAGGTATGGGAGGAAGGCTTATGCTACAGTTAGTGGAAATAATAAAAACTATGAGTAACAGATTCTAACATCTTTATTTTAGAACATCCCTATCAGTTAACCAATATTGCTACCGCCTTGAAAAGTTAAATTTATGCGGAAGACCCCACTAAAAGGTCCTGAGAGCCATCAGATGTTATGAAATTATTTTAATGAGAGCAAAACAATTAAAAGCGAGTTTGACTTACCATATAAATTGATAGAGGCATGCAGAAGGCTGATGAATTTGATTTCTTTTTTTTTTGTCTCAGCAACGCAGAGAGATTCTCCTCTGCAACACTGCCTCTGCTGGCCATGCAATATAATCTGCAGATGGGAAAGTCCACCGTTAGTCCATTATTAGAATTTGAATATTTCCAAACTCAAGCCAACACTACCAAATAAAATTATTTTCATAAAGCTATAACAATTAGTACAATGGAGTCTGTGATACTGTGAAAATTCAAAGTTCACTAAAAATTCTATTTTCCATTTTAATTTCAACCTAGCACACTTCTCTCAATCCTATGTCTCATTTGCTACCACTCTGTACACAACTCTAGCACCTATATGAGGACTTAGATAGAAAGATCTCTTTAGTAGCCAAGTGACAGCGTACCCTTCTCACTGGAATTCTTTAGGTTATGGTACCCCAATAGCAATTCAGTGATCTGGAAAGGTATGGGAGGAAGGCTTATGCTACAGTTAGTGGAAATAATAAAAACTATGAGTAACAGATTCTAACATCTTTATTTTAGCACATCCCTATCAGTTAACCAATATTGCTACCGCCTTGAAAAGTTAAATTTATGCGGAAGACCCCACTAAAAGGTCCTGAGAGCCATCAGATGTTCTGAAATTATTTTAATGAGAGCAAAACAATTAAAAGCGAGTTTGACTTACCATATAAATTGATAGAGGCATGCAGAAGGCTGATGAATTTGATTTTTTTTTTTTTTCTCAGCAACACAGAGAGATTCTCCTCTGCAACACTGCCTCTGCTGGCCATGCAATATAATCTGCAGATGGAAAAGTCCACCGTTCGTCCATTATTAGAATTTGAATATTTCCAAACTCAAGCCAACATTACCAAATAAAATTATTTTCATAAAGCTATAACAATTAGTACAATGGAGTCTGTGATACTGTGAAAATTCAAAGTTCACTAAAAATTCTATTTTCCATTTTAATTTCAACCTAGCACACTTCTCTCAATCCTATGTCTCATTTGCTACCACTCTGTACACAACTCTAGCACCTATATGAGGACGTAGATAGAAAGATCTCTTTAGTAGCCAAGTGACAGCGTACCCTTCTCACTGGAATTCTTTAGGTTATGGTACCCCAATAGCAATTCAGTGATCTGGAAAGGTATGGGAGGAAGGCTTATGCTACAGTTAGTGGAAATAATAAAAACTATGAGTAACAGATTCTAACATCTTTATTTTAGCACATCCCTATCAGTTAACCAATATTGCTACCGCCTTGAAAAGTTAAATATATGCGGAAGACCCCACTAAAAGGTCCTGAGAGCCATCAGATGTTATGAAATTATTTTAATGAGAGCAAAACAATTAAAAGCGAGTTTGACTTACCATATAAATTGATAGAGGCATGCAGAAGGCTGATGAATTTGATTTCTTTTTTTTTTTCTCAGCAACACAGAGAGATTCTCCTCTGCAACACTGCCTCTGCTGGCCATGCAATATAATCTGCAGATGGAAAAGTCCACCGTTCGTCCATTATTAGAATTTGAATATTTCCAAACTCAAGCCAACATTACCAAATTAAATTATTTTCATAAAGCTATAACAATTAGTACAATGGAGTGTGTGATATTGTGAAAATTCAAAGTTCACTAAAAATTCTATTTTCCATTTTAATTTCAACCTAGCACACTTCTCTCAATTCTATGTCTCATTTGCTACCACTCTGTACACAACTCTAGCACCTATATGAGGACGTAGATAGAAAGATCTCTTTAGTAGCCAAGTTACAGCGTACCCTTCTCACTGGAATTCTTTAGGTTATGGTACACCAATAGCAATTCAGTGACCTGGTAAGGTATGGGAGGAAGGCTTATGCTACAGTTAGTGGAAATATTAAAAACTATGAGTAACAGATTCTAACATCTTTATTTTAGCACATCCCTATCAGTTAACCAATATTGCTACCGCCTTGAAAAGTTAAATTTATGCGGAAGACCCCACTAAAAGGTCCTGAGAGCCATCAGATGTTCTGAAATTATTTTAATGAGAGCAAAACAATTAAAAGCGAGTTTGACTTACCATATAAATTGATAGAGGCATGCAGAAGGCTGATGAATTTGATTTCTTTTTTTTTTTTCTCAGCAACACAGAGAGATTCTCCTCTGCAACACTGCCTCTGCTGGCCATGCAATATAATCTGCAGATGGAAAAGTCCACCGTTCGTCCATTATTAGAATTTGAATATTTCCAAACTCAAGCCAACATTACCAAATAAAATTATTTTCATAAAGCTATAACAATTAGTACAATGGAGTCTGTGATACTGTGAAAATTCAAAGTTCACTAAAAATTCTATTTTCCATTTTAATTTCAACCTAGCACACTTCTCTCAATCCTATGTCTCATTTGCTACCACTCTGTACACAACTCTAGCACCTATATGAGGACTTAGATAGAAAGATCTCTTTAGTAGCCAAGTGACAGCGTACCCTTCTCACTGGAATTCTTTAGGTTATGGTACCCCAATAGCAATTCAGTGATCTGGAAAGGTATGGGAGGAAGGCTTATGCTACAGTTAGTGGAAATAATAAAAACTATGAGTAACAGATTCTAACATCTTTATTTTAGAACATCCCTATCAGTTAACCAATATTGCTACCGCCTTGAAAAGTTAAATATATGCGGAAGACCCCACTAAAAGGTCCTGAGAGCCATCAGATGTTATGAAATTATTTTAATGAGAGCAAAACAATTAAAAGCGAGTTTGACTTACCATATAAATTGATAGAGGCATGCAGAAGGCTGATGAATTTGATTTCTTTTTTTTTTGTCTCAGCAACGCAGAGAGATTCTCCTCTGCAACACTGCCTCTGCTGGCCATGCAATATAATCTGCAGATGGAAAAGTCCACCGTTAGTCCATTATTAGAATTTGAATATTTCCAAACTCAAGCCAACACTACCAAATAAAATTATTTTCATAAAGCTATAACAATTAGTACAATGGAGTCTGTGATACTGTGAAAATTCAAAGTTCACTAAAAATTCTATTTTCCATTTTAATTTCAACCTAGCACACTTCTCTCAATCCTATGTCTCATTTGCTACCACTCTGTACACAACTCTAGCACCTATATGAGGACTTAGATAGAAAGATCTCTTTAGTAGCCAAGTGACAGCGTACCCTTCTCACTGGAATTCTTTAGGTTATGGTACCCCAATAGCAATTCAGTGATCTGGAAAGGTATGGGAGGAAGGCTTATGCTACAGTTAGTGGAAATAATAAAAACTATGAGTAACAGATTCTAACATCTTTATTTTAGCACATCCCTATCAGTTAACCAATATTGCTACCGCCTTGAAAAGTTAAATTTATGCGGAAGACCCCACTAAAAGGTCCTGAGAGCCATCAGATGTTCTGAAATTATTTTAATGAGAGCAAAACAATTAAAAGCGAGTTTGACTTACCATATAAATTGATAGAGGCATGCAGAAGGCTGATGAATTTGATTTCTTTTTTTTTTCTCAGCAACACAGAGAGATTCTCCTCTGCAACACTGCCTCTGCTGGCCATGCAATATAATCTGCAGATGGAAAAGTCCACCGTTCGTCCATTATTAGAATTTGAATATTTCCAAACTCAAGCCAACATTACCAAATAAAATTATTTTCATAAAGCTATAACAATTAGTACAATGGAGTCTGTGATACTGTGAAAATTCAAAGTTCACTAAAAATTCTATTTTCCATTTTAATTTCAACCTAGCACACTTCTCTCAATCCTATGTCTCATTTGCTACCACTCTGTACACAACTCTAGCACCTATATGAGGACTTAGATAGAAAGATCTCTTTAGTAGCCAAGTGACAGCGTACCCTTCTCACTGGAATTCTTTAGGTTATGGTACCCCAATAGCAATTCAGTGATCTGGAAAGGTATGGGAGGAAGGCTTATGCTACAGTTAGTGGAAATAATAAAAACTATGAGTAACAGATTCTAACATCTTTATTTTAGCACATCCCTATCAGTTAACCAATATTGCTACCGCCTTGAAAAGTTAAATATATGCGGAAGACCCCACTAAAAGGTCCTGAGAGCCATCAGATGTTATGAAATTATTTTAATGAGAGCAAAACAATTAAAAGCGAGTTTGACTTACCATATAAATTGATAGAGGCATGCAGAAGGCTGATGAATTTGATTTCTTTTTTTTTTTCTCAGCAACACAGAGAGATTCTCCTCTGCAACACTGCCTCTGCTGGCCATGCAATATAATCTGCAGATGGAAAAGTCCACCGTTCGTCCATTATTAGAATTTGAATATTTCCAAACTCAAGCCAACATTACCAAATAAAATTATTTTCATAAAGCTATAACAATTAGTACAATGGAGTGTGTGATATTGTGAAAATTCAAAGTTCACTAAAAATTCTATTTTCCATTTTAATTTCAACCTAGCACACTTCTCTCAATTCTATGTCTCATTTGCTACCACTCTGTACACAACTCTAGCACCTATATGAGGACGTATATAGAAAGATCTCTTTAGTAGCCAAGTTACAGCGTACCCTTCTCACTGGAATTCTTTAGGTTATGGTACACCAATAGCAATTCAGTGACCTGGTAAGGTATGGGAGGAAGGCTTATGCTACAGTTAGTGGAAATAATAAAAACTATGAGTAACAGATTCTAACATCTTTATTTTAGCACATCCCTATCAGTTAACCAATATTGCTACCGCCTTGAAAAGTTAAATTTATGCGGAAGACCCCACTAAAAGGTCCTGAGAGCCATCAGATGTTATGAAATTATTTTAATGAGAGCAAAACAATTAAAAGCGAGTTTGACTTACCATATAAATTGATAGAGGCATGCAGAAGGCTGATGAATTTGATTTCTTTTTTTTTTGTCTCAGCAACGCAGAGAGATTCTCCTCTGCAACACTGCCTCTGCTGGCCATGCAATATAATCTGCAGATGGAAAAGTCCACCGTTAGTCCATTATTAGAATTTGAATATTTCCAAACTCAAGCCAACACTACCAAATAAAATTATTTTCATAAAGCTATAACAATTAGTACAATGGAGTCTGTGATACTGTGAAAATTCAAAGTTCACTAAAAATTCTATTTTCCATTTTAATTTCAACCTAGCACACTTCTCTCAATCCTATGTCTCATTTGCTACCACTCTGTACACAACTCTAGCACCTATATGAGGACGTAGATAGAAAGATCTCTTTAGTAGCCAAGTGACAGCGTACCCTTCTCACTGGAATTCTTTAGGTTATGGTACCCCAATAGCAATTCAGTGATCTGGAAAGGTATGGGAGGAAGGCTTATGCTACAGTTAGTGGAAATAATAAAAACTATGAGTAACAGATTCTAACATCTTTATTTTAGAACATCCCTATCAGTTAACCAATATTGCTACCGCCTTGAAAAGTTAAATTTATGCGGAAGACCCCACTAAAAGGTCCTGAGAGCCATCAGATGTTATGAAATTATTTTAATGAGAGCAAAACAATTAAAAGCGAGTTTGACTTACCATATAAATTGATAGAGGCATGCAGAAGGCTGATGAATTTGATTTCTTTTTTTTTTGTCTCAGCAACGCAGAGAGATTCTCCTCTGCAACACTGCCTCTGCTGGCCATGCAATATAATCTGCAGATGGAAAAGTCCACCGTTCGTCCATTATTAGAATTTGAATATTTCCAAACTCAAGCCAACACTACCAAATAAAATTATTTTCATAAAGCTATAACAATTAGTACAATGGAGTCTGTGATACTGTGAAAATTCAAAGTTCACTAAAAATTCTATTTTCCATTTTAATTTCAACCTAGCACACTTCTCTCAATCCTATGTCTCATTTGCTACCACTCTGTACACAACTCTAGCACCTATATGAGGACGTAGATAGAAAGATCTCTTTAGTAGCCAAGTGACAGCGTACCCTTCTCACTGGAATTCTTTAGGTTATGGTACCCCAATAGCAATTCAGTGATCTGGAAAGGTATGGGAGGAAGGCTTATGCTACAGTTAGTGGAAATAATAAAAACTATGAGTAACAGATTCTAACATCTTTATTTTAGAACATCCCTATCAGTTAACCAATATTGCTACCGCCTTGAAAAGTTAAATTTATGCGGAAGACCCCACTAAAAGGTCCTGAGAGCCATCAGATGTTATGAAATTATTTTAATGAGAGCAAAACAATTAAAAGCGAGTTTGACTTACCATATAAATTGATAGAGGCATGCAGAAGGCTGATGAATTTGATTTCTTTTTTTTTTGTCTCAGCAACGCAGAGAGATTCTCCTCTGCAACACTGCCTCTGCTGGCCATGCAATATAATCTGCAGATGGGAAAGTCCACCGTTAGTCCATTATTAGAATTTGAATATTTCCAAACTCAAGCCAACACTACCAAATAAAATTATTTTCATAAAGCTATAACAATTAGTACAATGGAGTCTGTGATACTGTGAAAATTCAAAGTTCACTAAAAATTCTATTTTCCATTTTAATTTCAACCTAGCACACTTCTCTCAATCCTATGTCTCATTTGCTACCACTCTGTACACAACTCTAGCACCTATATGAGGACTTAGATAGAAAGATCTCTTTAGTAGCCAAGTGACAGCGTACCCTTCTCACTGGAATTCTTTAGGTTATGGTACCCCAATAGCAATTCAGTGATCTGGAAAGGTATGGGAGGAAGGCTTATGCTACAGTTAGTGGAAATAATAAAAACTATGAGTAACAGATTCTAACATCTTTATTTTAGCACATCCCTATCAGTTAACCAATATTGCTACCGCCTTGAAAAGTTAAATTTATGCGGAAGACCCCACTAAAAGGTCCTGAGAGCCATCAGATGTTCTGAAATTATTTTAATGAGAGCAAAACAATTAAAAGCGAGTTTGACTTACCATATAAATTGATAGAGGCATGCAGAAGGCTGATGAATTTGATTTTTTTTTTTTTTCTCAGCAACACAGAGAGATTCTCCTCTGCAACACTGCCTCTGCTGGCCATGCAATATAATCTGCAGATGGAAAAGTCCACCGTTCGTCCATTATTAGAATTTGAATATTTCCAAACTCAAGCCAACATTACCAAATAAAATTATTTTCATAAAGCTATAACAATTAGTACAATGGAGTCTGTGATACTGTGAAAATTCAAAGTTCACTAAAAATTCTATTTTCCATTTTAATTTCAACCTAGCACACTTCTCTCAATCCTATGTCTCATTTGCTACCACTCTGTACACAACTCTAGCACCTATATGAGGACGTAGATAGAAAGATCTCTTTAGTAGCCAAGTGACAGCGTACCCTTCTCACTGGAATTCTTTAGGTTATGGTACCCCAATAGCAATTCAGTGATCTGGAAAGGTATGGGAGGAAGGCTTATGCTACAGTTAGTGGAAATAATAAAAACTATGAGTAACAGATTCTAACATCTTTATTTTAGCACATCCCTATCAGTTAACCAATATTGCTACCGCCTTGAAAAGTTAAATATATGCGGAAGACCCCACTAAAAGGTCCTGAGAGCCATCAGATGTTATGAAATTATTTTAATGAGAGCAAAACAATTAAAAGCGAGTTTGACTTACCATATAAATTGATAGAGGCATGCAGAAGGCTGATGAATTTGATTTCTTTTTTTTTTTCTCAGCAACACAGAGAGATTCTCCTCTGCAACACTGCCTCTGCTGGCCATGCAATATAATCTGCAGATGGAAAAGTCCACCGTTCGTCCATTATTAGAATTTGAATATTTCCAAACTCAAGCCAACATTACCAAATTAAATTATTTTCATAAAGCTATAACAATTAGTACAATGGAGTGTGTGATATTGTGAAAATTCAAAGTTCACTAAAAATTCTATTTTCCATTTTAATTTCAACCTAGCACACTTCTCTCAATTCTATGTCTCATTTGCTACCACTCTGTACACAACTCTAGCACCTATATGAGGACGTAGATAGAAAGATCTCTTTAGTAGCCAAGTTACAGCGTACCCTTCTCACTGGAATTCTTTAGGTTATGGTACACCAATAGCAATTCAGTGACCTGGTAAGGTATGGGAGGAAGGCTTATGCTACAGTTAGTGGAAATATTAAAAACTATGAGTAACAGATTCTAACATCTTTATTTTAGCACATCCCTATCAGTTAACCAATATTGCTACCGCCTTGAAAAGTTAAATTTATGCGGAAGACCCCACTAAAAGGTCCTGAGAGCCATCAGATGTTCTGAAATTATTTTAATGAGAGCAAAACAATTAAAAGCGAGTTTGACTTACCATATAAATTGATAGAGGCATGCAGAAGGCTGATGAATTTGATTTCTTTTTTTTTTTTCTCAGCAACACAGAGAGATTCTCCTCTGCAACACTGCCTCTGCTGGCCATGCAATATAATCTGCAGATGGAAAAGTCCACCGTTCGTCCATTATTAGAATTTGAATATTTCCAAACTCAAGCCAACATTACCAAATAAAATTATTTTCATAAAGCTATAACAATTAGTACAATGGAGTCTGTGATACTGTGAAAATTCAAAGTTCACTAAAAATTCTATTTTCCATTTTAATTTCAACCTAGCACACTTCTCTCAATCCTATGTCTCATTTGCTACCACTCTGTACACAACTCTAGCACCTATATGAGGACTTAGATAGAAAGATCTCTTTAGTAGCCAAGTGACAGCGTACCCTTCTCACTGGAATTCTTTAGGTTATGGTACCCCAATAGCAATTCAGTGATCTGGAAAGGTATGGGAGGAAGGCTTATGCTACAGTTAGTGGAAATAATAAAAACTATGAGTAACAGATTCTAACATCTTTATTTTAGAACATCCCTATCAGTTAACCAATATTGCTACCGCCTTGAAAAGTTAAATATATGCGGAAGACCCCACTAAAAGGTCCTGAGAGCCATCAGATGTTATGAAATTATTTTAATGAGAGCAAAACAATTAAAAGCGAGTTTGACTTACCATATAAATTGATAGAGGCATGCAGAAGGCTGATGAATTTGATTTCTTTTTTTTTTGTCTCAGCAACGCAGAGAGATTCTCCTCTGCAACACTGCCTCTGCTGGCCATGCAATATAATCTGCAGATGGAAAAGTCCACCGTTAGTCCATTATTAGAATTTGAATATTTCCAAACTCAAGCCAACACTACCAAATAAAATTATTTTCATAAAGCTATAACAATTAGTACAATGGAGTCTGTGATACTGTGAAAATTCAAAGTTCACTAAAAATTCTATTTTCCATTTTAATTTCAACCTAGCACACTTCTCTCAATCCTATGTCTCATTTGCTACCACTCTGTACACAACTCTAGCACCTATATGAGGACGTAGATAGAAAGATCTCTTTAGTAGCCAAGTGACAGCGTACCCTTCTCACTGGAATTCTTTAGGTTATGGTACCCCAATAGCAATTCAGTGATCTGGAAAGGTATGGGAGGAAGGCTTTTGCTACAGTTAGTGGAAATAATAAAAACTATGAGTAACAGATTCTAACATCTTTATTTTAGCACATCCCTATCAGTTAACCAATATTGCTACCGCCTTGAAAAGTTATATTTATGCGGAAGACCCCACTAAAAGGTCCTGAGAGCCATCAGATGTTATGAAATTATTTTAATGAGAGCAAAACAATTAAAAGCGAGTTTGACTTACCATATAAATTGATAGAGGCATGCAGAAGGCTGATGAATTTGATTTCTTTTTTTTTTGTCTCAGCAACGCAGAGAGATTCTCCTCTGCAACACTGCCTCTGCTGGCCATGCAATATAATCTGCAGATGGAAAAGTCCACCGTTAGTCCATTATTAGAATTTGAATATTTCCAAACTCAAGCCAACACTACCAAATAAAATTATTTTCATAAAGCTATAACAATTAGTACAATGGAGTCTGTGATACTGTGAAAATTCAAAGTTCACTAAAAATTCTATTTTCCATTTTAATTTCAACCTAGCACACTTCTCTCAATCCTATGTCTCATTTGCTACCACTCTGTACACAACTCTAGCACCTATATGAGGACTTAGATAGAAAGATCTCTTTAGTAGCCAAGTGACAGCGTACCCTTCTCACTGGAATTCTTTAGGTTATGGTACCCCAATAGCAATTCAGTGATCTGGAAAGGTATGGGAGGAAGGCTTATGCTACAGTTAGTGGAAATAATAAAAACTATGAGTAACAGATTCTAACATCTTTATTTTAGCACATCCCTATCAGTTAACCAATATTGCTACCGCCTTGAAAAGTTAAATTTATGCGGAAGACCCCACTAAAAGGTCCTGAGAGCCATCAGATGTTATGAAATTATTTTAATGAGAGCAAAACAATTAAAAGCGAGTTTGACTTACCATATAAATTGATAGAGGCATGCAGAAGGCTGATGAATTTGATTTCTTTTTTTTTTGTCTCAGCAACGCAGAGAGATTCTCCTCTGCAACACTGCCTCTGCTGGCCATGCAATATAATCTGCAGATGGAAAAGTCCACCGTTAGTCCATTATTAGAATTTGAATATTTCCAAACTCAAGCCAACACTACCAAATAAAATTATTTTCATAAAGCTATAACAATTAGTACAATGGAGTCTGTGATACTGTGAAAATTCAAAGTTCACTAAAAATTCTATTTTCCATTTTAATTTCAACCTAGCACACTTCTCTCAATCCTATGTCTCATTTGCTACCACTCTGTACACAACTCTAGCACCTATATGAGGACGTAGATAGAAAGATCTCTTTAGTAGCCAAGTGACAGCGTACCCTTCTCACTGGAATTCTTTAGGTTATGGTACCCCAATAGCAATTCAGTGATCTGGAAAGGTATGGGAGGAAGGCTTATGCTACAGTTAGTGGAAATAATAAAAACTATGAGTAACAGATTCTAACATCTTTATTTTAGAACATCCCTATCAGTTAACCAATATTGCTACCGCCTTGAAAAGTTAAATTTATGCGGAAGACCCCACTAAAAGGTCCTGAGAGCCATCAGATGTTATGAAATTATTTTAATGAGAGCAAAACAATTAAAAGCGAGTTTGACTTACCATATAAATTGATAGAGGCATGCAGAAGGCTGATGAATTTGATTTCTTTTTTTTTTGTCTCAGCAACGCAGAGAGATTCTCCTCTGCAACACTGCCTCTGCTGGCCATGCAATATAATCTGCAGATGGAAAAGTCCACCGTTAGTCCATTATTAGAATTTGAATATTTCCAAACTCAAGCCAACACTACCAAATAAAATTATTTTCATAAAGCTATAACAATTAGTACAATGGAGTCTGTGATACTGTGAAAATTCAAAGTTCACTAAAAATTCTATTTTCCATTTTAATTTCAACCTAGCACACTTCTCTCAATCCTATGTCTCATTTGCTACCACTCTGTACACAACTCTAGCACCTATATGAGGACTTAGATAGAAAGATCTCTTTAGTAGCCAAGTGACAGCGTACCCTTCTCACTGGAATTCTTTAGGTTATGGTACCCCAATAGCAATTCAGTGATCTGGAAAGGTATGGGAGGAAGGCTTATGCTACAGTTAGTGGAAATAATAAAAACTATGAGTAACAGATTCTAACATCTTTATTTTAGCACATCCCTATCAGTTAACCAATATTGCTACCGCCTTGAAAAGTTAAATTTATGCGGAAGACCCCACTAAAAGGTCCTGAGAGCCATCAGATGTTATGAAATTATTTTAATGAGAGCAAAACAATTAAAAGCGAGTTTGACTTACCATATAAATTGATAGAGGCATGCAGAAGGCTGATGAATTTGATTTCTTTTTTTTTTGTCTCAGCAACGCAGAGAGATTCTCCTCTGCAACACTGCCTCTGCTGGCCATGCAATATAATCTGCAGATGGGAAAGTCCACCGTTAGTCCATTATTAGAATTTGAATATTTCCAAACTCAAGCCAACACTACCAAATAAAATTATTTTCATAAAGCTATAACAATTAGTACAATGGAGTCTGTGATACTGTGAAAATTCAAAGTTCACTAAAAATTCTATTTTCCATTTTAATTTCAACCTAGCACACTTCTCTCAATCCTATGTCTCATTTGCTACCACTCTGTACACAACTCTAGCACCTATATGAGGACTTAGATAGAAAGATCTCTTTAGTAGCCAAGTGACAGCGTACCCTTCTCACTGGAATTCTTTAGGTTATGGTACCCCAATAGCAATTCAGTGATCTGGAAAGGTATGGGAGGAAGGCTTATGCTACAGTTAGTGGAAATAATAAAAACTATGAGTAACAGATTCTAACATCTTTATTTTAGCACATCCCTATCAGTTAACCAATATTGCTACCGCCTTGAAAAGTTAAATATATGCGGAAGACCCCACTAAAAGGTCCTGAGAGCCATCAGATGTTATGAAATTATTTTAATGAGAGCAAAACAATTAAAAGCGAGTTTGACTTACCATATAAATTGATAGAGGCATGCAGAAGGCTGATGAATTTGATTTCTTTTTTTTTTTCTCAGCAACACAGAGAGATTCTCCTCTGCAACACTGCCTCTGCTGGCCATGCAATATAATCTGCAGATGGAAAAGTCCACCGTTCGTCCATTATTAGAATTTGAATATTTCCAAACTCAAGCCAACATTACCAAATTAAATTATTTTCATAAAGCTATAACAATTAGTACAATGGAGTGTGTGATATTGTGAAAATTCAAAGTTCACTAAAAATTCTATTTTCCATTTTAATTTCAACCTAGCACACTTCTCTCAATTCTATGTCTCATTTGCTACCACTCTGTACACAACTCTAGCACCTATATGAGGACGTAGATAGAAAGATCTCTTTAGTAGCCAAGTTACAGCGTACCCTTCTCACTGGAATTCTTTAGGTTATGGTACACCAATAGCAATTCAGTGACCTGGTAAGGTATGGGAGGAAGGCTTATGCTACAGTTAGTGGAAATATTAAAAACTATGAGTAACAGATTCTAACATCTTTATTTTAGCACATCCCTATCAGTTAACCAATATTGCTACCGCCTTGAAAAGTTAAATTTATGCGGAAGACCCCACTAAAAGGTCCTGAGAGCCATCAGATGTTCTGAAATTATTTTAATGAGAGCAAAACAATTAAAAGCGAGTTTGACTTACCATATAAATTGATAGAGGCATGCAGAAGGCTGATGAATTTGATTTCTTTTTTTTTTTTCTCAGCAACACAGAGAGATTCTCCTCTGCAACACTGCCTCTGCTGGCCATGCAATATAATCTGCAGATGGAAAAGTCCACCGTTCGTCCATTATTAGAATTTGAATATTTCCAAACTCAAGCCAACATTACCAAATAAAATTATTTTCATAAAGCTATAACAATTAGTACAATGGAGTCTGTGATACTGTGAAAATTCAAAGTTCACTAAAAATTCTATTTTCCATTTTAATTTCAACCTAGCACACTTCTCTCAATCCTATGTCTCATTTGCTACCACTCTGTACACAACTCTAGCACCTATATGAGGACTTAGATAGAAAGATCTCTTTAGTAGCCAAGTGACAGCGTACCCTTCTCACTGGAATTCTTTAGGTTATGGTACCCCAATAGCAATTCAGTGATCTGGAAAGGTATGGGAGGAAGGCTTATGCTACAGTTAGTGGAAATAATAAAAACTATGAGTAACAGATTCTAACATCTTTATTTTAGAACATCCCTATCAGTTAACCAATATTGCTACCGCCTTGAAAAGTTAAATATATGCGGAAGACCCCACTAAAAGGTCCTGAGAGCCATCAGATGTTATGAAATTATTTTAATGAGAGCAAAACAATTAAAAGCGAGTTTGACTTACCATATAAATTGATAGAGGCATGCAGAAGGCTGATGAATTTGATTTCTTTTTTTTTTGTCTCAGCAACGCAGAGAGATTCTCCTCTGCAACACTGCCTCTGCTGGCCATGCAATATAATCTGCAGATGGAAAAGTCCACCGTTAGTCCATTATTAGAATTTGAATATTTCCAAACTCAAGCCAACACTACCAAATAAAATTATTTTCATAAAGCTATAACAATTAGTACAATGGAGTCTGTGATACTGTGAAAATTCAAAGTTCACTAAAAATTCTATTTTCCATTTTAATTTCAACCTAGCACACTTCTCTCAATCCTATGTCTCATTTGCTACCACTCTGTACACAACTCTAGCACCTATATGAGGACGTAGATAGAAAGATCTCTTTAGTAGCCAAGTGACAGCGTACCCTTCTCACTGGAATTCTTTAGGTTATGGTACCCCAATAGCAATTCAGTGATCTGGAAAGGTATGGGAGGAAGGCTTTTGCTACAGTTAGTGGAAATAATAAAAACTATGAGTAACAGATTCTAACATCTTTATTTTAGCACATCCCTATCAGTTAACCAATATTGCTACCGCCTTGAAAAGTTATATTTATGCGGAAGACCCCACTAAAAGGTCCTGAGAGCCATCAGATGTTATGAAATTATTTTAATGAGAGCAAAACAATTAAAAGCGAGTTTGACTTACCATATAAATTGATAGAGGCATGCAGAAGGCTGATGAATTTGATTTCTTTTTTTTTTGTCTCAGCAACGCAGAGAGATTCTCCTCTGCAACACTGCCTCTGCTGGCCATGCAATATAATCTGCAGATGGAAAAGTCCACCGTTAGTCCATTATTAGAATTTGAATATTTCCAAACTCAAGCCAACACTACCAAATAAAATTATTTTCATAAAGCTATAACAATTAGTACAATGGAGTCTGTGATACTGTGAAAATTCAAAGTTCACTAAAAATTCTATTTTCCATTTTAATTTCAACCTAGCACACTTCTCTCAATCCTATGTCTCATTTGCTACCACTCTGTACACAACTCTAGCACCTATATGAGGACTTAGATAGAAAGATCTCTTTAGTAGCCAAGTGACAGCGTACCCTTCTCACTGGAATTCTTTAGGTTATGGTACCCCAATAGCAATTCAGTGATCTGGAAAGGTATGGGAGGAAGGCTTATGCTACAGTTAGTGGAAATAATAAAAACTATGAGTAACAGATTCTAACATCTTTATTTTAGCACATCCCTATCAGTTAACCAATATTGCTACCGCCTTGAAAAGTTAAATTTATGCGGAAGACCCCACTAAAAGGTCCTGAGAGCCATCAGATGTTATGAAATTATTTTAATGAGAGCAAAACAATTAAAAGCGAGTTTGACTTACCATATAAATTGATAGAGGCATGCAGAAGGCTGATGAATTTGATTTCTTTTTTTTTTGTCTCAGCAACGCAGAGAGATTCTCCTCTGCAACACTGCCTCTGCTGGCCATGCAATATAATCTGCAGATGGAAAAGTCCACCGTTAGTCCATTATTAGAATTTGAATATTTCCAAACTCAAGCCAACACTACCAAATAAAATTATTTTCATAAAGCTATAACAATTAGTACAATGGAGTCTGTGATACTGTGAAAATTCAAAGTTCACTAAAAATTCTATTTTCCATTTTAATTTCAACCTAGCACACTTCTCTCAATCCTATGTCTCATTTGCTACCACTCTGTACACAACTCTAGCACCTATATGAGGACGTAGATAGAAAGATCTCTTTAGTAGCCAAGTGACAGCGTACCCTTCTCACTGGAATTCTTTAGGTTATGGTACCCCAATAGCAATTCAGTGATCTGGAAAGGTATGGGAGGAAGGCTTATGCTACAGTTAGTGGAAATAATAAAAACTATGAGTAACAGATTCTAACATCTTTATTTTAGAACATCCCTATCAGTTAACCAATATTGCTACCGCCTTGAAAAGTTAAATTTATGCGGAAGACCCCACTAAAAGGTCCTGAGAGCCATCAGATGTTATGAAATTATTTTAATGAGAGCAAAACAATTAAAAGCGAGTTTGACTTACCATATAAATTGATAGAGGCATGCAGAAGGCTGATGAATTTGATTTCTTTTTTTTTTGTCTCAGCAACGCAGAGAGATTCTCCTCTGCAACACTGCCTCTGCTGGCCATGCAATATAATCTGCAGATGGAAAAGTCCACCGTTAGTCCATTATTAGAATTTGAATATTTCCAAACTCAAGCCAACACTACCAAATAAAATTATTTTCATAAAGCTATAACAATTAGTACAATGGAGTCTGTGATACTGTGAAAATTCAAAGTTCACTAAAAATTCTATTTTCCATTTTAATTTCAACCTAGCACACTTCTCTCAATCCTATGTCTCATTTGCTACCACTCTGTACACAACTCTAGCACCTATATGAGGACTTAGATAGAAAGATCTCTTTAGTAGCCAAGTGACAGCGTACCCTTCTCACTGGAATTCTTTAGGTTATGGTACCCCAATAGCAATTCAGTGATCTGGAAAGGTATGGGAGGAAGGCTTATGCTACAGTTAGTGGAAATAATAAAAACTATGAGTAACAGATTCTAACATCTTTATTTTAGCACATCCCTATCAGTTAACCAATATTGCTACCGCCTTGAAAAGTTAAATTTATGCGGAAGACCCCACTAAAAGGTCCTGAGAGCCATCAGATGTTCTGAAATTATTTTAATGAGAGCAAAACAATTAAAAGCGAGTTTGACTTACCATATAAATTGATAGAGGCATGCAGAAGGCTGATGAATTTGATTTCTTTTTTTTTTTTCTCAGCAACACAGAGAGATTCTCCTCTGCAACACTGCCTCTGCTGGCCATGCAATATAATCTGCAGATGGAAAAGTCCACCGTTCGTCCATTATTAGAATTTGAATATTTCCAAACTCAAGCCAACACTACCAAATAAAATTATTTTCATAAAGCTATAACAATTAGTACAATGGAGTCTGTGATACTGTGAAAATTCAAAGTTCACTAAAAATTCTATTTTCCATTTTAATTTCAACCTAGCACACTTCTCTCAATCCTATGTCTCATTTGCTACCACTCTGTACACAACTCTAGCACCTATATGAGGACGTAGATAGAAAGATCTCTTTAGTAGCCAAGTGACAGCGTACCCTTCTCACTGGAATTCTTTAGGTTATGGTACCCCAATAGCAATTCAGTGATCTGGAAAGGTATGGGAGGAAGGCTTTTGCTACAGTTAGTGGAAATAATAAAAACTATGAGTAACAGATTCTAACATCTTTATTTTAGCACATCCCTATCAGTTAACCAATATTGCTACCGCCTTGAAAAGTTATATTTATGCGGAAGACCCCACTAAAAGGTCCTGAGAGCCATCAGATGTTATGAAATTATTTTAATGAGAGCAAAACAATTAAAAGCGAGTTTGACTTACCATATAAATTGATAGAGGCATGCAGAAGGCTGATGAATTTGATTTCTTTTTTTTTTGTCTCAGCAACGCAGAGAGATTCTCCTCTGCAACACTGCCTCTGCTGGCCATGCAATATAATCTGCAGATGGAAAAGTCCACCGTTAGTCCATTATTAGAATTTGAATATTTCCAAACTCAAGCCAACACTACCAAATAAAATTATTTTCATAAAGCTATAACAATTAGAACAATGGAGTCTGTGATACTGTGAAAATTCAAAGTTCACTAAAAATTCTATTTTCCATTTTAATTTCAACCTAGCACACTTCTCTCAATCCTATGTCTCATTTGCTACCACTCTGTACACAACTCTAGCACCTATATGAGGACTTAGATAGAAAGATCTCTTTAGTAGCCAAGTGACAGCGTACCCTTCTCACTGGAATTCTTTAGGTTATGGTACCCCAATAGCAATTCAGTGATCTGGAAAGGTATGGGAGGAAGGCTTTTGCTACAGTTAGTGGAAATAATAAAAACTATGAGTAACAGATTCTAACATCTTTATTTTAGCACATCCCTATCAGTTAACCAATATTGCTACCGCCTTGAAAAGTTATATTTATGCGGAAGACCCCACTAAAAGGTCCTGAGAGCCATCAGATGTAATGAAATTATTTTAATGAGAGCAAAACAATTAAAAGCGAGTTTGACTTACCATATAAATTGATAGAGGCATGCAGAAGGCTGATGAATTTGATTTCTTTTTTTTTTGTCTCAGCAACGCAGAGAGATTCTCCTCTGCAACACTGCCTCTGCTGGCCATGCAATATAATCTGCAGATGGAAAAGTCCACCGTTAGTCCATTATTAGAATTTGAATATTTCCAAACTCAAGCCAACACTACCAAATAAAATTATTTTCATAAAGCTATAACAATTAGTACAATGGAGTCTGTGATACTGTGAAAATTCAAAGTTCACTAAAAATTCTATTTTCCATTTTAATTTCAACCTAGCACACTTCTCTCAATCCTATGTCTCATTTGCTACCACTCTGTACACAACTCTAGCACCTATATGAGGACTTAGATAGAAAGATCTCTTTAGTAGCCAAGTGACAGCGTACCCTTCTCACTGGAATTCTTTAGGTTATGGTACCCCAATAGCAATTCAGTGATCTGGAAAGGTATGGGAGGAAGGCTTATGCTACAGTTAGTGGAAATAATAAAAACTATGAGTAACAGATTCTAACATCTTTATTTTAGCACATCCCTATCAGTTAACCAATATTGCTACCGCCTTGAAAAGTTATATTTATGCGGAAGACCCCACTAAAAGGTCCTGAGAGCCATCAGATGTTATGAAATTATTTTAATGAGAGCAAAACAATTAAAAGCGAGTTTGACTTACCATATAAATTGATAGAGGCATGCAGAAGGCTGATGAATTTGATTTCTTTTTTTTTTGTCTCAGCAACGCAGAGAGATTCTCCTCTGCAACACTGCCTCTGCTGGCCATGCAATATAATCTGCAGATGGAAAAGTCCACCGTTAGTCCATTATTAGAATTTGAATATTTCCAAACTCAAGCCAACACTACCAAATAAAATTATTTTCATAAAGCTATAACAATTAGAACAATGGAGTCTGTGATACTGTGAAAATTCAAAGTTCACTAAAAATTCTATTTTCCATTTTAATTTCAACCTAGCACACTTCTCTCAATCCTATGTCTCATTTGCTACCACTCTGTACACAACTCTAGCACCTATATGAGGACTTAGATAGAAAGATCTCTTTAGTAGCCAAGTGACAGCGTACCCTTCTCACTGGAATTCTTTAGGTTATGGTACCCCAATAGCAATTCAGTGATCTGGAAAGGTATGGGAGGAAGGCTTTTGCTACAGTTAGTGGAAATAATAAAAACTATGAGTAACAGATTCTAACATCTTTATTTTAGCACATCCCTATCAGTTAACCAATATTGCTACCGCCTTGAAAAGTTATATTTATGCGGAAGACCCCACTAAAAGGTCCTGAGAGCCATCAGATGTTATGAAATTATTTTAATGAGAGCAAAACAATTAAAAGCGAGTTTGACTTACCATATAAATTGATAGAGGCATGCAGAAGGCTGATGAATTTGATTTCTTTTTTTTTTGTCTCAGCAACGCAGAGAGATTCTCCTCTGCAACACTGCCTCTGCTGGCCATGCAATATAATCTGCAGATGGAAAAGTCCACCGTTAGTCCATTATTAGAATTTGAATATTTCCAAACTCAAGCCAACACTACCAAATAAAATTATTTTCATAAAGCTATAACAATTAGTACAATGGAGTCTGTGATACTGTGAAAATTCAAAGTTCACTAAAAATTCTATTTTCCATTTTAATTTCAACCTAGCACACTTCTCTCAATCCTATGTCTCATTTGCTACCACTCTGTACACAACTCTAGCACCTATATGAGGACTTAGATAGAAAGATCTCTTTAGTAGCCAAGTGACAGCGTACCCTTCTCACTGGAATTCTTTAGGTTATGGTACCCCAATAGCAATTCAGTGATCTGGAAAGGTATGGGAGGAAGGCTTATGCTACAGTTAGTGGAAATAATAAAAACTATGAGTAACAGATTCTAACATCTTTATTTTAGCACATCCCTATCAGTTAACCAATATTGCTACCGCCTTGAAAAGTTATATTTATGCGGAAGACCCCACTAAAAGGTCCTGAGAGCCATCAGATGTTATGAAATTATTTTAATGAGAGCAAAACAATTAAAAGCGAGTTTGACTTACCATATAAATTGATAGAGGCATGCAGAAGGCTGATGAATTTGATTTCTTTTTTTTTTGTCTCAGCAACGCAGAGAGATTCTCCTCTGCAACACTGCCTCTGCTGGCCATGCAATATAATCTGCAGATGGAAAAGTCCACCGTTAGTCCATTATTAGAATTTGAATATTTCCAAACTCAAGCCAACACTACCAAATAAAATTATTTTCATAAAGCTATAACAATTAGTACAATGGAGTCTGTGATACTGTGAAAATTCAAAGTTCACTAAAAATTCTATTTTCCATTTTAATTTCAACCTAGCACACTTCTCTCAATCCTATGTCTCATTTGCTACCACTCTGTACACAACTCTAGCACCTATATGAGGACGTAGATAGAAAGATCTCTTTAGTAGCCAAGTGACAGCGTACCCTTCTCACTGGAATTCTTTAGGTTATGGTACCCCAATAGCAATTCAGTGATCTGGAAAGGTATGGGAGGAAGGCTTATGCTACAGTTAGTGGAAATAATAAAAACTATGAGTAACAGATTCTAACATCTTTATTTTAGCACATCCCTATCAGTTAACCAATATTGCTACCGCCTTGAAAAGTTAAATATATGCGGAAGACCCCACTAAAAGGTCCTGAGAGCCATCAGATGTTATGAAATTATTTTAATGAGAGCAAAACAATTAAAAGCGAGTTTGACTTACCATATAAATTGATAGAGGCATGCAGAAGGCTGATGAATTTGATTTCTTTTTTTTTTGTCTCAGCAACGCAGAGAGATTCTCCTCTGCAACACTGCCTCTGCTGGCCATGCAATATAATCTGCAGATGGAAAAGTCCACCGTTAGTCCATTATTAGAATTTGAATATTTCCAAACTCAAGCCAACACTACCAAATAAAATTATTTTCATAAAGCTATAACAATTAGTACAATGGAGTCTGTGATACTGTGAAAATTCAAAGTTCACTAAAAATTCTATTTTCCATTTTAATTTCAACCTAGCACACTTCTCTCAATCCTATGTCTCATTTGCTACCACTCTGTACACAACTCTAGCACCTATATGAGGACTTAGATAGAAAGATCTCTTTAGTAGCCAAGTGACAGCGTACCCTTCTCACTGGAATTCTTTAGGTTATGGTACCCCAATAGCAATTCAGTGATCTGGAAAGGTATGGGAGGAAGGCTTATGCTACAGTTAGTGGAAATAATAAAAACTATGAGTAACAGATTCTAACATCTTTATTTTAGCACATCCCTATCAGTTAACCAATATTGCTACCGCCTTGAAAAGTTATATTTATGCGGAAGACCCCACTAAAAGGTCCTGAGAGCCATCAGATGTTATGAAATTATTTTAATGAGAGCAAAACAATTAAAAGCGAGTTTGACTTACCATATAAATTGATAGAGGCATGCAGAAGGCTGATGAATTTGATTTCTTTTTTTTTTCTCAGCAACACAGAGAGATTCTCCTCTGCAACACTGCCTCTGCTGGCCATGCAATATAATCTGCAGATGGAAAAGTCCACCGTTCGTCCATTATTAGAATTTGAATATTTCCAAACTCAAGCCAACATTACCAAATAAAATTATTTTCATAAAGCTATAACAATTAGTACAATGGAGTCTGTGATACTGTGAAAATTCAAAGGTCACTAAAAATTCTATTTTCCATTTTAATTTCAACCTAGCACACTTCTCTCAATCCTATGTCTCATTTGCTACCACTCTGTACACAACTCTAGCACCTATATGAGGACGTAGATAGAAAGATCTCTTTAGTAGCCAAGTGACAGCGTACCCTTCTCACTGGAATTCTTTAGGTTATGGTACCCCAATAGCAATTCAGTGATCTGGAAAGGTATGGGAGGAAGGCTTATGCTACAGTTAGTGGAAATAATAAAAACTATGAGTAACAGATTCTAACATCTTTATTTTAGCACATCCCTATCAGTTAACCAATATTGCTACCGCCTTGAAAAGTTAAATATATGCGGAAGACCCCACTAAAAGGTCCTGAGAGCCATCAGATGTTATGAAATTATTTTAATGAGAGCAAAACAATTAAAAGCGAGTTTGACTTACCATATAAATTGATAGAGGCATGCAGAAGGCTGATGAATTTGATTTCTTTTTTTTTTTCTCAGCAACACAGAGAGATTCTCCTCTGCAACACTGCCTCTGCTGGCCATGCAATATAATCTGCAGATGGAAAAGTCCACCGTTCGTCCATTATTAGAATTTGAATATTTCCAAACTCAAGCCAACATTACCAAATAAAATTATTTTCATAAAGCTATAACAATTAGTACAATGGAGTGTGTGATATTGTGAAAATTCAAAGTTCACTAAAAATTCTATTTTCCATTTTAATTTCAACCTAGCACACTTCTCTCAATTCTATGTCTCATTTGCTACCACTCTGTACACAACTCTAGCACCTATATGAGGACGTAGATAGAAAGATCTCTTTAGTAGCCAAGTTACAGCGTACCCTTCTCACTGGAATTCTTTAGGTTATGGTACACCAATAGCAATTCAGTGACCTGGTAAGGTATGGGAGGAAGGCTTATGCTACAGTTAGTGGAAATAATAAAAACTATGAGTAACAGATTCTAACATCTTTATTTTAGCACATCCCTATCAGTTAACCAATATTGCTACCGCCTTGAAAAGTTAAATTTATGCGGAAGACCCCACTAAAAGGTCCTGAGAGCCATCAGATGTTATGAAATTATTTTAATGAGAGCAAAACAATTAAAAGCGAGTTTGACTTACCATATAAATTGATAGAGGCATGCAGAAGGCTGATGAATTTGATTTCTTTTTTTTTTGTCTCAGCAACGCAGAGAGATTCTCCTCTGCAACACTGCCTCTGCTGGCCATGCAATATAATCTGCAGATGGAAAAGTCCACCGTTAGTCCATTATTAGAATTTGAATATTTCCAAACTCAAGCCAACACTACCAAATAAAATTATTTTCATAAAGCTATAACAATTAGTACAATGGAGTCTGTGATACTGTGAAAATTCAAAGTTCACTAAAAATTCTATTTTCCATTTTAATTTCAACCTAGCACACTTCTCTCAATCCTATGTCTCATTTGCTACCACTCTGTACACAACTCTAGCACCTATATGAGGACGTAGATAGAAAGATCTCTTTAGTAGCCAAGTGACAGCGTACCCTTCTCACTGGAATTCTTTAGGTTATGGTACCCCAATAGCAATTCAGTGATCTGGAAAGGTATGGGAGGAAGGCTTATGCTACAGTTAGTGGAAATAATAAAAACTATGAGTAACAGATTCTAACATCTTTATTTTAGCACATCCCTATCAGTTAACCAATATTGCTACCGCCTTGAAAAGTTAAATATATGCGGAAGACCCCACTAAAAGGTCCTGAGAGCCATCAGATGTTATGAAATTATTTTAATGAGAGCAAAACAATTAAAAGCGAGTTTGACTTACCATATAAATTGATAGAGGCATGCAGAAGGCTGATGAATTTGATTTCTTTTTTTTTTTCTCAGCAACACAGAGAGATTCTCCTCTGCAACACTGCCTCTGCTGGCCATGCAATATAATCTGCAGATGGAAAAGTCCACCGTTCGTCCATTATTAGAATTTGAATATTTCCAAACTCAAGCCAACATTACCAAATAAAATTATTTTCATAAAGCTATAACAATTAGTACAATGGAGTCTGTGATACTGTGAAAATTCAAAGTTCACTAAAAATTCTATTTTCCATTTTAATTTCAACCTAGCACACTTCTCTCAATCCTATGTCTCATTTGCTACCACTCTGTACACAACTCTAGCACCTATATGAGGACGTAGATAGAAAGATCTCTTTAGTAGCCAAGTGACAGCGTACCCTTCTCACTGGAATTCTTTAGGTTATGGTACCCCAATAGCAATTCAGTGATCTGGAAAGGTATGGGAGGAAGGCTTTTGCTACAGTTAGTGGAAATAATAAAAACTATGAGTAACAGATTCTAACATCTTTATTTTAGCACATCCCTATCAGTTAACCAATATTGCTACCGCCTTGAAAAGTTATATTTATGCGGAAGACCCCACTAAAAGGTCCTGAGAGCCATCAGATGTTATGAAATTATTTTAATGAGAGCAAAACAATTAAAAGCGAGTTTGACTTACCATATAAATTGATAGAGGCATGCAGAAGGCTGATGAATTTGATTTCTTTTTTTTTTGTCTCAGCAACGCAGAGAGATTCTCCTCTGCAACACTGCCTCTGCTGGCCATGCAATATAATCTGCAGATGGAAAAGTCCACCGTTAGTCCATTATTAGAATTTGAATATTTCCAAACTCAAGCCAACACTACCAAATAAAATTATTTTCATAAAGCTATAACAATTAGTACAATGGAGTCTGTGATACTGTGAAAATTCAAAGTTCACTAAAAATTCTATTTTCCATTTTAATTTCAACCTAGCACACTTCTCTCAATCCTATGTCTCATTTGCTACCACTCTGTACACAACTCTAGCACCTATATGAGGACTTAGATAGAAAGATCTCTTTAGTAGCCAAGTGACAGCGTACCCTTCTCACTGGAATTCTTTAGGTTATGGTACCCCAATAGCAATTCAGTGATCTGGAAAGGTATGGGAGGAAGGCTTATGCTACAGTTAGTGGAAATAATAAAAACTATGAGTAACAGATTCTAACATCTTTATTTTAGCACATCCCTATCAGTTAACCAATATTGCTACCGCCTTGAAAAGTTATATTTATGCGGAAGACCCCACTAAAAGGTCCTGAGAGCCATCAGATGTTATGAAATTATTTTAATGAGAGCAAAACAATTAAAAGCGAGTTTGACTTACCATATAAATTGATAGAGGCATGCAGAAGGCTGATGAATTTGATTTCTTTTTTTTTTCTCAGCAACACAGAGAGATTCTCCTCTGCAACACTGCCTCTGCTGGCCATGCAATATAATCTGCAGATGGAAAAGTCCACCGTTCGTCCATTATTAGAATTTGAATATTTCCAAACTCAAGCCAACATTACCAAATAAAATTATTTTCATAAAGCTATAACAATTAGTACAATGGAGTCTGTGATACTGTGAAAATTCAAAGTTCACTAAAAATTCTATTTTCCATTTTAATTTCAACCTAGCACACTTCTCTCAATCCTATGTCTCATTTGCTACCACTCTGTACACAACTCTAGCACCTATATGAGGACGTAGATAGAAAGATCTCTTTAGTAGCCAAGTGACAGCGTACCCTTCTCACTGGAATTCTTTAGGTTATGGTACCCCAATAGCAATTCAGTGATCTGGAAAGGTATGGGAGGAAGGCTTATGCTACAGTTAGTGGAAATAATAAAAACTATGAGTAACAGATTCTAACATCTTTATTTTAGCACATCCCTATCAGTTAACCAATATTGCTACCGCCTTGAAAAGTTAAATATATGCGGAAGACCCCACTAAAAGGTCCTGAGAGCCATCAGATGTTATGAAATTATTTTAATGAGAGCAAAACAATTAAAAGCGAGTTTGACTTACCATATAAATTGATAGAGGCATGCAGAAGGCTGATGAATTTGATTTCTTTTTTTTTTTTCTCAGCAACACAGAGAGATTCTCCTCTGCAACACTGCCTCTGCTGGCCATGCAATATAATCTGCAGATGGAAAAGTCCACCGTTCGTCCATTATTAGAATTTGAATATTTCCAAACTCAAGCCAACATTACCAAATAAAATTATTTTCATAAAGCTATAACAATTAGTACAATGGAGTGTGTGATATTGTGAAAATTCAAAGTTCACTAAAAATTCTATTTTCCATTTTAATTTCAACCTAGCACACTTCTCTCAATTCTATGTCTCATTTGCTACCACTCTGTACACAACTCTAGCACCTATATGAGGACGTAGATAGAAAGATCTCTTTAGTAGCCAAGTTACAGCGTACCCTTCTCACTGGAATTCTTTAGGTTATGGTACACCAATAGCAATTCAGTGACCTGGTAAGGTATGGGAGGAAGGCTTATGCTACAGTTAGTGGAAATAATAAAAACTATGAGTAACAGATTCTAACATCTTTATTTTAGCACATCCCTATCAGTTAACCAATATTGCTACCGCCTTGAAAAGTTAAATTTATGCGGAAGACCCCACTAAAAGGTCCTGAGAGCCATCAGATGTTATGAAATTATTTTAATGAGAGCAAAACAATTAAAAGCGAGTTTGACTTACCATATAAATTGATAGAGGCATGCAGAAGGCTGATGAATTTGATTTCTTTTTTTTTTGTCTCAGCAACGCAGAGAGATTCTCCTCTGCAACACTGCCTCTGCTGGCCATGCAATATAATCTGCAGATGGAAAAGTCCACCGTTAGTCCATTATTAGAATTTGAATATTTCCAAACTCAAGCCAACACTACCAAATAAAATTATTTTCATAAAGCTATAACAATTAGTACAATGGAGTCTGTGATACTGTGAAAATTCAAAGTTCACTAAAAATTCTATTTTCCATTTTAATTTCAACCTAGCACACTTCTCTCAATCCTATGTCTCATTTGCTACCACTCTGTACACAACTCTAGCACCTATATGAGGACGTAGATAGAAAGATCTCTTTAGTAGCCAAGTGACAGCGTACCCTTCTCACTGGAATTCTTTAGGTTATGGTACCCCAATAGCAATTCAGTGATCTGGAAAGGTATGGGAGGAAGGCTTATGCTACAGTTAGTGGAAATAATAAAAACTATGAGTAACAGATTCTAACATCTTTATTTTAGCACATCCCTATCAGTTAACCAATATTGCTACCGCCTTGAAAAGTTAAATATATGCGGAAGACCCCACTAAAAGGTCCTGAGAGCCATCAGATGTTATGAAATTATTTTAATGAGAGCAAAACAATTAAAAGCGAGTTTGACTTACCATATAAATTGATAGAGGCATGCAGAAGGCTGATGAATTTGATTTCTTTTTTTTTTCTCAGCAACACAGAGAGATTCTCCTCTGCAACACTGCCTCTGCTGGCCATGCAATATAATCTGCAGATGGAAAAGTCCACCGTTCGTCCATTATTAGAATTTGAATATTTCCAAACTCAAGCCAACATTACCAAATAAAATTATTTTCATAAAGCTATAACAATTAGTACAATGGAGTCTGTGATACTGTGAAAATTCAAAGTTCACTAAAAATTCTATTTTCCATTTTAATTTCAACCTAGCACACTTCTCTCAATCCTATGTCTCATTTGCTACCACTCTGTACACAACTCTAGCACCTATATGAGGACGTAGATAGAAAGATCTCTTTAGTAGCCAAGTGACAGCGTACCCTTCTCACTGGAATTCTTTAGGTTATGGTACCCCAATAGCAATTCAGTGATCTGGAAAGGTATGGGAGGAAGGCTTATGCTACAGTTAGTGGAAATAATAAAAACTATGAGTAACAGATTCTAACATCTTTATTTTAGCACATCCCTATCAGTTAACCAATATTGCTACCGCCTTGAAAAGTTAAATATATGCGGAAGACCCCACTAAAAGGTCCTGAGAGCCATCAGATGTTATGAAATTATTTTAATGAGAGCAAAACAATTAAAAGCGAGTTTGACTTACCATATAAATTGATAGAGGCATGCAGAAGGCTGATGAATTTGATTTCTTTTTTTTTTTCTCAGCAACACAGAGAGATTCTCCTCTGCAACACTGCCTCTGCTGGCCATGCAATATAATCTGCAGATGGAAAAGTCCACCGTTCGTCCATTATTAGAATTTGAATATTTCCAAACTCAAGCCAACATTACCAAATAAAATTATTTTCATAAAGCTATAACAATTAGTACAATGGAGTGTGTGATATTGTGAAAATTCAAAGTTCACTAAAAATTCTATTTTCCATTTTAATTTCAACCTAGCACACTTCTCTCAATTCTATGTCTCATTTGCTACCACTCTGTACACAACTCTAGCACCTATATGAGGACGTAGATAGAAAGATCTCTTTAGTAGCCAAGTTACAGCGTACCCTTCTCACTGGAATTCTTTAGGTTATGGTACACCAATAGCAATTCAGTGACCTGGTAAGGTATGGGAGGAAGGCTTATGCTACAGTTAGTGGAAATAATAAAAACTATGAGTAACAGATTCTAACATCTTTATTTTAGCACATCCCTATCAGTTAACCAATATTGCTACCGCCTTGAAAAGTTAAATTTATGCGGAAGACCCCACTAAAAGGTCCTGAGAGCCATCAGATGTTATGAAATTATTTTAATGAGAGCAAAACAATTAAAAGCGAGTTTGACTTACCATATAAATTGATAGAGGCATGCAGAAGGCTGATGAATTTGATTTCTTTTTTTTTTGTCTCAGCAACGCAGAGAGATTCTCCTCTGCAACACTGCCTCTGCTGGCCATGCAATATAATCTGCAGATGGAAAAGTCCACCGTTAGTCCATTATTAGAATTTGAATATTTCCAAACTCAAGCCAACACTACCAAATAAAATTATTTTCATAAAGCTATAACAATTAGTACAATGGAGTCTGTGATACTGTGAAAATTCAAAGTTCACTAAAAATTCTATTTTCCATTTTAATTTCAACCTAGCACACTTCTCTCAATCCTATGTCTCATTTGCTACCACTCTGTACACAACTCTAGCACCTATATGAGGACGTAGATAGAAAGATCTCTTTAGTAGCCAAGTGACAGCGTACCCTTCTCACTGGAATTCTTTAGGTTATGGTACCCCAATAGCAATTCAGTGATCTGGAAAGGTATGGGAGGAAGGCTTATGCTACAGTTAGTGGAAATAATAAAAACTATGAGTAACAGATTCTAACATCTTTATTTTAGCACATCCCTATCAGTTAACCAATATTGCTACCGCCTTGAAAAGTTAAATATATGCGGAAGACCCCACTAAAAGGTCCTGAGAGCCATCAGATGTTATGAAATTATTTTAATGAGAGCAAAACAATTAAAAGCGAGTTTGACTTACCATATAAATTGATAGAGGCATGCAGAAGGCTGATGAATTTGATTTCTTTTTTTTTTTCTCAGCAACACAGAGAGATTCTCCTCTGCAACACTGCCTCTGCTGGCCATGCAATATAATCTGCAGATGGAAAAGTCCACCGTTCGTCCATTATTAGAATTTGAATATTTCCAAACTCAAGCCAACATTACCAAATAAAATTATTTTCATAAAGCTATAACAATTAGTACAATGGAGTGTGTGATATTGTGAAAATTCAAAGTTCACTAAAAATTCTATTTTCCATTTTAATTTCAACCTAGCACACTTCTCTCAATTCTATGTCTCATTTGCTACCACTCTGTACACAACTCTAGCACCTATATGAGGACGTAGATAGAAAGATCTCTTTAGTAGCCAAGTTACAGCGTACCCTTCTCACTGGAATTCTTTAGGTTATGGTACACCAATAGCAATTCAGTGACCTGGTAAGGTATGGGAGGAAGGCTTATGCTACAGTTAGTGGAAATAATAAAAACTATGAGTAACAGATTCTAACATCTTTATTTTAGCACATCCCTATCAGTTAACCAATATTGCTACCGCCTTGAAAAGTTAAATTTATGCGGAAGACCCCACTAAAAGGTCCTGAGAGCCATCAGATGTTATGAAATTATTTTAATGAGAGCAAAACAATTAAAAGCGAGTTTGACTTACCATATAAATTGATAGAGGCATGCAGAAGGCTGATGAATTTGATTTCTTTTTTTTTTGTCTCAGCAACGCAGAGAGATTCTCCTCTGCAACACTGCCTCTGCTGGCCATGCAATATAATCTGCAGATGGAAAAGTCCACCGTTAGTCCATTATTAGAATTTGAATATTTCCAAACTCAAGCCAACACTACCAAATAAAATTATTTTCATAAAGCTATAACAATTAGTACAATGGAGTCTGTGATACTGTGAAAATTCAAAGTTCACTAAAAATTCTATTTTCCATTTTAATTTCAACCTAGCACACTTCTCTCAATCCTATGTCTCATTTGCTACCACTCTGTACACAACTCTAGCACCTATATGAGGACGTAGATAGAAAGATCTCTTTAGTAGCCAAGTGACAGCGTACCCTTCTCACTGGAATTCTTTAGGTTATGGTACCCCAATAGCAATTCAGTGATCTGGAAAGGTATGGGAGGAAGGCTTATGCTACAGTTAGTGGAAATAATAAAAACTATGAGTAACAGATTCTAACATCTTTATTTTAGAACATCCCTATCAGTTAACCAATATTGCTACCGCCTTGAAAAGTTAAATTTATGCGGAAGACCCCACTAAAAGGTCCTGAGAGCCATCAGATGTTATGAAATTATTTTAATGAGAGCAAAACAATTAAAAGCGAGTTTGACTTACCATATAAATTGATAGAGGCATGCAGAAGGCTGATGAATTTGATTTCTTTTTTTTTTGTCTCAGCAACGCAGAGAGATTCTCCTCTGCAACACTGCCTCTGCTGGCCATGCAATATAATCTGCAGATGGAAAAGTCCACCGTTAGTCCATTATTAGAATTTGAATATTTCCAAACTCAAGCCAACACTACCAAATAAAATTATTTTCATAAAGCTATAACAATTAGTACAATGGAGTCTGTGATACTGTGAAAATTCAAAGTTCACTAAAAATTCTATTTTCCATTTTAATTTCAACCTAGCACACTTCTCTCAATCCTATGTCTCATTTGCTACCACTCTGTACACAACTCTAGCACCTATATGAGGACTTAGATAGAAAGATCTCTTTAGTAGCCAAGTGACAGCGTACCCTTCTCACTGGAATTCTTTAGGTTATGGTACCCCAATAGCAATTCAGTGATCTGGAAAGGTATGGGAGGAAGGCTTATGCTACAGTTAGTGGAAATAATAAAAACTATGAGTAACAGATTCTAACATCTTTATTTTAGCACATCCCTATCAGTTAACCAATATTGCTACCGCCTTGAAAAGTTAAATTTATGCGGAAGACCCCACTAAAAGGTCCTGAGAGCCATCAGATGTTCTGAAATTATTTTAATGAGAGCAAAACAATTAAAAGCGAGTTTGACTTACCATATAAATTGATAGAGGCATGCAGAAGGCTGATGAATTTGATTTCTTTTTTTTTTTTCTCAGCAACACAGAGATTCTCCTCTGCAACACTGCCTCTGCTGGCCATGCAATATAATCTGCAGATGGAAAAGTCCACCGTTCGTCCATTATTAGAATTTGAATATTTCCAAACTCAAGCCAACACTACCAAATAAAATTATTTTCATAAAGCTATAACAATTAGTACAATGGAGTCTGTGATACTGTGAAAATTCAAAGTTCACTAAAAATTCTATTTTCCATTTTAATTTCAACCTAGCACACTTCTCTCAATCCTATGTCTCATTTGCTACCACTCTGTACACAACTCTAGCACCTATATGAGGACGTAGATAGAAAGATCTCTTTAGTAGCCAAGTGACAGCGTACCCTTCTCACTGGAATTCTTTAGGTTATGGT
Source organism: Triturus cristatus (assembly GCF_964204655.1). NCBI lineage: Eukaryota > Metazoa > Chordata > Amphibia > Caudata > Salamandridae > Triturus > Triturus cristatus. The sequence continues at coordinate 1,008,955,324 of NC_140587.1, read as the reverse complement.
ACCCCAATAGCAATTCAGTGATCTGGAAAGGTATGGGAGGAAGGCTTATGCTACAGTTAGTGGAAATAATAAAAACTATGAGTAACAGATTCTAACATCTTTATTTTAGAACATCCCTATCAGTTAACCAATATTGCTACCGCCTTGAAAAGTTAAATTTATGCGGAAGACCCCACTAAAAGGTCCTGAGAGCCATCAGATGTTATGAAATTATTTTAATGAGAGCAAAACAATTAAAAGCGAGTTTGACTTACCATATAAATTGATAGAGGCATGCAGAAGGCTGATGAATTTGATTTCTTTTTTTTTTGTCTCAGCAACGCAGAGAGATTCTCCTCTGCAACACTGCCTCTGCTGGCCATGCAATATAATCTGCAGATGGGAAAGTCCACCGTTAGTCCATTATTAGAATTTGAATATTTCCAAACTCAAGCCAACACTACCAAATAAAATTATTTTCATAAAGCTATAACAATTAGTACAATGGAGTCTGTGATACTGTGAAAATTCAAAGTTCACTAAAAATTCTATTTTCCATTTTAATTTCAACCTAGCACACTTCTCTCAATCCTATGTCTCATTTGCTACCACTCTGTACACAACTCTAGCACCTATATGAGGACTTAGATAGAAAGATCTCTTTAGTAGCCAAGTGACAGCGTACCCTTCTCACTGGAATTCTTTAGGTTATGGTACCCCAATAGCAATTCAGTGATCTGGAAAGGTATGGGAGGAAGGCTTATGCTACAGTTAGTGGAAATAATAAAAACTATGAGTAACAGATTCTAACATCTTTATTTTAGCACATCCCTATCAGTTAACCAATATTGCTACCGCCTTGAAAAGTTAAATTTATGCGGAAGACCCCACTAAAAGGTCCTGAGAGCCATCAGATGTTCTGAAATTATTTTAATGAGAGCAAAACAATTAAAAGCGAGTTTGACTTACCATATAAATTGATAGAGGCATGCAGAAGGCTGATGAATTTGATTTTTTTTTTTTTTCTCAGCAACACAGAGAGATTCTCCTCTGCAACACTGCCTCTGCTGGCCATGCAATATAATCTGCAGATGGAAAAGTCCACCGTTCGTCCATTATTAGAATTTGAATATTTCCAAACTCAAGCCAACATTACCAAATAAAATTATTTTCATAAAGCTATAACAATTAGTACAATGGAGTCTGTGATACTGTGAAAATTCAAAGTTCACTAAAAATTCTATTTTCCATTTTAATTTCAACCTAGCACACTTCTCTCAATCCTATGTCTCATTTGCTACCACTCTGTACACAACTCTAGCACCTATATGAGGACGTAGATAGAAAGATCTCTTTAGTAGCCAAGTGACAGCGTACCCTTCTCACTGGAATTCTTTAGGTTATGGTACCCCAATAGCAATTCAGTGATCTGGAAAGGTATGGGAGGAAGGCTTATGCTACAGTTAGTGGAAATAATAAAAACTATGAGTAACAGATTCTAACATCTTTATTTTAGAACATCCCTATCAGTTAACCAATATTGCTACCGCCTTGAAAAGTTAAATTTATGCGGAAGACCCCACTAAAAGGTCCTGAGAGCCATCAGATGTTATGAAATTATTTTAATGAGAGCAAAACAATTAAAAGCGAGTTTGACTTACCATATAAATTGATAGAGGCATGCAGAAGGCTGATGAATTTGATTTCTTTTTTTTTTGTCTCAGCAACGCAGAGAGATTCTCCTCTGCAACACTGCCTCTGCTGGCCATGCAATATAATCTGCAGATGGAAAAGTCCACCGTTAGTCCATTATTAGAATTTGAATATTTCCAAACTCAAGCCAACACTACCAAATAAAATTATTTTCATAAAGCTATAACAATTAGTACAATGGAGTCTGTGATACTGTGAAAATTCAAAGTTCACTAAAAATTCTATTTTCCATTTTAATTTCAACCTAGCACACTTCTCTCAATCCTATGTCTCATTTGCTACCACTCTGTACACAACTCTAGCACCTATATGAGGACTTAGATAGAAAGATCTCTTTAGTAGCCAAGTGACAGCGTACCCTTCTCACTGGAATTCTTTAGGTTATGGTACCCCAATAGCAATTCAGTGATCTGGAAAGGTATGGGAGGAAGGCTTATGCTACAGTTAGTGGAAATAATAAAAACTATGAGTAACAGATTCTAACATCTTTATTTTAGCACATCCCTATCAGTTAACCAATATTGCTACCGCCTTGAAAAGTTAAATTTATGCGGAAGACCCCACTAAAAGGTCCTGAGAGCCATCAGATGTTCTGAAATTATTTTAATGAGAGCAAAACAATTAAAAGCGAGTTTGACTTACCATATAAATTGATAGAGGCATGCAGAAGGCTGATGAATTTGATTTCTTTTTTTTTTTTCTCAGCAACACAGAGAGATTCTCCTCTGCAACACTGCCTCTGCTGGCCATGCAATATAATCTGCAGATGGAAAAGTCCACCGTTCGTCCATTATTAGAATTTGAATATTTCCAAACTCAAGCCAACACTACCAAATAAAATTATTTTCATAAAGCTATAACAATTAGTACAATGGAGTCTGTGATACTGTGAAAATTCAAAGTTCACTAAAAATTCTATTTTCCATTTTAATTTCAACCTAGCACACTTCTCTCAATCCTATGTCTCATTTGCTACCACTCTGTACACAACTCTAGCACCTATATGAGGACGTAGATAGAAAGATCTCTTTAGTAGCCAAGTGACAGCGTACCCTTCTCACTGGAATTCTTTAGGTTATGGTACCCCAATAGCAATTCAGTGATCTGGAAAGGTATGGGAGGAAGGCTTATGCTACAGTTAGTGGAAATAATAAAAACTATGAGTAACAGATTCTAACATCTTTATTTTAGAACATCCCTATCAGTTAACCAATATTGCTACCGCCTTGAAAAGTTAAATTTATGCGGAAGACCCCACTAAAAGGTCCTGAGAGCCATCAGATGTTATGAAATTATTTTAATGAGAGCAAAACAATTAAAAGCGAGTTTGACTTACCATATAAATTGATAGAGGCATGCAGAAGGCTGATGAATTTGATTTCTTTTTTTTTTGTCTCAGCAACGCAGAGAGATTCTCCTCTGCAACACTGCCTCTGCTGGCCATGCAATATAATCTGCAGATGGGAAAGTCCACCGTTAGTCCATTATTAGAATTTGAATATTTCCAAACTCAAGCCAACACTACCAAATAAAATTATTTTCATAAAGCTATAACAATTAGTACAATGGAGTCTGTGATACTGTGAAAATTCAAAGTTCACTAAAAATTCTATTTTCCATTTTAATTTCAACCTAGCACACTTCTCTCAATCCTATGTCTCATTTGCTACCACTCTGTACACAACTCTAGCACCTATATGAGGACTTAGATAGAAAGATCTCTTTAGTAGCCAAGTGACAGCGTACCCTTCTCACTGGAATTCTTTAGGTTATGGTACCCCAATAGCAATTCAGTGATCTGGAAAGGTATGGGAGGAAGGCTTATGCTACAGTTAGTGGAAATAATAAAAACTATGAGTAACAGATTCTAACATCTTTATTTTAGCACATCCCTATCAGTTAACCAATATTGCTACCGCCTTGAAAAGTTAAATTTATGCGGAAGACCCCACTAAAAGGTCCTGAGAGCCATCAGATGTTCTGAAATTATTTTAATGAGAGCAAAACAATTAAAAGCGAGTTTGACTTACCATATAAATTGATAGAGGCATGCAGAAGGCTGATGAATTTGATTTTTTTTTTTTTTCTCAGCAACACAGAGAGATTCTCCTCTGCAACACTGCCTCTGCTGGCCATGCAATATAATCTGCAGATGGAAAAGTCCACCGTTCGTCCATTATTAGAATTTGAATATTTCCAAACTCAAGCCAACATTACCAAATAAAATTATTTTCATAAAGCTATAACAATTAGTACAATGGAGTCTGTGATACTGTGAAAATTCAAAGTTCACTAAAAATTCTATTTTCCATTTTAATTTCAACCTAGCACACTTCTCTCAATCCTATGTCTCATTTGCTACCACTCTGTACACAACTCTAGCACCTATATGAGGACGTAGATAGAAAGATCTCTTTAGTAGCCAAGTGACAGCGTACCCTTCTCACTGGAATTCTTTAGGTTATGGTACCCCAATAGCAATTCAGTGATCTGGAAAGGTATGGGAGGAAGGCTTATGCTACAGTTAGTGGAAATAATAAAAACTATGAGTAACAGATTCTAACATCTTTATTTTAGCACATCCCTATCAGTTAACCAATATTGCTACCGCCTTGAAAAGTTAAATATATGCGGAAGACCCCACTAAAAGGTCCTGAGAGCCATCAGATGTTATGAAATTATTTTAATGAGAGCAAAACAATTAAAAGCGAGTTTGACTTACCATATAAATTGATAGAGGCATGCAGAAGGCTGATGAATTTGATTTCTTTTTTTTTTTCTCAGCAACACAGAGAGATTCTCCTCTGCAACACTGCCTCTGCTGGCCATGCAATATAATCTGCAGATGGAAAAGTCCACCGTTCGTCCATTATTAGAATTTGAATATTTCCAAACTCAAGCCAACACTACCAAATAAAATTATTTTCATAAAGCTATAACAATTAGTACAATGGAGTCTGTGATACTGTGAAAATTCAAAGTTCACTAAAAATTCTATTTTCCATTTTAATTTCAACCTAGCACACTTCTCTCAATCCTATGTCTCATTTGCTACCACTCTGTACACAACTCTAGCACCTATATGAGGACTTAGATAGAAAGATCTCTTTAGTAGCCAAGTGACAGCGTACCCTTCTCACTGGAATTCTTTAGGTTATGGTACCCCAATAGCAATTCAGTGATCTGGAAAGGTATGGGAGGAAGGCTTATGCTACAGTTAGTGGAAATAATAAAAACTATGAGTAACAGATTCTAACATCTTTATTTTAGCACATCCCTATCAGTTAACCAATATTGCTACCGCCTTGAAAAGTTAAATTTATGCGGAAGACCCCACTAAAAGGTCCTGAGAGCCATCAGATGTTCTGAAATTATTTTAATGAGAGCAAAACAATTAAAAGCGAGTTTGACTTACCATATAAATTGATAGAGGCATGCAGAAGGCTGATGAATTTGATTTTTTTTTTTTTTCTCAGCAACACAGAGAGATTCTCCTCTGCAACACTGCCTCTGCTGGCCATGCAATATAATCTGCAGATGGAAAAGTCCACCGTTCGTCCATTATTAGAATTTGAATATTTCCAAACTCAAGCCAACATTACCAAATAAAATTATTTTCATAAAGCTATAACAATTAGTACAATGGAGTCTGTGATACTGTGAAAATTCAAAGTTCACTAAAAATTCTATTTTCCATTTTAATTTCAACCTAGCACACTTCTCTCAATCCTATGTCTCATTTGCTACCACTCTGTACACAACTCTAGCACCTATATGAGGACGTAGATAGAAAGATCTCTTTAGTAGCCAAGTGACAGCGTACCCTTCTCACTGGAATTCTTTAGGTTATGGTACCCCAATAGCAATTCAGTGATCTGGAAAGGTATGGGAGGAAGGCTTATGCTACAGTTAGTGGAAATAATAAAAACTATGAGTAACAGATTCTAACATCTTTATTTTAGCACATCCCTATCAGTTAACCAATATTGCTACCGCCTTGAAAAGTTAAATATATGCGGAAGACCCCACTAAAAGGTCCTGAGAGCCATCAGATGTTATGAAATTATTTTAATGAGAGCAAAACAATTAAAAGCGAGTTTGACTTACCATATAAATTGATAGAGGCATGCAGAAGGCTGATGAATTTGATTTCTTTTTTTTTTTCTCAGCAACACAGAGAGATTCTCCTCTGCAACACTGCCTCTGCTGGCCATGCAATATAATCTGCAGATGGAAAAGTCCACCGTTCGTCCATTATTAGAATTTGAATATTTCCAAACTCAAGCCAACATTACCAAATTAAATTATTTTCATAAAGCTATAACAATTAGTACAATGGAGTGTGTGATATTGTGAAAATTCAAAGTTCACTAAAAATTCTATTTTCCATTTTAATTTCAACCTAGCACACTTCTCTCAATTCTATGTCTCATTTGCTACCACTCTGTACACAACTCTAGCACCTATATGAGGACGTAGATAGAAAGATCTCTTTAGTAGCCAAGTTACAGCGTACCCTTCTCACTGGAATTCTTTAGGTTATGGTACACCAATAGCAATTCAGTGACCTGGTAAGGTATGGGAGGAAGGCTTATGCTACAGTTAGTGGAAATATTAAAAACTATGAGTAACAGATTCTAACATCTTTATTTTAGCACATCCCTATCAGTTAACCAATATTGCTACCGCCTTGAAAAGTTAAATTTATGCGGAAGACCCCACTAAAAGGTCCTGAGAGCCATCAGATGTTCTGAAATTATTTTAATGAGAGCAAAACAATTAAAAGCGAGTTTGACTTACCATATAAATTGATAGAGGCATGCAGAAGGCTGATGAATTTGATTTCTTTTTTTTTTTTCTCAGCAACACAGAGAGATTCTCCTCTGCAACACTGCCTCTGCTGGCCATGCAATATAATCTGCAGATGGAAAAGTCCACCGTTCGTCCATTATTAGAATTTGAATATTTCCAAACTCAAGCCAACATTACCAAATAAAATTATTTTCATAAAGCTATAACAATTAGTACAATGGAGTCTGTGATACTGTGAAAATTCAAAGTTCACTAAAAATTCTATTTTCCATTTTAATTTCAACCTAGCACACTTCTCTCAATCCTATGTCTCATTTGCTACCACTCTGTACACAACTCTAGCACCTATATGAGGACTTAGATAGAAAGATCTCTTTAGTAGCCAAGTGACAGCGTACCCTTCTCACTGGAATTCTTTAGGTTATGGTACCCCAATAGCAATTCAGTGATCTGGAAAGGTATGGGAGGAAGGCTTATGCTACAGTTAGTGGAAATAATAAAAACTATGAGTAACAGATTCTAACATCTTTATTTTAGAACATCCCTATCAGTTAACCAATATTGCTACCGCCTTGAAAAGTTAAATATATGCGGAAGACCCCACTAAAAGGTCCTGAGAGCCATCAGATGTTATGAAATTATTTTAATGAGAGCAAAACAATTAAAAGCGAGTTTGACTTACCATATAAATTGATAGAGGCATGCAGAAGGCTGATGAATTTGATTTCTTTTTTTTTTGTCTCAGCAACGCAGAGAGATTCTCCTCTGCAACACTGCCTCTGCTGGCCATGCAATATAATCTGCAGATGGAAAAGTCCACCGTTAGTCCATTATTAGAATTTGAATATTTCCAAACTCAAGCCAACACTACCAAATAAAATTATTTTCATAAAGCTATAACAATTAGTACAATGGAGTCTGTGATACTGTGAAAATTCAAAGTTCACTAAAAATTCTATTTTCCATTTTAATTTCAACCTAGCACACTTCTCTCAATCCTATGTCTCATTTGCTACCACTCTGTACACAACTCTAGCACCTATATGAGGACTTAGATAGAAAGATCTCTTTAGTAGCCAAGTGACAGCGTACCCTTCTCACTGGAATTCTTTAGGTTATGGTACCCCAATAGCAATTCAGTGATCTGGAAAGGTATGGGAGGAAGGCTTATGCTACAGTTAGTGGAAATAATAAAAACTATGAGTAACAGATTCTAACATCTTTATTTTAGCACATCCCTATCAGTTAACCAATATTGCTACCGCCTTGAAAAGTTATATTTATGCGGAAGACCCCACTAAAAGGTCCTGAGAGCCATCAGATGTTATGAAATTATTTTAATGAGAGCAAAACAATTAAAAGCGAGTTTGACTTACCATATAAATTGATAGAGGCATGCAGAAGGCTGATGAATTTGATTTCTTTTTTTTTTGTCTCAGCAACGCAGAGAGATTCTCCTCTGCAACACTGCCTCTGCTGGCCATGCAATATAATCTGCAGATGGAAAAGTCCACCGTTAGTCCATTATTAGAATTTGAATATTTCCAAACTCAAGCCAACACTACCAAATAAAATTATTTTCATAAAGCTATAACAATTAGTACAATGGAGTCTGTGATACTGTGAAAATTCAAAGTTCACTAAAAATTCTATTTTCCATTTTAATTTCAACCTAGCACACTTCTCTCAATCCTATGTCTCATTTGCTACCACTCTGTACACAACTCTAGCACCTATATGAGGACTTAGATAGAAAGATCTCTTTAGTAGCCAAGTGACAGCGTACCCTTCTCACTGGAATTCTTTAGGTTATGGTACCCCAATAGCAATTCAGTGATCTGGAAAGGTATGGGAGGAAGGCTTATGCTACAGTTAGTGGAAATAATAAAAACTATGAGTAACAGATTCTAACATCTTTATTTTAGCACATCCCTATCAGTTAACCAATATTGCTACCGCCTTGAAAAGTTATATTTATGCGGAAGACCCCACTAAAAGGTCCTGAGAGCCATCAGATGTTATGAAATTATTTTAATGAGAGCAAAACAATTAAAAGCGAGTTTGACTTACCATATAAATTGATAGAGGCATGCAGAAGGCTGATGAATTTGATTTCTTTTTTTTTTGTCTCAGCAACGCAGAGAGATTCTCCTCTGCAACACTGCCTCTGCTGGCCATGCAATATAATCTGCAGATGGAAAAGTCCACCGTTAGTCCATTATTAGAATTTGTATATTTCCAAACTCAAGCCAACACTACCAAATAAAATTATTTTCATAAAGCTATAACAATTAGTATAATGGAGTCTGTGATACTGTGAAAATTCAAAGTTCACTAAAAATTCTATTTTCCATTTTAATTTCAACCTAGCACACTTCTCTCAATCCTATGTCTCATTTGCTACCACTCTGTACACAACTCTAGCACCTATATGAGGACTTAGATAGAAAGATCTCTTTAGTAGCCAAGTGACAGCGTACCCTTCTCACTGGAATTCTTTAGGTTATGGTACCCCAATAGCAATTCAGTGATCTGGAAAGGTATGGGAGGAAGGCTTATGCTACAGTTAGTGGAAATAATAAAAACTATGAGTAACAGATTCTAACATCTTTATTTTAGCACATCCCTATCAGTTAACCAATATTGCTACCGCCTTGAAAAGTTAAATTTATGCGGAAGACCCCACTAAAAGGTCCTGAGAGCCATCAGATGTTCTGAAATTATTTTAATGAGAGCAAAACAATTAAAAGCGAGTTTGACTTACCATATAAATTGATAGAGGCATGCAGAAGGCTGATGAATTTGATTTCTTTTTTTTTTCTCAGCAACACAGAGAGATTCTCCTCTGCAACACTGCCTCTGCTGGCCATGCAATATAATCTGCAGATGGAAAAGTCCACCGTTCGTCCATTATTAGAATTTGAATATTTCCAAACTCAAGCCAACATTACCAAATAAAATTATTTTCATAAAGCTATAACAATTAGTACAATGGAGTCTGTGATACTGTGAAAATTCAAAGTTCACTAAAAATTCTATTTTCCATTTTAATTTCAACCTAGCACACTTCTCTCAATCTTATGTCTCATTTGCTACCACTCTGTACACAACTCTAGCACCTATATGAGGACGTAGATAGAAAGATCTCTTTAGTAGCCAAGTGACAGCGTACCCTTCTCACTGGAATTCTTTAGGTTATGGTACCCCAATAGCAATTCAGTGATCTGGAAAGGTATGGGAGGAAGGCTTATGCTACAGTTAGTGGAAATAATAAAAACTATGAGTAACAGATTCTAACATCTTTATTTTAGCACATCCCTATCAGTTAACCAATATTGCTACCGCCTTGAAAAGTTAAATATATGCGGAAGACCCCACTAAAAGGTCCTGAGAGCCATCAGATGTTATGAAATTATTTTAATGAGAGCAAAACAATTAAAAGCGAGTTTGACTTACCATATAAATTGATAGAGGCATGCAGAAGGCTGATGAATTTGATTTCTTTTTTTTTTTCTCAGCAACACAGAGATTCTCCTCTGCAACACTGCCTCTGCTGGCCATGCAATATAATCTGCAGATGGAAAAGTCCACCGTTCGTCCATTATTAGAATTTGAATATTTCCAAACTCAAGCCAACATTACCAAATAAAATTATTTTCATAAAGCTATAACAATTAGTACAATGGAGTGTGTGATATTGTGAAAATTCAAAGTTCACTAAAAATTCTATTTTCCATTTTAATTTCAACCTAGCACACTTCTCTCAATTCTATGTCTCATTTGCTACCACTCTGTACACAACTCTAGCACCTATATGAGGACGTAGATAGAAAGATCTCTTTAGTAGCCAAGTTACAGCGTACCCTTCTCACTGGAATTCTTTAGGTTATGGTACACCAATAGCAATTCAGTGACCTGGTAAGGTATGGGAGGAAGGCTTATGCTACAGTTAGTGGAAATAATAAAAACTATGAGTAACAGATTCTAACATCTTTATTTTAGCACATCCCTATCAGTTAACCAATATTGCTACCGCCTTGAAAAGTTAAATTTATGCGGAAGACCCCACTAAAAGGTCCTGAGAGCCATCAGATGTTATGAAATTATTTTAATGAGAGCAAAACAATTAAAAGCGAGTTTGACTTACCATATAAATTGATAGAGGCATGCAGAAGGCTGATGAATTTGATTTCTTTTTTTTTTTCTCAGCAACACAGAGAGATTCTCCTCTGCAACACTGCCTCTGCTGGCCATGCAATATAATCTGCAGATGGAAAAGTCCACCGTTCGTCCATTATTAGAATTTGAATATTTCCAAACTCAAGCCAACATTACCAAATAAAATTATTTTCATAAAGCTATAACAATTAGTACAATGGAGTGTGTGATATTGTGAAAATTCAAAGTTCACTAAAAATTCTATTTTCCATTTTAATTTCAACCTAGCACACTTCTCTCAATTCTATGTCTCATTTGCTACCACTCTGTACACAACTCTAGCACCTATAGGAGGACGTAGATAGAAAGATCTCTTTAGTAGCCAAGTTACAGCGTACCCTTCTCACTGGAATTCTTTAGGTTATGGTACACCAATAGCAATTCAGTGACCTGGTAAGGTATGGGAGGAAGGCTTATGCTACAGTTAGTGGAAATAATAAAAACTATGAGTAACAGATTCTAACATCTTTATTTTAGCACATCCCTATCAGTTAACCAATATTGCTACCGCCTTGAAAAGTTAAATTTATGCGGAAGACCCCACTAAAAGGTCCTGAGAGCCATCAGATGTTATGAAATTATTTTAATGAGAGCAAAACAATTAAAAGCAAGTTTGACTTACCATATAAATTGATAGAGGCATGCAGAAGGCTGATGAATTTGATTTCTTTTTTTTTTGTCTCAGCAACGCAGAGAGATTCTCCTCTGCAACACTGCCTCTGCTGGCCATGCAATATAATCTGCAGATGGAAAAGTCCACCGTTAGTCCATTATTAGAATTTGAATATTTCCAAACTCAAGCCAACACTACCAAATAAAATTATTTTCATAAAGCTATAACAATTAGTACAATGGAGTCTGTGATACTGTGAAAATTCAAAGTTCACTAAAAATTCTATTTTCCATTTTAATTTCAACCTAGCACACTTCTCTCAATCCTATGTCTCATTTGCTACCACTCTGTACACAACTCTAGCACCTATATGAGGACGTAGATAGAAAGATCTCTTTAGTAGCCAAGTGACAGCGTACCCTTCTCACTGGAATTCTTTAGGTTATGGTACCCCAATAGCAATTCAGTGATCTGGAAAGGTATGGGAGGAAGGCGTATGCTACAGTTAGTGGAAATAATAAAAACTATGAGTAACAGATTCTAACATCTTTATTTTAGAACATCCCTATCAGTTAACCAATATTGCTACCGCCTTGAAAAGTTAAATTTATGCGGAAGACCCCACTAAAAGGTCCTGAGAGCCATCAGATGTTATGAAATTATTTTAATGAGAGCAAAACAATTAAAAGCGAGTTTGACTTACCATATAAATTGATAGAGGCATGCAGAAGGCTGATGAATTTGATTTCTTTTTTTTTTTTCTCAGCAACGCAGAGAGATTCTCCTCTGCAACACTGCCTCTGCTGGCCATGCAATATAATCTGCAGATGGAAAAGTCCACCGTTAGTCCATTATTAGAATTTGAATATTTCCAAACTCAAGCCAACACTACCAAATAAAATTATTTTCATAAAGCTATAACAATTAGTACAATGGAGTCTGTGATACTGTGAAAATTCAAAGTTCACTAAAAATTCTATTTTCCATTTTAATTTCAACCTAGCACACTTCTCTCAATCCTATGTTTCATTTGCTACCACTCTGTACACAACTCTAGCACCTATATGAGGACTTAGATAGAAAGATCTCTTTAGTAGCCAAGTGACAGCGTACCCTTCTCACTGGAATTCTTTAGGTTATGGTACCCCAATAGCAATTCAGTGATCTGGAAAGGTATGGGAGGAAGGCTTATGCTACAGTTAGTGAAAATAATAAAAACTATGAGTAACAGATTCTAACATCTTTATTTTAGCACATCCCTATCAGTTAACCAATATTGCTACCGCCTTGAAAAGTTAAATTTATGCGGAAGACCCCACTAAAAGGTCCTGAGAGCCATCAGATGTTCTGAAATTATTTTAATGAGAGCAAAACAATTAAAAGCGAGTTTGACTTACCATATAAATTGATAGAGGCATGCAGAAGGCTGATGAATTTGATTTTTTTTTTTTTTCTCAGCAACACAGAGAGATTCTCCTCTGCAACACTGCCTCTGCTGGCCATGCAATATAATCTGCAGATGGAAAAGTCCACCGTTCGTCCATTATTAGAATTTGAATATTTCCAAACTCAAGCCAACATTACCAAATAAAATTATTTTCATAAAGCTATAACAATTAGTACAATGGAGTCTGTGATACTGTGAAAATTCAAAGTTCACTAAAAATTCTATTTTCCATTTTAATTTCAACCTAGCACACTTCTCTCAATCCTATGTCTCATTTGCTACCACTCTGTACACAACTCTAGCACCTATATGAGGACGTAGATAGAAAGATCTCTTTAGTAGCCAAGTGACAGCGTACCCTTCTCACTGGAATTCTTTAGGTTATGGTACCCCAATAGCAATTCAGTGATCTGGAAAGGTATGGGAGGAAGGCTTATGCTACAGTTAGTGGAAATAATAAAAACTATGAGTAACAGATTCTAACATCTTTATTTTAGCACATCCCTATCAGTTAACCAATATTGCTACCGCCTTGAAAAGTTAAATATATGCGGAAGACCCCACTAAAAGGTCCTGAGAGCCATCAGATGTTATGAAATTATTTTAATGAGAGCAAAACAATTAAAAGCGAGTTTGACTTACCATATAAATTGATAGAGGCATGCAGAAGGCTGATGAATTTGATTTCTTTTTTTTTTTCTCAGCAACACAGAGAGATTCTCCTCTGCAACACTGCCTCTGCTGGCCATGCAATATAATCTGCAGATGGAAAAGTCCACCGTTCGTCCATTATTAGAATTTGAATATTTCCAAACTCAAGCCAACATTACCAAATTAAATTATTTTCATAAAGCTATAACAATTAGTACAATGGAGTGTGTGATATTGTGAAAATTCAAAGTTCACTAAAAATTCTATTTTCCATTTTAATTTCAACCTAGCACACTTCTCTCAATTCTATGTCTCATTTGCTACCACTCTGTACACAACTCTAGCACCTATATGAGGACGTAGATAGAAAGATCTCTTTAGTAGCCAAGTTACAGTGTACCCTTCTCACTGGAATTCTTTAGGTTATGGTACACCAATAGCAATTCAGTGACCTGGTAAGGTATGGGAGGAAGGCTTATGCTACAGTTAGTGGAAATATTAAAAACTATGAGTAACAGATTCTAACATCTTTATTTTAGCACATCCCTATCAGTTAACCAATATTGCTACCGCCTTGAAAAGTTAAATTTATGCGGAAGACCCCACTAAAAGGTCCTGAGAGCCATCAGATGTTCTGAAATTATTTTAATGAGAGCAAAACAATTAATAGCGAGTTTGACTTACCATATAAATTGATAGAGGCATGCAGAAGGCTGATGAATTTGATTTCTTTTTTTTTTTTCTCAGCAACACAGAGAGATTCTCCTCTGCAACACTGCCTCTGCTGGCCATGCAATATAATCTGCAGATGGAAAAGTCCACCGTTCGTCCATTATTAGAATTTGAATATTTCCAAACTCAAGCCAACATTACCAAATAAAATTATTTTCATAAAGCTATAACAATTATTACAATGGAGTCTGTGATACTGTGAAAATTCAAAGTTCACTAAAAATTCTATTTTCCATTTTAAATTCAACCTAGCACACTTCTCTCAATCCCATGTCTCATTTGCTACCACTCTGTACACAACTCTAGCACCTATATGAGGACGTAGATAGAAAGATCTCTTTAGTAGCCAAGTGACAGTGTACCCTTCTCACTGGAATTCTTTAGGTTATGGTACCCCAATAGCAATTCAGTGATCTGGAAAGGTATGGGAGGAAGGCTTATGCTACAGTTAGTGGAAATAATAAAAACTATGAGTAACAGATTCTAACATCTTTATTTTAGCACATCCCTATCAGTTAACCAATATTGCTACCGCCTTGAAAAGTTAAATATATGCGGAAGACCCCACTAAAAGGTCCTGAGAGCCATCAGATGTTATGAAATTATTTTAATGAGAGCAAAACAATTAAAAGCGAGTTTGACTTACCATATAAATTGATAGAGGCATGCAGAAGGCTGATGAATTTGATTTCTTTTTTTTTGTCTCAGCAACGCAGAGAGATTCTCCTCTGCAACACTGCCTCTGCTGGCCATGCAATATAATCTGCAGATGGAAAAGTCCACCGTTAGTCCATTATTAGAATTTGAATATTTCCAAACTCAAGCCAACACTACCAAATAAAATTATTTTCATAAAGCTATAACAATTAGTACAATGGAGTCTGTGATACTGTGAAAATTCAAAGTTCACTAAAAATTCTATTTTCCATTTTAATTTCAACCTAGCACACTTCTCTCAATCCTATGTTTCATTTGCTACCACTCTGTACACAACTCTAGCACCTATATGAGGACTTAGATAGAAAGATCTCTTTAGTAGCCAAGTGACAGCGTACCCTTCTCACTGGAATTCTTTAGGTTATGGTACCCCAATAGCAATTCAGTGATCTGGAAAGGTATGGGAGGAAGGCTTATGCTACAGTTAGTGGAAATAATAAAAACTATGAGTAACAGATTCTAACATCTTTATTTTAGCACATCCCTATCAGTTAACCAATATTGCTACCGCCTTGAAAAGTTAAATTTATGCGGAAGACCCCACTAAAAGGTCCTGAGAGCCATCAGATGTTCTGAAATTATTTTAATGAGAGCAAAACAATTAAAAGCGAGTTTGACTTACCATATAAATTGATAGAGGCATGCAGAAGGCTGATGAATTTGATTTCTTTTTTTTTTCTCAGCAACACAGAGAGATTCTCCTCTGCAACACTGCCTCTGCTGGCCATGCAATATAATCTGCAGATGGAAAAGTCCACCGTTCGTCCATTATTAGAATTTGAATATTTCCAAACTCAAGCCAACATTACCAAATAAAATTATTTTCATAAAGCTATAACAATTAGTACAATGGAGTCTGTGATACTGTGAAAATTCAAAGTTCACTAAAAATTCTATTTTCCATTTTAATTTCAACCTAGCACACTTCTCTCAATCCTATGTCTCATTTGCTACCACTCTGTACACAACTCTAGCACCTATATAAGGACGTAGATAGAAAGATCTCTTTAGTAGCCAAGTGACAGCGTACCCTTCTCACTGGAATTCTTTAGGTTATGGTACCCCAATAGCAATTCAGTGATCTGGAAAGGTATGGGAGGAAGGCTTATGCTACAGTTAGTGGAAATAATAAAAACTATGAGTAACAGATTCTAACATCTTTATTTTAGCACATCCCTATCAGTTAACCAATATTGCTACCGCCTTGAAAAGTTAAATATATGCGGAAGACCCCACTAAAAGGTCCTGAGAGCCATCAGATGTTATGAAATTATTTTAATGAGAGCAAAACAATTAAAAGCGAGTTTGACTTACCATATAAATTGATAGAGGCATGCAGAAGGCTGATGAATTTGATTTCTTTTTTTTTTTCTCAGCAACACAGAGAGATTCTCCTCTGCAACACTGCCTCTGCTGGCCATGCAATATAATCTGCAGATGGAAAAGTCCACCGTTCGTCCATTATTAGAATTTGAATATTTCCAAACTCAAGCCAACATTACCAAATTAAATTATTTTCATAAAGCTATAACAATTAGAACAATGGAGTGTGTGATATTGTGAAAATTCAAAGTTCACTAAAAATTCTATTTTCCATTTTAATTTCAACCTAGCACACTTCTCTCAATTCTATGTCTCATTTGCTACCACTCTGTACACAACTCTAGCACCTATATGAGGACGTAGATAGAAAGATCTCTTTAGTAGCCAAGTTACAGCGTACCCTTCTCACTGGAATTCTTTAGGTTATGGTACACCAATAGCAATTCAGTGACCTGGTAAGGTATGGGAGGAAGGCTTATGCTACAGTTAGTGGAAATATTAAAAACTATGAGTAACAGATTCTAACATCTTTATTTTAGCACATCCCTATCAGTTAACCAATATTGCTACCGCCTTGAAAAGTTAAATTTATGCGGAAGACCCCACTAAAAGGTCCTGAGAGCCATCAGATGTTCTGAAATTATTTTAATGAGAGCAAAACAATTAAAAGCGAGTTTGACTTACCATATAAATTGATAGAGGCATGCAGAAGGCTGATGAATTTGATTTCTTTTTTTTTTTTCTCAGCAACACAGAGAGATTCTCCTCTGCAACACTGCCTCTGCTGGCCATGCAATATAATCTGCAGATGGAAAAGTCCACCGTTCGTCCATTATTAGAATTTGAATATTTCCAAACTCAAGCCAACATTACCAAATAAAATTATTTTCATAAAGCTATAACAATTAGTACAATGGAGTGTGTGATATTGTGAAAATTCAAAGTTCACTAAAAATTCTATTTTCCATTTTAATTTCAACCTAGCACACTTCTCTCAATTCTATGTCTCATTTGCTACCACTCTGTACACAACTCTAGCACCTATATGAGGACGTAGATAGAAAGGTCTCTTTAGTAGCCAAGTTACAGCGTACCCTTCTCACTGGAATTCTTTAGGTTATGGTACACCAATAGCAATTCAGTGACCTGGTAAGGTATGGGAGGAAGGCTTATGCTACAGTTAGTGGAAATATTAAAAACTATGAGTAACAGATTCTAACATCTTTATTTTAGCACATCCCTATCAGTTAACCAATATTGCTACCGCCTTGAAAAGTTAAATTTATGCGGAAGACCCCACTAAAAGGTCCTGAGAGCCATCAGATGTTATGAAATTATTTTAATGAGAGCAAAACAATTAAAAGCGAGTTTGACTTACCATATAAATTGATAGAGGCATGCAGAAGGCTGATGAATTTGATTTCTTTTTTTTTTGTCTCAGCAACGCAGAGAGATTCTCCTCTGCAACACTGCCTCTGCTGGCCATGCAATATAATCTGCAGATGGAAAAGTCCACCGTTAGTCCATTATTAGAATTTGAATATTTCCAAACTCAAGCCAACACTACCAAATAAAATTATTTTCATAAAGCTATAACAATTAGTACAATGGAGTATGTGATACTGTGAAAATTCAAAGTTCACTAAAAATTCTATTTTCCATTTTAATTTCAACCTAGCACACTTCTCTCAATCCTATGTCTCATTTGCTACCACTCTGTACACAACTCTAGCACCTATATGAGGACGTAGATAGAAAGATCTCTTTAGTAGCCAAGTGACAGTGCACCCTTCTCACTGGAATTCTTTAGGTTATGGTACCCCAATAGCAATTCAGTGATCTGGAAAGGTATGGGAGGAAGGCTTATGCTACAGTTAGTGGAAATAATAAAAACTATGAGTAACAGATTCTAACATCTTTATTTTAGCACATCCCTATCAGTTAACCAATATTGCTACCGCCTTGAAAAGTTATATTTATGCGGAAGACCCCACTAAAAGGTCCTGAGAGCCATCAGATGTTATGAAATTATTTTAATGAGAGCAAAACAATTAAAAGCGAGTTTGACTTACCATATAAATTGATAGAGGCATGCAGAAGGCTGATGAATTTGATTTCTTTTTTTTTTCTCAGCAACACAGAGAGATTCTCCTCTGCAACACTGCCTCTGCTGGCCATTCAATATAATCTGCAGATGGAAAAGTCCACCGTTAGTCCATTATTAGAATTTGAATATTTCCAAACTCAAGCCAACACTACCAAATAAAATATTTTCATAAAGCTATAACAATTAGTACAATGGAGTCTGTGATACTGTGAAAATTCAAAGTTCACTAAAAATTCTATTTTCCATTTTAATTTCAACCTAGCACACTTCTCTCAATCCTATGTCTCATTTGCTACCACTCTGTACACAACTCTAGCACCTATATGAGGACGTAGATAGAAAGATCTCTTTAGTAGCCAAGTGACAGCGTACCCTTCTCACTGGAATTCTTTAGGTTATGGTACCCCAATAGCAATTCAGTGATCTGGAAAGGTATGGGAGGAAGGCTTATGCTACAGTTAGTGGAAATAATAAAAACTATGAGTAACAGATTCTAACATCTTTATTTTAGAACATCCCTATCAGTTAACCAATATTGCTACCGCCTTGAAAAGTTAAATTTATGCGGAAGACCCCACTAAAAGGTCCTGAGAGCCATCAGATGTTATGAAATTATTTTAATGAGAGCAAAACAATTAAAAGCGAGTTTGACTTACCATATAAATTGATAGAGGCATGCAGAAGGCTGATGAATTTGATTTCTTTTTTTTTTGTCTCAGCAACGCAGAGAGATTCTCCTCTGCAACACTGCCTCTGCTGGCCATGCAATATAATCTGCAGATGGAAAAGTCCACCGTTAGTCCATTATTAGAATTTGAATATTTCCAAACTCAAGCCAACACTACCAAATAAAATTATTTTCATAAAGCTATAACAATTAGTACAATGGAGTCTGTGATACTGTGAAAATTCAAAGTTCACTAAAAATTCTATTTTCCATTTTAATTTCAACCTAGCACACTTCTCTCAATCCTATGTCTCATTTGCTACCACTCTGTACACAACTCTAGCACCTATATAAGGACGTAGATAGAAAGATCTCTTTAGTAGCCAAGTGACAGCGTACCCTTCTCACTGGAATTCTTTAGGTTATGGTACCCCAATAGCAATTCAGTGATCTGGAAAGGTATGGGAGGAAGGCTTATGCTACAGTTAGTGGAAATAATAAAAACTATGAGTAACAGATTCTAACATCTTTATTTTAGCACATCCCTATCAGTTAACCAATATTGCTACCGCCTTGAAAAGTTAAATATATGCGGAAGACCCCACTAAAAGGTCCTGAGAGCCATCAGATGTTATGAAATTATTTTAATGAGAGCAAAACAATTAAAAGCGAGTTTGACTTACCATATAAATTGATAGAGGCATGCAGAAGGCTGATGAATTTGATTTCTTTTTTTTTTTCTCAGCAACACAGAGAGATTCTCCTCTGCAACACTGCCTCTGCTGGCCATGCAATATAATCTGCAGATGGAAAAGTCCACCGTTCGTCCATTATTAGAATTTGAATATTTCCAAACTCAAGCCAACATTACCAAATTAAATTATTTTCATAAAGCTATAACAATTAGAACAATGGAGTGTGTGATATTGTGAAAATTCAAAGTTCACTAAAAATTCTATTTTCCATTTTAATTTCAACCTAGCACACTTCTCTCAATTCTATGTCTCATTTGCTACCACTCTGTACACAACTCTAGCACCTATATGAGGACGTAGATAGAAAGATCTCTTTAGTAGCCAAGTTACAGCGTACCCTTCTCACTGGAATTCTTTAGGTTATGGTACACCAATAGCAATTCAGTGACCTGGTAAGGTATGGGAGGAAGGCTTATGCTACAGTTAGTGGAAATATTAAAAACTATGAGTAACAGATTCTAACATCTTTATTTTAGCACATCCCTATCAGTTAACCAATATTGCTACCGCCTTGAAAAGTTAAATTTATGCGGAAGACCCCACTAAAAGGTCCTGAGAGCCATCAGATGTTCTGAAATTATTTTAATGAGAGCAAAACAATTAAAAGCGAGTTTGACTTACCATATAAATTGATAGAGGCATGCAGAAGGCTGATGAATTTGATTTCTTTTTTTTTTTTCTCAGCAACACAGAGAGATTCTCCTCTGCAACACTGCCTCTGCTGGCCATGCAATATAATCTGCAGATGGAAAAGTCCACCGTTCGTCCATTATTAGAATTTGAATATTTCCAAACTCAAGCCAACATTACCAAATAAAATTATTTTCATAAAGCTATAACAATTAGTACAATGGAGTGTGTGATATTGTGAAAATTCAAAGTTCACTAAAAATTCTATTTTCCATTTTAATTTCAACCTAGCACACTTCTCTCAATTCTATGTCTCATTTGCTACCACTCTGTACACAACTCTAGCACCTATATGAGGACGTAGATAGAAAGGTCTCTTTAGTAGCCAAGTTACAGCGTACCCTTCTCACTGGAATTCTTTAGGTTATGGTACACCAATAGCAATTCAGTGACCTGGTAAGGTATGGGAGGAAGGCTTATGCTACAGTTAGTGGAAATATTAAAAACTATGAGTAACAGATTCTAACATCTTTATTTTAGCACATCCCTATCAGTTAACCAATATTGCTACCGCCTTGAAAAGTTAAATTTATGCGGAAGACCCCACTAAAAGGTCCTGAGAGCCATCAGATGTTATGAAATTATTTTAATGAGAGCAAAACAATTAAAAGCGAGTTTGACTTACCATATAAATTGATAGAGGCATGCAGAAGGCTGATGAATTTGATTTCTTTTTTTTTTGTCTCAGCAACGCAGAGAGATTCTCCTCTGCAACACTGCCTCTGCTGGCCATGCAATATAATCTGCAGATGGAAAAGTCCACCGTTAGTCCATTATTAGAATTTGAATATTTCCAAACTCAAGCCAACACTACCAAATAAAATTATTTTCATAAAGCTATAACAATTAGTACAATGGAGTCTGTGATACTGTGAAAATTCAAAGTTCACTAAAAATTCTATTTTCCATTTTAATTTCAACCTAGCACACTTCTCTCAATCCTATGTCTCATTTGCTACCACTCTGTACACAACTCTAGCACCTATATGAGGACGTAGATAGAAAGATCTCTTTAGTAGCCAAGTGACAGTGTACCCTTCTCACTGGAATTCTTTAGGTTATGGTACCCCAATAGCAATTCAGTGATCTGGAAAGGTATGGGAGGAAGGCTTATGCTACAGTTAGTGGAAATAATAAAAACTATGAGTAACAGATTCTAACATCTTTATTTTAGCACATCCCTATCAGTTAACCAATATTGCTACCGCCTTGAAAAGTTATATTTATGCGGAAGACCCCACTAAAAGGTCCTGAGAGCCATCAGATGTTATGAAATTATTTTAATGAGAGCAAAACAATTAAAAGCGAGTTTGACTTACCATATAAATTGATAGAGGCATGCAGAAGGCTGATGAATTTGATTTCTTTTTTTTTTCTCAGCAACACAGAGAGATTCTCCTCTGCAACACTGCCTCTGCTGGCCATTCAATATAATCTGCAGATGGAAAAGTCCACCGTTAGTCCATTATTAGAATTTGAATATTTCCAAACTCAAGCCAACACTACCAAATAAAATATTTTCATAAAGCTATAACAATTAGTACAATGGAGTCTGTGATACTGTGAAAATTCAAAGTTCACTAAAAATTCTATTTTCCATTTTAATTTCAACCTAGCACACTTCTCTCAATCCTATGTCTCATTTGCTACCACTCTGTACACAACTCTAGCACCTATATGAGGACGTAGATAGAAAGATCTCTTTAGTAGCCAAGTGACAGCGTACCCTTCTCACTGGAATTCTTTAGGTTATGGTACCCCAATAGCAATTCAGTGATCTGGAAAGGTATGGGAGGAAGGCTTATGCTACAGTTAGTGGAAATAATAAAAACTATGAGTAACAGATTCTAACATCTTTATTTTAGAACATCCCTATCAGTTAACCAATATTGCTACCGCCTTGAAAAGTTAAATTTATGCGGAAGACCCCACTAAAAGGTCCTGAGAGCCATCAGATGTTATGAAATTATTTTAATGAGAGCAAAACAATTAAAAGCGAGTTTGACTTACCATATAAATTGATAGAGGCATGCAGAAGGCTGATGAATTTGATTTCTTTTTTTTTTGTCTCAGCAACGCAGAGAGATTCTCCTCTGCAACACTGCCTCTGCTGGCCATGCAATATAATCTGCAGATGGAAAAGTCCACCGTTAGTCCATTATTAGAATTTGAATATTTCCAAACTCAAGCCAACACTACCAAATAAAATTATTTTCATAAAGCTATAACAATTAGTACAATGGAGTCTGTGATACTGTGAAAATTCAAAGTTCACTAAAAATTCTATTTTCCATTTTAATTTCAACCTAGCACACTTCTCTCAATCCTATGTCTCATTTGCTACCACTCTGTACACAACTCTAGCACCTATATGAGGACTTAGATAGAAAGATCTCTTTAGTAGCCAAGTGACAGCGTACCCTTCTCACTGGAATTCTTTAGGTTATGGTACCCCAATAGCAATTCAGTGATCTGGAAAGGTATGGGAGGAAGGCTTATGCTACAGTTAGTGGAAATAATAAAAACTATGAGTAACAGATTCTAACATCTTTATTTTAGCACATCCCTATCAGTTAACCAATATTGCTACCGCCTTGAAAAGTTAAATTTATGCGGAAGACCCCAGTAAAAGGTCCTGAGAGCCATCAGATGTTCTGAAATTATTTTAATGAGAGCAAAACAATTAAAAGCGAGTTTGACTTACCATATAAATTGATAGAGGCATGCAGAAGGCTGATGAATTTGATTTTTTTTTTTTTTCTCAGCAACACAGAGAGATTCTCCTCTGCAACACTGCCTCTGCTGGCCATGCAATATAATCTGCAGATGGAAAAGTCCACCGTTCGTCCATTATTAGAATTTGAATATTTCCAAACTCAAGCCAACATTACCAAATAAAATTATTTTCATAAAGCTATAACAATTAGTACAATGGAGTCTGTGATACTGTGAAAATTCAAAGTTCACTAAAAATTCTATTTTCCATTTTAATTTCAACCTAGCACACTTCTCTCAATCCTTTGTCTCATTTGCTACCACTCTGTACACAACTCTAGCACCTATATGAGGACGTAGATAGAAAGATCTCTTTAGTAGCCAAGTGACAGCGTACCCTTCTCACTGGAATTCTTTAGGTTATGGTACCCCAATAGCAATTCAGTGATCTGGAAAGGTATGGGAGGAAGGCTTATGCTACAGTTAGTGGAAATAATAAAAACTATGAGTAACAGATTCTAACATCTTTATTTTAGCACATCCCTATCAGTTAACCAATATTGCTACCGCCTTGAAAAGTTAAATATATGCGGAAGACCCCACTAAAAGGTCCTGAGAGCCATCAGATGTTATGAAATTATTTTAATGAGAGCAAAACAATTAAAAGCGAGTTTGACTTACCATATAAATTGATAGAGGCATGCAGAAGGCTGATGAATTTGATTTCTTTTTTTTTTTCTCAGCAACACAGAGAGATTCTCCTCTGCAACACTGCCTCTGCTGGCCATGCAATATAATCTGCAGATGGAAAAGTCCACCGTTCGTCCATTATTAGAATTTGAATATTTCCAAACTCAAGCCAACATTACCAAATTAAATTATTTTCATAAAGCTATAACAATTAGTACAATGGAGTGTGTGATATTGTGAAAATTCAAAGTTCACTAAAAATTCTATTTTCCATTTTAATTTCAACCTAGCACACTTCTCTCAATTCTATGTCTCATTTGCTACCACTCTGTACACAACTCTAGCACCTATATGAGGACGTAGATAGAAAGATCTCTTTAGTAGCCAAGTTACAGCGTACCCTTCTCACTGGAATTCTTTAGGTTATGGTACACCAATAGCAATTCAGTGACCTGGTAAGGTATGGGAGGAAGGCTTATGCTACAGTTAGTGGAAATATTAAAAACTATGAGTAACAGATTCTAACATCTTTATTTTAGCACATCCCTATCAGTTAACCAATATTGCTACCGCCTTGAAAAGTTAAATTTATGCGGAAGACCCCACTAAAAGGTCCTGAGAGCCATCAGATGTTCTGAAATTATTTTAATGAGAGCAAAACAATTAAAAGCGAGTTTGACTTACCATATAAATTGATAGAGGCATGCAGAAGGCTGATGAATTTGATTTCTTTTTTTTTTTTCTCAGCAACACAGAGAGATTCTCCTCTGCAACACTGCCTCTGCTGGCCATGCAATATAATCTGCAGATGGAAAAGTCCACCGTTCGTCCATTATTAGAATTTGAATATTTCCAAACTCAAGCCAACATTACCAAATAAAATTATTTTCATAAAGCTATAACAATTAGTACAATGGAGTCTGTGATACTGTGAAAATTCAAAGTTCACTAAAAATTCTATTTTCCATTTTAAATTCAACCTAGCACACTTCTCTCAATCCTATGTCTCATTTGCTACCACTCTGTACACAACTCTAGCACCTATATGAGGACGTAGATAGAAAGATCTCTTTAGTAGCCAAGTGACAGTGTACCCTTCTCACTGGAATTCTTTAGGTTATGGTACCCCAATAGCAATTCAGTGATCTGGAAAGGTATGGGAGGAAGGCTTATGCTACAGTTAGTGGAAATAATAAAAACTATGAGTAACAGATTCTAACATCTTTATTTTAGCACATCCCTATCAGTTAACCAATATTGCTACCGCCTTGAAAAGTTATATTTATGCGGAAGACCCCACTAAAAGGTCCTGAGAGCCATCAGATGTTATGAAATTATTTTAATGAGAGCAAAACAATTAAAAGCGAGTTTGACTTACCATATAAATTGATAGAGGCATGCAGAAGGCTGATGAATTTGATTTCTTTTTTTTTTCTCAGCAACACAGAGATTCTCCTCTGCAACACTGCCTCTGCTGGCCATGCAATATAATCTGCAGATGGAAAAGTATACCGTTCGTCCATTATTAGAATTTGAATATTTCCAAACTCAAGCCAACACTACCAAATAAAATTATTTTCATAAAGCTATAACAATTAGTACAATGGAGTCTGTGATACTGTGAAAATTCAAAGTTCACTAAAAATTCTATTTTCCATTTTAATTTCAACCTAGCACACTTCTCTCAATCCTATGTCTCATTTGCTACCACTCTGTACACAACTCTAGCACCTATATGAGGACTTAGATAGAAAGATCTCTTTAGTAGCCAAGTGACAGCGTACCCTTCTCACTGGAATTCTTTAGGTTATGGTACCCCAATAGCAATTCAGTGATCTGGAAAGGTATGGGAGGAAGGCTTATGCTACAGTTAGTGGAAATAATAAAAACTATGAGTAACAGATTCTAACATCTTTATTTTAGCACATCCCTATCAGTTAACCAATATTGCTACCGCCTTGAAAAGTTAAATTTATGCGGAAGACCCCACTAAAAGGTCCTGAGAGCCATCAGATGTTCTGAAATTATTTTAATGAGAGCAAAACAATTAAAAGCGAGTTTGACTTACCATATAAATTGATAGAGGCATGCAGAAGGCTGATGAATTTGATTTTTTTTTTTTTCTCAGCAACACAGAGAGATTCTCCTCTGCAACACTGCCTCTGCTGGCCATGCAATATAATCTGCAGATGGAAAAGTCCACCGTTCGTCCATTATTAGAATTTGAATATTTCCAAACTCAAGCCAACATTACCAAATAAAATTATTTTCATAAAGCTATAACAATTAGTACAATGGAGTCTGTGATACTGTGAAAATTCAAAGTTCACTAAAAATTCTATTTTCCATTTTAATTTCAACCTAGCACACTTCTCTCAATCCTATGTCTCATTTGCTACCACTCTGTACACAACTCTAGCACCTATATGAGGACGTAGATAGAAAGATCTCTTTAGTAGCCAAGTGACAGCGTACCCTTCTCACTGGAATTCTTTAGGTTATGGTACCCCAATAGCAATTCAGTGATCTGGAAAGGTATGGGAGGAAGGCTTATGCTACAGTTAGTGGAAATAATAAAAACTATGAGTAACAGATTCTAACATCTTTATTTTAGCACATCCCTATCAGTTAACCAATATTGCTACCGCCTTGAAAAGTTATATTTATGCGGAAGACCCCACTAAAAGGTCCTGAGAGCCATCAGATGTTATGAAATTATTTTAATGAGAGCAAAACAATTAAAAGCGAGTTTGACTTACCATATAAATTGATAGAGGCATGCAGAAGGCTGATGAATTTGATTTCTTTTTTTTTTCTCAGCAACACAGAGAGATTCTCCTCTGCAACACTGCCTCTGCTGGCCATTCAATATAATCTGCAGATGGAAAAGTCCACCGTTAGTCCATTATTAGAATTTGAATATTTCCAAACTCAAGCCAACACTACCAAATAAAATATTTTCATAAAGCTATAACAATTAGTACAATGGAGTCTGTGATACTGTGAAAATTCAAAGTTCACTAAAAATTCTATTTTCCATTTTAATTTCAACCTAGCACACTTCTCTCAATCCTATGTCTCATTTGCTACCACTCTGTACACAACTCTAGCACCTATATGAGGACGTAGATAGAAAGATCTCTTTAGTAGCCAAGTGACAGCGTACCCTTCTCACTGGAATTCTTTAGGTTATGGTACCCCAATAGCAATTCAGTGATCTGGAAAGGTATGGGAGGAAGGCTTATGCTACAGTTAGTGGAAATAATAAAACCTATGAGTAACAGATTCTAACATCTTTATTTTAGCACATCCCTATCAGTTAACCAATATTGCTACCGCCTTGAAAAGTTAAATTTATGCGGAAGACCCCACTAAAAGGTCCTGAGAGCCATCAGATGTTATGAAATTATTTTAATGAGAGCAAAACAATTAAAAGCGAGTTTGACTTACCATATAAATTGATAGAGGCATGCAGAAGGCTGATGAATTTGATTTCTTTTTTTTTTGTCTCAGCAACGCAGAGAGATTCTCCTCTGCAACACTGCCTCTGCTGGCCATGCAATATAATCTGCAGATGGAAAAGTCCACCGTTCGTCCATTATTAGAATTTGAATATTTCCAAACTCAAGCCAACATTACCAAATAAAATTATTTTCATAAAGCTATAACAATTAGTACAATGGAGTCTGTGATACTGTGAAAATTCAAAGTTCACTAAAAATTCTATTTTCCATTTTAATTTCAACCTAGCACACTTCTCTCAATCCTATGTCTCATTTGCTACCACTCTGTACACAACTCTAGCACCTATATGAGGACGTAGATAGAAAGATCTCTTTAGTAGCCAAGTGACAGCGTACCCTTCTCACTGGAATTCTTTAGGTTATGGTACCCCAATAGCAATTCAGTGATCTGGAAAGGTATGGGAGGAAGGCTTATGCTACAGTTAGTGGAAATAATAAAAACTATGAGTAACAGATTCTAACATCTTTATTTTAGCACATCCCTATCAGTTAACCAATATTGCTACCGCCTTGAAAAGTTAAATATATGCGGAAGACCCCACTAAAAGGTCCTGAGAGCCATCAGATGTTATGAAATTATTTTAATGAGAGCAAAACAATTAAAAGCGAGTTTGACTTACCATATAAATTGATAGAGGCATGCAGAAGGCTGATGAATTTGATTTCTTTTTTTTTTTCTCAGCAACACAGAGAGATTCTCCTCTGCAACACTGCCTCTGCTGGCCATGCAATATAATCTGCAGATGGAAAAGTCCACCGTTCGTCCATTATTAGAATTTGAATATTTCCAAACTCAAGCCAACATTACCAAATAAAATTATTTTCATAAAGCTATAACAATTAGTACAATGGAGTGTGTGATATTGTGAAAATTCAAAGTTCACTAAAAATTCTATTTTCCATTTTAATTTCAACCTAGCACACTTCTCTCAATTCTATGTCTCATTTGCTACCACTCTGTACACAACTCTAGCACCTATATGAGGACGTAGATAGAAAGATCTCTTTAGTAGCCAAGTTACAGCGTACCCTTCTCACTGGAATTCTTTAGGTTATGGTACACCAATAGCAATTCAGTGACCTGGTAAGGTATGGGAGGAAGGCTTATGCTACAGTTAGTGGAAATAATAAAAACTATGAGTAACAGATTCTAACATCTTTATTTTAGCACATCCCTATCAGTTAACCAATATTGCTACCGCCTTGAAAAGTTAAATTTATGCGGAAGACCCCACTAAAAGGTCCTGAGAGCCATCAGATGTTATGAAATTATTTTAATGAGAGCAAAACAATTAAAAGCCAGTTTGACTTACCATATAAATTGATAGAGGCATGCAGAAGGCTGATGAATTTGATTTCTTTTTTTTTTGTCTCAGCAACGCAGAGAGATTCTCCTCTGCAACACTGCCTCTGCTGGCCATGCAATATAATCTGCAGATGGAAAAGTCCACCGTTAGTCCATTATTAGAATTTGAATATTTCCAAACTCAAGCCAACACTACCAAATAAAATTATTTTCATAAAGCTATAACAATTAGTACAATGGAGTCTGTGATACTGTGAAAATTCAAAGTTCACTAAAAATTCTATTTTCCATTTTAATTTCAACCTAGCACACTTCTCTCAATCCTATGTCTCATTTGCTACCACTCTGTACACAACTCTAGCACCTATATGAGGACTTAGATAGAAAGATCTCTTTAGTAGCCAAGTGACAGCGTACCCTTCTCACTGGAATTCTTTAGGTTATGGTACCCCAATAGCAATTCAGTGATCTGGAAAGGTATGGGAGGAAGGCTTATGCTACAGTTAGTGGAAATAATAAAAACTATGAGTAACAGATTCTAACATCTTTATTTTAGCACATCCCTATCAGTTAACCAATATTGCTACCGCCTTGAAAAGTTAAATTTATGCGGAAGACCCCACTAAAAGGTCCTGAGAGCCATCAGATGTTCTGAAATTATTTTAATGAGAGCAAAACAATTAAAAGCGAGTTTGACTTACCATATAAATTGATAGAGGCATGCAGAAGGCTGATGAATTTGATTTCTTTTTTTTTTTTCTCAGCAACACAGAGAGATTCTCCTCTGCAACACTGCCTCTGCTGGCCATGCAATATAATCTGCAGATGGAAAAGTCCACCGTTCGTCCATTATTAGAATTTGAATATTTCCAAACTCAAGCCAACATTACCAAATAAAATTATTTTCATAAAGCTATAACAATTAGTACAATGGAGTCTGTGATACTGTGAAAATTCAAAGTTCACTAAAAATTCTATTTTCCATTTTAAATTCAACCTAGCACACTTCTCTCAATCCTATGTCTCATTTGCTACCACTCTGTACACAACTCTAGCACCTATATGAGGACGTAGATAGAAAGATCTCTTTAGTAGCCAAGTGACAGTGTACCCTTCTCACTGGAATTCTTTAGGTTATGGTACCCCAATAGCAATTCAGTGATCTGGAAAGGTATGGGAGGAAGGCTTATGCTACAGTTAGTGGAAATAATAAAAACTATGAGTAACAGATTCTAACATCTTTATTTTAGCACATCCCTATCAGTTAACCAATATTGCTACCGCCTTGAAAAGTTATATTTATGCGGAAGACCCCACTAAAAGGTCCTGAGAGCCATCAGATGTTATGAAATTATTTTAATGAGAGCAAAACAATTAAAAGCGAGTTTGACTTACCATATAAATTGATAGAGGCATGCAGAAGGCTGATGAATTTGATTTCTTTTTTTTTTCTCAGCAACACAGAGAGATTCTCCTCTGCAACACTGCCTCTGCTGGCCATTCAATATAATCTGCAGATGGAAAAGTCCACCGTTAGTCCATTATTAGAATTTGAATATTTCCAAACTCAAGCCAACACTACCAAATAAAATATTTTCATAAAGCTATAACAATTAGTACAATGGAGTCTGTGATACTGTGAAAATTCAAAGTTCACTAAAAATTCTATTTTCCATTTTAATTTCAACCTAGCACACTTCTCTCAATCCTATGTCTCATTTGCTACCACTCTGTACACAACTCTAGCACCTATATGAGGACGTAGATAGAAAGATCTCTTTAGTAGCCAAGTGACAGCGTACCCTTCTCACTGGAATTCTTTAGGTTATGGTACCCCAATAGCAATTCAGTGATCTGGAAAGGTATGGGAGGAAGGCTTATGCTACAGTTAGTGGAAATAATAAAAACTATGAGTAACAGATTCTAACATCTTTATTTTAGCACATCCCTATCAGTTAACCAATATTGCTACCGCCTTGAAAAGTTAAATTTATGCGGAAGACCCCACTAAAAGGTCCTGAGAGCCATCAGATGTTATGAAATTATTTTAATGAGAGCAAAACAATTAAAAGCGAGTTTGACTTACCATATAAATTGATAGAGGCATGCAGAAGGCTGATGAATTTGATTTCTTTTTTTTTTGTCTCAGCAACGCAGAGAGATTCTCCTCTGCAACACTGCCTCTGCTGGCCATGCAATATAATCTGCAGATGGAAAAGTCCACCGTTAGTCCATTATTAGAATTTGAATATTTCCAAACTCAAGCCAACACTACCAAATAAAATTATTTTCATAAAGCTATAACAATTAGTACAATGGAGTCTGTGATACTGTGAAAATTCAAAGTTCACTAAAAATTCTATTTTCCATTTTAATTTCAACCTAGCACACTTCTCTCAATCCTATGTCTCATTTGCTACCACTCTGTACACAACTCTAGCACCTATATGAGGACGTAGATAGAAAGATCTCTTTAGTAGCCAAGTGACAGCGTACCCTTCTCACTGGAATTCTTTAGGTTATGGTACCCCAATAGCAATTCAGTGATCTGGAAAGGTATGGGAGGAAGGCTTATGCTACAGTTAGTGGAAATAATAAAAACTATGAGTAACAGATTCTAACATCTTTATTTTAGCACATCCCTATCAGTTAACCAATATTGCTACCGCCTTGAAAAGTTAAATATATGCGGAAGACCCCACTAAAAGGTCCTGAGAGCCATCAGATGTTCTGAAATTATTTTAATGAGAGCAAAACAATTAAAAGCGAGTTTGACTTACCATATAAATTGATAGAGGCATGCAGAAGGCTGATGAATTTGATTTCTTTTTTTTTTTCTCAGCAACACAGAGAGATTCTCCTCTGCAACACTGCCTCTGCTGGCCATGCAATATAATCTGCAGATGGAAAAGTCCACCGTTAGTCCATTATTAGAATTTGAATATTTCCAAACTCAAGCCAACACTACCAAATAAAATTATTTTCATAAAGCTATAACAATTAGTACAATGGAGTCTGTGATACTGTGAAAATTCAAAGTTCACTAAAAATTCTATTTTCCATTTTAATTTCAACCTAGCACACTTCTCTCAATCCTATGTCTCATTTGCTACCACTCTGTACACAACTCTAGCACCTATATGAGGACTTAGATAGAAAGATCTCTTTAGTAGCCAAGTGACAGCGTACCCTTCTCACTGGAATTCTTTAGGTTATGGTACCCCAATAGCAATTCAGTGATCTGGAAAGGTATGGGAGGAAGGCTTATGCTACAGTTAGTGGAAATAATAAAAACTATGAGTAACAGATTCTAACATCTTTATTTTAGCACATCCCTATCAGTTAACCAATATTGCTACCGCCTTGAAAAGTTAAATTTATGCGGAAGACCCCACTAAAAGGTCCTGAGAGCCATCAGATGTTCTGAAATTATTTTAATGAGAGCAAAACAATTAAAAGCGAGTTTGACTTACCATATAAATTGATAGAGGCATGCAGAAGGCTGATGAATTTGATTTCTTTTTTTTTTTTCTCAGCAACACAGAGAGATTCTCCTCTGCAACACTGCCTCTGCTGGCCATGCAATATAATCTGCAGATGGAAAAGTCCACCGTTCGTCCATTATTAGAATTTGAATATTTCCAAACTCAAGCCAACATTACCAAATAAAATTATTTTCATAAAGCTATAACAATTAGTACAATGGAGTCTGTGATACTGTGAAAATTCAAAGTTCACTAAAAATTCTATTTTCCATTTTAAATTCAACCTAGCACACTTCTCTCAATCCTATGTCTCATTTGCTACCACTCTGTACACAACTCTAGCACCTATATGAGGACGTAGATAGAAAGATCTCTTTAGTAGCCAAGTGACAGTGTACCCTTCTCACTGGAATTCTTTAGGTTATGGTACCCCAATAGCAATTCAGTGATCTGGAAAGGTATGGGAGGAAGGCTTATGCTACAGTTAGTGGAAATAATAAAAACTATGAGTAACAGATTCTAACATCTTTATTTTAGCACATCCCTATCAGTTAACCAATATTGCTACCGCCTTGAAAAGTTATATTTATGCGGAAGACCCCACTAAAAGGTCCTGAGAGCCATCAGATGTTATGAAATTATTTTAATGAGAGCAAAACAATTAAAAGCGAGTTTGACTTACCATATAAATTGATAGAGGCATGCAGAAGGCTGATGAATTTGATTTCTTTTTTTTTTCTCAGCAACACAGAGAGATTCTCCTCTGCAACACT
Organism: Triturus cristatus; assembly: GCF_964204655.1. NCBI lineage: Eukaryota > Metazoa > Chordata > Amphibia > Caudata > Salamandridae > Triturus > Triturus cristatus. The sequence continues at coordinate 1,008,922,407 of NC_140587.1, read as the reverse complement.
GCCTCTGCTGGCCATTCAATATAATCTGCAGATGGAAAAGTCCACCGTTAGTCCATTATTAGAATTTGAATATTTCCAAACTCAAGCCAACACTACCAAATAAAATATTTTCATAAAGCTATAACAATTAGTACAATGGAGTCTGTGATACTGTGAAAATTCAAAGTTCACTAAAAATTCTATTTTCCATTTTAATTTCAACCTAGCACACTTCTCTCAATCCTATGTCTCATTTGCTACCACTCTGTACACAACTCTAGCACCTATATGAGGACGTAGATAGAAAGATCTCTTTAGTAGCCAAGTGACAGCGTACCCTTCTCACTGGAATTCTTTAGGTTATGGTACCCCAATAGCAATTCAGTGATCTGGAAAGGTATGGGAGGAAGGCTTATGCTACAGTTAGTGGAAATAATAAAAACTATGAGTAACAGATTCTAACATCTTTATTTTAGCACATCCCTATCAGTTAACCAATATTGCTACCGCCTTGAAAAGTTAAATTTATGCGGAAGACCCCACTAAAAGGTCCTGAGAGCCATCAGATGTTATGAAATTATTTTAATGAGAGCAAAACAATTAAAAGCGAGTTTGACTTACCATATAAATTGATAGAGGCATGCAGAAGGCTGATGAATTTGATTTCTTTTTTTTTTGTCTCAGCAACGCAGAGAGATTCTCCTCTGCAACACTGCCTCTGCTGGCCATGCAATATAATCTGCAGATGGAAAAGTCCACCGTAAGTCCATTATTTGAATTTGAATATTTCCAAACTCAAGCCAACATTACCAAATAAAATTATTTTCATGAAGCTATAACAATTAGTACAATGAAGTGTGTGATATTGTGAAAATTCAAAGTTCACTAAAAATTCTATTTCCCATTTTAATTTCAACCTAGCACACTTCTCTCAATTCTATGTCTCATTTGCTACCACTCTGTACACAACTCTAGCACCTATATGAGGACGTAGATAGAAAGATCTCTTTAGTAGCCAAGTGACAGCGTACCCTTCTCACTGGAATTCTTTAGGTTATGGTACCCCAATAGCAATTCAGTGATCTGGAAAGGTATGGGAGGAAGGCTTTTGCTACAGTTAGTGGAAATAATAAAAACTATGAGTAACAGATTCTAACATCTTTATTTTAGCACATCCCTATCAGTTAACCAATATTGCTACCGCCTTGAAAAGTTATATTTATGCGGAAGACCCCACTAAAAGGTCCTGAGAGCCATCAGATGTTATGAAATTATTTTAATGAGAGCAAAACAATTAAAAGCCAGTTTGACTTACCATATAAATTGATAGAGGCATGCAGAAGGCTGATGAATTTGATTTCTTTTATTTTTGTCTCAGCAACGCAGAGAGATTCTCCTCTGCAACACTGCCTCTGCTGGCCATGCAATATAATCTGCAGATGGAAAAGTCCACCGTTAGTCCATTATTAGAATTTGAATATTTCCAAACTCAAGCCAACACTACCAAATAAAATTATTTTCATAAAGCTATAACAATTAGTACAATGGAGTCTGTGATACTGTGAAAATTCAAAGTTCACTAAAAATTCTATTTTCCATTTTAATTTCAACCTAGCACACTTCTCTCAATCCTATGTCTCATTTGCTACCACTCTGTACACAACTCTAGCACCTATATGAGGACGTAGATAGAAAGATCTCTTTAGTAGCCAAGTGACAGCGTACCCTTCTCACTGGAATTCTTTAGGTTATGGTACCCCAATAGCAATTCAGTGATCTGGAAAGGTATGGGAGGAAGGCTTATGCTACAGTTAGTGGAAATAATAAAAACTATGAGTAACAGATTCTAACATCTTTATTTTAGCACATCCCTATCAGTTAACCAATATTGCTACCGCCTTGAAAAGTTAAATTTATGCGGAAGACCCCACTAAAAGGTCCTGAGAGCCATCAGATGTTCTGAAATTATTTTAATGAGAGCAAAACAATTAAAAGCGAGTTTGACTTACCATATAAATTGATAGAGGCATGCAGAAGGCTGATGAATTTGATTTCTTTTTTTTTTTTCTCAGCAACACAGAGAGATTCTCCTCTGCAACACTGCCTCTGCTGGCCATGCAATATAATCTGCAGATGGAAAAGTCCACCGTTCGTCCATTATTAGAATTTGAATATTTCCAAACTCAAGCCAACATTACCAAATAAAATTATTTTCATAAAGCTATAACAATTAGTACAATGGAGTCTGTGATACTGTGAAAATTCAAAGTTCACTAAAAATTCTATTTTCCATTTTAAATTCAACCTAGCACACTTCTCTCAATCCTATGTCTCATTTGCTACCACTCTGTACACAACTCTAGCACCTATATGAGGACGTAGATAGAAAGATCTCTTTAGTAGCCAAGTGACAGTGTACCCTTCTCACTGGAATTCTTTAGGTTATGGTACCCCAATAGCAATTCAGTGATCTGGAAAGGTATGGGAGGAAGGCTTATGCTACAGTTAGTGGAAATAATAAAAACTATGAGTAACAGATTCTAACATCTTTATTTTAGCACATCCCTATCAGTTAACCAATATTGCTACCGCCTTGAAAAGTTATATTTATGCGGAAGACCCCACTAAAAGGTCCTGAGAGCCATCAGATGTTATGAAATTATTTTAATGAGAGCAAAACAATTAAAAGCGAGTTTGACTTACCATATAAATTGATAGAGGCATGCAGAAGGCTGATGAATTTGATTTCTTTTTTTTTTCTCAGCAACACAGAGAGATTCTCCTCTGCAACACTGCCTCTGCTGGCCATTCAATATAATCTGCAGATGGAAAAGTCCACCGTTAGTCCATTATTAGAATTTGAATATTTCCAAACTCAAGCCAACACTACCAAATAAAATATTTTCATAAAGCTATAACAATTAGTACAATGGAGTCTGTGATACTGTGAAAATTCAAAGTTCACTAAAAATTCTATTTTCCATTTTAATTTCAACCTAGCACACTTCTCTCAATCCTATGTCTCATTTGCTACCACTCTGTACACAACTCTAGCACCTATATGAGGACGTAGATAGAAAGATCTCTTTAGTAGCCAAGTGACAGCGTACCCTTCTCACTGGAATTCTTTAGGTTATGGTACCCCAATAGCAATTCAGTGATCTGGAAAGGTATGGGAGGAAGGCTTTTGCTACAGTTAGTGGAAATAATAAAAACTATGAGTAACAGATTCTAACATCTTTATTTTAGCACATCCCTATCAGTTAACCAATATTGCTACCGCCTTGAAAAGTTATATTTATGCGGAAGACCCCACTAAAAGGTCCTGAGAGCCATCAGATGTTATGAAATTATTTTAATGAGAGCAAAACAATTAAAAGCGAGTTTGACTTACCATATAAATTGATAGAGGCATGCAGAAGGCTGATGAATTTGATTTCTTTTTTTTTTGTCTCAGCAACGCAGAGAGATTCTCCTCTGCAACACTGCCTCTGCTGGCCATGCAATATAATCTGCAGATGGAAAAGTCCACCGTTAGTCCATTATTAGAATTTGAATATTTCCAAACTCAAGCCAACACTACCAAATAAAATTATTTTCATAAAGCTATAACAATTAGTACAATGGAGTCTGTGATATTGTGAAAATTCAAAGTTCACTAAAAATTCTATTTTCCATTTTAATTTCAACCTAGCACACTTCTCTCAATTCTATGTCTCATTTGCTACCACTCTGTACACAACTCTAGCACCTATATGAGGACGTAGATAGAAAGATCTCTTTAGTAGCCAAGTGACAGCGTACCCTTCTCACTGGAATTCTTTAGGTTATGGTACACCAATAGCAATTCAGTGATCTGGAAAGGTATGGGAGGAAGGCTTATGCTACAGTTAGTGGAAATAATAAAAACTATGAGTAACAGATTCTAACATCTTTATTTTAGCACATCCCTATCAGTTAACCAATATTGCTACCGCCTTGAAAAGTTATATTTATGCGTAAGACCCCACTAAAAGGTCCTGAGAGCCATCAGATGTTATGAAAATATTTTAATGAGAGCAAAACAATTAAAAGCGAGTTTGACTTACCATATAAATTGATAGAGGCATGCAGAAGGCTGATGAATTTGATTTCTTTTCTTTTTTGTCTCAGCAACGCAGAGAGATTCTCCTCTGCAACACTGCCTCTGCTGGCCATGCAATATAATCTGCAGATGGAAAAGTCCACCGTTAGTCCATTATTAGAATTTGAATATTTCCAAACTCAAGCCAACACTACCAAATAAAATTATTTTCATAAAGCTATAACAATTAGTACAATGGAGTCTGTGATACTGTGAAAATTCAAAGTTCACTAAAAATTCTATTTTCCATTTTAATTTCAACTTAGCACACTTCTCTCAATTCTATGTCTCATTTGCTACCACTCTGTACACAACTCTAGCACCTATATGAGGACGTAGATAGAAAGATCTCTTTAGTAGCCAAGTGACAGCGTACCCTTCTCACTGGAATTCTTTAGGTTATGGTACCCCAATAGCAATTCAGTGATCTGGAAAGGTATGGGAGGAAGGCTTTTGCTACAGTTAGTGGAAATAATAAAAACTATGAGTAACAGATTCTAACATCTTTATTTTAGCACATCCCTATCAGTTAACCAATATTGCTACCGCCTTGAAAAGTTATATTTATGCGGAAGACCCCACTAAAAGGTCCTGAGAGCCATCAGATGTTATGAAATTATTTTAATGAGAGCAAAACAATTAAAAGCGAGTTTGACTTACCATATAAATTGATAGAGGCATGCAGAAGGCTGATGAATTTGATTTCTTTTTTTTTTGTCTCAGCAACGCAGAGAGATTCTCCTCTGCAACACTGCCTCTGCTGGCCATGCAATATAATCTGCAGATGGAAAAGTCCACCGTTAGTCCATTATTAGAATTTGAATATTTCCAAACTCAAGCCAACACTACCAAATAAAATTATTTTCATAAAGCTATAACAATTAGTACAATGGAGTCTGTGATACTGTGAAAATTCAAAGTTCACTAAAAATTCTATTTTCCATTTTAATTTCAACCTAGCACACTTCTCTCAATCCTATGTCTCATTTGCTACCACTCTGTACACAACTCTAGCACCTATATGAGGACTTAGATAGAAAGATCTCTTTAGTAGCCAAGTGACAGCGTACCCTTCTCACTGGAATTCTTTAGGTTATGGTACCCCAATAGCAATTCAGTGATCTGGAAAGGTATGGGAGGAAGGCTTATGCTACAGTTAGTGGAAATAATAAAAACTATGAGTAACAGATTCTAACATCTTTATTTTAGCACATCCCTATCAGTTAACCAATATTGCTACCGCCTTGAAAAGTTAAATTTATGCGGAAGACCCCACTAAAAGGTCCTGAGAGCCATCAGATGTTCTGAAATTATTTTAATGAGAGCAAAACAATTAAAAGAGAGTTTGACTTACCATATAAATTGATAGAGGCATGCAGAAGGCTGATGAATTTGATTTCTTTTATTTTTGTCTCAGCAACGCAGAGAGATTCTCCTCTGCAACACTGCCTCTGCTGGCCATGCAATATAATCTGCAGATGGAAAAGTCCACCGTTAGTCCATTATTAGAATTTGAATATTTCCAAACTCAAGCCAACACTACCAAATAAAATTATTTTCATAAAGCTATAACAATTAGTACAATGGAGTCTGTGATACTGTGAAAATTCAAAGTTCACTAAAAATTCTATTTTCCATTTTAATTTCAACCTAGCACACTTCTCTCAATCCTATGTCTCATTTGCTACCACTCTGTACACAACTCTAGCACCTATATGAGGACGTAGATAGAAAGATCTCTTTAGTAGCCAAGTGACAGCGTACCCTTCTCACTGGAATTCTTTAGGTTATGGTACCCCAATAGCAATTCAGTGATCTGGAAAGGTATGGGAGGAAGGCTTATGCTACAGTTAGTGGAAATAATAAAAACTATGAGTAACAGATTCTAACATCTTTATTTTAGCACATCCCTATCAGTTAACCAATATTGCTACCGCCTTGAAAAGTTATATTTATGCGGAAGACCCCACTAAAAGGTCCTGAGAGCCATCAGATGTTATGAAATTATTTTAATGAGAGCAAAACAATTAAAAGCGAGTTTGACTTACCATATAAATTGATAGAGGCATGCAGAAGGCTGATGAATTTGATTTCTTTTTTTTTTGTCTCAGCAACGCAGAGAGATTCTCCTCTGCAACACTGCCTCTGCTGGCCATGCAATATAATCTGCAGATGGAAAAGTCCACCGTTAGTCCATTATTAGAATTTGAATATTTCCAAACTCAAGCCAACACTACCAAATAAAATTATTTTCATAAAGCTATAACAATTAGTACAATGGAGTCTGTGATACTGTGAAAATTCAAAGTTCACTAAAAATTCTATTTTCCATTTTAATTTCAACCTAGCACACTTCTCTCAATCCTATGTCTCATTTGCTACCACTCTGTACACAACTCTAGCACCTATATGAGGACTTAGATAGAAAGATCTCTTTAGTAGCCAAGTGACAGCGTACCCTTCTCACTGGAATTCTTTAGGTTATGGTACCCCAATAGCAATTCAGTGATCTGGAAAGGTATGGGAGGAAGGCTTATGCTACAGTTAGTGGAAATAATAAAAACTATGAGTAACAGATTCTAACATCTTTATTTTAGCACATCCCTATCAGTTAACCAATATTGCTACCGCCTTGAAAAGTTAAATTTATGCGGAAGACCCCACTAAAAGGTCCTGAGAGCCATCAGATGTTCTGAAATTATTTTAATGAGAGCAAAACAATTAAAAGCGAGTTTGACTTACCATATAAATTGATAGAGGCATGCAGAAGGCTGATGAATTTGATTTCTTTTTTTTTTTTCTCAGCAACACAGAGAGATTCTCCTCTGCAACACTGCCTCTGCTGGCCATGCAATATAATCTGCAGATGGAAAAGTCCACCGTTCGTCCATTATTAGAATTTGAATATTTCCAAACTCAAGCCAACATTACCAAATAAAATTATTTTCATAAAGCTATAACAATTAGTACAATGGAGTCTGTGATACTGTGAAAATTCAAAGTTCACTAAAAATTCTATTTTCCATTTTAAATTCAACCTAGCACACTTCTCTCAATCCTATGTCTCATTTGCTACCACTCTGTACACAACTCTAGCACCTATATGAGGACGTAGATAGAAAGATCTCTTTAGTAGCCAAGTGACAGTGTACCCTTCTCACTGGAATTCTTTAGGTTATGGTACCCCAATAGCAATTCAGTGATCTGGAAAGGTATGGGAGGAAGGCTTATGCTACAGTTAGTGGAAATAATAAAAACTATGAGTAACAGATTCTAACATCTTTATTTTAGCACATCCCTATCAGTTAACCAATATTGCTACCGCCTTGAAAAGTTATATTTATGCGGAAGACCCCACTAAAAGGTCCTGAGAGCCATCAGATGTTATGAAATTATTTTAATGAGAGCAAAACAATTAAAAGCGAGTTTGACTTACCATATAAATTGATAGAGGCATGCAGAAGGCTGATGAATTTGATTTCTTTTTTTTTTCTCAGCAACACAGAGAGATTCTCCTCTGCAACACTGCCTCTGCTGGCCATTCAATATAATCTGCAGATGGAAAAGTCCACCGTTAGTCCATTATTAGAATTTGAATATTTCCAAACTCAAGCCAACACTACCAAATAAAATATTTTCATAAAGCTATAACAATTAGTACAATGGAGTCTGTGATACTGTGAAAATTCAAAGTTCACTAAAAATTCTATTTTCCATTTTAATTTCAACCTAGCACACTTCTCTCAATCCTATGTCTCATTTGCTACCACTCTGTACACAACTCTAGCACCTATATGAGGACGTAGATAGAAAGATCTCTTTAGTAGCCAAGTGACAGCGTACCCTTCTCACTGGAATTCTTTAGGTTATGGTACCCCAATAGCAATTCAGTGATCTGGAAAGGTATGGGAGGAAGGCTTTTGCTACAGTTAGTGGAAATAATAAAAACTATGAGTAACAGATTCTAACATCTTTATTTTAGCACATCCCTATCAGTTAACCAATATTGCTACCGCCTTGAAAAGTTATATTTATGCGGAAGACCCCACTAAAAGGTCCTGAGAGCCATCAGATGTTATGAAATTATTTTAATGAGAGCAAAACAATTAAAAGCGAGTTTGACTTACCATATAAATTGATAGAGGCATGCAGAAGGCTGATGAATTTGATTTCTTTTTTTTTTGTCTCAGCAACGCAGAGAGATTCTCCTCTGCAACACTGCCTCTGCTGGCCATGCAATATAATCTGCAGATGGAAAAGTCCACCGTTAGTCCATTATTAGAATTTGAATATTTCCAAACTCAAGCCAACACTACCAAATAAAATTATTTTCATAAAGCTATAACAATTAGTACAATGGAGTCTGTGATATTGTGAAAATTCAAAGTTCACTAAAAATTCTATTTTCCATTTTAATTTCAACCTAGCACACTTCTCTCAATTCTATGTCTCATTTGCTACCACTCTGTACACAACTCTAGCACCTATATGAGGACGTAGATAGAAAGATCTCTTTAGTAGCCAAGTGACAGCGTACCCTTCTCACTGGAATTCTTTAGGTTATGGTACACCAATAGCAATTCAGTGATCTGGAAAGGTATGGGAGGAAGGCTTATGCTACAGTTAGTGGAAATAATAAAAACTATGAGTAACAGATTCTAACATCTTTATTTTAGCACATCCCTATCAGTTAACCAATATTGCTACCGCCTTGAAAAGTTATATTTATGCGTAAGACCCCACTAAAAGGTCCTGAGAGCCATCAGATGTTATGAAAATATTTTAATGAGAGCAAAACAATTAAAAGCGAGTTTGACTTACCATATAAATTGATAGAGGCATGCAGAAGGCTGATGAATTTGATTTCTTTTCTTTTTTGTCTCAGCAACGCAGAGAGATTCTCCTCTGCAACACTGCCTCTGCTGGCCATGCAATATAATCTGCAGATGGAAAAGTCCACCGTTAGTCCATTATTAGAATTTGAATATTTCCAAACTCAAGCCAACACTACCAAATAAAATTATTTTCATAAAGCTATAACAATTAGTACAATGGAGTCTGTGATACTGTGAAAATTCAAAGTTCACTAAAAATTCTATTTTCCATTTTAATTTCAACTTAGCACACTTCTCTCAATTCTATGTCTCATTTGCTACCACTCTGTACACAACTCTAGCACCTATATGAGGACGTAGATAGAAAGATCTCTTTAGTAGCCAAGTGACAGCGTACCCTTCTCACTGGAATTCTTTAGGTTATGGTACCCCAATAGCAATTCAGTGATCTGGAAAGGTATGGGAGGAAGGCTTTTGCTACAGTTAGTGGAAATAATAAAAACTATGAGTAACAGATTCTAACATCTTTATTTTAGCACATCCCTATCAGTTAACCAATATTGCTACCGCCTTGAAAAGTTATATTTATGCGGAAGACCCCACTAAAAGGTCCTGAGAGCCATCAGATGTTATGAAATTATTTTAATGAGAGCAAAACAATTAAAAGCGAGTTTGACTTACCATATAAATTGATAGAGGCATGCAGAAGGCTGATGAATTTGATTTCTTTTTTTTTTGTCTCAGCAACGCAGAGAGATTCTCCTCTGCAACACTGCCTCTGCTGGCCATGCAATATAATCTGCAGATGGAAAAGTCCACCGTTAGTCCATTATTAGAATTTGAATATTTCCAAACTCAAGCCAACACTACCAAATAAAATTATTTTCATAAAGCTATAACAATTAGTACAATGGAGTCTGTGATACTGTGAAAATTCAAAGTTCACTAAAAATTCTATTTTCCATTTTAATTTCAACCTAGCACACTTCTCTCAATCCTATGTCTCATTTGCTACCACTCTGTACACAACTCTAGCACCTATATGAGGACTTAGATAGAAAGATCTCTTTAGTAGCCAAGTGACAGCGTACCCTTCTCACTGGAATTCTTTAGGTTATGGTACCCCAATAGCAATTCAGTGATCTGGAAAGGTATGGGAGGAAGGCTTATGCTACAGTTAGTGGAAATAATAAAAACTATGAGTAACAGATTCTAACATCTTTATTTTAGCACATCCCTATCAGTTAACCAATATTGCTACCGCCTTGAAAAGTTAAATTTATGCGGAAGACCCCACTAAAAGGTCCTGAGAGCCATCAGATGTTCTGAAATTATTTTAATGAGAGCAAAACAATTAAAAGAGAGTTTGACTTACCATATAAATTGATAGAGGCATGCAGAAGGCTGATCAATTTGATTTCTTTTATTTTTGTCTCAGCAACGCAGAGAGATTCTCCTCTGCAACACTGCCTCTGCTGGCCATGCAATATAATCTGCAGATGGAAAAGTCCACCGTTAGTCCATTATTAGAATTTGAATATTTCCAAACTCAAGCCAACACTACCAAATAAAATTATTTTCATAAAGCTATAACAATTAGTACAATGGAGTCTGTGATACTGTGAAAATTCAAAGTTCACTAAAAATTCTATTTTCCATTTTAATTTCAACCTAGCACACTTCTCTCAATCCTATGTCTCATTTGCTACCACTCTGTACACAACTCTAGCACCTATATGAGGACGTAGATAGAAAGATCTCTTTAGTAGCCAAGTGACAGCGTACCCTTCTCACTGGAATTCTTTAGGTTATGGTACCCCAATAGCAATTCAGTGATCTGGAAAGGTATGGGAGGAAGGCTTATGCTACAGTTAGTGGAAATAATAAAAACTATGAGTAACAGATTCTAACATCTTTATTTTAGCACATCCCTATCAGTTAACCAATAATGCTACCGCCTTGAAAAGTTATATTTATGCGGAAGACCCCACTAAAAGGTCCTGAGAGCCATCAGATGTTATGAAATTATTTTAATGAGAGCAAAACAATTAAAAGCGAGTTTGACTTACCATATAAATTGATAGAGGCATGCAGAAGGCTGATGAATTTGATTTCTTTTTTTTTTGTCTCAGCAACGCAGAGAGATTCTCCTCTGCAACACTGCCTCTGCTGGCCATGCAATATAATCTGCAGATGGAAAAGTCCACCGTTAGTCCATTATTAGAATTTGAATATTTCCAAACTCAAGCCAACACTACCAAATAAAATTATTTTCATAAAGCTATAACAATTAGTACAATGGAGTCTGTGATACTGTGAAAATTCAAAGTTCACTAAAAATTCTATTTTCCATTTTAATTTCAACCTAGCACACTTCTCTCAATCCTATGTCTCATTTGCTACCACTCTGTACACAACTCTAGCACCTATATGAGGACTTAGATAGAAAGATCTCTTTAGTAGCCAAGTGACAGCGTACCCTTCTCACTGGAATTCTTTAGGTTATGGTACCCCAATAGCAATTCAGTGATCTGGAAAGGTATGGGAGGAAGGCTTATGCTACAGTTAGTGGAAATAATAAAAACTATGAGTAACAGATTCTAACATCTTTATTTTAGCACATCCCTATCAGTTAACCAATATTGCTACCGCCTTGAAAAGTTAAATTTATGCGGAAGACCCCACTAAAAGGTCCTGAGAGCCATCAGATGTTCTGAAATTATTTTAATGAGAGCAAAACAATTAAAAGCGAGTTTGACTTACCATATAAATTGATAGAGGCATGCAGAAGGCTGATGAATTTGATTTCTTTTTTTTTCTCAGCAACACAGAGAGATTCTCCTCTGCAACACTGCCTCTGCTGGCCATGCAATATAATCTGCAGATGGAAAAGTCCACCGTTCGTCCATTATTAGAATTTGAATATTTCCAAACTCAAGCCAACATTACCAAATAAAATTATTTTCATAAAGCTATAACAATTAGTACAATGGAGTCTGTGATACTGTGAAAATTCAAAGTTCACTAAAAATTCTATTTTCCATTTTAATTTCAACCTAGCACACTTCTCTCAATTCTATGTCTCATTTGCTACCACTCTGTACACAACTCTAGCACCTATATGAGGACGTAGATAGAAAGATCTCTTTAGTAGCCAAGTGACAGCGTACCCTTCTCACTGGAATTCTTTAGGTTATGGTACCCCAATAGCAATTCAGTGATCTGGAAAGGTATGGGAGGAAGGCTTTTGCTACAGTTAGTGGAAATAATAAAAACTATGAGTAACAGATTCTAACATCTTTATTTTAGCACATCCCTATCAGTTAACCAATATTGCTACCGCCTTGAAAAGTTATATTTATGCGGAAGACCCCACTAAAAGGTCCTGAGAGCCATCAGATGTTATGAAATTATTTTAATGAGAGCAAAACAATTAAAAGCCAGTTTGACTTACCATATAAATTGATAGAGGCATGCAGAAGGCTGATGAATTTGATTTCTTTTATTTTTGTCTCAGCAACGCAGAGAGATTCTCCTCTGCAACACTGCCTCTGCTGGCCATGCAATATAATCTGCAGATGGAAAAGTCCACCGTTAGTCCATTATTAGAATTTGAATATTTCCAAACTCAAGCCAACACTACCAAATAAAATTATTTTCATAAAGCTATAACAATTAGTACAATGGAGTCTGTGATACTGTGAAAATTCAAAGTTCACTAAAAATTCTATTTTCCATTTTAATTTCAACCTAGCACACTTCTCTCAATCCTATGTCTCATTTGCTACCACTCTGTACACAACTCTAGCACCTATATGAGGACGTAGATAGAAAGATCTCTTTAGTAGCCAAGTGACAGCGTACCCTTCTCACTGGAATTCTTTAGGTTATGGTACCCCAATAGCAATTCAGTGATCTGGAAAGGTATGGGAGGAAGGCTTATGCTACAGTTAGTGGAAATAATAAAAACTATGAGTAACAGATTCTAACATCTTTATTTTAGCACATCCCTATCAGTTAACCAATATTGCTACCGCCTTGAAAAGTTAAATTTATGCGGAAGACCCCACTAAAAGGTCCTGAGAGCCATCAGATGTTATGAACTATTTTAATGAGAGCAAAACAATTAAAAGCGAGTTTGACTTACCATATAAATTGATAGAGGCATGCAGAAGGCTGATGAATTTGATTTCTTTTTTTTTTTCTCAGCAACGCAGAGAGATTATCCTCTGCAACACTGCCTCTGCTGGCCATGCAATATAATCTGCAGATGGAAAAGTCCACCGTAAGTCCATTATTTGAATTTGAATATTTCCAAACTCAAGCCAACATTACCAAATAAAATTATTTTCATGAAGCTATAACAATTAGTACAATGAAGTGTGTGATATTGTGAAAATTCAAAGTTCACTAAAAATTCTATTTTCCATTTTAATTTCAACCTAGCACACTTCTCTCAATTCTATGTCTCATTTGCTACCACTCTGTACACAACTCTAGCACCTATATGAGGACGTAGATAGAAAGATCTCTTTAGTAGCCAAGTGACAGCGTACCCTTCTCACTGGAATTCTTTAGGTTATGGTACCCCAATAGCAATTCAGTGATCTGGAAAGGTATGGGAGGAAGGCTTTTGCTACAGTTAGTGGAAATAATAAAAACTATGAGTAACAGATTCTAACATCTTTATTTTAGCACATCCCTATCAGTTAACCAATATTGCTACCGCCTTGAAAAGTTATATTTATGCGGAAGACCCCACTAAAAGGTCCTGAGAGCCATCAGATGTTATGAAATTATTTTAATGAGAGCAAAACAATTAAAAGCGAGTTTGACTTACCATATAAATTGATAGAGGCATGCAGAAGGCTGATGAATTTGATTTCTTTTTTTTTTGTCTCAGCAACGCAGAGAGATTCTCCTCTGCAACACTGCCTCTGCTGGCCATGCAATATAATCTGCAGATGGAAAAGTCCACCGTTAGTCCATTATTAGAATTTGAATATTTCCAAACTCAAGCCAACACTACCAAATAAAATTATTTTCATAAAGCTATAACAATTAGTACAATGGAGTCTGTGATATTGTGAAAATTCAAAGTTCACTAAAAATTCTATTTTCCATTTTAATTTCAACTTAGCACACTTCTCTCAATTCTATGTCTCATTTGCTACCACTCTGTACACAACTCTAGCACCTATATGAGGACGTAGATAGAAAGATCTCTTTAGTAGCCAAGTGACAGCGTACCCTTCTCACTGGAATTCTTTAGGTTATGGTACCCCAATAGCAATTCAGTGATCTGGAAAGGTATGGGAGGAAGGCTTTTGCTACAGTTAGTGGAAATAATAAAAACTATGAGTAACAGATTCTAACATCTTTATTTTAGCACATCCCTATCAGTTAACCAATATTGCTACCGCCTTGAAAAGTTATATTTATGCGGAAGACCCCACTAAAAGGTCCTGAGAGCCATCAGATGTTATGAAATTATTTTAATGAGAGCAAAACAATTAAAAGCGAGTTTGACTTACCATATAAATTGATAGAGGCATGCAGAAGGCTGATGAATTTGATTTCTTTTTTTTTTGTCTCAGCAACGCAGAGAGATTCTCCTCTGCAACACTGCCTCTGCTGGCCATGCAATATAATCTGCAGATGGAAAAGTCCACCGTTAGTCCATTATTAGAATTTGAATATTTCCAAACTCAAGCCAACACTACCAAATAAAATTATTTTCATAAAGCTATAACAATTAGTACAATGGAGTCTGTGATACTGTGAAAATTCAAAGTTCACTAAAAATTCTATTTTCCATTTTAATTTCAACCTAGCACACTTCTCTCAATCCTATGTCTCATTTGCTACCACTCTGTACACAACTCTAGCACCTATATGAGGACTTAGATAGAAAGATCTCTTTAGTAGCCAAGTGACAGCGTACCCTTCTCACTGGAATTCTTTAGGTTATGGTACCCCAATAGCAATTCAGTGATCTGGAAAGGTATGGGAGGAAGGCTTATGCTACAGTTAGTGGAAATAATAAAAACTATGAGTAACAGATTCTAACATCTTTATTTTAGCACATCCCTATCAGTTAACCAATATTGCTACCGCCTTGAAAAGTTAAATTTATGCGGAAGACCCCACTAAAAGGTCCTGAGAGCCATCAGATGTTCTGAAATTATTTTAATGAGAGCAAAACAATTAAAAGAGAGTTTGACTTACCATATAAATTGATAGAGGCATGCAGAAGGCTGATGAATTTGATTTCTTTTATTTTTGTCTCAGCAACGCAGAGAGATTCTCCTCTGCAACACTGCCTCTGCTGGCCATGCAATATAATCTGCAGATGGAAAAGTCCACCGTTAGTCCATTATTAGAATTTGAATATTTCCAAACTCAAGCCAACACTACCAAATAAAATTATTTTCATAAAGCTATAACAATTAGTACAATGGAGTCTGTGATACTGTGAAAATTCAAAGTTCACTAAAAATTCTATTTTCCATTTTAATTTCAACCTAGCACACTTCTCTCAATCCTATGTCTCATTTGCTACCACTCTGTACACAACTCTAGCACCTATATGAGGACGTAGATAGAAAGATCTCTTTAGTAGCCAAGTGACAGCGTACCCTTCTCACTGGAATTCTTTAGGTTATGGTACCCCAATAGCAATTCAGTGATCTGGAAAGGTATGGGAGGAAGGCTTATGCTACAGTTAGTGGAAATAATAAAAACTATGAGTAACAGATTCTAACATCTTTATTTTAGCACATCCCTATCAGTTAACCAATATTGCTACCGCCTTGAAAAGTTATATTTATGCGGAAGACCCCACTAAAAGGTCCTGAGAGCCATCAGATGTTATGAAATTATTTTAATGAGAGCAAAACAATTAAAAGCGAGTTTGACTTACCATATAAATTGATAGAGGCATGCAGAAGGCTGATGAATTTGATTTCTTTTTTTTTTGTCTCAGCAACGCAGAGAGATTCTCCTCTGCAACACTGCCTCTGCTGGCCATGCAATATAATCTGCAGATGGAAAAGTCCACCGTTAGTCCATTATTAGAATTTGAATATTTCCAAACTCAAGCCAACACTACCAAATAAAATTATTTTCATAAAGCTATAACAATTAGTACAATGGAGTCTGTGATACTGTGAAAATTCAAAGTTCACTAAAAATTCTATTTTCCATTTTAATTTCAACCTAGCACACTTCTCTCAATCCTATGTCTCATTTGCTACCACTCTGTACACAACTCTAGCACCTATATGAGGACTTAGATAGAAAGATCTCTTTAGTAGCCAAGTGACAGCGTACCCTTCTCACTGGAATTCTTTAGGTTATGGTACCCCAATAGCAATTCAGTGATCTGGAAAGGTATGGGAGGAAGGCTTATGCTACAGTTAGTGGAAATAATAAAAACTATGAGTAACAGATTCTAACATCTTTATTTTAGCACATCCCTATCAGTTAACCAATATTGCTACCGCCTTGAAAAGTTAAATTTATGCGGAAGACCCCACTAAAAGGTCCTGAGAGCCATCAGATGTTCTGAAATTATTTTAATGAGAGCAAAACAATTAAAAGCGAGTTTGACTTACCATATAAATTGATAGAGGCATGCAGAAGGCTGATGAATTTGATTTCTTTTTTTTTTTTCTCAGCAACACAGAGAGATTCTCCTCTGCAACACTGCCTCTGCTGGCCATGCAATATAATCTGCAGATGGAAAAGTCCACCGTTCGTCCATTATTAGAATTTGAATATTTCCAAACTCAAGCCAACATTACCAAATAAAATTATTTTCATAAAGCTATAACAATTAGTACAATGGAGTCTGTGATACTGTGAAAATTCAAAGTTCACTAAAAATTCTATTTTCCATTTTAAATTCAACCTAGCACACTTCTCTCAATCCTATGTCTCATTTGCTACCACTCTGTACACAACTCTAGCACCTATATGAGGACGTAGATAGAAAGATCTCTTTAGTAGCCAAGTGACAGTGTACCCTTCTCACTGGAATTCTTTAGGTTATGGTACCCCAATAGCAATTCAGTGATCTGGAAAGGTATGGGAGGAAGGCTTATGCTACAGTTAGTGGAAATAATAAAAACTATGAGTAACAGATTCTAACATCTTTATTTTAGCACATCCCTATCAGTTAACCAATATTGCTACCGCCTTGAAAAGTTATATTTATGCGGAAGACCCCACTAAAAGGTCCTGAGAGCCATCAGATGTTATGAAATTATTTTAATGAGAGCAAAACAATTAAAAGCGAGTTTGACTTACCATATAAATTGATAGAGGCATGCAGAAGGCTGATGAATTTGATTTCTTTTTTTTTTCTCAGCAACACAGAGAGATTCTCCTCTGCAACACTGCCTCTGCTGGCCATTCAATATAATCTGCAGATGGAAAAGTCCACCGTTAGTCCATTATTAGAATTTGAATATTTCCAAACTCAAGCCAACACTACCAAATAAAATATTTTCATAAAGCTATAACAATTAGTACAATGGAGTCTGTGATACTGTGAAAATTCAAAGTTCACTAAAAATTCTATTTTCCATTTTAATTTCAACCTAGCACACTTCTCTCAATCCTATGTCTCATTTGCTACCACTCTGTACACAACTCTAGCACCTATATGAGGACGTAGATAGAAAGATCTCTTTAGTAGCCAAGTGACAGCGTACCCTTCTCACTGGAATTCTTTAGGTTATGGTACCCCAATAGCAATTCAGTGATCTGGAAAGGTATGGGAGGAAGGCTTTTGCTACAGTTAGTGGAAATAATAAAAACTATGAGTAACAGATTCTAACATCTTTATTTTAGCACATCCCTATCAGTTAACCAATATTGCTACCGCCTTGAAAAGTTATATTTATGCGGAAGACCCCACTAAAAGGTCCTGAGAGCCATCAGATGTTATGAAATTATTTTAATGAGAGCAAAACAATTAAAAGCGAGTTTGACTTACCATATAAATTGATAGAGGCATGCAGAAGGCAGATGAATTTGATTTCTTTTTTTTTTGTCTCAGCAACGCAGAGAGATTCTCCTCTGCAACACTGCCTCTGCTGGCCATGCAATATAATCTGCAGATGGAAAAGTCCACCGTTAGTCCATTATTAGAATTTGAATATTTCCAAACTCAAGCCAACACTACCAAATAAAATTATTTTCATAAAGCTATAACAATTAGTACAATGGAGTCTGTGATATTGTGAAAATTCAAAGTTCACTAAAAATTCTATTTTCCATTTTAATTTCAACCTAGCACACTTCTCTCAATTCTATGTCTCATTTGCTACCACTCTGTACACAACTCTAGCACCTATATGAGGACGTAGATAGAAAGATCTCTTTAGTAGCCAAGTGACAGCGTACCCTTCTCACTGGAATTCTTTAGGTTATGGTACACCAATAGCAATTCAGTGATCTGGAAAGGTATGGGAGGAAGGCTTATGCTACAGTTAGTGGAAATAATAAAAACTATGAGTAACAGATTCTAACATCTTTATTTTAGCACATCCCTATCAGTTAACCAATATTGCTACCGCCTTGAAAAGTTATATTTATGCGTAAGACCCCACTAAAAGGTCCTGAGAGCCATCAGATGTTATGAAAATATTTTAATGAGAGCAAAACAATTAAAAGCGAGTTTGACTTACCATATAAATTGATAGAGGCATGCAGAAGGCTGATGAATTTGATTTCTTTTCTTTTTTGTCTCAGCAACGCAGAGAGATTCTCCTCTGCAACACTGCCTCTGCTGGCCATGCAATATAATCTGCAGATGGAAAAGTCCACCGTTAGTCCATTATTAGAATTTGAATATTTCCAAACTCAAGCCAACACTACCAAATAAAATTATTTTCATAAAGCTATAACAATTAGTACAATGGAGTCTGTGATACTGTGAAAATTCAAAGTTCACTAAAAATTCTATTTTCCATTTTAATTTCAACCTAGCACACTTCTCTCAATCCTATGTCTCATTTGCTACCACTCTGTACACAACTCTAGCACCTATATGAGGACGTAGATAGAAAGATCTCTTTAGTAGCCAAGTGACAGCGTACCCTTCTCACTGGAATTCTTTAGGTTATGGTACCCCAATAGCAATTCAGTGATCTGGAAAGGTATGGGAGGAAGGCTTATGCTACAGTTAGTGGAAATAATAAAAACTATGAGTAACAGATTCTAACATCTTTATTTTAGCACATCCCTATCAGTTAACCAATAATGCTACCGCCTTGAAAAGTTATATTTATGCGGAAGACCCCACTAAAAGGTCCTGAGAGCCATCAGATGTTATGAAATTATTTTAATGAGAGCAAAACAATTAAAAGCGAGTTTGACTTACCATATAAATTGATAGAGGCATGCAGAAGGCTGATGAATTTGATTTCTTTTTTTTTTGTCTCAGCAACGCAGAGAGATTCTCCTCTGCAACACTGCCTCTGCTGGCCATGCAATATAATCTGCAGATGGAAAAGTCCACCGTTAGTCCATTATTAGAATTTGAATATTTCCAAACTCAAGCCAACACTACCAAATAAAATTATTTTCATAAAGCTATAACAATTAGTACAATGGAGTCTGTGATACTGTGAAAATTCAAAGTTCACTAAAAATTCTATTTTCCATTTTAATTTCAACCTAGCACACTTCTCTCAATCCTATGTCTCATTTGCTACCACTCTGTACACAACTCTAGCACCTATATGAGGACTTAGATAGAAAGATCTCTTTAGTAGCCAAGTGACAGCGTACCCTTCTCACTGGAATTCTTTAGGTTATGGTACCCCAATAGCAATTCAGTGATCTGGAAAGGTATGGGAGGAAGGCTTATGCTACAGTTAGTGGAAATAATAAAAACTATGAGTAACAGATTCTAACATCTTTATTTTAGCACATCCCTATCAGTTAACCAATATTGCTACCGCCTTGAAAAGTTAAATTTATGCGGAAGACCCCACTAAAAGGTCCTGAGAGCCATCAGATGTTCTGAAATTATTTTAATGAGAGCAAAACAATTAAAAGCGAGTTTGACTTACCATATAAATTGATAGAGGCATGCAGAAGGCTGATGAATTTGATTTCTTTTTTTTTCTCAGCAACACAGAGAGATTCTCCTCTGCAACACTGCCTCTGCTGGCCATGCAATATAATCTGCAGATGGAAAAGTCCACCGTTCGTCCATTATTAGAATTTGAATATTTCCAAACTCAAGCCAACATTACCAAATAAAATTATTTTCATAAAGCTATAACAATTAGTACAATGGAGTCTGTGATACTGTGAAAATTCAAAGTTCACTAAAAATTCTATTTTCCATTTTAATTTCAACCTAGCACACTTCTCTCAATTCTATGTCTCATTTGCTACCACTCTGTACACAACTCTAGCACCTATATGAGGACGTAGATAGAAAGATCTCTTTAGTAGCCAAGTGACAGCGTACCCTTCTCACTGGAATTCTTTAGGTTATGGTACCCCAATAGCAATTCAGTGATCTGGAAAGGTATGGGAGGAAGGCTTTTGCTACAGTTAGTGGAAATAATAAAAACTATGAGTAACAGATTCTAACATCTTTATTTTAGCACATCCCTATCAGTTAACCAATATTGCTACCGCCTTGAAAAGTTATATTTATGCGGAAGACCCCACTAAAAGGTCCTGAGAGCCATCAGATGTTATGAAATTATTTTAATGAGAGCAAAACAATTAAAAGCCAGTTTGACTTACCATATAAATTGATAGAGGCATGCAGAAGGCTGATGAATTTGATTTCTTTTATTTTTGTCTCAGCAACGCAGAGAGATTCTCCTCTGCAACACTGCCTCTGCTGGCCATGCAATATAATCTGCAGATGGAAAAGTCCACCGTTAGTCCATTATTAGAATTTGAATATTTCCAAACTCAAGCCAACACTACCAAATAAAATTATTTTCATAAAGCTATAACAATTAGTACAATGGAGTCTGTGATACTGTGAAAATTCAAAGTTCACTAAAAATTCTATTTTCCATTTTAATTTCAACCTAGCACACTTCTCTCAATCCTATGTCTCATTTGCTACCACTCTGTACACAACTCTAGCACCTATATGAGGACGTAGATAGAAAGATCTCTTTAGTAGCCAAGTGACAGCGTACCCTTCTCACTGGAATTCTTTAGGTTATGGTACCCCAATAGCAATTCAGTGATCTGGAAAGGTATGGGAGGAAGGCTTATGCTACAGTTAGTGGAAATAATAAAAACTATGAGTAACAGATTCTAACATCTTTATTTTAGCACATCCCTATCAGTTAACCAATATTGCTACCGCCTTGAAAAGTTAAATTTATGCGGAAGACCCCACTAAAAGGTCCTGAGAGCCATCAGATGTTATGAACTATTTTAATGAGAGCAAAACAATTAAAAGCGAGTTTGACTTACCATATAAATTGATAGAGGCATGCAGAAGGCTGATGAATTTGATTTCTTTTTTTTTTTCTCAGCAACGCAGAGAGATTATCCTCTGCAACACTGCCTCTGCTGGCCATGCAATATAATCTGCAGATGGAAAAGTCCACCGTAAGTCCATTATTTGAATTTGAATATTTCCAAACTCAAGCCAACATTACCAAATAAAATTATTTTCATGAAGCTATAACAATTAGTACAATGAAGTGTGTGATATTGTGAAAATTCAAAGTTCACTAAAAATTCTATTTTCCATTTTAATTTCAACCTAGCACACTTCTCTCAATTCTATGTCTCATTTGCTACCACTCTGTACACAACTCTAGCACCTATATGAGGACGTAGATAGAAAGATCTCTTTAGTAGCCAAGTGACAGCGTACCCTTCTCACTGGAATTCTTTAGGTTATGGTACCCCAATAGCAATTCAGTGATCTGGAAAGGTATGGGAGGAAGGCTTTTGCTACAGTTAGTGGAAATAATAAAAACTATGAGTAACAGATTCTAACATCTTTATTTTAGCACATCCCTATCAGTTAACCAATATTGCTACCGCCTTGAAAAGTTATATTTATGCGGAAGACCCCACTAAAAGGTCCTGAGAGCCATCAGATGTTATGAAATTATTTTAATGAGAGCAAAACAATTAAAAGCGAGTTTGACTTACCATATAAATTGATAGAGGCATGCAGAAGGCTGATGAATTTGATTTCTTTTTTTTTTGTCTCAGCAACGCAGAGAGATTCTCCTCTGCAACACTGCCTCTGCTGGCCATGCAATATAATCTGCAGATGGAAAAGTCCACCGTTAGTCCATTATTAGAATTTGAATATTTCCAAACTCAAGCCAACACTACCAAATAAAATTATTTTCATAAAGCTATAACAATTAGTACAATGGAGTCTGTGATATTGTGAAAATTCAAAGTTCACTAAAAATTCTATTTTCCATTTTAATTTCAACTTAGCACACTTCTCTCAATTCTATGTCTCATTTGCTACCACTCTGTACACAACTCTAGCACCTATATGAGGACGTAGATAGAAAGATCTCTTTAGTAGCCAAGTGACAGCGTACCCTTCTCACTGGAATTCTTTAGGTTATGGTACCCCAATAGCAATTCAGTGATCTGGAAAGGTATGGGAGGAAGGCTTTTGCTACAGTTAGTGGAAATAATAAAAACTATGAGTAACAGATTCTAACATCTTTATTTTAGCACATCCCTATCAGTTAACCAATATTGCTACCGCCTTGAAAAGTTATATTTATGCGGAAGACCCCACTAAAAGGTCCTGAGAGCCATCAGATGTTATGAAATTATTTTAATGAGAGCAAAACAATTAAAAGCGAGTTTGACTTACCATATAAATTGATAGAGGCATGCAGAAGGCTGATGAATTTGATTTCTTTTTTTTTTGTCTCAGCAACGCAGAGAGATTCTCCTCTGCAACACTGCCTCTGCTGGCCATGCAATATAATCTGCAGATGGAAAAGTCCACCGTTAGTCCATTATTAGAATTTGAATATTTCCAAACTCAAGCCAACACTACCAAATAAAATTATTTTCATAAAGCTATAACAATTAGTACAATGGAGTCTGTGATACTGTGAAAATTCAAAGTTCACTAAAAATTCTATTTTCCATTTTAATTTCAACCTAGCACACTTCTCTCAATCCTATGTCTCATTTGCTACCACTCTGTACACAACTCTAGCACCTATATGAGGACTTAGATAGAAAGATCTCTTTAGTAGCCAAGTGACAGCGTACCCTTCTCACTGGAATTCTTTAGGTTATGGTACCCCAATAGCAATTCAGTGATCTGGAAAGGTATGGGAGGAAGGCTTATGCTACAGTTAGTGGAAATAATAAAAACTATGAGTAACAGATTCTAACATCTTTATTTTAGCACATCCCTATCAGTTAACCAATATTGCTACCGCCTTGAAAAGTTAAATTTATGCGGAAGACCCCACTAAAAGGTCCTGAGAGCCATCAGATGTTCTGAAATTATTTTAATGAGAGCAAAACAATTAAAAGAGAGTTTGACTTACCATATAAATTGATAGAGGCATGCAGAAGGCTGATGAATTTGATTTCTTTTATTTTTGTCTCAGCAACGCAGAGAGATTCTCCTCTGCAACACTGCCTCTGCTGGCCATGCAATATAATCTGCAGATGGAAAAGTCCACCGTTAGTCCATTATTAGAATTTGAATATTTCCAAACTCAAGCCAACACTACCAAATAAAATTATTTTCATAAAGCTATAACAATTAGTACAATGGAGTCTGTGATACTGTGAAAATTCAAAGTTCACTAAAAATTCTATTTACAATTTTAATTTCAACCTAGCACACTTCTCTCAATCCTATGTCTCATTTGCTACCACTCTGTACACAACTCTAGCACCTATATGAGGACGTAGATAGAAAGATCTCTTTAGTAGCCAAGTGACAGCGTACCCTTCTCACTGGAATTCTTTAGGTTATGGTACCCCAATAGCAATTCAGTGATCTGGAAAGGTATGGGAGGAAGGCTTATGCTACAGTTAGTGGAAATAATAAAAACTATGAGTAACAGATTCTAACATCTTTATTTTAGCACATCCCTATCAGTTAACCAATATTGCTACCGCCTTGAAAAGTTATATTTATGCGGAAGACCCCACTAAAAGGTCCTGAGAGCCATCAGATGTTATGAAATTATTTTAATGAGAGCAAAACAATTAAAAGCGAGTTTGACTTACCATATAAATTGATAGAGGCATGCAGAAGGCTGATGAATTTGATTTCTTTTTTTTTTGTCTCAGCAACGCAGAGAGATTCTCCTCTGCAACACTGCCTCTGCTGGCCATGCAATATAATCTGCAGATGGAAAAGTCCACCGTTAGTCCATTATTAGAATTTGAATATTTCCAAACTCAAGCCAACACTACCAAATAAAATTATTTTCATAAAGCTATAACAATTAGTACAATGGAGTCTGTGATACTGTGAAAATTCAAAGTTCACTAAAAATTCTATTTTCCATTTTAATTTCAACCTAGCACACTTCTCTCAATCCTATGTCTCATTTGCTACCACTCTGTACACAACTCTAGCACCTATATGAGGACTTAGATAGAAAGATCTCTTTAGTAGCCAAGTGACAGCGTACCCTTCTCACTGGAATTCTTTAGGTTATGGTACCCCAATAGCAATTCAGTGATCTGGAAAGGTATGGGAGGAAGGCTTATGCTACAGTTAGTGGAAATAATAAAAACTATGAGTAACAGATTCTAACATCTTTATTTTAGCACATCCCTATCAGTTAACCAATATTGCTACCGCCTTGAAAAGTTAAATTTATGCGGAAGACCCCACTAAAAGGTCCTGAGAGCCATCAGATGTTCTGAAATTATTTTAATGAGAGCAAAACAATTAAAAGCGAGTTTGACTTACCATATAAATTGATAGAGGCATGCAGAAGGCTGATGAATTTGATTTCTTTTTTTTTTTTCTCAGCAACACAGAGAGATTCTCCTCTGCAACACTGCCTCTGCTGGCCATGCAATATAATCTGCAGATGGAAAAGTCCACCGTTCGTCCATTATTAGAATTTGAATATTTCCAAACTCAAGCCAACATTACCAAATAAAATTATTTTCATAAAGCTATAACAATTAGTACAATGGAGTCTGTGATACTGTGAAAATTCAAAGTTCACTAAAAATTCTATTTTCCATTTTAAATTCAACCTAGCACACTTCTCTCAATCCTATGTCTCATTTGCTACCACTCTGTACACAACTCTAGCACCTATATGAGGACGTAGATAGAAAGATCTCTTTAGTAGCCAAGTGACAGTGTACCCTTCTCACTGGAATTCTTTAGGTTATGGTACCCCAATAGCAATTCAGTGATCTGGAAAGGTATGGGAGGAAGGCTTATGCTACAGTTAGTGGAAATAATAAAAACTATGAGTAACAGATTCTAACATCTTTATTTTAGCACATCCCTATCAGTTAACCAATATTGCTACCGCCTTGAAAAGTTATATTTATGCGGAAGACCCCACTAAAAGGTCCTGAGAGCCATCAGATGTTATGAAATTATTTTAATGAGAGCAAAACAATTAAAAGCGAGTTTGACTTACCATATAAATTGATAGAGGCATGCAGAAGGCTGATGAATTTGATTTCTTTTTTTTTTCTCAGCAACACAGAGAGATTCTCCTCTGCAACACTGCCTCTGCTGGCCATTCAATATAATCTGCAGATGGAAAAGTCCACCGTTAGTCCATTATTAGAATTTGAATATTTCCAAACTCAAGCCAACACTACCAAATAAAATATTTTCATAAAGCTATAACAATTAGTACAATGGAGTCTGTGATACTGTGAAAATTCAAAGTTCACTAAAAATTCTATTTTCCATTTTAATTTCAACCTAGCACACTTCTCTCAATCCTATGTCTCATTTGCTACCACTCTGTACACAACTCTAGCACCTATATGAGGACGTAGATAGAAAGATCTCTTTAGTAGCCAAGTGACAGCGTACCCTTCTCACTGGAATTCTTTAGGTTATGGTACCCCAATAGCAATTCAGTGATCTGGAAAGGTATGGGAGGAAGGCTTTTGCTACAGTTAGTGGAAATAATAAAAACTATGAGTAACAGATTCTAACATCTTTATTTTAGCACATCCCTATCAGTTAACCAATATTGCTACCGCCTTGAAAAGTTATATTTATGCGGAAGACCCCACTAAAAGGTCCTGAGAGCCATCAGATGTTATGAAATTATTTTAATGAGAGCAAAACAATTAAAAGCGAGTTTGACTTACCATATAAATTGATAGAGGCATGCAGAAGGCAGATGAATTTGATTTCTTTTTTTTTTGTCTCAGCAACGCAGAGAGATTCTCCTCTGCAACACTGCCTCTGCTGGCCATGCAATATAATCTGCAGATGGAAAAGTCCACCGTTAGTCCATTATTAGAATTTGAATATTTCCAAACTCAAGCCAACACTACCAAATAAAATTATTTTCATAAAGCTATAACAATTAGTACAATGGAGTCTGTGATATTGTGAAAATTCAAAGTTCACTAAAAATTCTATTTTCCATTTTAATTTCAACCTAGCACACTTCTCTCAATTCTATGTCTCATTTGCTACCACTCTGTACACAACTCTAGCACCTATATGAGGACGTAGATAGAAAGATCTCTTTAGTAGCCAAGTGACAGCGTACCCTTCTCACTGGAATTCTTTAGGTTATGGTACACCAATAGCAATTCAGTGATCTGGAAAGGTATGGGAGGAAGGCTTATGCTACAGTTAGTGGAAATAATAAAAACTATGAGTAACAGATTCTAACATCTTTATTTTAGCACATCCCTATCAGTTAACCAATATTGCTACCGCCTTGAAAAGTTATATTTATGCGTAAGACCCCACTAAAAGGTCCTGAGAGCCATCAGATGTTATGAAAATATTTTAATGAGAGCAAAACAATTAAAAGCGAGTTTGACTTACCATATAAATTGATAGAGGCATGCAGAAGGCTGATGAATTTGATTTCTTTTCTTTTTTGTCTCAGCAACGCAGAGAGATTCTCCTCTGCAACACTGCCTCTGCTGGCCATGCAATATAATCTGCAGATGGAAAAGTCCACCGTTAGTCCATTATTAGAATTTGAATATTTCCAAACTCAAGCCAACACTACCAAATAAAATTATTTTCATAAAGCTATAACAATTAGTACAATGGAGTCTGTGATACTGTGAAAATTCAAAGTTCACTAAAAATTCTATTTTCCATTTTAATTTCAACTTAGCACACTTCTCTCAATTCTATGTCTCATTTGCTACCACTCTGTACACAACTCTAGCACCTATATGAGGACGTAGATAGAAAGATCTCTTTAGTAGCCAAGTGACAGCGTACCCTTCTCACTGGAATTCTTTAGGTTATGGTACCCCAATAGCAATTCAGTGATCTGGAAAGGTATGGGAGGAAGGCTTTTGCTACAGTTAGTGGAAATAATAAAAACTATGAGTAACAGATTCTAACATCTTTATTTTAGCACATCCCTATCAGTTAACCAATATTGCTACCGCCTTGAAAAGTTATATTTATGCGGAAGACCCCACTAAAAGGTCCTGAGAGCCATCAGATGTTATGAAATTATTTTAATGAGAGCAAAACAATTAAAAGCGAGTTTGACTTACCATATAAATTGATAGAGGCATGCAGAAGGCTGATGAATTTGATTTCTTTTTTTTTTGTCTCAGCAACGCAGAGAGATTCTCCTCTGCAACACTGCCTCTGCTGGCCATGCAATATAATCTGCAGATGGAAAAGTCCACCGTTAGTCCATTATTAGAATTTGAATATTTCCAAACTCAAGCCAACACTACCAAATAAAATTATTTTCATAAAGCTATAACAATTAGTACAATGGAGTCTGTGATACTGTGAAAATTCAAAGTTCACTAAAAATTCTATTTTCCATTTTAATTTCAACCTAGCACACTTCTCTCAATCCTATGTCTCATTTGCTACCACTCTGTACACAACTCTAGCACCTATATGAGGACTTAGATAGAAAGATCTCTTTAGTAGCCAAGTGACAGCGTACCCTTCTCACTGGAATTCTTTAGGTTATGGTACCCCAATAGCAATTCAGTGATCTGGAAAGGTATGGGAGGAAGGCTTATGCTACAGTTAGTGGAAATAATAAAAACTATGAGTAACAGATTCTAACATCTTTATTTTAGCACATCCCTATCAGTTAACCAATATTGCTACCGCCTTGAAAAGTTAAATTTATGCGGAAGACCCCACTAAAAGGTCCTGAGAGCCATCAGATGTTCTGAAATTATTTTAATGAGAGCAAAACAATTAAAAGAGAGTTTGACTTACCATATAAATTGATAGAGGCATGCAGAAGGCTGATGAATTTGATTTCTTTTATTTTTGTCTCAGCAACGCAGAGAGATTCTCCTCTGCAACACTGCCTCTGCTGGCCATGCAATATAATCTGCAGATGGAAAAGTCCACCGTTAGTCCATTATTAGAATTTGAATATTTCCAAACTCAAGCCAACACTACCAAATAAAATTATTTTCATAAAGCTATAACAATTAGTACAATGGAGTCTGTGATACTGTGAAAATTCAAAGTTCACTAAAAATTCTATTTTCCATTTTAATTTCAACCTAGCACACTTCTCTCAATCCTATGTCTCATTTGCTACCACTCTGTACACAACTCTAGCACCTATATGAGGACGTAGATAGAAAGATCTCTTTAGTAGCCAAGTGACAGCGTACCCTTCTCACTGGAATTCTTTAGGTTATGGTACCCCAATAGCAATTCAGTGATCTGGAAAGGTATGGGAGGAAGGCTTATGCTACAGTTAGTGGAAATAATAAAAACTATGAGTAACAGATTCTAACATCTTTATTTTAGCACATCCCTATCAGTTAACCAATATTGCTACCGCCTTGAAAAGTTAAATTTATGCGGAAGACCCCACTAAAAGGTCCTGAGAGCCATCAGATGTTCTGAAATTATTTTAATGAGAGCAAAACAATTAAAAGCGAGTTTGACTTACCATATAAATTGATAGAGGCATGCAGAAGGCTGATGAATTTGATTTCTTTTTTTTTCTCAGCAACACAGAGAGATTCTCCTCTGCAACACTGCCTCTGCTGGCCATGCAATATAATCTGCAGATGGAAAAGTCCACCGTTCGTCCATTATTAGAATTTGAATATTTCCAAACTCAAGCCAACATTACCAAATAAAATTATTTTCATAAAGCTATAACAATTAGTACAATGGAGTCTGTGATACTGTGAAAATTCAAAGTTCACTAAAAATTCTATTTTCCATTTTAATTTCAACCTAGCACACTTCTCTCAATTCTATGTCTCATTTGCTACCACTCTGTACACAACTCTAGCACCTATATGAGGACGTAGATAGAAAGATCTCTTTAGTAGCCAAGTGACAGCGTACCCTTCTCACTGGAATTCTTTAGGTTATGGTACCCCAATAGCAATTCAGTGATCTGGAAAGGTATGGGAGGAAGGCTTTTGCTACAGTTAGTGGAAATAATAAAAACTATGAGTAACAGATTCTAACATCTTTATTTTAGCACATCCCTATCAGTTAACCAATATTGCTACCGCCTTGAAAAGTTATATTTATGCGGAAGACCCCACTAAAAGGTCCTGAGAGCCATCAGATGTTATGAAATTATTTTAATGAGAGCAAAACAATTAAAAGCCAGTTTGACTTACCATATAAATTGATAGAGGCATGCAGAAGGCTGATGAATTTGATTTCTTTTATTTTTGTCTCAGCAACGCAGAGAGATTCTCCTCTGCAACACTGCCTCTGCTGGCCATGCAATATAATCTGCAGATGGAAAAGTCCACCGTTAGTCCATTATTAGAATTTGAATATTTCCAAACTCAAGCCAACACTACCAAATAAAATTATTTTCATAAAGCTATAACAATTAGTACAATGGAGTCTGTGATACTGTGAAAATTCAAAGTTCACTAAAAATTCTATTTTCCATTTTAATTTCAACCTAGCACACTTCTCTCAATCCTATGTCTCATTTGCTACCACTCTGTACACAACTCTAGCACCTATATGAGGACGTAGATAGAAAGATCTCTTTAGTAGCCAAGTGACAGCGTACCCTTCTCACTGGAATTCTTTAGGTTATGGTACCCCAATAGCAATTCAGTGATCTGGAAAGGTATGGGAGGAAGGCTTATGCTACAGTTAGTGGAAATAATAAAAACTATGAGTAACAGATTCTAACATCTTTATTTTAGCACATCCCTATCAGTTAACCAATATTGCTACCGCCTTGAAAAGTTAAATTTATGCGGAAGACCCCACTAAAAGGTCCTGAGAGCCATCAGATGTTATGAAATTATTTTAATGAGAGCAAAACAATTAAAAGCGAGTTTGACTTACCATATAAATTGATAGAGGCATGCAGAAGGCTGATGAATTTGATTTCTTTTTTTTTTTCTCAGCAACGCAGAGAGATTATCCTCTGCAACACTGCCTCTGCTGGCCATGCAATATAATCTGCAGATGGAAAAGTCCACCGTAAGTCCATTATTTGAATTTGAATATTTCCAAACTCAAGCCAACATTACCAAATAAAATTATTTTCATGAAGCTATAACAATTAGTACAATGAAGTGTGTGATATTGTGAAAATTCAAAGTTCACTAAAAATTCTATTTTCCATTTTAATTTCAACCTAGCACACTTCTCTCAATTCTATGTCTCATTTGCTACCACTCTGTACACAACTCTAGCACCTATATGAGGACGTAGATAGAAAGATCTCTTTAGTAGCCAAGTGACAGCGTACCCTTCTCACTGGAATTCTTTAGGTTATGGTACCCCAATAGCAATTCAGTGATCTGGAAAGGTATGGGAGGAAGGCTTTTGCTACAGTTAGTGGAAATAATAAAAACTATGAGTAACAGATTCTAACATCTTTATTTTAGCACATCCCTATCAGTTAACCAATATTGCTACCGCCTTGAAAAGTTATATTTATGCGGAAGACCCCACTAAAAGGTCCTGAGAGCCATCAGATGTTATGAAATTATTTTAATGAGAGCAAAACAATTAAAAGCGAGTTTGACTTACCATATAAATTGATAGAGGCATGCAGAAGGCTGATGAATTTGATTTCTTTTTTTTTTGTCTCAGCAACGCAGAGAGATTCTCCTCTGCAACACTGCCTCTGCTGGCCATGCAATATAATCTGCAGATGGAAAAGTCCACCGTTAGTCCATTATTAGAATTTGAATATTTCCAAACTCAAGCCAACATTACCAAATAAAATTATTTTCATAAAGCTATAACAATTAGTACAATGGAGTGTGTGATATTGTGAAAATTCAAAGTTCACTAAAAATTCTATTTTCCATTTTAATTTCAACCTAGCACACTTCTCTCAATTCTATGTCTCATTTGCTACCACTCTGTACACAACT
The DNA here is from genome assembly GCF_964204655.1 of Triturus cristatus. Classification (NCBI taxonomy): domain Eukaryota; kingdom Metazoa; phylum Chordata; class Amphibia; order Caudata; family Salamandridae; genus Triturus; species Triturus cristatus. The sequence continues at coordinate 1,008,890,943 of NC_140587.1, read as the reverse complement.
CTAGCACCTATATGAGGACGTAGATAGAAAGATCTCTTTAGTAGCCAAGTTACAGCGTACCCTTCTCACTGGAATTCTTTAGGTTATGGTACCCCAATAGCAATTCAGTGATCTGGAAAGGTATGGGAGGAAGGCTTATGCTACAGTTAGTGGAAATAATAAAAACTATGAGTAACAGATTCTAACATCTTTATTTTAGCACATCCCTATCAGTTAACCAATATTGCTACCGCCTTGAAAAGTTAAATTTATGCGGAAGACCCCACTAAAAGGTCCTGAGAGCCATCAGATGTTATGAAATTATTTTAATGAGAGCAAAACAATTAAAAGCCAGTTTGACTTACCATATAAATTGATAGAGGCATGCAGAAGGCTGATGAATTTGATTTCTTTTTTTTTTTCTCAGCAACGCAGAGAGATTATCCTCTGCAACACTGCCTCTGCTGGCCATGCAATATAATCTGCAGATGGAAAAGTCCACCGTAAGTCCATTATTTGAATTTGAATATTTCCAAACTCAAGCCAACATTACCAAATAAAATTATTTTCATGAAGCTATAACAATTAGTACAATGAAGTGTGTGATATTGTGAAAATTCAAAGTTCACTAAAAATTCTATTTTCCATTTTAATTTCAACCTAGCACACTTCTCTCAATTCTATGTCTCATTTGCTACCACTCTGTACACAACTCTAGCACCTATATGAGGACGTAGATAGAAAGATCTCTTTAGTAGCCAAGTGACAGCGTACCCTTCTCACTGGAATTCTTTAGGTTATGGTACCCCAATAGCAATTCAGTGATCTGGAAAGGTATGGGAGGAAGGCTTTTGCTACAGTTAGTGGAAATAATAAAAACTATGAGTAACAGATTCTAACATCTTTATTTTAGCACATCCCTATCAGTTAACCAATATTGCTACCGCCTTGAAAAGTTATATTTATGCGGAAGACCCCACTAAAAGGTCCTGAGAGCCATCAGATGTTATGAAATTATTTTAATGAGAGCAAAACAATTAAAAGCGAGTTTGACTTACCATATAAATTGATAGAGGCATGCAGAAGGCTGATGAATTTGATTTCTTTTTTTTTTGTCTCAGCAACGCAGAGAGATTCTCCTCTGCAACACTGCCTCTGCTGGCCATGCAATATAATCTGCAGATGGAAAAGTCCACCGTTAGTCCATTATTAGAATTTGAATATTTCCAAACTCAAGCCAACACTACCAAATAAAATTATTTTCATAAAGCTATAACAATTAGTACAATGGAGTCTGTGATACTGTGAAAATTCAAAGTTCACTAAAAATTCTATTTTCCATTTTAATTTCAACCTAGCACACTTCTCTCAATCCTATGTCTCATTTGCTACCACTCTGTACACAACTCTAGCACCTATATGAGGACGTAGATAGAAAGATCTCTTTAGTAGCCAAGTGACAGCGTACCCTTCTCACTGGAATTCTTTAGGTTATGGTACCCCAATAGCAATTCAGTGATCTGGAAAGGTATGGGAGGAAGGCTTATGCTACAGTTAGTGGAAATAATAAAAACTATGGGTAACAGATTCTAACATCTTTATTTTAGCACATCCCTATCAGTTAACCAATATTGCTACCGCCTTGAAAAGTTAAATTTATGCGGAAGACCCCACTAAAAGGTCCTGAGAGCCATCAGATGTTATGAAATTATTTTAATGAGAGCAAAACAATTAAAATCGAGTTTGACTTACCATATAAATTGATAGAGGCATGCAGAAGGCTGATGAATTTGATTTCTTTTTTTTTTTCTCAGCAACGCAGAGAGATTATCCTCTGCAACACTGCCTCTGCTGGCCATGCAATATAATCTGCAGATGGAAAAGTCCACCGTAAGTCCATTATTTGAATTTGAATATTTCCAAACTCAAGCCAACATTACCAAATAAAATTATTTTCATGAAGCTATAACAATTAGTACAATGAAGTGTGTGATATTGTGAAAATTCAAAGTTCACTAAAAATTCTATTTTCCATTTTAATTTCAACCTAGCACACTTCTCTCAATTCTATGTCTCATTTGCTACCACTCTGTACACAACTCTAGCACCTATATGAGGACGTAGATAGAAAGATCTCTTTAGTAGCCAAGTGACAGCGTACCCTTCTCACTGGAATTCTTTAGGTTATGGTACCCCAATAGCAATTCAGTGATCTGGAAAGGTATGGGAGGAAGGCTTTTGCTACAGTTAGTGGAAATAATAAAAACTATGAGTAACAGATTCTAACATCTTTATTTTAGCACATCCCTATCAGTTAACCAATATTGCTACCGCCTTGAAAAGTTATATTTATGCGGAAGACCCCACTAAAAGGTCCTGAGAGCCATCAGATGTTATGAAATTATTTTAATGAGAGCAAAACAATTAAAAGCGAGTTTGACTTACCATATAAATTGATAGAGGCATGCAGAAGGCTGATGAATTTGATTTCTTTTTTTTTTGTCTCAGCAACGCAGAGAGATTCTCCTCTGCAACACTGCCTCTGCTGGCCATGCAATATAATCTGCAGATGGAAAAGTCCAACGTTAGTCCATTATTAGAATTTGAATATTTCCAAACTCAAGCCAACATTACCAAATAAAATTATTTTCATGAAGCTATAACAATTAGTACAATGGAGTGTGTGATATTGTGAAAATTCAAAGTTCACTAAAAATTCTATTTTCCATTTTAATTTCAACCTAGCACACTTCTCTCAATTCTATGTCTCATTTGCTACCACTCTGTACACAACTCTAGCACCTATATGAGGACGTAGATAGAAAGATCTCTTTAGTAGCCAAGTTACAGCGTACCCTTCTCACTGGAATTCTTTAGGTTATGGTACACCAATAGCAATTCAGTGACCTGGTAAGGTATGGGAGGAAGGCTTATGCTACAGTTAGTGGAAATAATAAAAACTATGAGTAACAGATTCTAACATCTTTATTTTAGCACATCCCTATCAGTTAACCAATATTGCTACCGCCTTGAAAAGTTAAATTTATGCGGAAGACCCCACTAAAAGGTCCTGAGAGCCATCAGATGTTATGAAATTATTTTAATGAGAGCAAAACAATTAAAAGCCAGTTTGACTTACCATATAAATTGATAGAGGCATGCAGAAGGCTGATGAATTTGATTTCTTTTATTTTTGTCTCAGCAACGCAGAGAGATTCTCCTCTGCAACACTGCCTCTGCTGGCCAAGCAATATAATCTGCAGATGGAAAAGTCCACCGTTAGTCCATTATTAGAATTTGAACATTTCCAAACTCAAGCCAACACTACCAAATAAAATTATTTTCATAAAGCTATAACAATTAGTACAATGGAGTCTGTGATACTGTGAAAATTCAAAGTTCACTAAAAATTCTATTTTCCATTTTAATTTCAACCTAGCACACTTCTCTCAATCCTATGTCTCATTTGCTACCACTCTGTACACAACTCTAGCACCTATATGAGGACGTAGATAGAAAGATCTCTTTAGTAGCCAAGTGACAGCGTACCCTTCTCACTGGAATTCTTTAGGTTATGGTACCCCAATAGCAATTCAGTGATCTGGAAAGGTATGGGAGGAAGGCTTATGCTACAGTTAGTGGAAATAATAAAAACTATGAGTAACAGATTCTAACATCTTTATTTTAGCACATCCCTATCAGTTAACCAATATTGCTACCGCCTTGAAAAGTTAAATTTATGTGGAAGACCCCACTAAAAGGTCCTGAGAGCCATCAGATGTTATGAAATTATTTTAATGAGAGCAAAACAATTAAAAGCGAGTTTGACTTACCATATAAATTGATAGAGGCATGCAGAAGGCTGATGAATTTGATTTCTTTTTTTTTTTCTCAGCAACGCAGAGAGATTATCCTCTGCAACACTGCCTCTGCTGGCCAGGCAATATAATCTGCAGATGGAAAAGTCCACCGTAAGTCCATTATTTGAATTTGAATATTTCCAAACTCAAGCCAACATTACCAAATAAAATTATTTTCATGAAGCTATAACAATTAGTACAATGAAGTGTGTGATATTGTGAAAATTCAAAGTTCACTAAAAATTCTATTTTCCATTTTAATTTCAACCTAGCACACTTCTCTCAATTCTATGTCTCATTTGCTACCACTCTGTACACAACTCTAGCACCTATATGAGGACGTAGATAGAAAGATCTCTTTAGTAGCCAAGTGACAGCGTACCCTTCTCACTGGAATTCTTTAGGTTATGGTACCCCAATAGCAATTCAGTGATCTGGAAAGGTATGGGAGGAAGGCTTATGCTACAGTTAGTGGAAATAATAAAAACTATGAGTAACAGATTCTAACATCTTTATTTTAGCACATCCCTATCAGTTAACCAATATTGCTACCGCCTTGAAAAGTTAAATTTATGCGGAAGACTCCACTAAAAGGTCCTGAGAGCCATCAGATGTTATGAAATTATTTTAATGAGAGCAAAACAATTAAAAGCGAGTTTGACTTACCATATAAATTGATAGAGGCATGCAGAAGGCTGATGAATTTGATTTCTTATTTTTTTTTTCTCAGCAACGCAGAGAGATTATCCTCTGCAACACTGCCTCTGCTGGCCATGCAATATAATCTGCAGATGGAAATGTCCACCGTAAGTCCATTATTTGAATTTGAATATTTCCAAACTCAAGCCAACATTACCAAATAAAATTATTTTCATGAAGCTATAACAATTAGTACAATGAAGTGTGTGATATTGTGAAAATTCAAAGTTCACTAAAAATTCTATTTTCCATTTTAATTTCAACCTAGCACACTTCTCTCAATTCTATGTCTCATTTGCTACCACTCTGTACACAACTCTAGCACCTATATGAGGACGTAGATAGAAAGATCTCTTTAGTAGCCAAGTGACAGCGTACCCTTCTCACTGGAATTCTTTAGGTTATGGTACCCCAATAGCAATTCAGTGATCTGGAAAGGTATGGGAGGAAGGCTTTTGCTACAGTTAGTGGAAATAATAAAAACTATGAGTAACAGATTCTAACATCTTTATTTTAGCACATCCCTATCAGTTAACCAATATTGCTACCGCCTTGAAAAGTTATATTTATGCGGAAGACCCCACTAAAAGGTCCTGAGAGCCATCAGATGTTATGAAATTATTTTAATGAGAGCAAAACAATTAAAAGCGAGTTTGACTTACCATATAAATTGATAGAGGCATGCAGAAGGCTGATGAATTTGATTTCTTTTTTTTTTGTCTCAGCAACGCAGAGAGATTCTCCTCTGCAACACTGCCTCTGCTGGCCATGCAATATAATCTGCAGATGGAAAAGTCCACCGTTAGTCCATTATTAGAATTTGAATATTTCCAAACTCAAGCCAACACTACCAAATAAAATTATTTTCATAAAGCTATAACAATTAGTACAATGGAGTCTGTGATACTGTGAAAATTCAAAGTTCACTAAAAATTCTATTTTCCATTTTAATTTCAACCTAGCACACTTCTCTCAATCCTATGTCTCATTTGCTACCACTCTGTACACAACTCTAGCACCTATATGAGGACGTAGATAGAAAGATCTCTTTAGTAGCCAAGTTACAGCGTACCCTTCTCACTGGAATTCTTTAGGTTAGGGTACACCAATAGCAATTCAGTGGCCTGGTAAGGTATGGGAGGAAGGCTTATGCTACAGTTAGTGGAAATATTAAAAACTATGAGTAACAGATTCTAACATCTTTATTTTAGCACATCCCTATCAGTTAACCAATATTGCTACCGCCTTGAAAAGTTAAATTTATGCGGAAGACCCCACTAAAAGGTCCTGAGAGCCATCAGATGTTATGAAATTATTTTAATGAGAGCAAAACAATTAAAAGCGAGTTTGACTTACCATATAAATTGATAGAGGCATGCAGAAGGCTGATGAATTTGATTTCTTTTTTTTTTGTCTCAGCAACGCAGAGAGATTCTCCTCTGCAACACTGCCTCTGCTGGCCATGCAATATAATCTGCAGATGGAAAAGTCCACCGTTAGTCCATTATTAGAATTTGAATATTTCCAAACTCAAGCCAACACTACCAAATAAAATTATTTTCATAAAGCTATAACAATTAGTACAATGGAGTCTGTGATACTTTGAAAATTCAAAGTTCACTAAAAATTCTATTTTCCATTTTAATTTCAACCTAGCACACTTCTCTCAATTCTATGTCTCATTTGCTACCACTCTGTACACAACTCTAGCACCTATATGAGGACGTAGATAGAAAGATCTCTTTAGTAGCCAAGTGACAGCGTACCCTTCTCACTGGAATTCTTTAGGTTATGGTACCCCAATAGCAATTCAGTGATCTGGAAAGGTATGGGAGGAAGGCTTATGCTACAGTTAGTGGAAATAATAAAAACTATGAGTAACAGATTCTAACATCTTTATTTTAGCACATCCCTATCATTTAACCAATATTGCTACCGCCTTGAAAAGTTAAATTTATGCGGAAGACCCCACTAAAAGGTCCTGAGAGCCATCAGATGTTATGAAATTATTTTAATGAGAGCAAAACAATTAAAAGCGAGTTTGACTTACCATATAAATTGATAGAGGCATGCAGAAGGCTGATGAATTTGATTTCTTTTTTTTTTTCTCAGCAACGCAGAGAGATTATCCTCTGCAACACTGCCTCTGCTGGCCATGCAATATAATCTGCAGATGGAAAAGTCCACCGTAAGTCCATTATTTGAATTTGAATATTTCCAAACTCAAGCCAACATTACCAAATAAAATTATTTTCATGAAGCTAAAACAATTAGTACAATGAAGTGTGTGATATTGTGAAAATTCAAAGTTCACTAAAAATTCTATTTTCCATTTTAATTTCAACCTAGCACACTTCTCTCAATTCTATGTCTCATTTGCTACCACTCTGTACACAACTCTAGCACCTATATGAGGACGTAGATAGAAAGATCTCTTTAGTAGCCAAGTGACAGCGTACCCTTCTCACTGGAATTCTTTAGGTTATGGTACCCCAATAGCAATTCAGTGATCTGGAAAGGTATGGGAGGAAGGCTTATGCTACAGTTAGTGGAAATAATAAAAACTATGAGTAACAGATTCTAACATCTTTATTTTAGCACATCCCTATCAGTTAACCAATATTGCTACCACCTTGAAAAGTTAAATTTATGCGGAAGACCCCACTAAAAGGTCCTGAGAGCCATCAGATGTTATGAAATTATTTTAATGAGAGCAAAACAATTAAAAGCGAGTTTGACTTACCATATAAATTGACAGAGGCATGCAGAAGGCTGATGAATTTGATTTCTTTTTTTTTTCTCAGCAACACAGAGAGATTCTCCTCTGCAACACTGCCTCTGCTGGCCATGCAATATACTCTGCAGATGGAAAAGTCCACCATTCGTCCATTATTAGAATTTGAATATTTCCAAACTCAAGCCAACATTACCAAATAAAATTATTTTCATAAAGCTATAACAATTAGTACAATGGAGTGTGTGATATTGTGAAAATTCAAAGTTCACTAAAAATTCTATTTTCCATTTTAATTTCAACCTAGCACACTTCTCTCAATTCTATGTCTCATTTGCTACCACTCTGTACACAACTCTAGCACCTATATGAGGACGTAGATAGAAAGATCTCTTTAGTAGCCAAGTTACAGCGTACCCTTCTCACTGGAATTCTTTAGGTTATGGTACACCAATAGCAATTCAGTGACCTGGTAAGGTATGGGAGGAAGGCTTATGCTACAGTTAGTGGAAATAATAAAAACTATGAGTAACAGATTCTAACATCTTTATTTTAGCACATCCCTATCAGTTAACCAATATTGCTACCGCCTTGAAAAGTTATATTTATGCGTAAGACCCCACTAAAAGGTCCTGAGAGCCATCAGATGTTATGAAAATATTTTAATGAGAGCAAAACAATTAAAAGCGAGTTTGACTTACCATATAAATTGATAGAGGCATGCAGAAGGCTGATGAATTTGATTTCTTTTCTTTTTTGTCTCAGCAACGCAGAGAGATTCTCCTCTGCAACACTGCCTCTGCTGGCCATGCAATATAATCTGCAGATGGAAAAGTCCACCGTTAGTCCATTATTAGAATTTGAATATTTCCAAACTCAAGCCAACACTACCAAATAAAATTATTTTCATAAAGCTATAACAATTAGTACAATGGAGTCTGTGATACTGTGAAAATTCAAAGTTCACTAAAAATTCTATTTTCCATTTTAATTTCAACCTAGCACACTTCTCTCAATCCTATGTCTCATTTGCTACCACTCTGTACACAACTCTAGCACCTATATGAGGACGTAGATAGAAAGATCTCTTTAGTAGCCAAGTGACAGCGTACCCTTCTCACTGGAATTCTTTAGGTTATGGTACACCAATAGCAATTCAGTGATCTGGAAAGGTATGGGAGGAAGGCTTATGCTACAGTTAGTGGAAATAATAAAAACTATGAGTAACAGATTCTAACATCTTTATTTTAGCACATCCCTATCAGTTAACCAATATTGCTACCGCCTTGAAAAGTTATATTTATGCGTAAGACCCCACTAAAAGGTCCTGAGAGCCATCAGATGTTATGAAAATATTTTAATGAGAGCAAAACAATTAAAAGCGAGTTTGACTTACCATATAAATTGATAGAGGCATGCAGAAGGCTGATGAATTTGATTTCTTTTCTTTTTTGTCTCAGCAACACAGAGAGATTCTCCTCTGCAACACTGCCTCTGCTGGCCATGCAATATAATCTGCAGATGGAAAAGTCCACCGTTAGTCCATTATTAGAATTTGAATATTTCCAAACTCAAGCCAACACTACCAAATAAAATTATTTTCATAAAGCTATAACAATTAGTACAATGGAGTCTGTGATACTGTGAAAATTCAAAGTTCACTAAAAATTCTATTTTCCATTTTAATTTCAACCTAGCACACTTCTCTCAATCCTATGTCTCATTTGCTACCACTCTGTACACAACTCTAGCACCTATATGAGGACGTAGATAGAAAGATCTCTTTAGTAGCCAAGTTACAGCGTACCCTTCTCACTTGAATTCTTTAGGTTATGGTACACCAATAGCAATTCAGTGACCTGGTAAGGTATGGGAGGAAGGCTTATGCTACAGTTAGTGGAAATAATCAAAACTATGAGTAACAGATTCTAACATCTTTATTTTAGCACATCCCTATCAGTTAACCAATATTGCTACCGCCTTGAAAAGTTAAATTTATGCGGAAGACCCCACTAAAAGGTCCTGAGAGCCATCAGATGTTATGAAATTATTTTAACGAGAGCAAAACAATTAAAAGCGAGTTTGACTTACCATATAAATTGATAGAGGCATGCAGAAGGCTGATGAATTTGATTTCTTTTTTTTTTTCTCAGCAACTCAGAGATTCTCCTCTGCAACACTGCCTCTGCTGGCCATGCAATATAATCTGCAGATGGAAAAGTCCACCATTCGTCCATTATTAGAATTTGAATATTTCCAAACTCAAGCCAACATTACCAAATAAAATTATTTTCATAAAGCTATAACAATTAGTACAATGGAGTGTGTGCTATTGTGAAAATTCAAAGTTCACTAAAAATTCTATTTTATATTTTAATTTCAACCTAGCACACTTCTCTCAATTCTATGTCTCATTTGCTACCACTCTGTACACAACTCTAGCACCTATATGAGGACGTAGATAGAAAGATCTCTTTAGTAGCCAAGTTACAGCGTACCCTTCTCACTGGAATTCTTTAGGTTATGGTACACCAATAGCAATTCAGTGACCTGGTAAGGTATGGGAGGAAGGCTTATGCTACAGTTAGTGGAAATAATAAAAACTATGAGTAACAGATTCTAACATCTTTATTTTAGCACATCCCTATCAGTTAACCAATATTGCTACCGCCTTGAAAAGTTATATTTATGCGTAAGACCCCACTAAAAGGTCCTGAGAGCCATCAGATGTTATGAAAATATTTTAATGAGAGCAAAACAATTAAAAGCGAGTTTGACTTACCATATAAATTGATAGAGGCATGCAGAAGGCTGATGAATTTGATTTCTTTTCTTTTTTGTCTCAGCAACGCAGAGAGATTCTCCTCTGCAACACTGCCTCTGCTGGCCATGCAATATAATCTGCAGATGGAAAAGTCCACCGTTAGTCCATTATTAGAATTTGAATATTTCCAAACTCAAGCCAACACTACCAAATAAAATTATTTTCATAAAGCTATAACAATTAGTACAATGGAGTCTGTGATACTGTGAAAATTCAAAGTTCACTAAAAATTCTATTTTCCATTTTAATTTCAACCTAGCACACTTCTCTCAATCCTATGTCTCATTTGCTACCACTCTGTACACAACTCTAGCACCTATATGAGGACGTAGATAGAAAGATCTCTTTAGTAGCCAAGTGATAGCGTACCCTTCTCACTGGAATTCTTTAGGTTATGGTACCCCAATAGCAATTCAGTGATCTGGTAAGGTATGGGAGGAAGGCTTATGCTACAGTTAGTGGAAATAATAAAAACTATGAGTAACAGATTCTAACATCTTTATTTTAGCACATCCCTATCAGTTAACCAATATTGCTACCGCCTTGAAAAGTTAAATTTATGCGGAAGACCCCACTAAAAGGTCACGAGAGCCATCAGATGTTATGAAATTATTTTAATGAGAGCAAAACAATTAAAAGCGAGTTTGACTTACCATATAAATTGATAGAGGCATGCAGAAGGCTGATGAATTTGATTTCTTTTCTTTTTTCTCAGCAACACAGAGATTCTCCTCTGCAACACTGCCTCTGCTGGCCATGCAATATAATCTGCAGATGGAAAAGTCCACTGTTCGTCCATTATTAGAATTTGAATATTTCCAAACTCAAGCCAACATTACCAAATAAAATTATTTTCATTAAGCTATAACAATTAGTACAATGGAGTGTGTGATATTGTGAAAATTCAAAGTTCACTAAAAATTCTATTTTCCATTTTAATTTCAACCTAGCACACTTCTCTCAATCCTATGTCTCATTTGCTACCACTCTGTACACAACTCTAGCACCTATATGAGGACGTAGATAGAAAGATCTCTTTAGTAGCCAAGTGACAGCGTACCCTTCTCACTGGAATTCTTTAGGTTATGGTACCCCAATAGCAATTCAGTGATCTGGAAAGGTATGGGAGGAAGGCTTATGCTACAGTTAGTGGAAATAATAAAAACTATGAGTAACAGATTCTAACATCTTTATTTTAGCACATCCCTATCAGTTAACCAATATTGCTACCACCTTGAAAAGTTAAATTTATGCGGAAGACCCCACTAAAAGGTCCTGAGAGCCATCAGATGTTATGAAATTATTTTAATGAGAGCAAAACAATTAAAAGCGAGTTTGACTTACCATATAAATTGATAGAGGCATGCAGAAGGCTGATGAATTCGATTTCTTTTTTTTTTTCTCAGCAACACAGAGATTCTCCTCTGCAACACTGCCTCTGCTGGCCATGCAATATAATCTGCAGATGGAAAAGTCCACCATTCGTCCATTATTAGAATTTGAATATTTCCAAACTCAAGCCAACATTACCAAATAAAATTATTTTCATAAAGCTATAACAATTAGTACAATGGAGTGTGTGATATTGTGAAAATTCAAAGTTCACTAAAAATTCTATTTTATATTTTAATTTCAACCTAGCACACTTCTCTCAATTCTATGTCTCATTTGCTACCACTCTGTACACAACTCTAGCACCTATATGAGGACGTAGATAGAAAGATCTCTTTAGTAGCCAAGTTACAGCGTACCCTTCTCACTGGAATTCTTTAGGTTATGGTACACCAATAGCAATTCAGTGACCTGGTAAGGTATGGGAGGAAGGCTTATGCTACAGTTAGTGGAAATAATAAAAACTATGAGTAACAGATTCTAACATCTTTATTTTAGCACATCCCTATCAGTTAACCAATATTGCTACCGCCTTGAAAAGTTATATTTATGCGTAAGACCCCACTAAAAGGTCCTGAGAGCCATCAGATGTTATGAAAATATTTTAATGAGAGCAAAACAATTAAAAGCGAGTTTGACTTACCATATAAATTGATAGAGGCATGCAGAAGGCTGATGAATTTGATTTCTTTTCTTTTTTGTCTCAGCAACGCAGAGAGATTCTCCTCTGCAACACTGCCTCTGCTGGCCATGCAATATAATCTGCAGATGGAAAAGTCCACCGTTAGTCCATTATTAGAATTTGAATATTTCCAAACTCAAGCCAACACTACCAAATAAAATTATTTTCATAAAGCTATAACAATTAGTACAATGGAGTCTGTGATACTGTGAAAATTCAAAGTTCACTAAAAATTCTATTTTCCATTTTAATTTCAACCTAGCACACTTCTCTCAATCCTATGTCTCAGTTGCTACCACTCTGTACACAACTCTAGCACCTATATGAGGACGTAGATAGAAAGATCTCTTTAGTAGCCAAGTGATAGCGTACCCTTCTCACTGGAATTCTTTAGGTTATGGTACCCCAATAGCAATTCAGTGATCTGGTAAGGTATGGGAGGAAGGCTTATGCTACAGTTAGTGGAAATAATAAAAACTATGAGTAACAGATTCTAACATCTTTATTTTAGCACATCCCTATCAGTTAACCAATATTGCTACCGCCTTGAAAAGTTAAATTTATGCGGAAGACCCCACTAAAAGGTCCTGAGAGCCATCAGATGTTATGAAATTATTTTAATGAGAGCAAAACAATTAAAAGCGAGTTTGACTTACCATATAAATTGATAGAGGCATGCAGAAGGCTGATGAATTTGATTTCTTTTCTTTTTTGTCTCAGCAACACAGAGAGATTCTCCTCTGCAACACTGCCTCTGCTGGCCATGCAATATAATCTGCAGATGGAAAAGTCCACCGTTAGTCCATTATTAGAATTTGAATATTTCCAAACTCAAGCCAACACTACCAAATAAAATTATTTTCATAAAGCTATAACAATTAGTACAATGGAGTCTGTGATACTGTGAAAATTCAAAGTTCACTAAAAATTCTATTTTCCATTTTAATTTCAACCTAGCACACTTCTCTCAATCCTAGGTCTCATTTGCTACCACTCTGTACACAACTCTAGCACCTATATGAGGACGTAGATAGAAAGATCTCTTTAGTAGCCAAGTGACAGCGTACCCTTCTCACTGGAATTCTTTAGGTTATGGTACCCCAATAGCAATTCAGTGATCTGGAAAGGTATGGGAGGAAGGCTTATGCTACAGTTAGTGGAAATAATAAAAACTATGAGTAACAGATTCTAACATCTTTATTTTAGCACATCCCTATCAGTTAACCAATATTGCTACCGCCTTGAAAAGTTAAATTTATGCGGAAGACCCCACTAAAAGGTCCTGAGAGCCATCAGATGTTATGAAATTATTTTAATGAGAGCAAAACAATTAAAAGCGAGTTTGACTTACCATATAAATTGATAGAGGCATGCAGAAGGCTGATGAATTTGATTTCTTTTCTTTTTTTCTCAGCAACGCAGAGAGATTCTCCTCTGCAACACTGCCTCTGCTGGCCATGCAATATAATCTGCAGATGGAAAAGTCCACCGTTAGTCCATTATTAGAATTTGAATATTTCCAAACTCAAGCCAACACTACCAAATAAAATTATTTTCATAAAGCTATAACAATTAGTACAATGGAGTCTGTGATACTGTGAAAATTCAAAGTTCACTAAAAATTCTATTTTCCATTTTAATTTCAACCTAGCACACTTCTCTCAATCCTATGTCTCATTTGCTACCACTCTGTACACAACTCTAGCACCTATATGAGGACGTAGATAGAAAGATCTCTTTAGTAGCCAAGTGATAGCCTACCCTTCTCACTGGAATTCTTTAGGTTATGGTACCCCAATAGCAATTCAGTGATCTGGTAAGGTATGGGAGGAAGGCTTATGCTACAGTTAGTGGAAATAATAAAAACTATGAGTAACAGATTCTAACATCTTTATTTTAGCACATCCCTATCAGTTAACCAATATTGCTACCGCCTTGAAAAGTTAAATTTATGCGGAAGACCCCACTAAAAGGTCCTGAGAGCCATCAGATGTTATGAAAATATTTTAATGAGAGCAAAACAATTAAAAGCGAGTTTGACTTACCATATAAATTGATAGAGGCATGCAGAAGGCTGATGAATTTGATTTCTTTTCTTTTTTGTCTCAGCAACGCAGAGAGATTCTCCTCTGCAACACTGCCTCTGCTGGCCATGCAATATAATCTGCAGATGGAAAAGTCCACCGTTAGTCCATTATTAGAATTTGAATATTTCCAAACTCAAGCCAACACTACCAAATAAAATTATTTTCATAAAGCTATAACAATTAGTACAATGGAGTCTGTGATACTGTGAAAATTCAAAGTTCACTAAAAATTCTATTTTCCATTTTAATTTCAACCTAGCACACTTCTCTCAATCCTATGTCTCATTTGCTACCACTCTGTACACAACTCTAGCACCTATATGAGGACGTAGATAGAAAGATCTCTTTAGTAGCCAAGTGATAGCCTACCCTTCTCACTGGAATTCTTTAGGTTATGGTACCCCAATAGCAATTCAGTGATCTGGTAAGGTATGGGAGGAAGGCTTATGCTACAGTTAGTGGAAATAATAAAAACTATGAGTAACAGATTCTAACATCTTTATTTTAGCACATCCCTATCAGTTAACCAATATTGCTACCGCCTTGAAAAGTTAAATTTATGCGGAAGACCCCACTAAAAGGTCCTGAGAGCCATCAGATGTTATGAAATTATTTTAATGAGAGCAAAACAATTAAAAGCGAGTTTGACTTACCATATAAATTGATAGAGGCATGCAGAAGGCTGATGAATTTGATTTCTTTTTTTTTTTCTCAGCAACACAGAGAGATTCTCCTCTGCAACACTGCCTCTGCTGGCCATGCAATATAATCTGCAGATGGAAAAGTCCACTGTTCGTCCATTATTAGAATTTGACTATTTCCAAACTCAAGCCAACATTACCAAATAAAATTATTTTCATTAAGCTATAACAATTAGTACAATGGAGTGTGTGATATTGTGAAAATTCAAAGTTCACTAAAAATTCTATTTTCCATTTTAATTTCAACCTAGCACACTTCTCTCAATCCTATGTCTCATTTGCTACCACTCTGTACACAACTCTAGCACCTATATGAGGACGTAGATAGAAAGATCTCTTTAGTAGCCAAGTGACAGCGTACCCTTCTCACTGGAATTCTTTAGGTTATGGTACCCCAATAGCAATTCAGTGATCTGGA
This sequence comes from Triturus cristatus, assembly GCF_964204655.1. Lineage (NCBI taxonomy): Eukaryota > Metazoa > Chordata > Amphibia > Caudata > Salamandridae > Triturus > Triturus cristatus. The sequence goes on along the minus strand of NC_140587.1, from coordinate 1,008,875,567 downwards.
AAGGTATGGGAGGAAGGCTTATGCTACAGTTAGTGGAAATAATAAAAACTATGAGTAACAGATTCTAACATCTTTATTTTAGCACATCCCTATCAGTTAACCAATATTGCTACCACCTTGAAAAGTTAAATTTATGCGGAAGACCCCACTAAAAGGTCCTGAGAGCCATCAGATGTTATGAAATTATTTTAATGAGAGCAAAACAATTAAAAGCGAGTTTGACTTACCATATAAATTGATAGAGGCATGCAGAAGGCTGATGAATTTGATTTCTTTTTTTTTCTTCTCAGCAACACAGAGAGATTCTCCTCTGCAACACTGCCTCTGCTGGCCATGCAATATAATCTGCAGATGGAAAAGTCCACCGTTCGTCCATTATTAGAATTTGAATATTTCCAAACTCAAGCCAACATTACCAAATAAAATTATTTTCATAAAGCTATAACAATTAGTACAATGGAGTGTGTGATATTGTGAAAATTCAAAGTTCACTAAAAATTCTATTTTCCATTTTAATTTCAACCTAGCACACTTCTCTCAATTCTATGTCTCATTTGCTACCACTCTGTACACAACTCTAGCACCTATATGAGGACGTAGATAGAAAGATCTCTTTAGTAGCCAAGTTACAGCGTACCCTTCTCACTGGAATTCTTTAGGTTATGGTACACCAATAGCAATTCAGTGACCTGGTAAGGTATGGGAGGAAGGCTTATGCTACAGTTAGTGGAAATAATAAAAACTATGAGTAACAGATTCTAACATCTTTATTTTAGCACATCCCTATCAGTTAACCAATATTGCTACCGCCTTGAAAAGTTATATTTATGCGTAAGACCCCACTAAAAGGTCCTGAGAGCCATCAGATGTTATGAAAATATTTTAATGAGAGCAAAACAATTAAAAGCGAGTTTGACTTACCATATAAATTGATAGAGGCATGCAGAAGGCTGATGAATTTGATTTCTTTTCTTTTTTGTCTCAGCAACGCAGAGAGATTCTCCTCTGCAACACTGCCTCTGCTGGCCATGCAATATAATCTGCAGATGGAAAAGTCCACCGTTAGTCCATTATTAGAATTTGAATATTTCCAAACTCAAGCCAACACTACCAAATAAAATTATTTTCATAAAGCTATAACAATTAGTACAATGGAGTCTGTGATACTGTGAAAATTCAAAGTTCACTAAAAATTCTATTTTCCATTTTAATTTCAACCTAGCACACTTCTCTCAATCCTATGTCTCATTTGCTACCACTCTGTACACAACTCTAGCACCTATATGAGGACGTAGATAGAAAGATCTCTTTAGTAGCCAAGTGATAGCGTACCCTTCTCACTGGAATTCTTTAGGTTATGGTACCCCAATAGCAATTCAGTGATCTGGTAAGGTATGGGAGGAAGGCTTATGCTACAGTTAGAGGAAATAATAAAAACTATGAGTAACAGATTCTAACATCTTTATTTTAGCACATCCCTATCAGTTAACCAATATTGCTACCGCCTTGAAAAGTTAAATTTATGCGGAAGACCCCACTAAAAGGTCCTGAGAGCCATCAGATGTTATGAAATTATTTTAATGAGAGCAAAACAATTAAAAGCGAGTTTGACTTACCATATAAATTGATAGAGGCATGCAGAAGGCTGATGAATTTGATTTCTTTTCTTTTTTGTCTCAGCAACACAGAGAGATTCTCCTCTGCAACACTGCCTCTGCTGGCCATGCAATATAATCTGCAGATGGAAAAGTCCACCGTTAGTCCATTATTAGAATTTGAATATTTCCAAACTCAAGCCAACACTACCAAATAAAATTATTTTCATAAAGCTATAACAATTAGTACAATGGAGTCTGTGATACTGTGAAAATTCAAAGTTCACTAAAAATTCTATTTTCCATTTTAATTTCAACCTAGCACACTTCTCTCAATCCTAGGTCTCATTTGCTACCACTCTGTACACAACTCTAGCACCTATATGAGGACGTAGATAGAAAGATCTCTTTAGTAGCCAAGTGACAGCGTACCCTTCTCACTGGAATTCTTTAGGTTATGGTACCCCAATAGCAATTCAGTGATCTGGAAAGGTATGGGAGGAAGGCTTATGCTACAGTTAGTGGAAATAATAAAAACTATGAGTAACAGATTCTAACATCTTTATTTTAGCACATCCCTATCAGTTAACCAATATTGCTACCGCCTTGAAAAGTTAAATTTATGCGGAAGACCCCACTAAAAGGTCCTGAGAGCCATCAGATGTTATGAAATTATTTTAATGAGAGCAAAACAATTAAAAGCGAGTTTGACTTACCATATAAATTGATAGAGGCATGCAGAAGGCTGATGAATTTGATTTCTTTTCTTTTTTTCTCAGCAACGCAGAGAGATTCTCCTCTGCAACACTGCCTCTGCTGGCCATGCAATATAATCTGCAGATGGAAAAGTCCACCGTAAGTCCATTATTTGAATATTTCCAAACTCAAGCCAACATTACCAAATAAAATTATTTTCATGAAGCTATAACAATTAGTACAATGAAGTGTGTGATATTGTGAAAATTCAAAGTTCACTAAAAACTTCTATTTTCCATTTTAATTTCAACCTAGCACACTTCTCTCAATTCTATGTCTCATTTGCTACCACTCTGTACACAACTCTAGCACCTATATGAGGACGTAGATAGAAAGATCTCTTTAGTAGCCAAGTGACAGCGTACCCTTCTCACTGGAATTCTTTAGGTTATGGTACACCAATAGCAATTCAGTGATCTGGAAAGGTATGGGAGGAAGGCTTATGCTACAGTTAGTGGAAATAATAAAAACTATGAGTAACAGATTCTAACATCTTTATTTTAGCACATCCCTATCAGTTAACCAATATTGCTACCGCCTTGAAAAGTTATATTTATGCGTAAGACCCCACTAAAAGGTCCTGAGAGCCATCAGATGTTATGAAAATATTTTAATGAGAGCAAAACAATTAAAAGCGAGTTTGACTTACCATATAAATTGATAGAGGCATGCAGAAGGCTGATGAATTTGATTTCTTTTCTTTTTTGTCTCAGCAACGCAGAGAGATTCTCCTCTGCAACACTGCCTCTGCTGGCCATGCAATATAATCTGCAGATGGAAAAGTCCACCGTTAGTCCATTATTAGAATTTGAATATTTCCAAACTCAAGCCAACACTACCAAATAAAATTATTTTCATAAAGCTATAACAATTAGTACAATGGAGTCTGTGATACTGTGAAAATTCAAAGTTCACTAAAAATTCTATTTTCCATTTTAATTTCAACCTAGCACACTTCTCTCAATCCTATGTCTCATTTGCTACCACTCTGTACACAACTCTAGCACCTATATGAGGACGTAGATAGAAAGATCTCTTTAGTAGCCAAGTGATAGCGTACCCTTCTCACTGGAATTCTTTAGGTTATGGTACCCCAATAGCAATTCAGTGATCTGGTAAGGTATGGGAGGAAGGCTTATGCTACAGTTAGTGGAAATAATAAAAACTATGAGTAACAGATTCTAACATCTTTATTTTAGCACATCCCTATCAGTTAACCAATATTGCTACCGCCTTGAAAAGTTAAATTTATGCGGAAGACCCCACTAAAAGGTCCTGAGAGCCATCAGATGTTATGAAATTATTTTAATGAGAGCAAAACAATTAAAAGCGAGTTTGACTTACCATATAAATTGATAGAGGCATGCAGAAGGCTGATGAATTTGATTTCTTTTTTTTTTGTCTCAGCAACGCAGAGAGATTCTCCTCTGCAACACTGCCCCTGCTGGCCATTCAATATAATCTGCAGATGGAAAAGTCCACCGTTAGTCCATTATTAGAATTTGAATATTTCCAAACTCAAGCCAACACTACCAAATAAAATTATTTTCATAAAGCTATAACAATTAGTACAATGGAGTCTGTGATACTGTGAAAATTCAAAGTTCACTAAAAATTCTATTTTCCATTTTAATTTCAACCTAGCACACTTCTCTCAATCCTATGTCTCATTTGCTACCACTCTGTACACAACTCTAGCACCTATATGAGGACGTAGATAGAAAGATCTCTTTAGTAGCCAAGTGAGAGCGTACCCTTCTCACTGGAATTCTTTAGGTTATGGTACCCCAATAGCAATTCAGTGATCTGGAAAGGTATGGGAGGAAGGCTTATGCTACAGTTAGTGGAAATAATAAAAACTATGAGTAACAGATTCTAACATCTTTATTTTAGCACATCCCTATCAGTTAACCAATATTGCTACCGCCTTGAAAAGTTAAATTTATGCGGAAGACCCCACTAAAAGGTCCTGAGAGCCATCAGATGTTATGAAATTATTTTAATGAGAGCAAAACAATTAAAAGCGAGTTTGACTTACCATATAAATTGATAGAGGCATGCAGAAGGCTGATGAATTTGATTTCTTTTCTTTTTTTCTCAGCAACGCAGAGAGATTATCCTCTGCAACACTGCCTCTGCTGGCCATGCAATATAATCTGCAGATGGAAAAGTCCACCGTAAGTCCATTATTTGAATATTTCCAAACTCAAGCCAACATTACCAAATAAAATTATTTTCATGAAGCTATAACAATTAGTACAATGAAGTGTGTGATATTGTGAAAATTCAAAGTTCACTAAAAACTTCTATTTTCCATTTTAATTTCAACCTAGCACACTTCTCTCAATTCTATGTCTCATTTGCTACCACTCTGTACACAACTCTAGCACCTATATGAGGACGTAGATAGAAAGATCTCTTTAGTAGCCAAGTGACAGCGTACCCTTCTCACTGGAATTCTTTAGGTTATGGTACACCAATAGCAATTCAGTGATCTGGAAAGGTATGGGAGGAAGGCTTATGCTACAGTTAGTGGAAATAATAAAAACTATGAGTAACAGATTCTAACATCTTTATTTTAGCACATCCCTATCAGTTAACCAATATTGCTACCTCCTTGAAAAGTTATATTTATGCGTAAGACCCCACTAAAAGGTCCTGAGAGCCATCAGATGTTATGAAAATATTTTAATGAGAGCAAAACAATTAAAAGCGAGTTTGACTTACCATATAAATTGATAGAGGCATGCAGAAGGCTGATGAATTTGATTTCTTTTCTTTTTTGTCTCAGCAACGCAGAGAGATTCTCCTCTGCAACACTGCCTCTGCTGGCCATGCAATATAATCTGCAGATGGAAAAGTCCACCGTTAGTCCATTATTAGAATTTGAATATTTCCAAACTCAAGCCAACACTACCAAATAAAATTATTTTCATAAAGCTATAACAATTAGTACAATGGAGTCTGTGATACTGTGAAAATTCAAAGTTCACTAAAAATTCTATTTTCCATTTTAATTTCAACCTAGCACACTTCTCTCAATCCTATGTCTCATTTGCTACCACTCTGTACACAACTCTAGCACCTATATGAGGACGTAGATAGAAAGATCTCTTTAGTAGCCAAGTGATAGCCTACCCTTCTCACTGGAATTCTTTAGGTTATGGTACCCCAATAGCAATTCAGTGATCTGGTAAGGTATGGGAGGAAGGCTTATGCTACAGTTAGTGGAAATAATAAAAACTATGAGTAACAGATTCTAACATCTTTATTTTAGCACATCCCTATCAGTTAACCAATATTGCTACTGCCTTGAAAAGTTAAATTTATGCGGAAGACCCCACTAAAAGGTCCTGAGAGCCATCAGATGTTATGAAAATATTTTAATGAGAGCAAAACAATTAAAAGCGAGTTTGACTTACCATATAAATTGATAGAGGCATGCAGAAGGCTGATGAATTTGATTTCTTTTCTTTTTTGTCTCAGCAACGCAGAGAGATTCTCCTCTGCAACACTGCCTCTGCTGGCCATGCAATATAATCTGCAGATGGAAAAGTCCACCGTTAGTCCATTATTAGAATTTGAATATTTCCAAACTCAAGCCAACACTACCAAATAAAATTATTTTCATAAAGCTATAACAATTAGTACAATGGAGTCTGTGATACTGTGAAAATTCAAAGTTCACTAAAAATTCTATTTTCCATTTTAATTTCAACCTAGCACACTTCTCTCAATCCTATGTCTCATTTGCTACCACTCTGTACACAACTCTAGCACCTATATGAGGACGTAGATAGAAAGATCTCTTTAGTAGCCAAGTGATAGCCTACCCTTCTCACTGGAATTCTTTAGGTTATGGTACCCCAATAGCAATTCAGTGATCTGGTAAGGTATGGGAGGAAGGCTTATGCTACAGTTAGTGGAAATAATAAAAACTATGAGTAACAGATTCTAACATCTTTATTTTAGCACATCCCTATCAGTTAACCAATATTGCTACCGCCTTGAAAAGTTAAATTTATGCGGAAGACCCCACTAAAAGGTCCTGAGAGCCATCAGATGTTATGAAATTATTTTAATGAGAGCAAAACAATTAAAAGCGAGTTTGACTTACCATATAAATTGATAGAGGCATGCAGAAGGCTGATGAATTTGATTTCTTTTTTTTTTTCTCAGCAACACAGAGAGATTCTCCTCTGCAACACTGCCTCTGCTGGCCATGCAATATAATCTGCAGATGGAAAAGTCCACTGTTCGTCCATTATTAGAATTTGACTATTTCCAAACTCAAGCCAACATTACCAAATAAAATTATTTTCATTAAGCTATAACAATTAGTACAATGGAGTGTGTGATATTGTGAAAATTCAAAGTTCACTAAAAATTCTATTTTCCATTTTAATTTCAACCTAGCACACTTCTCTCAATCCTATGTCTCATTTGCTACCACTCTGTACACAACTCTAGCACCTATATGAGGACGTAGATAGAAAGATCTCTTTAGTAGCCAAGTGACAGCGTACCCTTCTCACTGGAATTCTTTAGGTTATGGTACCCCAATAGCAATTCAGTGATCTGGAAAGGTATGGGAGGAAGGCTTATGCTACAGTTAGTGGAAATAATAAAAACTATGAGTAACAGATTCTAACATCTTTATTTTAGCACATCCCTATCAGTTAACCAATATTGCTACCACCTTGAAAAGTTAAATTTATGCGGAAGACCCCACTAAAAGGTCCTGAGAGCCATCAGATGTTATGAAATTATTTTAATGAGAGCAAAACAATTAAAAGCGAGTTTGACTTACCATATAAATTGATAGAGGCATGCAGAAGGCTGATGAATTTGATTTCTTTTTTTTTCTTCTCAGCAACACAGAGAGATTCTCCTCTGCAACACTGCCTCTGCTGGCCATGCAATATAATCTGCAGATGGAAAAGTCCACCGTTCGTCCATTATTAGAATTTGAATATTTCCAAACTCAAGCCAACATTACCAAATAAAATTATTTTCATAAAGCTATAACAATTAGTACAATGGAGTGTGTGATATTGTGAAAATTCAAAGTTCACTAAAAATTCTATTTTCCATTTTAATTTCAACCTAGCACACTTCTCTCAATTCTATGTCTCATTTGCTACCACTCTGTACACAACTCTAGCACCTATATGAGGACGTAGATAGAAAGATCTCTTTAGTAGCCAAGTTACAGCGTACCCTTCTCACTGGAATTCTTTAGGTTATGGTACACCAATAGCAATTCAGTGACCTGGTAAGGTATGGGAGGAAGGCTTATGCTACAGTTAGTGGAAATAATAAAAACTATGAGTAACAGATTCTAACATCTTTATTTTAGCACATCCCTATCAGTTAACCAATATTGCTACCGCCTTGAAAAGTTAAATTTATGCGGAAGACCCCACTAAAAGGTCCTGAGAGCCATCAGATGTTATGAAATTATTTTAATGAGAGCAAAACAATTAAAAGCGAGTTTGACTTACCATATAAATTGATAGAGGCATGCAGAAGGCTGATGAATTTGATTTCTTTTTTTTTTGTCTCAGCAACGCAGAGAGATTCTCCTCTGCAACACTGCCTCTGCTGGCCATTCAATATAATCTGCAGATGGAAAAGTCCACCGTTAGTCCATTATTAGAATTTGAATATTTCCAAACTCAAGCCAACACTACCAAATAAAATTATTTTCATAAAGCTATAACAATTAGTACAATGGAGTCTGTGATACTGTGAAAATTCAAAGTTCACTAAAAATTCTATTTTCCATTTTAATTTCAACCTAGCACACTTCTCTCAATCCTATGTCTCATTTGCTACCACTCTGTACACAACTCTAGCACCTATATGAGGACGTAGATCGAAAGATCTCTTTAGTAGCCAAGTGACAGCGAACCCTTCTCACTGGAATTCTTTAGGTTATGGTACCCCAATAGCAATTCAGTGATCTGGTAAGTTAAGGGAGGAAGGATTATGCTACAGTTAGTGGAAATAATAAAAACTATGAGTAACAGATTCTAACATCTTTATTTTAGCACATCGCTATCAGTTAACCAATATTGCTACCGCCTTGAAAAGTTAAATTTATGCGGAAGACCCCACTAAAAGGTCCTGAGAGCCATCAGATGTTATGAAATTATTTTAATGAGAGCAAAACAATTAAAAGCGAGTTTGACTTACCATATAAATTGATAGAGGCATGCAGAAGGCTGATGAATTTGATTTTTCTTTTTTTCTCAGCAACGCAGAGAGATTATCCTCTGCAACACTGCCTCTGCTGGCCATGCAATATAATCTGCAGATGGAAAAGTCCACCGTAAGTCCATTATTTGAATTTGAATATTTCCAAACTCAAGCCAACATTACCAAATAAAATTATTTTCATGAAGCTATAACAATTAGTACAATGAAGTGTGTGATATTGTGAAAATTCAAAGTTCACTAAAAATTCTATTTTCCATTTTAATTTCAACCTAGCACACTTCTCTCAATCCTATGTCTCATTTGCTACCACTCTGTACACAACTCTAGCACCTATATGAGGACGTAGATAGAAAGATCTCTTTAGTAGCCAAGTGACAGCGTACCCTTCTCACTGGAATTCTTTAGGTTATGGTACCCCAATAGCAATTCAGTGATCTGGAAAGGTATGGGAGGAAGGCTTATGCTACAGTTAGTGGAAATAATAAAAACTATGAGTAACAGATTCTAACATCTTTATTTTAGCACATCCCTATCAGTTAACCAATATTGCTACCGCCTTGAAAAGTTATATTTATGCGGAAGACCCCACTAAAAGGTCCTGAGAGCCATCAGATGTTATGAAATTATTTTAATGAGAGCAAAACAATTAAAAGCGAGTTTGACTTACCATATAAATTGATAGAGGCATGCAGAAGGCTGATGAATTTGATTTCTTTTTTTTTTGTCTCAGCAACGCAGAGAGATTCTCCTCTGCAACACTGCCTCTGCTGGCCATTCAATATAATCTGCAGATGGAAAAGTCCACCGTTAGTCCATTATTAGAATTTGAATATTTCCAAACTCAAGCCAACACTACCAAATAAAATTATTTTCATAAAGATATAACAATTAGTACAATGGAGTATGTGATACTGTGAAAATTCAAAGTTCACTAAAAATTCTATTTTCCATTTTAATTTCAACCTAGCACACTTCTCTCAATCCTATGTCTCATTTGCTACCACTCTGTACACAACTCTAGCACCTATATGAGGACGTAGATAGAAAGATCTCTTTAGTAGCCAAGTGACAGCGTACCCTTCTCACTGGAATTCTTTAGGTTATGGTACACCAATAGCAATTCAGTGATCTGGAAAGGTATGGGAGGAAGGCTTATGCTACAGTTAGTGGAAATAATAAAAACTATGAGTAACAGATTCTAACATCTTTATTTTAGCACATCCCTATCAGTTAACCAATATTGCTACCGCCTTGAAAAGTTATATTTATGCGGAAGACCCCACTAAAAGGCCCTGAGAGCCATCAGATGTTATGAAATTATTTTAATGAGAGCAAAACAATTAAAAGCGAGTTTGACTTACCATATAAATTGATAGAGGCATGCAGAAGGCTGATGAATTTGATTTTTCTTTTTTTCTCAGCAACGCAGAGAGATTATCCTCTGCAACACTGCCTCTGCTGGCCATGCAATATAATCTGCAGATGGAAAAGTCCACCGTAAGTCCATTATTTGAATTTGAATATTTCCAAACTCAAGCCAACATTACCAAATAAAATTATTTTCATGAAGCTATAACAATTAGTACAATGAAGTGTGTGATATTGTGAAAATTCAAAGTTCACTAAAAATTCTATTTTCCATTTTAATTTCAACCTAGCACACTTCTCTCAATTCTATGTCTCATTTGCTACCACTCTGTACACAACTCTAGCACCTATATGAGGACGTAGATAGAAAGATCTCTTTAGTAGCCAAGTGACAGCGTACCCTTCTCACTGGAATTCTTTAGGTTATGGTACACCAATAGCAATTCAGTGATCTGGAAAGGTATGGGAGGAAGGCTTATGCTACAGTTAGTGGAAATAATAAAAACTATGAGTAACAGATTCTAACATCTTTATTTTAGCACATCCCTATCAGTTAACCAATATTGCTACCGCCTTGAAAAGTTATATTTATGCGTAAGACCCCACTAAAAGGTCCTGAGAGCCATCAGATGTTATGAAAATATTTTAATGAGAGCAAAACAATTAAAAGCGAGTTTGACTAACCATATAAATTGATAGAGGCATGCAGAAGGCTGATGAATTTGATTTCTTTTTTTTTTGTCTCAGCAACGCAGAGAGATTCTCCTCTGCAACACTGCCTCTGCTGGCCATTCAATATAATCTGCAGATGGAAAAGTCCACCGTTAGTCCATTATTAGAATTTGAATATTTCCAAACTCAAGCCAACACTACCAAATAAAATTATTTTCATAAAGCTATAACAATTAGTACAATGGAGTCTGTGATACTGTGAAAATTCAAAGTTCACTAAAAATTCTATTTTCCATTTTAATTTCAACCTAGCACACTTCTCTCAATCCTATGTCTCATTTGCTACCACTCTGTACACAACTCTAGCACCTATATGAGGACGTAGATTGAAAGATCTCTTTAGTAGCCAAGTGACAGCGAACCCTTCTCACTGGAATTCTTTAGGTTATGGTACCCCAATAGCAATTCAGTGATCTGGTAAGTTAAGGGAGGAAGGATTATGCTACAGTTAGTGGAAATAATAAAAACTATGAGTAACAGATTCTAACATCTTTATTTTAGCACATCCCTATCAGTTAACCAATATTGCTACCGCCTTGAAAAGTTAAATTTATGCGGAAGACCCCACTAAAAGGTCCTGAGAGCCATCAGATGTTATGAAATTATTTTAATGAGAGCAAAACAATTAAAAGCGAGTTTGACTTACCATATAAATTGATAGAGGCATGCAGAAGGCTGATGAATTTGATTTTTCTTTTTTTCTCAGCAACGCAGAGAGATTATCCTCTGCAACACTGCCTCTTCTGGCCATGCAATATAATCTGCAGATGGAAAAGTCCACCGTAAGTCCATTATTTGAATTTGAATATTTCCAAACTCAAGCCAACATTACCAAATAAAATTATTTTCATGAAGCTATAACAATTAGTACAATGAAGTGTGTGATATTGTGAAAATTCAAAGTTCACTAAAAATTCTATTTTCCATTTTAATTTCAACCTAGCACACTTCTCTCAATCCTATGTCTCATTTGCTACCACTCTGTACACAACTCTAGCACCTATATGAGGACGTAGATAGAAAGATCTCTTTAGTAGCCAAGTGACAGCGTACCCTTCTCACTGGAATTCTTTAGGTTATGGTACCCCAATAGCAATTCAGTGATCTGGAAAGGTATGGGAGGAAGGCTTATGCTACAGTTAGTGGAAATAATAAAAACTATGAGTAACAGATTCTAACATCTTTATTTTAGATCATCCCTATCAGTTAACCAATATTGCTACCGCCTTGAAAAGTTATATTTATGCGGAAGACCCCACTAAAAGGTCCTGAGAGCCATCAGATGTTATGAAATTATTTTAATGAGAGCAAAACAATTAAAAGCGAGTTTGACTTACCATATAAATTGATAGAGGCATGCAGAAGGCTGATGAATTTGATTTCTTTTTTTTTTTCTCAGCAACACAGAGAGATTCTCCTCTGCAACACTGCCTCTGCTGGCCATGCAATATAATCTGCAGATGGAAAAGTCCACCGTTAGTCCATTATTAGAATTTGAATATTTCCAAACTCAAGCCAACACTACCAAATAAAATTATTTTCATAAAGCTATAACAATTAGTACAATGGAGTCTGTGATACTGTGAAAATTCAAAGTTCACTAAAAATTCTATTTTCCATTTTAATTTCAACCTAGCACACTTCTCTCAATCCTATGTCTCATTTGCTACCACTCTGTACACAACTCTAGCACCTATATGAGGACGTAGATAGAAAGATCTCTTTAGTAGCCAAGTGAGAGCGTACCCTTCTCACTGGAATTCTTTAGGTTATGGTACCCCAATAGCAATTCAGTGATCTGGAAAGGTATGGGAGGAAGGCTTATGCTACAGTTAGTGGAAATAATAAAAACTATGAGTAACAGATTCTAACATCTTTATTTTAGCACATCCCTATCAGTTAACCAATATTGCTACCGCCTTGAAAAGTTAAATTTATGCGGAAGACCCCACTAAAAGGTCCTGAGAGCCATCAGATGTTATGAAATTATTTTAATGAGAGCAAAACAATTAAAAGCGAGTTTGACTTACCATATAAATTGATAGAGGCATGCAGAAGGCTGATGAATTTGATTTCTTTTCTTTTTTTCTCAGCAACGCAGAGAGATTATCCTCTGCAACACTGCCTCTGCTGGCCATGCAATATAATCTGCAGATGGAAAAGTCCACCGTAAGTCCATTATTTGAATATTTCCAAACTCAAGCCAACATTACCAAATAAAATTATTTTCATGAAGCTATAACAATTAGTACAATGAAGTGTGTGATATTGTGAAAATTCAAAGTTCACTAAAAACTTCTATTTTCCATTTTAATTTCAACCTAGCACACTTCTCTCAATTCTATGTCTCATTTGCTACCACTCTGTACACAACTCTAGCACCTATATGAGGACGTAGATAGAAAGATCTCTTTAGTAGCCAAGTGACAGCGTACCCTTCTCACTGGAATTCTTTAGGTTATGGTACACCAATAGCAATTCAGTGATCTGGAAAGGTATGGGAGGAAGGCTTATGCTACAGTTAGTGGAAATAATAAAAACTATGAGTAACAGATTCTAACATCTTTATTTTAGCACATCCCTATCAGTTAACCAATATTGCTACCTCCTTGAAAAGTTATATTTATGCGTAAGACCCCACTAAAAGGTCCTGAGAGCCATCAGATGTTATGAAAATATTTTAATGAGAGCAAAACAATTAAAAGCGAGTTTGACTTACCATATAAATTGATAGAGGCATGCAGAAGGCTGATGAATTTGATTTCTTTTCTTTTTTGTCTCAGCAACGCAGAGAGATTCTCCTCTGCAACACTGCCTCTGCTGGCCATGCAATATAATCTGCAGATGGAAAAGTCCACCGTTAGTCCATTATTAGAATTTGAATATTTCCAAACTCAAGCCAACACTACCAAATAAAATTATTTTCATAAAGCTATAACAATTAGTACAATGGAGTCTGTGATACTGTGAAAATTCAAAGTTCACTAAAAATTCTATTTTCCATTTTAATTTCAACCTAGCACACTTCTCTCAATCCTATGTCTCATTTGCTACCACTCTGTACACAACTCTAGCACCTATATGAGGACGTAGATAGAAAGATCTCTTTAGTAGCCAAGTGATAGCCTACCCTTCTCACTGGAATTCTTTAGGTTATGGTACCCCAATAGCAATTCAGTGATCTGGTAAGGTATGGGAGGAAGGCTTATGCTACAGTTAGTGGAAATAATAAAAACTATGAGTAACAGATTCTAACATCTTTATTTTAGCACATCCCTATCAGTTAACCAATATTGCTACTGCCTTGAAAAGTTAAATTTATGCGGAAGACCCCACTAAAAGGTCCTGAGAGCCATCAGATGTTATGAAAATATTTTAATGAGAGCAAAACAATTAAAAGCGAGTTTGACTTACCATATAAATTGATAGAGGCATGCAGAAGGCTGATGAATTTGATTTCTTTTCTTTTTTGTCTCAGCAACGCAGAGAGATTCTCCTCTGCAACACTGCCTCTGCTGGCCATGCAATATAATCTGCAGATGGAAAAGTCCACCGTTAGTCCATTATTAGAATTTGAATATTTCCAAACTCAAGCCAACACTACCAAATAAAATTATTTTCATAAAGCTATAACAATTAGTACAATGGAGTCTGTGATACTGTGAAAATTCAAAGTTCACTAAAAATTCTATTTTCCATTTTAATTTCAACCTAGCACACTTCTCTCAATCCTATGTCTCATTTGCTACCACTCTGTACACAACTCTAGCACCTATATGAGGACGTAGATAGAAAGATCTCTTTAGTAGCCAAGTGATAGCCTACCCTTCTCACTGGAATTCTTTAGGTTATGGTACCCCAATAGCAATTCAGTGACCTGGTAAGGTATGGGAGGAAGGCTTATGCTACAGTTAGTGGAAATAATAAAAACTATGAGTAACAGATTCTAACATCTTTATTTTAGCACATCCCTATCAGTTAACCAATATTGCTACCGCCTTGAAAAGTTAAATTTATGCGGAAGACCCCACTAAAAGGTCCTGAGAGCCATCAGATGTTATGAAATTATTTTAATGAGAGCAAAACAATTAAAAGCGAGTTTGACTTACCATATAAATTGATAGAGGCATGCAGAAGGCTGATGAATTTGATTTCTTTTTTTTTTTCTCAGCAACACAGAGAGATTCTCCTCTGCAACACTGCCTCTGCTGGCCATGCAATATAATCTGCAGATGGAAAAGTCCACTGTTCGTCCATTATTAGAATTTGACTATTTCCAAACTCAAGCCAACATTACCAAATAAAATTATTTTCATTAAGCTATAACAATTAGTACAATGGAGTGTGTGATATTGTGAAAATTCAAAGTTCACTAAAAATTCTATTTTCCATTTTAATTTCAACCTAGCACACTTCTCTCAATCCTATGTCTCATTTGCTACCACTCTGTACACAACTCTAGCACCTATATGAGGACGTAGATAGAAAGATCTCTTTAGTAGCCAAGTGACAGCGTACCCTTCTCACTGGAATTCTTTAGGTTATGGTACCCCAATAGCAATTCAGTGATCTGGAAAGGTATGGGAGGAAGGCTTATGCTACAGTTAGTGGAAATAATAAAAACTATGAGTAACAGATTCTAACATCTTTATTTTAGCACATCCCTATCAGTTAACCAATATTGCTACCACCTTGAAAAGTTAAATTTATGCGGAAGACCCCACTAAAAGGTCCTGAGAGCCATCAGATGTTATGAAATTATTTTAATGAGAGCAAAACAATTAAAAGCGAGTTTGACTTACCATATAAATTGATAGAGGCATGCAGAAGGCTGATGAATTTGATTTCTTTTTTTTTCTTCTCAGCAACACAGAGAGATTCTCCTCTGCAACACTGCCTCTGCTGGCCATGCAATATAATCTGCAGATGGAAAAGTCCACCGTTCGTCCATTATTAGAATTTGAATATTTCCAAACTCAAGCCAACATTACCAAATAAAATTATTTTCATAAAGCTATAACAATTAGTACAATGGAGTGTGTGATATTGTGAAAATTCAAAGTTCACTAAAAATTCTATTTTCCATTTTAATTTCAACCTAGCACACTTCTCTCAATTCTATGTCTCATTTGCTACCACTCTGTACACAACTCTAGCACCTATATGAGGACGTAGATAGAAAGATCTCTTTAGTAGCCAAGTTACAGCGTACCCTTCTCACTGGAATTCTTTAGGTTATGGTACACCAATAGCAATTCAGTGACCTGGTAAGGTATGGGAGGAAGGCTTATGCTACAGTTAGTGGAAATAATAAAAACTATGAGTAACAGATTCTAACATCTTTATTTTAGCACATCCCTATCAGTTAACCAATATTGCTACCGCCTTGAAAAGTTAAATTTATGCGGAAGACCCCACTAAAAGGTCCTGAGAGCCATCAGATGTTATGAAATTATTTTAATGAGAGCAAAACAATTAAAAGCGAGTTTGACTTACCATATAAATTGATAGAGGCATGCAGAAGGCTGATGAATTTGATTTCTTTTTTTTTTGTCTCAGCAACGCAGAGAGATTCTCCTCTGCAACACTGCCTCTGCTGGCCATTCAATATAATCTGCAGATGGAAAAGTCCACCGTTAGTCCATTATTAGAATTTGAATATTTCCAAACTCAAGCCAACACTACCAAATAAAATTATTTTCATAAAGCTATAACAATTAGTACAATGGAGTCTGTGATACTGTGAAAATTCAAAGTTCACTAAAAATTCTATTTTCCATTTTAATTTCAACCTAGCACACTTCTCTCAATCCTATGTCTCATTTGCTACCACTCTGTACACAACTCTAGCACCTATATGAGGACGTAGATCGAAAGATCTCTTTAGTAGCCAAGTGACAGCGAACCCTTCTCACTGGAATTCTTTAGGTTATGGTACCCCAATAGCAATTCAGTGATCTGGTAAGTTAAGGGAGGAAGGATTATGCTACAGTTAGTGGAAATAATAAAAACTATGAGTAACAGATTCTAACATCTTTATTTTAGCACATCGCTATCAGTTAACCAATATTGCTACCGCCTTGAAAAGTTAAATTTATGCGGAAGACCCCACTAAAAGGTCCTGAGAGCCATCAGATGTTATGAAATTATTTTAATGAGAGCAAAACAATTAAAAGCGAGTTTGACTTACCATATAAATTGATAGAGGCATGCAGAAGGCTGATGAATTTGATTTTTCTTTTTTTCTCAGCAACGCAGAGAGATTATCCTCTGCAACACTGCCTCTGCTGGCCATGCAATATAATCTGCAGATGGAAAAGTCCACCGTAAGTCCATTATTTGAATTTGAATATTTCCAAACTCAAGCCAACATTACCAAATAAAATTATTTTCATGAAGCTATAACAATTAGTACAATGAAGTGTGTGATATTGTGAAAATTCAAAGTTCACTAAAAATTCTATTTTCCATTTTAATTTCAACCTAGCACACTTCTCTCAATCCTATGTCTCATTTGCTACCACTCTGTACACAACTCTAGCACCTATATGAGGACGTAGATAGAAAGATCTCTTTAGTAGCCAAGTGACAGCGTACCCTTCTCACTGGAATTCTTTAGGTTATGGTACCCCAATAGCAATTCAGTGATCTGGAAAGGTATGGGAGGAAGGCTTATGCTACAGTTAGTGGAAATAATAAAAACTATGAGTAACAGATTCTAACATCTTTATTTTAGCACATCCCTATCAGTTAACCAATATTGCTACCGCCTTGAAAAGTTATATTTATGCGGAAGACCCCACTAAAAGGTCCTGAGAGCCATCAGATGTTATGAAATTATTTTAATGAGAGCAAAACAATTAAAAGCGAGTTTGACTTACCATATAAATTGATAGAGGCATGCAGAAGGCTGATGAATTTGATTTCTTTTTTTTTTGTCTCAGCAACGCAGAGAGATTCTCCTCTGCAACACTGCCTCTGCTGGCCATTCAATATAATCTGCAGATGGAAAAGTCCACCGTTAGTCCATTATTAGAATTTGAATATTTCCAAACTCAAGCCAACACTACCAAATAAAATTATTTTCATAAAGATATAACAATTAGTACAATGGAGTATGTGATACTGTGAAAATTCAAAGTTCACTAAAAATTCTATTTTCCATTTTAATTTCAACCTAGCACACTTCTCTCAATCCTATGTCTCATTTGCTACCACTCTGTACACAACTCTAGCACCTATATGAGGACGTAGATAGAAAGATCTCTTTAGTAGCCAAGTGACAGCGTACCCTTCTCACTGGAATTCTTTAGGTTATGGTACACCAATAGCAATTCAGTGATCTGGAAAGGTATGGGAGGAAGGCTTATGCTACAGTTAGTGGAAATAATAAAAACTATGAGTAACAGATTCTAACATCTTTATTTTAGCACATCCCTATCAGTTAACCAATATTGCTACCGCCTTGAAAAGTTATATTTATGCGGAAGACCCCACTAAAAGGCCCTGAGAGCCATCAGATGTTATGAAATTATTTTAATGAGAGCAAAACAATTAAAAGCGAGTTTGACTTACCATATAAATTGATAGAGGCATGCAGAAGGCTGATGAATTTGATTTTTCTTTTTTTCTCAGCAACGCAGAGAGATTATCCTCTGCAACACTGCCTCTGCTGGCCATGCAATATAATCTGCAGATGGAAAAGTCCACCGTAAGTCCATTATTTGAATTTGAATATTTCCAAACTCAAGCCAACATTACCAAATAAAATTATTTTCATGAAGCTATAACAATTAGTACAATGAAGTGTGTGATATTGTGAAAATTCAAAGTTCACTAAAAATTCTATTTTCCATTTTAATTTCAACCTAGCACACTTCTCTCAATTCTATGTCTCATTTGCTACCACTCTGTACACAACTCTAGCACCTATATGAGGACGTAGATAGAAAGATCTCTTTAGTAGCCAAGTGACAGCGTACCCTTCTCACTGGAATTCTTTAGGTTATGGTACCCCAATAGCAATTCAGTGATCTGGAAAGGTATGGGAGGAAGGCTTATGCTACAGTTAGTGGAAATAATAAAAACTATGAGTAACAGATTCTAACATCTTTATTTTAGCACATCCCTATCAGTTAACCAATATTGCTACCGCCTTGAAAAGTTAAATTTATGCGGAAGACCCCACTAAAAGGTCCTGAGAGCCATCAGATGTTATGAAATTATTTTAATGAGAGCAAAACAATTAAAAGCGAGTTTGACTTACCATATAAATTGATAGAGGCATGCAGAAGGCTGATGAATTTGATTTCTTTTCTTTTTTTCTCAGCAACGCAGAGAGATTCTCCTCTGCAACACTGCCTCTGCTGGCCATGCAATATAATCTGCAGATGGAAAAGTCCACCGTAAGTCCATTATTTGAATATTTCCAAACTCAAGCCAACATTACCAAATAAAATTATTTTCATGAAGCTATAACAATTAGTACAATGAAGTGTGTGATATTGTGAAAATTCAAAGTTCACTAAAAACTTCTATTTTCCATTTTAATTTCAACCTAGCACACTTCTCTCAATTCTATGTCTCATTTGCTACCACTCTGTACACAACTCTAGCACCTATATGAGGACGTAGATAGAAAGATCTCTTTAGTAGCCAAGTGACAGCGTACCCTTCTCACTGGAATTCTTTAGGTTATGGTACACCAATAGCAATTCAGTGATCTGGAAAGGTATGGGAGGAAGGCTTATGCTACAGTTAGTGGAAATAATAAAAACTATGAGTAACAGATTCTAACATCTTTATTTTAGCACATCCCTATCAGTTAACCAATATTGCTACCGCCTTGAAAAGTTATATTTATGCGTAAGACCCCACTAAAAGGTCCTGAGAGCCATCAGATGTTATGAAAATATTTTAATGAGAGCAAAACAATTAAAAGCGAGTTTGACTTACCATATAAATTGATAGAGGCATGCAGAAGGCTGATGAATTTGATTTCTTTTCTTTTTTGTCTCAGCAACGCAGAGAGATTCTCCTCTGCAACACTGCCTCTGCTGGCCATGCAATATAATCTGCAGATGGAAAAGTCCACCGTTAGTCCATTATTAGAATTTGAATATTTCCAAAC
This sequence comes from Triturus cristatus, assembly GCF_964204655.1. Classification (NCBI taxonomy): domain Eukaryota; kingdom Metazoa; phylum Chordata; class Amphibia; order Caudata; family Salamandridae; genus Triturus; species Triturus cristatus. The sequence continues at coordinate 1,008,855,764 of NC_140587.1, read as the reverse complement.
TCAAGCCAACACTACCAAATAAAATTATTTTCATAAAGCTATAACAATTAGTACAATGGAGTATGTGATACTGTGAAAATTCAAAGTTCACTAAAAATTCTATTTTCCATTTTAATTTCAACCTAGCACACTTCTCTCAATCCTATGTCTCATTTGCTACCACTCTGTACACAACTCTAGCACCTATATGAGGACGTAGATAGAAAGATCTCTTTAGTAGCCAAGTGACAGCGTACCCTTCTCACTGGAATTCTTTAGGTTATGGTACACCAATAGCAATTCAGTGATCTGGAAAGGTATGGGAGGAAGGCTTATGCTACAGTTAGTGGAAATAATAAAAACTATGAGTAACAGATTCTAACATCTTTATTTTAGCACATCCCTATCAGTTAACCAATATTGCTACCGCCTTGAAAAGTTATATTTATGCGGAAGACCCCACTAAAAGGCCCTGAGAGCCATCAGATGTTATGAAATTATTTTAATGAGAGCAAAACAATTAAAAGCGAGTTTGACTTACCATATAAATTGATAGAGGCATGCAGAAGGCTGATGAATTTGATTTTTCTTTTTTTCTCAGCAACGCAGAGAGATTATCCTCTGCAACACTGCCTCTGCTGGCCATGCAATATAATCTGCAGATGGAAAAGTCCACCGTAAGTCCATTATTTGAATTTGAATATTTCCAAACTCAAGCCAACATTACCAAATAAAATTATTTTCATGAAGCTATAACAATTAGTACAATGAAGTGTGTGATATTGTGAAAATTCAAAGTTCACTAAAAATTCTATTTTCCATTTTAATTTCAACCTAGCACACTTCTCTCAATTCTATGTCTCATTTGCTACCACTCTGTACACAACTCTAGCACCTATATGAGGACGTAGATAGAAAGATCTCTTTAGTAGCCAAGTGACAGCGTACCCTTCTCACTGGAATTCTTTAGGTTATGGTACCCCAATAGCAATTCAGTGATCTGGAAAGGTATGGGAGGAAGGCTTATGCTACAGTTAGTGGAAATAATAAAAACTATGAGTAACAGATTCTAACATCTTTATTTTAGCACATCCCTATCAGTTAACCAATATTGCTACCGCCTTGAAAAGTTAAATTTATGCGGAAGACCCCACTAAAAGGTCCTGAGAGCCATCAGATGTTATGAAATTATTTTAATGAGAGCAAAACAATTAAAAGCGAGTTTGACTTACCATATAAATTGATAGAGGCATGCAGAAGGCTGATGAATTTGATTTCTTTTCTTTTTTTCTCAGCAACGCAGAGAGATTCTCCTCTGCAACACTGCCTCTGCTGGCCATGCAATATAATCTGCAGATGGAAAAGTCCACCGTAAGTCCATTATTTGAATATTTCCAAACTCAAGCCAACATTACCAAATAAAATTATTTTCATGAAGCTATAACAATTAGTACAATGAAGTGTGTGATATTGTGAAAATTCAAAGTTCACTAAAAACTTCTATTTTCCATTTTAATTTCAACCTAGCACACTTCTCTCAATTCTATGTCTCATTTGCTACCACTCTGTACACAACTCTAGCACCTATATGAGGACGTAGATAGAAAGATCTCTTTAGTAGCCAAGTGACAGCGTACCCTTCTCACTGGAATTCTTTAGGTTATGGTACACCAATAGCAATTCAGTGATCTGGAAAGGTATGGGAGGAAGGCTTATGCTACAGTTAGTGGAAATAATAAAAACTATGAGTAACAGATTCTAACATCTTTATTTTAGCACATCCCTATCAGTTAACCAATATTGCTACCGCCTTGAAAAGTTATATTTATGCGTAAGACCCCACTAAAAGGTCCTGAGAGCCATCAGATGTTATGAAAATATTTTAATGAGAGCAAAACAATTAAAAGCGAGTTTGACTTACCATATAAATTGATAGAGGCATGCAGAAGGCTGATGAATTTGATTTCTTTTCTTTTTTGTCTCAGCAACGCAGAGAGATTCTCCTCTGCAACACTGCCTCTGCTGGCCATGCAATATAATCTGCAGATGGAAAAGTCCACCGTTAGTCCATTATTAGAATTTGAATATTTCCAAACTCAAGCCAACACTACCAAATAAAATTATTTTCATAAAGCTATAACAATTAGTACAATGGAGTCTGTGATACTGTGAAAATTCAAAGTTCACTAAAAATTCTATTTTCCATTTTAATTTCAACCTAGCACACTTCTCTCAATCCTATGTCTCATTTGCTACCACTCTATACACAAATCTAGCACCTATATGAGGACGTAGATAGAAAGATCTCTTTAGTAGCCAAGTGATAGCGTACCCTTCTCACTGGAATTCTTTAGGTTATGGTACCCCAATAGCAATTCAGTGATCTGGTAAGGTATGGGAGGAAGGCTTATGCTACAGTTAGTGGAAATAATAAAAACTATGAGTAACAGATTCTAACATCTTTATTTTAGCACATCCCTATCAGTTAACCAATATTGCTACCGCCTTGAAAAGTTAAATTTATGCGGAAGACCCCACTAAAAGGTCCTGAGAGCCATCAGATGTTATGAAATTATTTTAATGAGAGCAAAACAATTAAAAGCGAGTTTGACTTACCATATAAATTGATAGAGGCATGCAGAAGGCTGATGAATTTGATTTCTTTTTTTTTTGTCTCAGCAACGCAGAGAGATTCTCCTCTGCAACACTGCCTCTGCTGGCCATGCAATATAATCTGCAGATGGAAAAGTCCACCGTAAGTCCATTATTTGAATTTGAATATTTCCAAACTCAAGCCAACATTACCAAATAAAATTATTTTCATGAAGCTATAACAATTAGTACAATGAAGTGTGTGATATTGTGAAAATTCAAAGTTCACTAAAAACTTCTATTTTCCATTTTAATTTCAACCTAGCACACTTCTCTCAATTCTATGTCTCATTTGCTACCACTCTGTACACAACTCTAGCACCTATATGAGGACGTAGATAGAAAGATCTCTTTAGTAGCCAAGTGACAGCGTACCCTTCTCACTGGAATTCTTTAGGTTATGGTACACCAATAGCAATTCAGTGATCTGGAAAGGTATGGGAGGAAGGCTTATGCTACAGTTAGTGGAAATAATAAAAACTATGAGTAACAGATTCTAACATCTTTATTTTAGCACATCCCTATCAGTTAACCAATATTGCTACCGCCTTGAAAAGTTATATTTATGCGTAAGACCCCACTAAAAGGTCCTGAGAGCCATCAGATGTTATGAAAATATTTTAATGAGAGCAAAACAATTAAAAGCGAGTTTGACTTACCATATAAATTGATAGAGGCATGCAGAAGGCTGATGAATTTGATTTCTTTTCTTTTTTGTCTCAGCAACGCAGAGAGATTCTCCTCTGCAACACTGCCTCTGCTGGCCATGCAATATAATCTGCAGATGGAAAAGTCCACCGTTAGTCCATTATTAGAATTTGAATATTTCCAAACTCAAGCCAACACTACCAAATAAAATTATTTTCATAAAGCTATAACAATTAGTACAATGGAGTCTGTGATACTGTGAAAATTCAAAGTTCACTAAAAATTCTATTTTCCATTTTAATTTCAACCTAGCACACTTCTCTCAATCCTATGTCTCATTTGCTACCACTCTATACACAAATCTAGCACCTATATGAGGACGTAGATAGAAAGATCTCTTTAGTAGCCAAGTGATAGCGTACCCTTCTCACTGGAATTCTTTAGGTTATGGTACCCCAATAGCAATTCAGTGATCTGGTAAGGTATGGGAGGAAGGCTTATGCTACAGTTAGTGGAAATAATAAAAACTATGAGTAACAGATTCTAACATCTTTATTTTAGCACATCCCTATCAGTTAACCAATATTGCTACCGCCTTGAAAAGTTAAATTTATGCGGAAGACCCCACTAAAAGGTCCTGAGAGCCATCAGATGTTATGAAATTATTTTAATGAGAGCAAAACAATTAAAAGCGAGTTTGACTTACCATATAAATTGATAGAGGCATGCAGAAGGCTGATGAATTTGATTTCTTTTTTTTTTGTCTCAGCAACGCAGAGAGATTCTCCTCTGCAACACTGCCCCTGCTGGCCATTCAATATAATCTGCAGATGGAAAAGTCCACCGTTAGTCCATTATTAGAATTTGAATATTTCCAAACTCAAGCCAACACTACCAAATAAAATTATTTTCATAAAGCTATAACAATTAGTACAATGGAGTCTGTGATACTGTGAAAATTCAAAGTTCACTAAAAATTCTATTTTCCATTTTAATTTCAACCTAGCACACTTCTCTCAATCCTATGTCTCATTTGCTACCACTCTGTACACAACTCTAGCACCTATATGAGGACGTAGATAGAAAGATCTCTTTAGTAGCCAAGTGAGAGCGTACCCTTCTCACTGGAATTCTTTAGGTTATGGTACCCCAATAGCAATTCAGTGATCTGGAAAGGTATGGGAGGAAGGCTTATGCTACAGTTAGTGGAAATAATAAAAACTATGAGTAACAGATTCTAACATCTTTATTTTAGCACATCCCTATCAGTTAACCAATATTGCTACCGCCTTGAAAAGTTATATTTATGTGGAAGACCCCACTAAAAGGTCCTGAGAGCCATCAGATGTTATGAAATTATTTTAATGAGAGCAAAACAATTAAAAGCGAGTTTGACTTACCATATAAATTGATAGAGGCATGCAGAAGGCTGATGAATTTGATTTCTTTTTTTTTTGTCTCAGCAACGCAGAGAGATTCTCCTCTGCAACACTGCCTCTGCTGGCCATGCAATATAATCTGCAGATGGAAAAGTCCACCGTAAGTCCATTATTTGAATTTGAATATTTCCAAACTCAAGCCAACATTACCAAATAAAATTATTTTCATGAAGCTATAACAATTAGTACAATGAAGTGTGTGATATTGTGAAAATTCAAAGTTCACTAAAAACTTCTATTTTCCATTTTAATTTCAACCTAGCACACTTCTCTCAATTCTATGTCTCATTTGCTACCACTCTGTACACAACTCTAGCACCTATATGAGGACGTAGATAGAAAGATCTCTTTAGTAGCCAAGTGACAGCGTACCCTTCTCACTGGAATTCTTTAGGTTATGGTACACCAATAGCAATTCAGTGATCTGGAAAGGTATGGGAGGAAGGCTTATGCTACAGTTAGTGGAAATAATAAAAACTATGAGTAACAGATTCTAACATCTTTATTTTAGCACATCCCTATCAGTTAACCAATATTGCTACCTCCTTGAAAAGTTATATTTATGCGTAAGACCCCACTAAAAGGTCCTGAGAGCCATCAGATGTTATGAAAATATTTTAATGAGAGCAAAACAATTAAAAGCGAGTTTGACTTACCATATAAATTGATAGAGGCATGCAGAAGGCTGATGAATTTGATTTCTTTTCTTTTTTGTCTCAGCAACGCAGAGAGATTCTCCTCTGCAACACTGCCTCTGCTGGCCATGCAATATAATCTGCAGATGGAAAAGTCCACCGTTAGTCCATTATTAGAATTTGAATATTTCCAAACTCAAGCCAACACTACCAAATAAAATTATTTTCATAAAGCTATAACAATTAGTACAATGGAGTCTGTGATACTGTGAAAATTCAAAGTTCACTAAAAATTCTATTTTCCATTTTAATTTCAACCTAGCACACTTCTCTCAATCCTATGTCTCATTTGCTACCACTCTGTACACAACTCTAGCACCTATATGAGGACGTAGATAGAAAGATCTCTTTAGTAGCCAAGTGATAGCCTACCCTTCTCACTGGAATACTTTAGGTTATGGTACCCCAATAGCAATTCAGTGATCTGGTAAGGTATGGGAGGAAGGCTTATGCTACAGTTAGTGGAAATAATAAAAACTATGAGTAACAGATTCTAACATCTTTATTTTAGCACATCCCTATCAGTTAACCAATATTGCTACCGCCTTGAAAAGTTAAATTTATGCGGAAGACCCCACTAAAAGGTCCTGAGAGCCATCAGATGTTATGAAAATATTTTAATGAGAGCAAAACAATTAAAAGCGAGTTTGACTTACCATATAAATTGATAGAGGCATGCAGAAGGCTGATGAATTTGATTTCTTTTCTTTTTTGTCTCAGCAACGCAGAGAGATTCTCCTCTGCAACACTGCCTCTGCTGGCCATGCAATATAATCTGCAGATGGAAAAGTCCACCGTTAGTCCATTATTAGAATTTGAATATTTCCAAACTCAAGCCAACACTACCAAATAAAATTATTTTCATAAAGCTATAACAATTAGTACAATGGAGTCTGTGATACTGTGAAAATTCAAAGTTCACTAAAAATTCTATTTTCCATTTTAATTTCAACCTAGCACACTTCTCTCAATCCTATGTCTCATTTGCTACCACTCTGTACACAACTCTAGCACCTATATGAGGACGTAGATAGAAAGATCTCTTTAGTAGCCAAGTGATAGCCTACCCTTCTCACTGGAATTCTTTAGGTTATGGTACCCCAATAGCAATTCAGTGATCTGGTAAGGTATGGGAGGAAGGCTTATGCTACAGTTAGTGGAAATAATAAAAACTATGAGTAACAGATTCTAACATCTTTATTTTAGCACATCCCTATCAGTTAACCAATATTGCTACCGCCTTGAAAAGTTAAATTTATGCGGAAGACCCCACTAAAAGGTCCTGAGAGCCATCAGATGTTATGAAATTATTTTAATGAGAGCAAAACAATTAAAAGCGAGTTTGACTTACCATATAAATTGATAGAGGCATGCAGAAGGCTGATGAATTTGATTTCTTTTTTTTTTTCTCAGCAACACAGAGAGATTCTCCTCTGCAACACTGCCTCTGCTGGCCATGCAATATAATCTGCAGATGGAAAAGTCCACTGTTCGTCCATTATTAGAATTTGACTATTTCCAAACTCAAGCCAACATTACCAAATAAAATTATTTTCATTAAGCTATAACAATTAGTACAATGGAGTGTGTGATATTGTGAAAATTCAAAGTTCACTAAAAATTCTATTTTCCATTTTAATTTCAACCTAGCACACTTCTCTCAATTCTATGTCTCATTTGCTACCACTCTGTACACAACTCTAGCACCTATATGAGGACGTAGATAGAAAGATCTCTTTAGTAGCCAAGTTACAGCGTACCCTTCTCACTGGAATTCTTTAGGTTATGGTACACCAATAGCAATTCAGTGACCTGGTAAGGTATGGGAGGAAGGCTTATGCTACAGTTAGTGGAAATAATAAAAACTATGAGTAACAGATTCTAACATCTTTATTTTAGCACATCCCTATCAGTTAACCAATATTGCTACCGCCTTGAAAAGTTAAATTTATGCGGAAGACCCCACTAAAAGGTCCTGAGAGCCATCAGATGTTATGAAATTATTTTAATGAGAGCAAAACAATTAAAAGCGAGTTTGACTTACCATATAAATTGATAGAGGCATGCAGAAGGCTGATGAATTTGATTTCTTTTTTTTTTGTCTCAGCAACGCAGAGAGATTCTCCTCTGCAACACTGCCTCTGCTGGCCATTCAATATAATCTGCAGATGGAAAAGTCCACCGTTAGTCCATTATTAGAATTTGAATATTTCCAAACTCAAGCCAACACTACCAAATAAAATTATTTTCATAAAGCTATAACAATTAGTACAATGGAGTCTGTGATACTGTGAAAATTCAAAGTTCACTAAAAATTCTATTTTCCATTTTAATTTCAACCTAGCACACTTCTCTCAATCCTATGTCTCATTTGCTACCACTCTGTACACAACTCTAGCACCTATATGAGGACGTAGATCGAAAGATCTCTTTAGTAGCCAAGTGACAGCGAACCCTTCTCACTGGAATTCTTTAGGTTATGGTACCCCAATAGCAATTCGGTGATCTGGTAAGTTAAGGGAGGAAGGATTATGCTACAGTTAGTGGAAATAATAAAAACTATGAGTAACAGATTCTAACATCTTTATTTTAGCACATCCCTATCAGTTAACCAATATTGCTACCGCCTTGAAAAGTTAAATTTATGCGGAAGACCCCACTAAAAGGTCCTGAGAGCCATCAGATGTTATGAAATTATTTTAATGAGAGCAAAACAATTAAAAGCGAGTTTGACTTACCATATAAATTGATAGAGGCATGCAGAAGGCTGATGAATTTGATTTTTCTTTTTTTCTCAGCAACGCAGAGAGATTATCCTCTGCAACACTGCCTCTGCTGGCCATGCAATATAATCTGCAGATGGAAAAGTCCACCGTAAGTCCATTATTTGAATTTGAATATTTCCAAACTCAAGCCAACATTACCAAATAAAATTATTTTCATGAAGCTATAACAATTAGTACAATGAAGTGTGTGATATTGTGAAAATTCAAAGTTCACTAAAAATTCTATTTTCCATTTTAATTTCAACCTAGCACACTTCTCTCAATCCTATGTCTCATTTGCTACCACTCTGTACACAACTCTAGCACCTATATGAGGACGTAGATAGAAAGATCTCTTTAGTAGCCAAGTGACAGCGTACCCTTCTCACTGGAATTCTTTAGGTTATGGTACACCAATAGCAATTCAGTGATCTGGAAAGGTATGGGAGGAAGGCTTATGCTACAGTTAGTGGAAATAATAAAAACTATGAGTAACAGATTCTAACATCTTTATTTTAGCACATCCCTATCAGTTAACCAATATTGCTACCGCCTTGAAAAGTTATATTTATGCGGAAGACCCCACTAAAAGGTCCTGAGAGCCATCAGATGTTATGAAATTATTTTAATGAGAGCAAAACAATTAAAAGCGAGTTTGACTTACCATATAAATTGATAGAGGCATGCAGAAGGCTGATGAATTTGATTTTTCTTTTTTTCTCAGCAACGCAGAGAGATTATCCTCTGCAACACTGCCTCTGCTGGCCATGCAATATAATCTGCAGATGGAAAAGTCCACCGTAAGTCCATTATTAGAATTTGAATATTTCCAAACTCAAGCCAACACTACCAAATAAAATTATTTTCATAAAGCTATAACAATTAGTACAATGGAGTCTGTGATACTGTGAAAATTCAAAGTTCACTAAAAATTCTATTTTCCATTTTAATTTCAACCTAGCACACTTCTCTCAATCCTATGTCTCATTTGCTACCACTCTGTACACAACTCTAGCACCTATATGAGGACGTAGATAGAAAGATCTCTTAAGTAGCCAAGTGACAGCGAACCCTTCTCACTGGAATTCTTTAGGTTATGGTACCCCAATAGCAATTCAGTGACCTGGTAAGGTATGGGAGGAAGGCTTATGCTACAGTTAGTGGAAATAATAAAAACTATGAGTAACAGATTCTAACATCTTTATTTTAGCACATCCCTATCAGTTAACCAATATTGCTACCGCCTTGAAAAGTTAAATTTATGCGGAAGACCCCACTAAAAAGTCCTGAGAGCCATCAGATGTTATGAAATTATTTTAATGAGAGCAAAACAATTAAAAGCGAGTTTGACTTACCATATAAATTGATAGAGGCATGCAGAAGGCTGATGAATTTGATTGCTTTTTTTTTTTCTCAGCAACGCAGAGAGATTATCCTCTGCAACACTGCCTCTGCTGGCCATGCAATATAATCTGCAGATGGGAAAGTCCACCGTAAGTCCATTATTTGAATTTGAATATTTCCAAACTCAAGCCAACATTACCAAATAAAATTATTTTCATGAAGCTATACCAATTAGTACAATGAAGTGTGTGATATTGTGAAAATTCAAAGTTCACTAAAAATTCTATTTTCCATTTTAATTTCAACCTAGCACACTTCTCTCAATCCTATGTCTCATTTGCTACCACTCTGTACACAACTCTAGCACCTATATGAGGACGTAGATCGAAAGATCTCTTTAGTAGCCAAGTGACAGCGAACCCTTCTCACTGGAATTCTTTAGGTTATGGTACCCCAATAGCAATTCAGTGATCTGGTAAGTTAAGGGAGGAAGGATTATGCTACAGTTAGTGGAAATAATAAAAACTATGAGTAACAGATTCTAACATCTTTATTTTAGCACATCCCTATCAGTTAACCAATATTGCTACCGCCTTGAAAAGTTAAATTTATGCGGAAGACCCCACTAAAAGGTCCTGAGAGCCATCAGATGTTATGAAATTATTTTAATGAGAGCAAAACAATTAAAAGCGAGTTTGACTTACCATATAAATTGATAGAGGCATGCAGAAGGCTGATGAATTTGATTTTTCTTTTTTTCTCAGCAACGCAGAGAGATTATCCTCTGCAACACTGCCTCTGCTGGCCATGCAATATAATCTGCAGATGGAAAAGTCCACCGTAAGTCCATTATTTGAATTTGAATATTTCCAAACTCAAGCCAACATTACCAAATAAAATTATTTTCATGAAGCTATAACAATTAGTACAATGAAGTGTGTGATATTGTGAAAATTCAAAGTTCACTAAAAATTCTATTTTCCATTTTAATTTCAACCTAGCACACTTCTCTCAATCCTATGTCTCATTTGCTACCACTCTGTACACAACTCTAGCACCTATATGAGGACGTAGATAGAAAGATCTCTTTAGTAGCCAAGTGACAGCGTACCCTTCTCACTGGAATTCTTTAGGTTATGGTACACCAATAGCAATTCAGTGATCTGGAAAGGTATGGGAGGAAGGCTTATGCTACAGTTAGTGGAAATAATAAAAACTATGAGTAACAGATTCTAACATCTTTATTTTAGCACATCCCTATCAGTTAACCAATATTGCTACCGCCTTGAAAAGTTATATTTATGCGGAAGACCCCACTAAAAGGTCCTGAGAGCCATCAGATGTTATGAAATTATTTTAATGAGAGCAAAACAATTAAAAGCGAGTTTGACTTACCATATAAATTGATAGAGGCATGCAGAAGGCTGATGAATTTGATTTTTCTTTTTTTCTCAGCAACGCAGAGAGATTATCCTCTGCAACACTGCCTCTGCTGGCCATGCAATATAATCTGCAGATGGAAAAGTCCACCGTAAGTCCATTATTAGAATTTGAATATTTCCAAACTCAAGCCAACACTACCAAATAAAATTATTTTCATAAAGCTATAACAATTAGTACAATGGAGTCTGTGATACTGTGAAAATTCAAAGTTCACTAAAAATTCTATTTTCCATTTTAATTTCAACCTAGCACACTTCTCTCAATCCTATGTCTCATTTGCTACCACTCTGTACACAACTCTAGCACCTATATGAGGACGTAGATAGAAAGATCTCTTAAGTAGCCAAGTGACAGCGAACCCTTCTCACTGGAATTCTTTAGGTTATGGTACCCCAATAGCAATTCAGTGACCTGGTAAGGTATGGGAGGAAGGCTTATGCTACAGTTAGTGGAAATAATAAAAACTATGAGTAACAGATTCTAACATCTTTATTTTAGCACATCCCTATCAGTTAACCAATATTGCTACCGCCTTGAAAAGTTAAATTTATGCGGAAGACCCCACTAAAAGGTCCTGAGAGCCATCAGATGTTATGAAATTATTTTAATGAGAGCAAAACAATTAAAAGCGAGTTTGACTTACCATATAAATTGATAGAGGCATGCAGAAGGCTGATGAATTTGATTGCTTTTTTTTTTTCTCAGCAACGCAGAGAGATTATCCTCTGCAACACTGCCTCTGCTGGCCATGCAATATAATCTGCAGATGGGAAAGTCCACCGTAAGTCCATTATTTGAATTTGAATATTTCCAAACTCAAGCCAACATTACCAAATAAAATTATTTTCATGAAGCTATACCAATTAGTACAATGAAGTGTGTGATATTGTGAAAATTCAAAGTTCACTAAAAATTCTATTTTCCATTTTAATTTCAACCTAGCACACTTCTCTCAATCCTATGTCTCATTTGCTACCACTCTGTACACAACTCTAGCACCTATATGAGGACGTAGATCGAAAGATCTCTTTAGTAGCCAAGTGACAGCGAACCCTTCTCACTGGAATTCTTTAGGTTATGGTACCCCAATAGCAATTCAGTGATCTGGTAAGTTAAGGGAGGAAGGATTATGCTACAGTTAGTGGAAATAATAAAAACTATGAGTAACAGATTCTAACATCTTTATTTTAGCACATCCCTATCAGTTAACCAATATTGCTACCGCCTTGAAAAGTTAAATTTATGCGGAAGACCCCACTAAAAGGTCCTGAGAGCCATCAGATGTTATGAAATTATTTTAATGAGAGCAAAACAATTAAAAGCGAGTTTGACTTACCATATAAATTGATAGAGGCATGCAGAAGGCTGATGAATTTGATTTTTCTTTTTTTCTCAGCAACGCAGAGAGATTATCCTCTGCAACACTGCCTCTGCTGGCCATGCAATATAATCTGCAGATGGAAAAGTCCACCGTAAGTCCATTATTTGAATTTGAATATTTCCAAACTCAAGCCAACATTACCAAATAAAATTATTTTCATGAAGCTATAACAATTAGTACAATGAAGTGTGTGATATTGTGAAAATTCAAAGTTCACTAAAAATTCTATTTTCCATTTTAATTTCAACCTAGCACACTTCTCTCAATTCTATGTCTCATTTGCTACCACTCTGTACACAACTCTAGCACCTATATGAGGACGTAGATAGAAAGATCTCTTTAGTAGCCAAGTGACAGCGTACCCTTCTCACTGGAATTCTTTAGGTTATGGTACACCAATAGCAATTCAGTGATCTGGAAAGGTATGGGAGGAAGGCTTATGCTACAGTTAGTGGAAATAATAAAAACTATGAGTAACAGATTCTAACATCTTTATTTTAGCACATCCCTATCAGTTAACCAATATTGCTACCGCCTTGAAAAGTTATATTTATGCGTAAGACCCCACTAAAAGGTCCTGAGAGCCATCAGATGTTATGAAAATATTTTAATGAGAGCAAAACAATTAAAAGCGAGTTTGACTAACCATATAAATTGATAGAGGCATGCAGAAGGCTGATGAATTTGATTTCTTTTCTTTTTTGTCTCAGCAACGCAGAGAGATTATCCTCTGCAACACTGCCTCTGCTGGCCATGCAATATAATCTGCAGATGGAAAAGTCCACCGTTAGTCCATTATTAGAATTTGAATATTTCCAAACTCAAGCCAACACTACCAAATAAAATTATTTTCATAAAGCTATAACAATTAGTACAATGGAGTCTGTGATACTGTGAAAATTCAAAGTTCACTAAAAATTCTATTTTCCATTTTAATTTCAACCTAGCACACTTCTCTCAATCCTATGTCTCATTTGCTACCACTCTGTACACAACTCTAGCACCTATATGAGGACGTAGATAGAAAGATCTCTTTAGTAGCCAAGTGATAGCCTACCCTTCTCACTGGAATTCTTTAGGTTATGGTACCCCAATAGCAATTCAGTGATCTGGTAAGGTATGGGAGGAAGGCTTATGCTACAGTTAGTGGAAATAATAAAAACTATGAGTAACAGATTCTAACATCTTTATTTTAGCACATCCCTATCAGTTAACCAATATTGCTACCGCCTTGAAAAGTTAAATTTATGCGGAAGACCCCACTAAAAGGTCCTGAGAGCCATCAGATGTTATGAAATTATTTTAATGAGAGCAAAACAATTAAAAGCGAGTTTGACTTACCATATAAATTGATAGAGGCATGCAGAAGGCTGATGAATTTGATTTCTTTTTTTTTTTCTCAGCAACACAGAGAGATTCTCCTCTGCAACACTGCCTCTGCTGGCCATGCAATATAATCTGCAGATGGAAAAGTCCACTGTTCGTCCATTATTAGAATTTGACTATTTCCAAACTCAAGCCAACATTACCAAATAAAATTATTTTCATTAAGCTATAACAATTAGTACAATGGAGTGTGTGATATTGTGAAAATTCAAAGTTCACTAAAAATTCTATTTTCCATTTTAATTTCAACCTAGCACACTTCTCTCAATCCTATGTCTCATTTGCTACCACTCTGTACACAACTCTAGCACCTATATGAGGACGTAGATAGAAAGATCTCTTTAGTAGCCAAGTGACAGCGTACCCTTCTCACTGGAATTCTTTAGGTTATGGTACCCCAATAGCAATTCAGTGATCTGGAAAGGTATGGGAGGAAGGCTTATGCTACAGTTAGTGGAAATAATAAAAACTATGAGTAACAGATTCTAACATCTTTATTTTAGCACATCCCTATCAGTTAACCAATATTGCTACCACCTTGAAAAGTTAAATTTATGCGGAAGACCCCACTAAAAGGTCCTGAGAGCCATCAGATGTTATGAAATTATTTTAATGAGAGCAAAACAATTAAAAGCGAGTTTGACTTACCATATAAATTGATAGAGGCATGCAGAAGGCTGATGAATTTGATTTCTTTTTTTTTCTTCTCAGCAACACAGAGAGATTCTCCTCTGCAACACTGCCTCTGCTGGCCATGCAATATAATCTGCAGATGGAAAAGTCCACCGTTCGTCCATTATTAGAATTTGAATATTTCCAAACTCAAGCCAACATTACCAAATAAAATTATTTTCATAAAGCTATAACAATTAGTACAATGGAGTGTGTGATATTGTGAAAATTCAAAGTTCACTAAAAATTCTATTTTCCATTTTAATTTCAACCTAGCACACTTCTCTCAATTCTATGTCTCATTTGCTACCACTCTGTACACAACTCTAGCACCTATATGAGGACGTAGATAGAAAGATCTCTTTAGTAGCCAAGTTACAGCGTACCCTTCTCACTGGAATTCTTTAGGTTATGGTACACCAATAGCAATTCAGTGACCTGGTAAGGTATGGGAGGAAGGCTTATGCTACAGTTAGTGGAAATAATAAAAACTATGAGTAACAGATTCTAACATCTTTATTTTAGCACATCCCTATCAGTTAACCAATATTGCTACCGCCTTGAAAAGTTAAATTTATGCGGAAGACCCCACTAAAAGGTCCTGAGAGCCATCAGATGTTATGAAATTATTTTAATGAGAGCAAATCAATTAAAAGCGAGTTTGACTTACCATATAAATTGATAGAGGCATGCAGAAGGCTGATGAATTTGATTTCTTTTTTTTTTGTCTCAGCAACGCAGAGAGATTCTCCTCTGCAACACTGCCTCTGCTGGCCATTCAATATAATCTGCAGATGGAAAAGTCCACCGTTAGTCCATTATTAGAATTTGAATATTTCCAAACTCAAGCCAACACTACCAAATAAAATTATTTTCATAAAGCTATAACAATTAGTACAATGGAGTCTGTGATACTGTGAAAATTCAAAGTTCACTAAAAATTCTATTTTCCATTTTAATTTCAACCTAGCACACTTCTCTCAATCCTATGTCTCATTTGCTACCACTCTGTACACAACTCTAGCACCTATATGAGGACGTAGATCGAAAGATCTCTTTAGTAGCCAAGTGACAGCGAACCCTTCTCACTGGAATTCTTTAGGTTATGGTACCCCAATAGCAATTCAGTGATCTGGTAAGTTAAGGGAGGAAGGATTATGCTACAGTTAGTGGAAATAATAAAAACTATGAGTAACAGATTCTAACATCTTTATTTTAGCACATCCCTATCAGTTAACCAATATTGCTACCGCCTTGAAAAGTTAAATTTATGCGGAAGACCCCACTAAAAGGTCCTGAGAGCCATCAGATGTTATGAAATTATTTTAATGAGAGCAAAACAATTAAAAGCGAGTTTGACTTACCATATAAATTGATAGAGGCATGCAGAAGGCTGATGAATTTGATTTTTCTTTTTTTCTCAGCAACGCAGAGAGATTATCCTCTGCAACACTGCCTCTGCTGGCCATGCAATATAATCTGCAGATGGAAAAGTCCACCGTAAGTCCATTATTTGAATTTGAATATTTCCAAACTCAAGCCAACATTACCAAATAAAATTATTTTCATGAAGCTATAACAATTAGTACAATGAAGTGTGTGATATTGTGAAAATTCAAAGTTCACTAAAAATTCTATTTTCCATTTTAATTTCAACCTAGCACACTTCTCTCAATCCTATGTCTCATTTGCTACCACTCTGTACACAACTCTAGCACCTATATGAGGACGTAGATAGAAAGATCTCTTTAGTAGCCAAGTGACAGCGTACCCTTCTCACTGGAATTCTTTAGGTTATGGTACACCAATAGCAATTCAGTGATCTGGAAAGGTATGGGAGGAAGGCTTATGCTACAGTTAGTGGAAATAATAAAAACTATGAGTAACAGATTCTAACATCTTTATTTTAGCACATCCCTATCAGTTAACCAATATTGCTACCGCCTTGAAAAGTTATATTTATGCGGAAGACCCCACTAAAAGGTCCTGAGAGCCATCAGATGTTATGAAATTATTTTAATGAGAGCAAAACAATTAAAAGCGAGTTTGACTTACCATATAAATTGATAGAGGCATGCAGAAGGCTGATGAATTTGATTTTTCTTTTTTTCTCAGCAACGCAGAGAGATTATCCTCTGCAACACTGCCTCTGCTGGCCATGCAATATAATCTGCAGATGGAAAAGTCCACCGTAAGTCCATTATTAGAATTTGAATATTTCCAAACTCAAGCCAACACTACCAAATAAAATTATTTTCATAAAGCTATAACAATTAGTACAATGGAGTCTGTGATACTGTGAAAATTCAAAGTTCACTAAAAATTCTATTTTCCATTTTAATTTCAACCTAGCACACTTCTCTCAATCCTATGTCTCATTTGCTACCACTCTGTACACAACTCTAGCACCTATATGAGGACGTAGATAGAAAGATCTCTTAAGTAGCCAAGTGACAGCGAACCCTTCTCACTGGAATTCTTTAGGTTATGGTACCCCAATAGCAATTCAGTGACCTGGTAAGGTATGGGAGGAAGGCTTATGCTACAGTTAGTGGAAATAATAAAAACTATGAGTAACAGATTCTAACATCTTTATTTTAGCACATCCCTATCAGTTAACCAATATTGCTACCGCCTTGAAAAGTTAAATTTATGCGGAAGACCCCACTAAAAGGTCCTGAGAGCCATCAGATGTTATGAAATTATTTTAATGAGAGCAAAACAATTAAAAGCGAGTTTGACTTACCATATAAATTGATAGAGGCATGCAGAAGGCTGATGAATTTGATTGCTTTTTTTTTTTCTCAGCAACGCAGAGAGATTATCCTCTGCAACACTGCCTCTGCTGGCCATGCAATATAATCTGCAGATGGGAAAGTCCACCGTAAGTCCATTATTTGAATTTGAATATTTCCAAACTCAAGCCAACATTACCAAATAAAATTATTTTCATGAAGCTATACCAATTAGTACAATGAAGTGTGTGATATTGTGAAAATTCAAAGTTCACTAAAAATTCTATTTTCCATTTTAATTTCAACCTAGCACACTTCTCTCAATCCTATGTCTCATTTGCTACCACTCTGTACACAACTCTAGCACCTATATGAGGACGTAGATCGAAAGATCTCTTTAGTAGCCAAGTGACAGCGAACCCTTCTCACTGGAATTCTTTAGGTTATGGTACCCCAATAGCAATTCAGTGATCTGGTAAGTTAAGGGAGGAAGGATTATGCTACAGTTAGTGGAAATAATAAAAACTATGAGTAACAGATTCTAACATCTTTATTTTAGCACATCCCTATCAGTTAACCAATATTGCTACCGCCTTGAAAAGTTAAATTTATGCGGAAGACCCCACTAAAAGGTCCTGAGAGCCATCAGATGTTATGAAATTATTTTAATGAGAGCAAAACAATTAAAAGCGAGTTTGACTTACCATATAAATTGATAGAGGCATGCAGAAGGCTGATGAATTTGATTTTTCTTTTTTTCTCAGCAACGCAGAGAGATTATCCTCTGCAACACTGCCTCTGCTGGCCATGCAATATAATCTGCAGATGGAAAAGTCCACCGTAAGTCCATTATTTGAATTTGAATATTTCCAAACTCAAGCCAACATTACCAAATAAAATTATTTTCATGAAGCTATAACAATTAGTACAATGAAGTGTGTGATATTGTGAAAATTCAAAGTTCACTAAAAATTCTATTTTCCATTTTAATTTCAACCTAGCACACTTCTCTCAATCCTATGTCTCATTTGCTACCACTCTGTACACAACTCTAGCACCTATATGAGGACGTAGATAGAAAGATCTCTTTAGTAGCCAAGTGACAGCGTACCCTTCTCACTGGAATTCTTTAGGTTATGGTACACCAATAGCAATTCAGTGATCTGGAAAGGTATGGGAGGAAGGCTTATGCTACAGTTAGTGGAAATAATAAAAACTATGAGTAACAGATTCTAACATCTTTATTTTAGCACATCCCTATCAGTTAACCAATATTGCTACCGCCTTGAAAAGTTATATTTATGCGGAAGACCCCACTAAAAGGTCCTGAGAGCCATCAGATGTTATGAAATTATTTTAATGAGAGCAAAACAATTAAAAGCGAGTTTGACTTACCATATAAATTGATAGAGGCATGCAGAAGGCTGATGAATTTGATTTTTCTTTTTTTCTCAGCAACGCAGAGAGATTATCCTCTGCAACACTGCCTCTGCTGGCCATGCAATATAATCTGCAGATGGAAAAGTCCACCGTAAGTCCATTATTAGAATTTGAATATTTCCAAACTCAAGCCAACACTACCAAATAAAATTATTTTCATAAAGCTATAACAATTAGTACAATGGAGTCTGTGATACTGTGAAAATTCAAAGTTCACTAAAAATTCTATTTTCCATTTTAATTTCAACCTAGCACACTTCTCTCAATCCTATGTCTCATTTGCTACCACTCTGTACACAACTCTAGCACCTATATGAGGACGTAGATAGAAAGATCTCTTAAGTAGCCAAGTGACAGCGAACCCTTCTCACTGGAATTCTTTAGGTTATGGTACCCCAATAGCAATTCAGTGACCTGGTAAGGTATGGGAGGAAGGCTTATGCTACAGTTAGTGGAAATAATAAAAACTATGAGTAACAGATTCTAACATCTTTATTTTAGCACATCCCTATCAGTTAACCAATATTGCTACCGCCTTGAAAAGTTAAATTTATGCGGAAGACCCCACTAAAAGGTCCTGAGAGCCATCAGATGTTATGAAATTATTTTAATGAGAGCAAAACAATTAAAAGCGAGTTTGACTTACCATATAAATTGATAGAGGCATGCAGAAGGCTGATGAATTTGATTGCTTTTTTTTTTTCTCAGCAACGCAGAGAGATTATCCTCTGCAACACTGCCTCTGCTGGCCATGCAATATAATCTGCAGATGGAAAAGTCCACCGTAAGTCCATTATTTGAATTTGAATATTTCCAAACTCAAGCCAACATTACCAAATAAAATTATTTTCATGAAGCTATAACAATTAGTACAATGAAGTGTGTGATATTGTGAAAATTCAAAGTTCACTAAAAATTCTATTTTCCATTTTAATTTCAACCTAGCACACTTCTCTCAATTCTATGTCTCATTTGCTACCACTCTGTACACAACTCTAGCACCTATATGAGGACGTAGATAGAAAGATCTCTTTAGTAGCCAAGTGACAGCGTACCCTTCTCACTGGAATTCTTTAGGTTATGGTACACCAATAGCAATTCAGTGATCTGGAAAGGTATGGGAGGAAGGCTTATGCTACAGTTAGTGGAAATAATAAAAACTATGAGTAACAGATTCTAACATCTTTATTTTAGCACATCCCTATCAGTTAACCAATATTGCTACCGCCTTGAAAAGTTATATTTATGCGTAAGACCCCACTAAAAGGTCCTGAGAGCCATCAGATGTTATGAAAATATTTTAATGAGAGCAAAACAATTAAAAGCGAGTTTGACTAACCATATAAATTGATAGAGGCATGCAGAAGGCTGATGAATTTGATTTCTTTTTTTTTTGTCTCAGCAACGCAGAGAGATTCTCCTCTGCAACACTGCCTCTGCTGGCCATTCAATATAATCTGCAGATGGAAAAGTCCACCGTTAGTCCATTATTAGAATTTGAATATTTCCAAACTCAAGCCAACACTACCAAATAAAATTATTTTCATAAAGCTATAACAATTAGTACAATGGAGTCTGTGATACTGTGAAAATTCAAAGTTCACTAAAAATTCTATTTTCCATTTTAATTTCAACCTAGCACACTTCTCTCAATCCTATGTCTCATTTGCTACCACTCTGTACACAACTCTAGCACCTATATGAGGACGTAGTTTGAAAGATCTCTTTAGTAGCCAAGTGACAGCGAACCCTTCTCACTGGAATTCTTTAGGTTATGGTACCCCAATAGCAATTCAGTGATCTGGTAAGTTAAGGGAGGAAGGATTATGCTACAGTTAGTGGAAATAATAAAAACTATGAGTAACAGATTCTAACATCTTTATTTTAGCACATCCCTATCAGTTAACCAATATTGCTACCGCCTTGAAAAGTTAAATTTATGCGGAAGACCCCACTAAAAGGTCCTGAGAGCCATCAGATGTTATGAAATTATTTTAATGAGAGCAAAACAATTAAAAGCGAGTTTGACTTACCATATAAATTGATAGAGGCATGCAGAAGGCTGATGAATTTGATTTTTCTTTTTTTCTCAGCAACGCAGAGAGATTATCCTCTGCAACACTGCCTCTTCTGGCCATGCAATATAATCTGCAGATGGAAAAGTCCACCGTAAGTCCATTATTTGAATTTGAATATTTCCAAACTCAAGCCAACATTACCAAATAAAATTATTTTCATGAAGCTATAACAATTAGTACAATGAAGTGTGTGATATTGTGAAAATTCAAAGTTCACTAAAAATTCTATTTTCCATTTTAATTTCAACCTAGCACACTTCTCTCAATCCTATGTCTCATTTGCTACCACTCTGTACACAACTCTAGCACCTATATGAGGACGTAGATAGAAAGATCTCTTAAGTAGCCAAGTGACAGCGAACCCTTCTCACTGGAATTCTTTAGGTTATGGTACCCCAATAGCAATTCAGTGACCTGGTAAGGTATGGGAGGAAGGCTTATGCTACAGTTAGTGGAAATAATAAAAACTATGAGTAACAGATTCTAACATCTTTATTTTAGCACATCCCTATCAGTTAACCAATATTGCTACCGCCTTGAAAAGTTATATTTATGTGGAAGACCCCACTAAAAGGTCCTGAGAGCCATCAGATGTTATGAAATTATTTTAATGAGAGCAAAACAATTAAAAGCGAGTTTGACTTACCATATAAATTGATAGAGGCATGCAGAAGGCTGATGAATTTGATTTCTTTTTTTTTTGTCTCAGCAACGCAGAGAGATTCTCCTCTGCAACACTGCCTCTGCTGGCCATGCAATATAATCTGCAGATGGAAAAGTCCACCGTAAGTCCATTATTTGAATTTGAATATTTCCAAACTCAAGCCAACATTACCAAATAAAATTATTTTCATGAAGCTATAACAATTAGTACAATGAAGTGTGTGATATTGTGAAAATTCAAAGTTCACTAAAAATTCTATTTTCCATTTTAATTTCAACCTAGCACACTTCTCTCAATCCTATGTCTCATTTGCTACCACTCTGTACACAACTCTAGCACCTATATGAGGACGTAGATAGAAAGATCTCATTAGTAGCCAAGTGATAGCGTACCCTTCTCACTGGAATTCTTTAGGTTATGGTACCCCAATAGCAATTCAGTGATCTGGTAAGGTATGGGAGGAAGGCTTATGCTACAGTTAGTGGAAATAATAAAAACAATGAGTAACAGATTCTAACATCTTTATTTTAGCACATCCCTATCAGTTAACCAATATTGCTACCGACTTGAAAAGTTAAATATATGCGGAAGACCCCACTAAAAGGTCCTGAGAGCCATCAGATGTTATGAAAATATTTTAATGAGAGCAAAACAATTAAAAGCGAGTTTGACTTACCATATAAATTGATAGAGGCATGCAGAAGGCTGATGAATTTGATTTCTTTTCTTTTTTGTCTCAGCAACGCAGAGAGATTCTCCTCTGCAACACTGCCTCTGCTGGCCATGCAATATAATCTGCAGATGGAAAAGTCCACCGTTAGTCCATTATTAGAATTTGAATATTTCCAAACTCAAGCCAACACTACCAAATAAAATTATTTTCATAAAGCTATAACAATTAGTACAATGGAGTCTGTGATACTGTGAAAATTCAAAGTTCACTAAAAATTCTATTTTCCATTTTAATTTCAACCTAGCACACTTCTCTCAATCCTATGTCTCATTTGCTACCACTCTGTACACAACTCTAGCACCTATATGAGGACGTAGATAGAAAGATCTCTTTAGTAGCCAAGTGATAGCGTACCCTTCTCACTGGAATTCTTTAGGTTATGGTACCCCAATAGCAATTCAGTGATCTGGTAAGGTATGGGAGGAAGGCTTATGCTACAGTTAGTGGAAATAATAAAAACTATGAGTAACAGATTCTAACATCTTTATTTTAGCACATCCCTATCTGTTAACCAATATTGCTACCGCCTTGAAAAGTTAAATTTATGCGGAAGACCCCACTAAAAGGTCCTGAGAGCCATCAGATGTTATGAAACTATTTTAATGAGAGCAAAACAATTAAAAGCGAGTTTGACTTACCATATAAATTGATAGAGGCATGCAGAAGGCTGATGAATTTGATTTCTTTTTTTTTTTCTCAGCAACACAGAGAGATTCTCCTCTGCAACACTGCCTCTGCTGGCCATGCAATATAATCTGCAGATGGAAAAGTCCACTGTTCGTCCATTATTAGAATTTGAATATTTCCAAACTCAAGCCAACATTACCAAATAAAATTATTTTCATTAAGCTATAACAATTAGTACAATGGAGTGTGTGATATTGTGAAAATTCAAAGTTCACTAAAAATTCTATTTTCCATTTTAATTTCAACCTAGCACACTTCTCTCAATCCTATGTCTCATTTGCTACCACTCTGTACACAACTCTAGCACCTATATGAGGACGTAGATAGAAAGATCTCTTTAGTAGCCAAGTGACAGCGTACCCTTCTCACTGGAATTCTTTAGGTTATGGTACCCCAATAGCAATTCAGTGATCTGGAAAGGTATGGGAGGAAGGCTTATGCTACAGTTAGTGGAAATAATAAAAACTATGAGTAACAGATTCTAACATCTTTATTTTAGCACATCCCTATCAGTTAACCAATATTGCTACCACCTTGAAAAGTTAAATTTATGCGGAAGACCCCACTAAAAGGTCCTGAGAGCCATCAGATGTTATGAAATTATTTTAATTAGAGCAAAACAATTAAAAGCGAGTTTGACTTACCATATAAATTGATAGAGGCATGCAGAAGGCTGATGAATTTGATTTCTTTTTTTTTTTCTCAGCAACACAGAGAGATTCTCCTCTGCAACACTGCCTCTGCTGGCCAAGCAATATAATCTGCAGATGGAAAAGTCAACCGTTCGTCCATTATTAGAATTTGAATATTTCCAAACTCAAGCCAACATTACCAAATAAAATTATTTTCATAAAGCTATAACAATTAGTACAATGGAGTGTGTGATATTGTGAAAATTCAAAGTTCACTAAAAATTCTATTTTCCATTTTAATTTCAACCTAGCACACTTCTCTCAATCCTATGTCTCATTTGCTACCACTCTGTACACAACTCTAGCACCTATATGAGGACGTAGATAGAAAGATCTCTTTAGTAGCCAAGTGATAGTGTACCCTTCTCACTGGAATTCTTTAGGTTATGGTACCCCAATAGCAATTCAGTGATCTGGTAAGGTATGGGAGGAAGGCTTATGCTACAGTTAGTGGAAATAATAAAAACTATGAGTAACAGATTCTAACATCTTTATTTTAGCACATCCCTATCAGTTAACCAATATTGCTACCGCCTTGAAAAGTTAAATTTATGCGGAAGACCCCACTAAAAGGTCACGAGAGCCATCAGATGTTATGAAATTATTTTAATGAGAGCAAAACAATTAAAAGCGAGTTTGACTTACCATATAAATTGATAGAGGCATGCAGAAGGCTGATGAATTTGATTTCTTTTTTTTTTTCTCAGCAACGCAGAGAGATTATCCTCTGCAACACTGCCTCTGCTGGCCATGCAATATAATCTGCAGATGGAAAAGTCCACCGTAAGTCCATTATTTGAATTTGAATATTTCCAAACTCAAGCCAACATTACCAAATAAAATTATTTTCATGAAGCTATAACAATTAGTACAATGAAGTGTGTGATATTGTGAAAATTCAAAGTTCACTAAAAATTCTATTTTCCATTTTAATTTCAACCTAGCACACTTCTCTCAATTCTATGTCTCATTTGCTACCACTCTGTACACAACTCTAGCACCTATATGAGGACGTAGATAGAAAGATCTCTTTAGTAGCCAAGTGACAGCGTACCCTTCTCACTGGAATTCTTTAGGTTATGGTACACCAATAGCAATTCAGTGATCTGGAAAGGTATGGGAGGAAGGCTTATGCTACAGTTAGTGGAAATAATAAAAACTATGAGTAACAGATTCTAACATCTTTATTTTAGCACATCCCTATCAGTTAACCAATATTGCTACCGCCTTGAAAAGTTATATTTATGCGTAAGACCCCACTAAAAGGTCCTGAGAGCCATCAGATGTTATGAAAATATTTTAATGAGAGCAAAACAATTAAAAGCGAGTTTGACTTACCATATAAATTGATAGAGGCATGCAGAAGGCTGATGAATTTGATTTCTTTTCTTTTTTGTCTCAGCAACGCAGAGAGATTCTCCTCTGCAACACTGCCTCTGCTGGCCATGCAATATAATCTGCAGATGGAAAAGTCCACTGTTCGTCCATTATTAGAATTTGAATATTTCCAAACTCAAGCCAACATTACCAAATAAAATTATTTTCATTAAGCTATAACAATTAGTACAATGGAGTGTGTGATATTGTGAAAATTCAAAGTTCACTAAAAATTCTATTTTCCATTTTAATTTCAACCTAGCACACTTCTCTCAATCCTATGTCTCATTTGCTACCACTCTGTACACAACTCTAGCACCTATATGAGGACGTAGATAGAAAGATCTCTTTAGTAGCCAAGTGATAGCGTACCCTTCTCACTGGAATTCTTTAGGTTATGGTACCCCAATAGCAATTCAGTGATCTGGTAAGGTATGGGAGGAAGGCTTATGCTACAGTTAGTGGAAATAATAAAAACTATGAGTAACAGATTCTAACATCTTTATTTTAGCACATCCCTATCAGTTAACCAATATTGCTACCGCCTTGAAAAGTTAAATTTATGCGGAAGACCCCACTAAAAGGTCCTGAGAGCCATCAGATGTTATGAAAATATTTTAATGAGAGCAAAACAATTAAAAGCGAGTTTGACTTACCATATAAATTGATAGAGGCATGCAGAAGGCTGATGAATTTGATTTCTTTTCTTTTTTGTCTCAGCAACGCAGAGAGATTCTCCTCTGCAACACTGCCTCTGCTGGCCATGCAATATAATCTGCAGATGGAAAAGTCCACCGTTAGTCCATTATTAGAATTTGAATATTTCCAAACTCAAGCCAACACTACCAAATAAAATTATTTTCATAAAGCTATAACAATTAGTACAATGGAGTCTGTGATACTGTGAAAATTCAAAGTTCACTAAAAATTCTATTTTCCATTTTAATTTCAACCTAGCACACTTCTCTCAATCCTATGTCTCATTTGCTACCACTCTGTACACAACTCTAGCACCTATATGAGGACGTAGATAGAAAGATCTCTTTAGTAGCCAAGTGATAGCGTACCCTTCTCACTGGAATTCTTTAGGTTATGGTACCCCAATAGCAATTCAGTGATCTGGTAAGGTATGGGAGGAAGGCTTATGCTACAGTTAGTGGAAATAATAAAAACTATGAGTAACAGATTCTAACATCTTTATTTTAGCACATCCCTATCAGTTAACCAATATTGCTACCGCCTTGAAAAGTTAAATTTATGCGGAAGACCCCACTAAAAGGTCCTGAGAGCCATCAGATGTTATGAAAATATTTTAATGAGAGCAAAACAATTAAAAGCGAGTTTGACTTACCATATAAATTGATAGAGGCATGCAGAAGGCTGATGAATTTGATTTCTTTTCTTTTTTGTCTCAGCAACGCAGAGAGATTCTCCTCTGCAACACTGCCTCTGCTGGCTATGCAATATAATCTGCAGATGGAAAAGTCCACCGTTAGTCCATTATTAGAATTTGAATATTTCCAAACTCAAGCCAACACTACCAAATAAAATTATTTTCATAAAGCTATAACAATTAGTACAATGGAGTCTGTGATACTGTGAAAATTCAAAGTTCACTAAAAATTCTATTTTCCATTTTAATTTCAACCTAGCACACTTCTCTCAATCCTATGTCTCATTTGCTACCACTCTGTACACAACTCTAGCACCTATATGAGGACGTAGATAGAAAGATCTCTTTAGTAGCCAAGTGACAGCGAACCCTTCTCACTGGAATTCTTTAGGTTATGGTACCCCAATAGCAATTCAGTGACCTGGTAAGGTATGGGAGGAAGGCTTATGCTACAGTTAGTGGAAATAATAAAAACTATGAGTAACAGATTCTAACATCTTTATTTTAGCACATCCCTATCAGTTAACCAATATTGCTACCGCCTTGAAAAGTTAAATTTATGCGGAAGACCCCACTAAAAGGTCCTGAGAGCCATCAGATGTTATGAAATTATTTTAATGAGAGCAAAACAATTAAAAAGCGAGTTTGACTTACCATATAAATTGATAGAGGCATGCAGAAGGCTGATGAATTTGATTTCTTTTCTTTTTTGTCTCAGCAACGCAGAGAGATTCTCCTCTGCAACACTGCCTCTGCTGGCCATGCAATATAATCTGCAGATGGAAAAGTCCACCGTTAGTCCATTATTAGAATTTGAATATTTCCAAACTCAAGCCAACACTACCAAATAAAATTATTTTCATAAAGCTATAACAATTAGTACAATGGAGTCTGTGATACTGTGAAAATTCAAAGTTCACTAAAAATTCTATTTTCCATTTTAATTTCAACCTAGCACACTTCTCTCAATCCTATGTCTCATTTGCTACCACTCTGTACACAACTCTAGCACCTATATGAGGACGTAGATAGAAAGATCTCTTTAGTAGCCAAGTGACAGCGAACCCTTCTCACTGGAATTCTTTAGGTTATGGTACCCCAATAGCAATTCAGTGACCTGGTAAGGTATGGGAGGAAGGCTTATGCTACAGTTAGTGGAAATAATAAAAACTATGAGTAACAGATTCTAACATCTTTATTTTAGCACATCCCTATCAGTTAACCAATATTGCTACCGCCTTGAAAAGTTAAATTTATGCGGAAGACCCCACTAAAAGGTCCTGAGAGCCATCAGATGTTATGAAATTATTTTAATGAGAGCAAAACAATTAAAAAGCGAGTTTGACTTACCATATAAATTGATAGAGGCATGCAGAAGGCTGATGAATTTGATTTCTTTTCTTTTTTGTCTCAGCAACGCAGAGAGATTCTCCTCTGCAACACTGCCTCTGCTGGCCATGCAATATAATCTGCAGATGGAAAAGTCCACCGTTAGTCCATTATTAGAATTTGAATATTTCCAAACTCAAGCCAACACTACCAAATAAAATTATTTTCATAAAGCTATAACAATTAGTACAATGGAGTCTGTGATACTGTGAAAATTCAAAGTTCACTAAAAATTCTATTTTCCATTTTAATTTCAACCTAGCACACTTCTCTCAATCCTATGTCTCATTTGCTACCACTCTGTACACAACTCTAGCACCTATATGAGGACGTAGATAGAAAGATCTCTTTAGTAGCCAAGTGATAGCGTACCCTTCTCACTGGAATTCTTTAGGTTATGGTACCCCAATCGCAATTCAGTGATCTGGTAAGGTATGGGAGGAAGGCTTATGCTACAGTTAGTGGAAATAATAAAAACTATGAGTAACAGATTCTAACATCTTTATTTTAGCACATCCCTATCAGTTAACCAATATTGCTACCGCCTTGAAAAGTTAAATTTATGCGGAAGACCCCACTAAAAGGTCCTGAGAGCCATCAGATGTTATGAAATTATTTTAATGAGAGCAAAACAATTAAAAGCGAGTTTGACTTACCATATAAATTGATAGAGGCATGCAGAAGGCTGATGAATTTGATTTCTTTTTTTTTTTTCTCAGCAACACAGAGAGATTCTCCTCTGCAACACTGCCTCTGCTGGCCATGCAATATAATCTGCAGATGGAAAAGTCCACTGTTCGTCCATTTTTAGAATTTGACTATTTCCAAACTCAAGCCAACATTACCAAATAAAATTATTTTCATTAAGCTATAACAATTAGTACAATGGAGTGTGTGATATTGTGAAAATTCAAAGTTCACTAAAAATTCTATTTTCCATTTTAATTTCAACCTAGCACACTTCTCTCAATCCTATGTCTCATTTGCTACCACTCTGTACACAACTCTAGCACCTATATGAGGACGTAGATAGAAAGATCTCTTTAGTAGCCAAGTGATAGCATACCCTTCTCACTGGAATTCTTTAGGTTATGGTACCCCAATAGCAATTCAGTGATCTGGTAAGGTATGGGAGGAAGGCTTATGCTACAGTTAGTGGAAATAATAAAAACTATGAGTAACAGATTCTAACATCTTTATTTTAGCACATCCCTATCAGTTAACCAATATTGCTACCGCCTTGAAAAGTTAAATTTATGCGGAAGACCCCACTAAAAGGTCCTGAGAGCCATCAGATGTTATGAAAATATTTTAATGAGAGCAAAACAATTAAAAGCGAGTTTGACTTACCATATAAATTGATAGAGGCATGCAGAAGGCTGATGAATTTGATTTCTTTTCTTTTTTGTCTCAGCAACGCAGAGAGATTCTCCTCTGCAACACTGCCTCTGCTGGCCATGCAATATAATCTGCAGATGGAAAAGTCCACCGTTAGTCCATTATTAGAATTTGAATATTTCCAAACTCAAGCCAACACTACCAAATAAAATTATTTTCATAAAGCTATAACAATTAGTACAATGGAGTCTGTGATACTGTGAAAATTCAAAGTTCACTAAAAATTCTATTTTCCATTTTAATTTCAACCTAGCACACTTCTCTCAATCCTATGTCTCATTTGCTACCACTCTGTACACAACTCTAGCACCTATATGAGGACGTAGATAGAAAGATCTCTTTAGTAGCCAAGTGATAGCGTACCCTTCTCACTGGAATTCTTTAGGTTATGGTACCCCAATAGCAATTCAGTGATCTGGTAAGGTATGGGAGGAAGGCTTATGCTACAGTTAGTGGAAATAATAAAAACTATGAGTAACAGATTCTAACATCTTTATTTTAGCACATCCCTATCAGTTAACCAATATTGCTACCGCCTTGAAAAGTTAAATTTATGCGGAAGACCCCACTAAAAGGTCCTGAGAGCCATCAGATGTTATGAAAATATTTTAATGAGAGCAAAACAATTAAAAGCGAGTTTGACTTACCATATAAATTGATAGAGGCATGCAGAAGGCTGATGAATTTGATTTCTTTTCTTTTTTGTCTCAGCAACGCAGAGAGATTCTCCTCTGCAACACTGCCTCTGCTGGCCATGCAATATAATCTGCAGATGGAAAAGTCCACCGTAAGTCCATTATTTGAATTTGAATATTTCCAAACTCAAGCCAACATTACCAAATAAAATTATTTTCATGAAGCTATAACAATTAGTACAATGAAGTGTGTGATATTGTGAAAATTCAAAGTTCACTAAAAATTCTATTTTCCATTTTAATTTCAACCTAGCACACTTCTCTCAATTCTATGTCTCATTTGCTACCACTCTGTACACAACTCTAGCACCTATATGAGGACGTAGATAGAAAGATCTCTTTAGTAGCCAAGTGACAGCGTACCCTTCTCACTGGAATTCTTTAGGTTATGGTACACCAATAGCAATTCAGTGATCTGGAAAGGTATGGGAGGAAGGCTTATGCTACAGTTAGTGGAAATAATAAAAACTATGAGTAACAGATTCTAACATCTTTATTTTAGCACATCCCTATCAGTTAACCAATATTGCTACCGCCTTGAAAAGTTATATTTATGCGTAAGACCCCACTAAAAGGTCCTGAGAGCCATCAGATGTTATGAAAATATTTTAATGAGAGCAAAACAATTAAAAGCGAGTTTGACTTACCATATAAATTGATAGAGGCATGCAGAAGGCTGATGAATTTGATTTCTTTTCTTTTTTGTCTCAGCAACGCAGAGAGATTCTCCTCTGCAACACTGCCTCTGCTGGCCATGCAATATAATCTGCAGATGGAAAAGTCCACTGTTCGTCCATTATTAGAATTTGAATATTTCCAAACTCAAGCCAACATTACCAAATAAAATTATTTTCATTAAGCTATAACAATTAGTACAATGGAGTGTGTGATATTGTGAAAATTCAAAGTTCACTAAAAATTCTATTTTCCATTTTAATTTCAACCTAGCACACTTCTCTCAATCCTATGTCTCATTTGCTACCACTCTGTACACAACTCTAGCACCTATATGAGGACGTAGATAGAAAGATCTCTTTAGTAGCCAAGTGATAGCGTACCCTTCTCACTGGAATTCTTTAGGTTATGGTACCCCAATAGCAATTCAGTGATCTGGTAAGGTATGGGAGGAAGGCTTATGCTACAGTTAGTGGAAATAATAAAAACTATGAGTAACAGATTCTAACATCTTTATTTTAGCACATCCCTATCAGTTAACCAATATTGCTACCGCCTTGAAAAGTTAAATTTATGCGGAAGACCCCACTAAAAGGTCCTGAGAGCCATCAGATGTTATGAAAATATTTTAATGAGAGCAAAACAATTAAAAGCGAGTTTGACTTACCATATAAATTGATAGAGGCATGCAGAAGGCTGATGAATTTGATTTCTTTTCTTTTTTGTCTCAGCAACGCAGAGAGATTCTCCTCTGCAACACTGCCTCTGCTGGCCATGCAATATAATCTGCAGATGGAAAAGTCCACCGTTAGTCCATTATTAGAATTTGAATATTTCCAAACTCAAGCCAACACTACCAAATAAAATTATTTTCATAAAGCTATAACAATTAGTACAATGGAGTCTGTGATACTGTGAAAATTCAAAGTTCACTAAAAATTCTATTTTCCATTTTAATTTCAACCTAGCACACTTCTCTCAATCCTATGTCTCATTTGCTACCACTCTGTACACAACTCTAGCACCTATATGAGGACGTAGATAGAAAGATCTCTTTAGTAGCCAAGTGATAGCGTACCCTTCTCACTGGAATTCTTTAGGTTATGGTACCCCAATAGCAATTCAGTGATCTGGTAAGGTATGGGAGGAAGGCTTATGCTACAGTTAGTGGAAATAATAAAAACTATGAGTAACAGATTCTAACATCTTTATTTTAGCACATCCCTATCAGTTAACCAATATTGCTACCGCCTTGAAAAGTTAAATTTATGCGGAAGACCCCACTAAAAGGTCCTGAGAGCCATCAGATGTTATGAAAATATTTTAATGAGAGCAAAACAATTAAAAGCGAGTTTGACTTACCATATAAATTGATAGAGGCATGCAGAAGGCTGATGAATTTGATTTCTTTTCTTTTTTGTCTCAGCAACGCAGAGAGATTCTCCTCTGCAACACTGCCTCTGCTGGCCATGCAATATAATCTGCAGATGGAAAAGTCCACCGTTAGTCCATTATTAGAATTTGAATATTTCCAAACTCAAGCCAACACTACCAAATAAAATTATTTTCATAAAGCTATAACAATTAGTACAATGGAGTCTGTGATACTGTGAAAATTCAAAGTTCACTAAAAATTCTATTTTCCATTTTAATTTCAACCTAGCACACTTCTCTCAATCCTATGTCTCATTTGCTACCACTCTGTACACAACTCTAGCACCTATATGAGGACGTAGATAGAAAGATCTCTTTAGTAGCCAAGTGACAGCGAACCCTTCTCACTGGAATTCTTTAGGTTATGGTACCCCAATAGCAATTCAGTGATCTGGTAAGGTATGGGAGGAAGGCTTATGCTACAGTTAGTGGAAATAATAAAAACTATGAGTAACAGATTCTAACATCTTTATTTTAGCACATCCCTATCAGTTAACCAATATTGCTACCGCCTTGAAAAGTTAAATTTATGCGGAAGACCCCACTAAAAGGTCCTGAGAGCCATCAGATGTTATGAAAATATTTTAATGAGAGCAAAACAATTAAAAGCGAGTTTGACTTACCATATAAATTGATAGAGGCATGCAGAAGGCTGATGAATTTGATTTCTTTTCTTTTTTGTCTCAGCAACGCAGAGAGATTCTCCTCTGCAACACTGCCTCTGCTGGCCATGCAATATAATCTGCAGATGGAAAAGTCCACCGTTAGTCCATTATTAGAATTTGAATATTTCCAAACTCAAGCCAACACTACCAAATAAAATTATTTTCATAAAGCTATAACAATTAGTACAATGGAGTCTGTGATACTGTGAAAATTCAAAGTTCACTAAAAATTCTATTTTCCATTTTAATTTCAACCTAGCACACTTCTCTCAATCCTATGTCTCATTTGCTACCACTCTGTACACAACTCTAGCACCTATATGAGGACGTAGATAGAAAGATCTCTTTAGTAGCCAAGTGACAGCGAACCCTTCTCACTGGAATTCTTTAGGTTATGGTACCCCAATAGCAATTCAGTGACCTGGTAAGGTATGGGAGGAAGGCTTATGCTACAGTTAGTGGAAATAATAAAAACTATGAGTAACAGATTCTAACATCTTTATTTTAGCACATCCCTATCAGTTAACCAATATTGCTACCGCCTTGAAAAGTTAAATTTATGCGGAAGACCCCACTAAAAGGTCCTGAGAGCCATCAGATGTTATGAAATTATTTTAATGAGAGCAAAACAATTAAAAAGCGAGTTTGACTTACCATATAAATTGATAGAGGCATGCAGAAGGCTGATGAATTTGATTTCTTTTTTTTTTTCTCAGCAACGCAGAGAGATTCTCCTCTGCAACACTGCCTCTGCTGGCCATGCAATATAATCTGCAGATGGAAAAGTCCACTGTTCGTCCATTATTAGAATTTGACTATTTCCAAACGCAAGCCAACATTACCAAATAAAATTATTTTCATTAAGCTATAACAATTAGTACAATGGAGTGTGTGATATTGTGAAAATTCAAAGTTCACTAAAAATTCTATTTTCCATTTTGATTTCAACCTAGCACACTTCTCTCAATCCTATGTCTCATTTGCTACCACTCTGTACACAACTCTAGCACCTATATGAGGACGTAGATAGAAAGATCTCTTTAGTAGCCAAGTGACAGCGTACCCTTCTCACTGGAATTCTTTAGGTTATGGTACCCCAATAGCAATTCAGTGATCTGGAAAGGTATGGGAGGAAGGCTTATGCTACAGTTAGTGGAAATAATAAAAACTATGAGTAACAGATTCTAACATCTTTATTTTAGCACATCCCTATCAGTTAACCAATATTGCTACCGCCTTGAAAAGTTAAATTTATGCGGAAGACCCCACTAAAAGGTCCTGAGAGCCATCAGATGTTATGAAAATATTTTAATGAGAGCAAAACAATTAAAAGCGAGTTTGACTTACCATATAAATTGATAGAGGCATGCAGAAGGCTGATGAATTTGATTTCTTTTCTTTTTTGTCTCAGCAACGCAGAGAGATTCTCCTCTGCAACACTGCCTCTGCTGGCCATGCAATATAATCTGCAGATGGAAAAGTCCACCGTTAGTCCATTATTAGAATTTGAATATTTCCAAACTCAAGCCAACACTACCAAATAAAATTATTTTCATAAAGCTATAACAATTAGTACAATGGAGTCTGTGATACTGTGAAAATTCAAAGTTCACTAAAAATTCTATTTTCCATTTTAATTTCAACCTAGCACACTTCTCTCAATCCTATGTCTCATTTGCTACCACTCTGTACACAACTCTAGCACCTATATGAGGACGTAGATAGAAAGATCTCTTTAGTAGCCAAGTGATAGCGTACCCTTCTCACTGGAATTCTTTAGGTTATGGTACCCCAATAGCAATTCAGTGATCTGGTAAGGTATGGGAGGAAGGCTTATGCTACAGTTAGTGGAAATAATAAAAACTATGAGTAACAGATTCTAACATCTTTATTTTAGCACATCCCTATCAGTTAACCAATATTGCTACCGCCTTGAAAAGTTAAATTTATGCGGAAGACCCCACTAAAAGGTCCTGAGAGCCATCAGATGTTATGAAAATATTTTAATGAGAGCAAAACAATTAAAAGCGAGTTTGACTTACCATATAAATTGATAGAGGCATGCAGAAGGCTGATGAATTTGATTTCTTTTCTTTTTTGTCTCAGCAACGCAGAGAGATTCTCCTCTGCAACACTGCCTCTGCTGGCCATGCAATATAATCTGCAGATGGAAAAGTCCACCGTTAGACCAGTATTAGAATTTGAATATTTCAAAACTCAAGCCAACACTACCAAATAAAATTATTTTCATAAAGCTATAACAATTAGTACAATGGAGTCTGTGATACTGTGAAAATTCAAAGTTCACTAAAAATTCTATTTTCCATTTTAATTTCAACCTAGCACACTTCTCTCAATCCTATGTCTCATTTGCTACCACTCTGTACACAACTCTAGCACCTATATGAGGACGTAGATAGAAAGATCTCTTTAGTAGCCAAGTGACAGCGAACCCTTCTCACTGGAATTCTTTAGGTTATGGTACCCCAATAGCAATTCAGTGACCTGGTAAGGTATGGGAGGAAGGCTTATGCTACAGTTAGTGGAAATAATAAAAACTATGAGTAACAGATTCTAACATCTTTATTTTAGCACATCCCTATCAGTTAACCAATATTGCTACCGCCTTGAAAAGTTAAATTTATGCGGAAGACCCCACTAAAAGGTCCTGAGAGCCATCAGATGTTATGAAATTATTTTAATGAGAGCAAAACAATTAAAAGCGAGTTTGACTTACCATATAAATTGATAGAGGCATGCAGAAGGCTGATGAATTTGATTTCTTTTTTTTTTTTCTCAGCAACACAGAGAGATTCTCCTCTGCAACACTGCCTCTGCTGGCCATGCAATATAATCTGCAGATGGAAAAGTCCACTGTTCGTCCATTATTAGAATTTGACTATTTCCAAACTCAAGCCAACATTACCAAATAAAATTATTTTCATTAAGCTATAACAATTAGTACAATGGAGTGTGTGATATTGTGAAATTTCAAAGTTCACTAAAAATTCTATTTTCCATTTTAATTTCAACCTAGCACACTTCTCTCAATCCTATGTCTCATTTGCTACCACTCTGTACACAACTCTAGCACCTATATGAGGACGTAGATAGAAAGATCTCTTTAGTAGCCAAGTGACAGCGTACCCTTCTCACTGGAATTCTTTAGGTTATGGTACCCCAATAGCAATTCAGTGATCTGGAAAGGTATGGGAGGAAGGCTTATGCTACAGTTAGTGGAAATAATAAAAACTATGAGTAACAGATTCTAACATCTTTATTTTAGCACATCCCTATCAGTTAACCAATATTGCTACCACCTTGAAAAGTTAAATTTATGCGGAAGACCCCACTAAAAGGTCCTGAGAGCCATCAGATGTTATGAAATTATTTTAATGAGAGCAAAACAATTAAAAGCGAGTTTGACTTACCATATAAATTGATAGAGGCATGCAGAAGGCTGATGAATTTGATTTCTTTTTTTTTTTCTCAGCAACACAGAGAGATTCTCCTCTGCAACACTGCCTCTGCTGGCCATTCAATATAATCTGCAGATGGAAAAGTCCACCGTTAGTCCATTATTAGAATTTGAATATTTCCAAACTCAAGCCAACACTACCAAATAAAATTATTTTCATAAAGCTATAACAATTAGTACAATGGAGTCTGTGATACTGTGAAAATTCAAAGTTCACTAAAAATTCTATTTTCCATTTTAATTTCAACCTAGCACACTTCTCTCAATCCTATGTCTCATTTGCTACCACTCTGTACACAACTCTAGCACCTATATGAGGACGTAGATAGAAAGATCTCTTTAGTAGCCAAGTGATAGCGTACCCTTCTCACTGGAATTCTTTAGGTTATGGTACCCCAATAGCAATTCAGTGATCTGGTAAGGTATGGGAGGAAGGCTTATGCTACAGTTAGTGGAAATAATAAAAACTATGAGTAACAGATTCTAACATCTTTATTTTAGCACATCCCTATCAGTTAACCAATATTGCTACCGCCTTGAAAAGTTAAATTTATGCGGAAGACCCCACTAAAAGGTCCTGAGAGCCATCAGATGTTATGAAAATATTTTAATGAGAGCAAAACAATTAAAAGCGAGTTTGACTTACCATATAAATTGATAGAGGCATGCAGAAGGCTGATGAATTTGATTTCTTTTCTTTTTTGTCTCAGCAACGCAGAGAGATTCTCCTCTGCAACACTGCCTCTGCTGGCCATGCAATATAATCTGCAGATGGAAAAGTCCACCGTTAGTCCATTATTAGAATTTGAATATTTCCAAACTCAAGCCAACACTACCAAATAAAATTATTTTCATAAAGCTATAACAATTAGTACAATGGAGTCTGTGATACTGTGAAAATTCAAAGTTCACTAAAAATTCTATTTTCCATTTTAATTTCAACCTAGCACACTTCTCTCAATCCTATGTCTCATTTGCTACCACTCTGTACACAACTCTAGCACCTATATGAGGACGTAGATAGAAAGATCTCTTTAGTAGCCAAGTGACAGCGAACCCTTCTCACTGGAATTCTTTAGGTTATGGTACCCCAATAGCAATTCAGTGATCTGGTAAGGTATGGGAGGAAGGCTTATGCTACAGTTAGTGGAAATAATAAAAACTATGAGTAACAGATTCTAACATCTTTATTTTAGCACATCCCTATCAGTTAACCAATATTGCTACCGCCTTGAAAAGTTAAATTTATGCGGAAGACCCCACTAAAAGGTCCTGAGAGCCATCAGATGTTATGAAAATATTTTAATGAGAGCAAAACAATTAAAAGCGAGTTTGACTTACCATATAAATTGATAGAGGCATGCAGAAGGCTGATGAATTTGATTTCTTTTCTTTTTTGTCTCAGCAACGCAGAGAGATTCTCCTCTGCAACACTGCCTCTGCTGGCCATGCAATATAATCTGCAGATGGAAAAGTCCACCGTTAGTCCATTATTAGAATTTGAATATTTCCAAACTCAAGCCAACACTACCAAATAAAATTATTTTCATAAAGCTATAACAATTAGTACAATGGAGTCTGTGATACTGTGAAAATTCAAAGTTCACTAAAAATTCTATTTTCCATTTTAATTTCAACCTAGCACACTTCTCTCAATCCTATGTCTCATTTGCTACCACTCTGTACACAACTCTAGCACCTATATGAGGACGTAGATAGAAAGATCTCTTTAGTAGCCAAGTGACAGCGAACCCTTCTCACTGGAATTCTTTAGGTTATGGTACCCCAATAGCAATTCAGTGACCTGGTAAGGTATGGGAGGAAGGCTTATGCTACAGTTAGTGGAAATAATAAAAACTATGAGTAACAGATTCTAACATCTTTATTTTAGCACATCCCTATCAGTTAACCAATATTGCTACCGCCTTGAAAAGTTAAATTTATGCGGAAGACCCCACTAAAAGGTCCTGAGAGCCATCAGATGTTATGAAATTATTTTAATGAGAGCAAAACAATTAAAAAGCGAGTTTGACTTACCATATAAATTGATAGAGGCATGCAGAAGGCTGATGAATTTGATTTCTTTTCTTTTTTGTCTCAGCAACGCAGAGAGATTCTCCTCTGCAACACTGCCTCTGCTGGCCATGCAATATAATCTGCAGATGGAAAAGTCCACCGTTAGTCCATTATTAGAATTTGAATATTTCCAAACTCAAGCCAACACTACCAAATAAAATTATTTTCATAAAGCTATAACAATTAGTACAATGGAGTCTGTGATACTGTGAAAATTCAAAGTTCACTAAAAATTCTATTTTCCATTTTAATTTCAACCTAGCACACTTCTCTCAATCCTATGTCTCATTTGCTACCACTCTGTACACAACTCTAGCACCTATATGAGGACGTAGATAGAAAGATCTCTTTAGTAGCCAAGTGATAGCGTACCCTTCTCACTGGAATTCTTTAGGTTATGGTACCCCAATAGCAATTCAGTGATCTGGTAAGGTATGGGAGGAAGGCTTATGCTACAGTTAGTGGAAATAATAAAAACTATGAGTAACAGATTCTAACATCTTTATTTTAGCACATCCCTATCAGTTAACCAATATTGCTACCGCCTTGAAAAGTTAAATTTATGCGGAAGACCCCACTAAAAGGTCCTGAGAGCCATCAGATGTTATGAAATTATTTTAATGAGAGCAAAACAATTAAAAGCGAGTTTGACTTACCATATAAATTGATAGAGGCATGCAGAAGGCTGATGAATTTGATTTCTTTTTTTTTTTTCTCAGCAACACAGAGAGATTCTCCTCTGCAACACTGCCTCTGCTGGCCATGCAATATAATCTGCAGATGGAAAAGTCCACTGTTCGTCCATTATTAGAATTTGACTATTTCCAAACTCAAGCCAACATTACCAAATAAAATTATTTTCATTAAGCTATAACAATTAGTACAATGGAGTGTGTGATATTGTGAAAATTCAAAGTTCACTAAAAATTCTATTTTCCATTTTGATTTCAACCTAGCACACTTCTCTCAATCCTATGTCTCATTTGCTACCACTCTGTACACAACTCTAGCACCTATATGAGGACGTAGATAGAAAGATCTCTTTAGTAGCCAAGTGACAGCGTACCCTTCTCACTGGAATTCTTTAGGTTATGGTACCCCAATAGCAATTCAGTGATCTGGAAAGGTATGGGAGGAAGGCTTATGCTACAGTTAGTGGAAATAATAAAAACTATGAGTAACAGATTCTAACATCTTTATTTTAGCACATCCCTATCAGTTAACCAATATTGCTACCGCCTTGAAAAGTTAAATTTATGCGGAAGACCCCACTAAAAGGTCCTGAGAGCCATCAGATGTTATGAAAATATTTTAATGAGAGCAAAACAATTAAAAGCGAGTTTGACTTACCATATAAATTGATAGAGGCATGCAGAAGGCTGATGAATTTGATTTCTTTTCTTTTTTGTCTCAGCAACGCAGAGAGATTCTCCTCTGCAACACTGCCTCTGCTGGCCATGCAATATAATCTGCAGATGGAAAAGTCCACCGTTAGTCCATTATTAGAATTTGAATATTTCCAAACTCAAGCCAACACTACCAAATAAAATTATTTTCATAAAGCTATAACAATTAGTACAATGGAGTCTGTGATACTGTGAAAATTCAAAGTTCACTAAAAATTCTATTTTCCATTTTAATTTCAACCTAGCACACTTCTCTCAATCCTATGTCTCATTTGCTACCACTCTGTACACAACTCTAGCACCTATATGAGGACGTAGATAGAAAGATCTCTTTAGTAGCCAAGTGATAGCGTACCCTTCTCACTGGAATTCTTTAGGTTATGGTACCCCAATAGCAATTCAGTGATCTGGTAAGGTATGGGAGGAAGGCTTATGCTACAGTTAGTGGAAATAATAAAAACTATGAGTAACAGATTCTAACATCTTTATTTTAGCACATCCCTATCAGTTAACCAATATTGCTACCGCCTTGAAAAGTTAAATTTATGCGGAAGACCCCACTAAAAGGTCCTGAGAGCCATCAGATGTTATGAAAATATTTTAATGAGAGCAAAACAATTAAAAGCGAGTTTGACTTACCATATAAATTGATAGAGGCATGCAGAAGGCTGATGAATTTGATTTCTTTTCTTTTTTGTCTCAGCAACGCAGAGAGATTCTCCTCTGCAACACTGCCTCTGCTGGCCATGCAATATAATCTGCAGATGGAAAAGTCCACCGTTAGACCAGTATTAGAATTTGAATATTTCAAAACTCAAGCCAACACTACCAAATAAAATTATTTTCATAAAGCTATAACAATTAGTACAATGGAGTCTGTGATACTGTGAAAATTCAAAGTTCACTAAAAATTCTATTTTCCATTTTAATTTCAACCTAGCACACTTCTCTCAATCCTATGTCTCATTTGCTACCACTCTGTACACAACTCTAGCACCTATATGAGGACGTAGATAGAAAGATCTCTTTAGTAGCCAAGTGACAGCGAACCCTTCTCACTGGAATTCTTTAGGTTATGGTACCCCAATAGCAATTCAGTGACCTGGTAAGGTATGGGAGGAAGGCTTATGCTACAGTTAGTGGAAATAATAAAAACTATGAGTAACAGATTCTAACATCTTTATTTTAGCACATCCCTATCAGTTAACCAATATTGCTACCGCCTTGAAAAGTTAAATTTATGCGGAAGACCCCACTAAAAGGTCCTGAGAGCCATCAGATGTT
Organism: Triturus cristatus; assembly: GCF_964204655.1. NCBI lineage: Eukaryota > Metazoa > Chordata > Amphibia > Caudata > Salamandridae > Triturus > Triturus cristatus. Next base: position 1,008,815,061 of record NC_140587.1, on the reverse strand, counting down.
ATGAAATTATTTTAATGAGAGCAAAACAATTAAAAGCGAGTTTGACTTACCATATAAATTGATAGAGGCATGCAGAAGGCTGATGAATTTGATTTCTTTTTTTTTTTTCTCAGCAACACAGAGAGATTCTCCTCTGCAACACTGCCTCTGCTGGCCATGCAATATAATCTGCAGATGGAAAAGTCCACTGTTCGTCCATTATTAGAATTTGACTATTTCCAAACTCAAGCCAACATTACCAAATAAAATTATTTTCATTAAGCTATAACAATTAGTACAATGGAGTGTGTGATATTGTGAAAATTCAAAGTTCACTAAAAATTCTATTTTCCATTTTGATTTCAACCTAGCACACTTCTCTCAATCCTATGTCTCATTTGCTACCACTCTGTACACAACTCTAGCACCTATATGAGGACGTAGATAGAAAGATCTCTTTAGTAGCCAAGTGACAGCGTACCCTTCTCACTGGAATTCTTTAGGTTATGGTACCCCAATAGCAATTCAGTGATCTGGAAAGGTATGGGAGGAAGGCTTATGCTACAGTTAGTGGAAATAATAAAAACTATGAGTAACAGATTCTAACATCTTTATTTTAGCACATCCCTATCAGTTAACCAATATTGCTACCACCTTGAAAAGTTAAATTTATGCGGAAGACCCCACTAAAAGGTCCTGAGAGCCATCAGATGTTATGAAATTATTTTAATGAGAGCAAAACAATTAAAAGCGAGTTTGACTTACCATATAAATTGATAGAGGCATGCAGAAGGCTGATGAATTTGATTTCTTTTTTTTTTTCTCAGCAACACAGAGAGATTCTCCTCTGCAACACTGCCTCTGCTGGCCATTCAATATAATCTGCAGATGGAAAAGTCCACCGTTAGTCCATTATTAGAATTTGAATATTTCCAAACTCAAGCCAACACTACCAAATAAAATTATTTTCATAAAGCTATAACAATTAGTACAATGGAGTCTGTGATACTGTGAAAATTCAAAGTTCACTAAAAATTCTATTTTCCATTTTAATTTCAACCTAGCACACTTCTCTCAATCCTATGTCTCATTTGCTACCACTCTGTACACAACTCTAGCACCTATATGAGGACGTAGATAGAAAGATCTCTTTAGTAGCCAAGTGATAGCGTACCCTTCTCACTGGAATTCTTTAGGTTATGGTACCCCAATAGCAATTCAGTGATCTGGTAAGGTATGGGAGGAAGGCTTATGCTACAGTTAGTGGAAATAATAAAAACTATGAGTAACAGATTCTAACATCTTTATTTTAGCACATCCCTATCAGTTAACCAATATTGCTACCGCCTTGAAAAGTTAAATTTATGCGGAAGACCCCACTAAAAGGTCCTGAGAGCCATCAGATGTTATGAAATTATTTTAATGAGAGCAAAACAATTAAAAGCGAGTTTGACTTACCATATAAATTGATAGAGGCATGCAGAAGGCTGATGAATTTGATTTCTTTTTTTTTTTTCTCAGCAACACAGAGAGATTCTCCTCTGCAACACTGCCTCTGCTGGCCATGCAATATAATCTGCAGATGGAAAAGTCCACTGTTCGTCCATTATTAGAATTTGACTATTTCCAAACTCAAGCCAACATTACCAAATAAAATTATTTTCATTAAGCTATAACAATTAGTACAATGGAGTGTGTGATATTGTGAAAATTCAAAGTTCACTAAAAATTCTATTTTCCATTTTAATTTCAACCTAGCACACTTCTCTCAATCCTATGTCTCATTTGCTACCACTCTGTACACAACTCTAGCACCTATATGAGGACGTAGATAGAAAGATCTCTTTAGTAGCCAAGTGACAGCGTACCCTTCTCACTGGAATTCTTTAGGTTATGGTACCCCAATAGCAATTCAGTGATCTGGAAAGGTATGGGAGGAAGGCTTATGCTACAGTTAGTGGAAATAATAAAAACTATGAGTAACAGATTCTAACATCTTTATTTTAGCACATCCCTATCAGTTAACCAATATTGCTACCACCTTGAAAAGTTAAATTTATGCGGAAGACCCCACTAAAAGGTCCTGAGAGCCATCAGATGTTATGAAATTATTTTAATGAGAGCAAAACAATTAAAAGCGAGTTTGACTTACCATATAAATTGATAGAGGCATGCAGAAGGCTGATGAATTTGATTTCTTTTTTTTTTTCTCAGCAACACAGAGAGATTCTCCTCTGCAACACTGCCTCTGCTGGCCATTCAATATAATCTGCAGATGGAAAAGTCCACCGTTAGTCCATTATTAGAATTTGAATATTTCCAAACTCAAGCCAACACTACCAAATAAAATTATTTTCATAAAGCTATAACAATTAGTACAATGGAGTCTGTGATACTGTGAAAATTCAAAGTTCACTAAAAATTCTATTTTCCATTTTAATTTCAACCTAGCACACTTCTCTCAATCCTATGTCTCATTTGCTACCACTCTGTACACAACTCTAGCACCTATATGAGGACGTAGATAGAAAGATCTCTTTAGTAGCCAAGTGATAGCGTACCCTTCTCACTGGAATTCTTTAGGTTATGGTACCCCAATAGCAATTCAGTGATCTGGTAAGGTATGGGAGGAAGGCTTATGCTACAGTTAGTGGAAATAATAAAAACTATGAGTAACAGATTCTAACATCTTTATTTTAGCACATCCCTATCAGTTAACCAATATTGCTACCGCCTTGAAAAGTTAAATTTATGCGGAAGACCCCACTAAAAGGTCCTGAGAGCCATCAGATGTTATGAAAATATTTTAATGAGAGCAAAACAATTAAAAGCGAGTTTGACTTACCATATAAATTGATAGAGGCATGCAGAAGGCTGATGAATTTGATTTCTTTTCTTTTTTGTCTCAGCAACGCAGAGAGATTCTCCTCTGCAACACTGCCTCTGCTGGCCATGCAATATAATCTGCAGATGGAAAAGTCCACCGTTAGTCCATTATTAGAATTTGAATATTTCCAAACTCAAGCCAACACTACCAAATAAAATTATTTTCATAAAGCTATAACAATTAGTACAATGGAGTCTGTGATACTGTGAAAATTCAAACTTCACTAAAAATTCTATTTTCCATTTTAATTTCAACCTAGCACACTTCTCTCAATCCTATGTCTCATTTGCTACCACTCTGTACACAACTCTAGCACCTATATGAGGACGTAGATAGAAAGATCTCTTTAGTAGCCAAGTGATAGCGTACCCTTCTCACTGGAATTCTTTAGGTTATGGTACCCCAATAGCAATTCAGTGATCTGGTAAGGTATGGGAGGAAGGCTTATGCTACAGTTAGTGGAAATAATAAAAACTATGAGTAACAGATTCTAACATCTTTATTTTAGCACATCCCTATCAGTTAACCAATATTGCTACCGCCTTGAAAAGTTAAATTTATGCGGAAGACCCCACTAAAAGGTCCTGAGAGCCATCAGATGTTATGAAAATATTTTAATGAGAGCAAAACAATTAAAAGCGAGTTTGACTTACCATATAAATTGATAGAGGCATGCAGAAGGCTGATGAATTTGATTTCTTTTCTTTTTTGTCTCAGCAACGCAGAGAGATTCTCCTCTGCAACACTGCCTCTGCTGGCCATGCAATATAATCTGCAGATGGAAAAGTCCACCGTTAGTCCATTATTAGAATTTGAATATTTCCAAACTCAAGCCAACACTACCAAATAAAATTATTTTCATAAAGCTATAACAATTAGTACAATGGAGTCTGTGATACTGTGAAAATTCAAAGTTCACTAAAAATTCTATTTTCCATTTTAATTTCAACCTAGCACACTTCTCTCAATCCTATGTCTCATTTGCTACCACTCTGTACACAACTCTAGCACCTATATGAGGACGTAGATAGAAAGATCTCTTTAGTAGCCAAGTGACAGCGAACCCTTCTCACTGGAATTCTTTAGGTTATGGTACCCCAATAGCAATTCAGTGACCTGGTAAGGTATGGGAGGAAGGCTTATGCTACAGTTAGTGGAAATAATAAAAACTATGAGTAACAGATTCTAACATCTTTATTTTAGCACATCCCTATCAGTTAACCAATATTGCTACCGCCTTGAAAAGTTAAATTTATGCGGAAGACCCCACTAAAAGGTCCTGAGAGCCATCAGATGTTATGAAATTATTTTAATGAGAGCAAAACAATTAAAAAGCGAGTTTGACTTACCATATAAATTGATAGAGGCATGCAGAAGGCTGATGAATTTGATTTCTTTTCTTTTTTGTCTCAGCAACGCAGAGAGATTCTCCTCTGCAACACTGCCTCTGCTGGCCATGCAATATAATCTGCAGATGGAAAAGTCCACCGTTAGTCCATTATTAGAATTTGAATATTTCCAAACTCAAGCCAACACTACCAAATAAAATTATTTTCATAAAGCTATAACAATTAGTACAATGGAGTCTGTGATACTGTGAAAATTCAAAGTTCACTAAAAATTCTATTTTCCATTTTAATTTCAACCTAGCACACTTCTCTCAATCCTATGTCTCATTTGCTACCACTCTGTACACAACTCTAGCACCTATATGAGGACGTAGATAGAAAGATCTCTTTAGTAGCCAAGTGATAGCGTACCCTTCTCACTGGAATTCTTTAGGTTATGGTACCCCAATAGCAATTCAGTGATCTGGTAAGGTATGGGAGGAAGGCTTATGCTACAGTTAGTGGAAATAATAAAAACTATGAGTAACAGATTCTAACATCTTTATTTTAGCACATCCCTATCAGTTAACCAATATTGCTACCGCCTTGAAAAGTTAAATTTATGCGGAAGACCCCACTAAAAGGTCCTGAGAGCCATCAGATGTTATGAAATTATTTTAATGAGAGCAAAACAATTAAAAAGCGAGTTTGACTTACCATATAAATTGATAGAGGCATGCAGAAGGCTGATGAATTTGATTTCTTTTCTTTTTTGTCTCAGCAACGCAGAGAGATTCTCCTCTGCAACACTGCCTCTGCTGGCCATGCAATATAATCTGCAGATGGAAAAGTCCACCGTTAGTCCATTATTAGAATTTGAATATTTCCAAACTCAAGCCAACACTACCAAATAAAATTATTTTCATAAAGCTATAACAATTAGTACAATGGAGTCTGTGATACTGTGAAAATTCAAAGTTCACTAAAAATTCTATTTTCCATTTTAATTTCAACCTAGCACACTTCTCTCAATCCTATGTCTCATTTGCTACCACTCTGTACACAACTCTAGCACCTATATGAGGACGTAGATAGAAAGATCTCTTTAGTAGCCAAGTGATAGCGTACCCTTCTCACTGGAATTCTTTAGGTTATGGTACCCCAATAGCAATTCAGTGATCTGGTAAGGTATGGGAGGAAGGCTTATGCTACAGTTAGTGGAAATAATAAAAACTATGAGTAACAGATTCTAACATCTTTATTTTAGCACATCCCTATCAGTTAACCAATATTGCTACCGCCTTGAAAAGTTAAATTTATGCGGAAGACCCCACTAAAAGGTCCTGAGAGCCATCAGATGTTATGAAATTATTTTAATGAGAGCAAAACAATTAAAAGCGAGTTTGACTTACCATATAAATTGATAGAGGCATGCAGAAGGCTGATGAATTTGATTTCTTTTTTTTTTTTCTCAGCAACACAGAGAGATTCTCCTCTGCAACACTGCCTCTGCTGGCCATGCAATATAATCTGCAGATGGAAAAGTCCACTGTTCGTCCATTATTAGAATTTGACTATTTCCAAACTCAAGCCAACATTACCAAATAAAATTATTTTCATTAAGCTATAACAATTAGTACAATGGAGTGTGTGATATTGTGAAAATTCAAAGTTCACTAAAAATTCTATTTTCCATTTTAATTTCAACCTAGCACACTTCTCTCAATCCTATGTCTCATTTGCTACCACTCTGTACACAACTCTAGCACCTATATGAGGACGTAGATAGAAAGATCTCTTTAGTAGCCAAGTGACAGCGTACCCTTCTCACTGGAATTCTTTAGGTTATGGTACCCCAATAGCAATTCAGTGATCTGGAAAGGTATGGGAGGAAGGCTTATGCTACAGTTAGTGGAAATAATAAAAACTATGAGTAACAGATTCTAACATCTTTATTTTAGCACATCCCTATCAGTTAACCAATATTGCTACCGCCTTGAAAAGTTAAATTTATGCGGAAGACCCCACTAAAAGGTCCTGAGAGCCATCAGATGTTATGAAATTATTTTAATGAGAGCAAAACAATTAAAAAGCGAGTTTGACTTACCATATAAATTGATAGAGGCATGCAGAAGGCTGATGAATTTGATTTCTTTTCTTTTTTGTCTCAGCAACGCAGAGAGATTCTCCTCTGCAACACTGCCTCTGCTGGCCATGCAATATAATCTGCAGATGGAAAAGTCCACCGTTAGTCCATTATTAGAATTTGAATATTTCCAAACTCAAGCCAACACTACCAAATAAAATTATTTTCATAAAGCTATAACAATTAGTACAATGGAGTCTGTGATACTGTGAAAATTCAAAGTTCACTAAAAATTCTATTTTCCATTTTAATTTCAACCTAGCACACTTCTCTCAATCCTATGTCTCATTTGCTACCACTCTGTACACAACTCTAGCACCTATATGAGGACGTAGATAGAAAGATCTCTTTAGTAGCCAAGTGATAGCGTACCCTTCTCACTGGAATTCTTTAGGTTATGGTACCCCAATAGCAATTCAGTGATCTGGTAAGGTATGGGAGGAAGGCTTATGCTACAGTTAGTGGAAATAATAAAAACTATGAGTAACAGATTCTAACATCTTTATTTTAGCACATCCCTATCAGTTAACCAATATTGCTACCGCCTTGAAAAGTTAAATTTATGCGGAAGACCCCACTAAAAGGTCCTGAGAGCCATCAGATGTTATGAAACTATTTTAATGAGAGCAAAACAATTAAAAGCGAGTTTGACTTACCATATAAATTGATAGAGGCATGCAGAAGGCTGATGAATTTGATTTCTTTTTTTTTTTCTCAGCAACACAGAGAGATTCTCCTCTGCAACACTGCCTCTGCTGGCCATGCAATATAATCTGCAGATGGAAAAGTCCACTGTTCGTCCATTATTAGAATTTGAATATTTCCAAACTCAAGCCAACATTACCAAATAAAATTATTTTCATTAAGCTATAACAATTAGTACAACGGAGTGTGTGATATTGTGAAAATTCAAAGTTCACTAAAAATTCTATTTTCCATTTTAATTTCAACCTAGCACACTTCTCTCAATCCTATGTCTCATTTGCTACCACTCTGTACACAACTCTAGCACCTATATGAGGACGTAGATAGAAAGATCTCTTTAGTAGCCAAGTGACAGCGTACCCTTCTCACTGGAATTCTTTAGGTTATGGTACCCCAATAGCAATTCAGTGATCTGGAAAGGTATGGGAGGAAGGCTTATGCTACAGTTAGTGGAAATAATAAAAACTATGAGTAACAGATTCTAACATCTTTATTTTAGCACATCCCTATCAGTTAACCAATATTGCTACCACCTTGAAAAGTTAAATTTATGCGGAAGACCCCACTAAAAGGTCCTGAGAGCCATCAGATGTTATGAAATTATTTTAATTAGAGCAAAACAATTAAAAGCGAGTTTGACTTACCATATAAATTGATAGAGGCATGCAGAAGGCTGATGAATTTGATTTCTTTTTTTTTTTCTCAGCAACACAGAGAGATTCTCCTCTGCAACACTGCCTCTGCTGGCCAAGCAATATAATCTGCAGATGGAAAAGTCAACCGTTCGTCCATTATTAGAATTTGAATATTTCCAAACTCAAGCCAACATTACCAAATAAAATTATTTTCATAAAGCTATAACAATTAGTACAATGGAGTGTGTGATATTGTGAAAATTCAAAGTTCACTAAAAATTCTATTTTCCATTTTAATTTCAACCTAGCACACTTCTCTCAATCCTATGTCTCATTTGCTACCACTCTGTACACAACTCTAGCACCTATATGAGGACGTAGATAGAAAGATCTCTTTAGTAGCCAAGTGATAGCGTACCCTTCTCACTGGAATTCTTTAGGTTATGGTACCCCAATAGCAATTCAGTGATCTGGTAAGGTATGGGAGGAAGGCTTATGCTACAGTTAGTGGAAATAATAAAAACTATGAGTAACAGATTCTAACATCTTTATTTTAGCACATCCCTATCAGTTAACCAATATTGCTACCGCCTTGAAAAGTTAAATTTATGCGGAAGACCCCACTAAAAGGTCACGAGAGCCATCAGATGTTATGAAATTATTTTAATGAGAGCAAAACAATTAAAAGCGAGTTTGACTTACCATATAAATTGATAGAGGCATGCAGAAGGCTGATGAATTTGATTTCTTTTTTTTTTTCTCAGCAACGCAGAGAGATTATCCTCTGCAACACTGCCTCTGCTGGCCATGCAATATAATCTGCAGATGGAAAAGTCCACCGTAAGTCCATTATTTGAATTTGAATATTTCCAAACTCAAGCCAACATTACCAAATAAAATTATTTTCATGAAGCTATAACAATTAGTACAATGAAGTGTGTGATATTGTGAAAATTCAAAGTTCACTAAAAATTCTATTTTCCATTTTAATTTCAACCTAGCACACTTCTCTCAATTCTATGTCTCATTTGCTACCACTCTGTACACAACTCTAGCACCTATATGAGGACGTAGATAGAAAGATCTCTTTAGTAGCCAAGTGACAGCGTACCCTTCTCACTGGAATTCTTTAGGTTATGGTACACCAATAGCAATTCAGTGATCTGGAAAGGTATGGGAGGAAGGCTTATGCTACAGTTAGTGGAAATAATAAAAACTATGAGTAACAGATTCTAACATCTTTATTTTAGCACATCCCTATCAGTTAACCAATATTGCTACCGCCTTGAAAAGTTATATTTATGCGTAAGACCCCACTAAAAGGTCCTGAGAGCCATCAGATGTTATGAAAATATTTTAATGAGAGCAAAACAATTAAAAGCGAGTTTGACTTACCATATAAATTGATAGAGGCATGCAGAAGGCTGATGAATTTGATTTCTTTTCTTTTTTGTCTCAGCAACGCAGAGAGATTCTCCTCTGCAACACTGCCTCTGCTGGCCATGCAATATAATCTGCAGATGGAAAAGTCCACTGTTCGTCCATTATTAGAATTTGAATATTTCCAAACTCAAGCCAACATTACCAAATAAAATTATTTTCATTAAGCTATAACAATTAGTACAATGGAGTGTGTGATATTGTGAAAATTCAAAGTTCACTAAAAATTCTATTTTCCATTTTAATTTCAACCTAGCACACTTCTCTCAATCCTATGTCTCATTTGCTACCACTCTGTACACAACTCTAGCACCTATATGAGGACGTAGATAGAAAGATCTCTTTAGTAGCCAAGTGATAGCGTACCCTTCTCACTGGAATTCTTTAGGTTATGGTACCCCAATAGCAATTCAGTGATCTGGTAAGGTATGGGAGGAAGGCTTATGCTACAGTTAGTGGAAATAATAAAAACTATGAGTAACAGATTCTAACATCTTTATTTTAGCACATCCCTATCAGTTAACCAATATTGCTACCGCCTTGAAAAGTTAAATTTATGCGGAAGACCCCACTAAAAGGTCCTGAGAGCCATCAGATGTTATGAAAATATTTTAATGAGAGCAAAACAATTAAAAGCGAGTTTGACTTACCATATAAATTGATAGAGGCATGCAGAAGGCTGATGAATTTGATTTCTTTTCTTTTTTGTCTCAGCAACGCAGAGAGATTCTCCTCTGCAACACTGCCTCTGCTGGCCATGCAATATAATCTGCAGATGGAAAAGTCCACCGTTAGTCCATTATTAGAATTTGAATATTTCCAAACTCAAGCCAACACTACCAAATAAAATTATTTTCATAAAGCTATAACAATTAGTACAATGGAGTCTGTGATACTGTGAAAATTCAAAGTTCACTAAAAATTCTATTTTCCATTTTAATTTCAACCTAGCACACTTCTCTCAATCCTATGTCTCATTTGCTACCACTCTGTACACAACTCTAGCACCTATATGAGGACGTAGATAGAAAGATCTCTTTAGTAGCCAAGTGACAGCGAACCCTTCTCACTGGAATTCTTTAGGTTATGGTACCCCAATAGCAATTCAGTGACCTGGTAAGGTATGGGAGGAAGGCTTATGCTACAGTTAGTGGAAATAATAAAAACTATGAGTAACAGATTCTAACATCTTTATTTTAGCACATCCCTATCAGTTAACCAATATTGCTACCGCCTTGAAAAGTTAAATTTATGCGGAAGACCCCACTAAAAGGTCCTGAGAGCCATCAGATGTTATGAAATTATTTTAATGAGAGCAAAACAATTAAAAAGCGAGTTTGACTTACCATATAAATTGATAGAGGCATGCAGAAGGCTGATGAATTTGATTTCTTTTCTTTTTTGTCTCAGCAACGCAGAGAGATTCTCCTCTGCAACACTGCCTCTGCTGGCCATGCAATATAATCTGCAGATGGAAAAGTCCACCGTTAGTCCATTATTAGAATTTGAATATTTCCAAACTCAAGCCAACACTACCAAATAAAATTATTTTCATAAAGCTATAACAATTAGTACAATGGAGTCTGTGATACTGTGAAAATTCAAAGTTCACTAAAAATTCTATTTTCCATTTTAATTTCAACCTAGCACACTTCTCTCAATCCTATGTCTCATTTGCTACCACTCTGTACACAACTCTAGCACCTATATGAGGACGTAGATAGAAAGATCTCTTTAGTAGCCAAGTGATAGCGTACCCTTCTCACTGGAATTCTTTAGGTTATGGTACCCCAATAGCAATTCAGTGATCTGGTAAGGTATGGGAGGAAGGCTTATGCTACAGTTAGTGGAAATAATAAAAACTATGAGTAACAGATTCTAACATCTTTATTTTAGCACATCCCTATCAGTTAACCAATATTGCTACCGCCTTGAAAAGTTAAATTTATGCGGAAGACCCCACTAAAAGGTCCTGAGAGCCATCAGATGTTATGAAATTATTTTAATGAGAGCAAAACAATTAAAAGCGAGTTTGACTTACCATATAAATTGATAGAGGCATGCAGAAGGCTGATGAATTTGATTTCTTTTTTTTTTTTCTCAGCAACACAGAGAGATTCTCCTCTGCAACACTGCCTCTGCTGGCCATGCAATATAATCTGCAGATGGAAAAGTCCACTGTTCGTCCATTATTAGAATTTGACTATTTCCAAACTCAAGCCAACATTACCAAATAAAATTATTTTCATTAAGCTATAACAATTAGTACAATGAAGTGTGTGATATTGTGAAAATTCAAAGTTCACTAAAAATTCTATTTTCCATTTTAATTTCAACCTAGCACACTTCTCTCAATCCTATGTCTCATTTGCTACCACTCTGTACACAACTCTAGCACCTATATGAGGACGTAGATAGAAAGATCTCTTTAGTAGCCAAGTGACAGCGTACCCTTCTCACTGGAATTCTTTAGGTTATGGTACCCCAATAGCAATTCAGTGATCTGGAAAGGTATGGGAGGAAGGCTTATGCTACAGTTAGTGGAAATAATAAAAACTATGAGTAACAGATTCTAACATCTTTATTTTAGCACATCCCTATCAGTTAACCAATATTGCTACCGCCTTGAAAAGTTAAATTTATGCGGAAGACCCCACTAAAAGGTCCTGAGAGCCATCAGATGTTATGAAATTATTTTAATGAGAGCAAAACAATTAAAAAGCGAGTTTGACTTACCATATAAATTGATAGAGGCATGCAGAAGGCTGATGAATTTGATTTCTTTTCTTTTTTGTCTCAGCAACGCAGAGAGATTCTCCTCTGCAACACTGCCTCTGCTGGCCATGCAATATAATCTGCAGATGGAAAAGTCCACCGTTAGTCCATTATTAGAATTTGAATATTTCCAAACTCAAGCCAACACTACCAAATAAAATTATTTTCATAAAGCTATAACAATTAGTACAATGGAGTCTGTGATACTGTGAAAATTCAAAGTTCACTAAAAATTCTATTTTCCATTTTAATTTCAACCTAGCACACTTCTCTCAATCCTATGTCTCATTTGCTACCACTCTGTACACAACTCTAGCACCTATATGAGGACGTAGATAGAAAGATCTCTTTAGTAGCCAAGTGATAGCGTACCCTTCTCACTGGAATTCTTTAGGTTATGGTACCCCAATAGCAATTCAGTGATCTGGTAAGGTATGGGAGGAAGGCTTATGCTACAGTTAGTGGAAATAATAAAAACTATGAGTAACAGATTCTAACATCTTTATTTTAGCACATCCCTATCAGTTAACCAATATTGCTACCGCCTTGAAAAGTTAAATTTATGCGGAAGACCCCACTAAAAGGTCCTGAGAGCCATCAGATGTTATGAAATTATTTTAATGAGAGCAAAACAATTAAAAGCGAGTTTGACTTACCATATAAATTGATAGAGGCATGCAGAAGGCTGATGAATTTGATTTCTTTTTTTTTTTTCTCAGCAACACAGAGAGATTCTCCTCTGCAACACTGCCTCTGCTGGCCATGCAATATAATCTGCAGATGGAAAAGTCCACTGTTCGTCCATTATTAGAATTTGACTATTTCCAAACTCAAGCCAACATTACCAAATAAAATTATTTTCATTAAGCTATAACAATTAGTACAATGGAGTGTGTGATATTGTGAAAATTCAAAGTTCACTAAAAATTCTATTTTCCATTTTAATTTCAACCTAGCACACTTCTCTCAATCCTATGTCTCATTTGCTACCACTCTGTACACAACTCTAGCACCTATATGAGGACGTAGATAGAAAGATCTCTTTAGTAGCCAAGTGACAGCGTACCCTTCTCACTGGAATTCTTTAGGTTATGGTACCCCAATAGCAATTCAGTGATCTGGAAAGGTATGGGAGGAAGGCTTATGCTACAGTTAGTGGAAATAATAAAAACTATGAGTAACAGATTCTAACATCTTTATTTTAGCACATCCCTATCAGTTAACCAATATTGCTACCACCTTGAAAAGTTAAATTTATGCGGAAGACCCCACTAAAAGGTCCTGAGAGCCATCAGATGTTATGAAATTATTTTAATGAGAGCAAAACAATTAAAAGCGAGTTTGACTTACCATATAAATTGATAGAGGCATGCAGAAGGCTGATGAATTTGATTTCTTTTTTTTTTTCTCAGCAACACAGAGAGATTCTCCTCTGCAACACTGCCTCTGCTGGCCATGCAATATAATCTGCAGATGGAAAAGTCCACCGTTCGTCCATTATTAGAATTTGAATATTTCCAAACTCAAGCCAAAATTACCAAATAAAATTATTTTCATAAAGCTATAACAATTAGTACAATGGAGTGTGTGATATTGTGAAAATTCAAAGTTCACTAAAAATTCTATTTTCCATTTTAATTTCAACCTAGCACACTTCTCTCAATTCTATGTCTCATTTGCTACCACTCTGTACACAACTCTAGCACCTATATGAGGACGTAGATAGAAAGATCTCTTTAGTAGCCAAGTTACAGCGTACCCTTCTCACTGGAATTCTTTAGGTTATGGTACACCAATAGCAATTCAGTGACCTGGTAAGGTATGGGAGGAAGGCTTATGCTACAGTTAGTGGAAATAATAAAAACTATGAGTAACAGATTCTAACATCTTTATTTTAGCACATCCCTATCAGTTAACCAATATTGCTACCGCCTTGAAAAGTTAAATTTATGCGGAAGACCCCACTAAAAGGTCCTGAGAGCCATCAGATGTTATGAAATTATTTTAATGAGAGCAAAACAATTAAAAGCGAGTTTGACTTACCATATAAATTGATAGAGGCATGCAGAAGGCTGATGAATTTGATTTCTTTTTTGTCTCAGCAACGCATAGAGATTCTCCTCTGCAACACTGCCTCTGCTGGCCATTCAATATAATCTGCAGATGGAAAAGTCCACCGTTAGTCCATTATTAGAATTTGAATATTTCCAAACTCAAGCCAACACTACCAAATAAAATTATTTTCATAAAGATATAACAATTAGTACAATGGAGTCTGTGATACTGTGAAAATTCAAAGTTCACTAAAAATTCTATTTTCCATTTTAATTTCAACCTAGCACACTTCTCTCAATCCTATGTCTCATTTGCTACCACTCTGTACACAACTCTAGCACCTATATGAGGACGTAGATAGAAAGATCTCTTTAGTAGCCAAGTGACAGCGTACCCTTCTCACTGGAATTCTTTAGGTTATGGTACACCAATAGCAATTCAGTGATCTGGAAAGGTATGGGAGGAAGGCTTATGCTACAGTTAGTGGAAATAATAAAAACTATGAGTAACAGATTCTAACATCTTTATTTTAGCACATCCCTATCAGTTAACCAATATTGCTACCATCTTGAAAAGTTATATTTATGCGGAGGACCCCACTAAAAGGACCTGAGAGCCATCAGATGTTATGAACCTATTTTAATTAGAGCAAAACAATTAAAAGCGAGTTTGACTTACCATATAAATTGATAGAGGCATGCAGAAGGCTGATGAATTTGATTTCTTTTTTTTTTGTCTCAGCAACGCAGAGAGATTCTCCTCTGCAACACTGCCTCTGCTGGCCATGCAATATAATCTGCAGATGGAAAAGTCCACCGTTAGTCCATTATTAGAATTTGAATATTTCCAAACTCAAGCCAACACTACCAAATAAAATTATTTTCATAAAGCTATAACAATTAGTACAATGGAGTCTGTGATACTGTGAAAATTCAAAGTTCACTAAAAATTCTATTTTCCATTTTAATTTCAACCTAGCACACTTCTCTCAATCCTATGTCTCATTTGCTACCACTCTGTACACAACTCTAGCACCTATATGAGGACGTAGATAGAAAGATCTCTTAAGTAGCCAAGTGACAGCGAACCCTTCTCACTGGAATTCTTTAGGTTATGGTACCCCAATAGCAATTCAGTGACCTGGTAAGGTATGGGAGGAAGGCTTATGCTACAGTTAGTGGAAATAATAAAAACTATGAGTAACAGATTCTAACATCTTTATTTTAGCACATCCCTATCAGTTAACCAATATTGCTACCGCCTTGAAAAGTTAAATTTATGCGGAAGACCCCACTAAAAGGTCCTGAGAGCCATCAGATGTTATGAAATTATTTTAATGAGAGCAAAACAATTAAAAGCGAGTTTGACTTACCATATAAATTGATAGAGGCATGCAGAAGGCTGATGAATTTGATTGCTTTTTTTTTTTCTCAGCAACGCAGAGAGATTATCTTCTGCAACACTGCCTCTGCTGGCCATGCAATATAATCTGCAGATGGAAAAGTCCACCGTAAGTCCATTATTTGAATTTGAATATTTCCAAACTCAAGCCAACATTACCAAATAAAATTATTTTCATGAAGCTATAACAATTAGTACAATGAAGTGTGTGATATTGTGAAAATTCAAAGTTCACTAAAAATTCTATTTTCCATTTTAATTTCAACCTAGCACACTTCTCTCAATTCTATGTCTCATTTGCTACCACTCTGTACACAACTCTAGCACCTATATGAGGACGTAGATCGAAAGATCTCTTTAGTAGCCAAGTGACAGCGAACCCTTCTCACTGGAATTCTTTAGGTTATGGTACCCCAATAGCAATTCAGTGATCTGGTAAGGTATGGGAGGAAGGCTTATGCTACAGTTAGTGGAAATAATAAAAACTATGAGTAACAGATTCTAACATCTTTATTTTAGCACATCCCTATCAGTTAACCAATATTGCTACCGCCTTGAAAAGTTAAATTTATGCGGAAGACCCCACTAAAAGGTCCTGAGAGCCATCAGATGTTATGAAATTATTTTAATGAGAGCAAAACAATTAAAAGCGAGTTTGACTTACCATATAAATTGATAGAGGCATGCAGAAGGCTGATGAATTTGATTTCTTTTTTTTTTTTCTCAGCAACACAGAGAGATTCTCCTCTGCAACACTGCCTCTGCTGGCCATGCAATATAATCTGCAGATGGAAAAGTCCACTGTTCGTCCATTATTAGAATTTGACTATTTCCAAACTCAAGCCAACATTACCAAATAAAATTATTTTCATTAAGCTATAACAATTAGTACAATGGAGTGTGTGATATTGTGAAAATTCAAAGTTCACTAAAAATTCTATTTTCCATTTTAATTTCAACCTAGCACACTTCTCTCAATCCTATGTCTCATTTGCTACCACTCTGTACACAACTCTAGCACCTATATGAGGACGTAGATAGAAAGATCTCTTTAGTAGCCAAGTGACAGCGTACCCTTCTCACTGGAATTCTTTAGGTTATGGTACCCCAATAGCAATTCAGTGATCTGGAAAGGTATGGGAGGAAGGCTTATGCTACAGTTAGTGGAAATAATAAAAACTATGAGTAACAGATTATAACATCTTTATTTTAGCACATCCCTATCAGTTAACCAATATTGCTACCACCTTGAAAAGTTAAATTTATGCGGAAGACCCCACTAAAAGGTCCTGAGAGCCATCAGATGTTATGAAATTATTTTAATGAGAGCAAAACAATTAAAAGCGAGTTTGACTTACCATATAAATTGATAGAGGCATGCAGAAGGCTGATGAATTTGATTTCTTTTTTTTTTTCTCAGCAACACAGAGAGATTCTCCTCTGCAACACTGCCTCTGCTGGCCATGCAATATAATCTGCAGATGGAAAAGTCCACCGTTCGTCCATTATTAGAATTTGAATATTTCCAAACTCAAGCCAAAATTACCAAATAAAATTATTTTCATAAAGCTATAACAATTAGTACAATGGAGTGTGTGATATTGTGAAAATTCAAAGTTCACTAAAAATTCTATTTTCCATTTTAATTTCAACCTAGCACACTTCTCTCAATTCTATGTCTCATTTGCTACCACTCTGTACACAACTCTAGCACCTATATGAGGACGTAGATAGAAAGATCTCTTTAGTAGCCAAGTTACAGCGTACCCTTCTCACTGGAATTCTTTAGGTTATGGTACACCAATAGCAATTCAGTGACCTGGTAAGGTATGGGAGGAAGGCTTATGCTACAGTTAGTGGAAATAATAAAAACTATGAGTAACAGATTCTAACATCTTTATTTTAGCACATCCCTATCAGTTAACCAATATTGCTACCGCCTTGAAAAGTTAAATTTATGCGGAAGACCCCACTAAAAGGTCCTGAGAGCCATCAGATGTTATGAAATTATTTTAATGAGAGCAAAACAATTAAAAGAGAGTTTGACTTACCATATAAATTGATAGAGGCATGCAGAAGGCTGATGAATTTGATTTCTTTTTTGTCTCAGCAACGCATAGAGATTCTCCTCTGCAACACTGCCTCTGCTGGCCATTCAATATAATCTGCAGATGGAAAAGTCCACCGTTAGTCCATTATTAGAATTTGAATATTTCCAAACTCAAGCCAACACTACCAAATAAAATTATTTTCATAAAGATATAACAATTAGTACAATGGAGTCTGTGATACTGTGAAAATTCAAAGTTCACTAAAAATTCTATTTTCCATTTTAATTTCAACCTAGCACACTTCTCTCAATCCTATGTCTCATTTGCTACCACTCTGTACACAACTCTAGCACCTATATGAGGACGTAGATAGAAAGATCTCTTTAGTAGCCAAGTGACAGCGTACCCTTCTCACTGGAATTCTTTAGGTTATGGTACACCAATAGCAATTCAGTGATCTGGAAAGGTATGGGAGGAAGGCTTATGCTACAGTTAGTGGAAATAATAAAAACTATGAGTAACAGATTCTAACATCTTTATTTTAGCACATCCCTATCAGTTAACCAATATTGCTACCATCTTGAAAAGTTATATTTATGCGGAGGACCCCACTAAAAGGACCTGAGAGCCATCAGATGTTATGAACCTATTTTAATTAGAGCAAAACAATTAAAAGCGAGTTTGACTTACCATATAAATTGATAGAGGCATGCAGAAGGCTGATGAATTTGATTTCTTTTTTTTTTGTCTCAGCAACGCAGAGAGATTCTCCTCTGCAACACTGCCTCTGCTGGCCATGCAATATAATCTGCAGATGGAAAAGTCCACCGTTAGTCCATTATTAGAATTTGAATATTTCCAAACTCAAGCCAACACTACCAAATAAAATTATTTTCATAAAGCTATAACAATTAGTACAATGGAGTCTGTGATACTGTGAAAATTCAAAGTTCACTAAAAATTCTATTTTCCATTTTAATTTCAACCTAGCACACTTCTCTCAATCCTATGTCTCATTTGCTACCACTCTGTACACAACTCTAGCACCTATATGAGGACGTAGATAGAAAGATCTCTTAAGTAGCCAAGTGACAGCGAACCCTTCTCACTGGAATTCTTTAGGTTATGGTACCCCAATAGCAATTCAGTGACCTGGTAAGGTATGGGAGGAAGGCTTATGCTACAGTTAGTGGAAATAATAAAAACTATGAGTAACAGATTCTAACATCTTTATTTTAGCACATCCCTATCAGTTAACCAATATTGCTACCGCCTTGAAAAGTTAAATTTATGCGGAAGACCCCACTAAAAGGTCCTGAGAGCCATCAGATGTTATGAAATTATTTTAATGAGAGCAAAACAATTAAAAGCGAGTTTGACTTACCATATAAATTGATAGAGGCATGCAGAAGGCTGATGAATTTGATTGCTTTTTTTTTTTCTCAGCAACGCAGAGAGATTATCTTCTGCAACACTGCCTCTGCTGGCCATGCAATATAATCTGCAGATGGAAAAGTCCACCGTAAGTCCATTATTTGAATTTGAATATTTCCAAACTCAAGCCAACATTACCAAATAAAATTATTTTCATGAAGCTATAACAATTAGTACAATGAAGTGTGTGATATTGTGAAAATTCAAAGTTCACTAAAAATTCTATTTTCCATTTTAATTTCAACCTAGCACACTTCTCTCAATTCTATGTCTCATTTGCTACCACTCTGTACACAACTCTAGCACCTATATGAGGACGTAGATCGAAAGATCTCTTTAGTAGCCAAGTGACAGCGAACCCTTCTCACTGGAATTCTTTAGGTTATGGTACCCCAATAGCAATTCAGTGATCTGGTAAGTTAAGGGAGGAAGGCTTATGCTACAGTTAGTGGAAATAATAAAAACTATGAGTAACAGATTCTAACATCTTTATTTTAGCACATCCCTATCAGTTAACCAATATTGCTACCGCCTTGAAAAGTTAAATTTATGCGGAAGACCCCACTAAAAGTTCCTGAGAGCCATCAGATGTTATGAAATTATTTTAATGAGAGCAAAACAATTAAAAGCGAGTTTGACTTACCATATAAATTGATAGAGGCATGCAGAAGGCTGATGAATTTGATTTCTTTTTTTTTTTCTCAGCAACACAGAGATTCTCCTCTGCAACACTGCCTCTGCTGGCCATGCAATATAATCTGCAGATGGAAAAGTCCACCGTTCGTCCATTATTAGAATTTGAATATTTCCAAACTCAAGCCAACACTACCAAATAAAATTATTTTCATAAAGCTATAACAATTAGTACAATGGAGTCTGTGATACTGTGAAAATTGAAAGTTCACTAAAAATTCTATTTTCCATTTTAATTTCAACCTAGCACACTTCTCTCAATCCTATGTCTCATTTGCTACCACTCTGTACACAACTCTAGCACCTATATGAGGACGTAGATAGAAAGATCTCTTTAGTAGCCAAGTGATAGCGTACCCTTCTCACTGGAATTCTTTAGGTTATGGTACCCCAATAGCAATTCAGTGATCTGGTAAGGTATGGGAGGAAGGCTTATGCTACAGTTAGTGGAAATAATAAAAACTATGAGTAACAGATTCTAACATCTTTATTTTAGCACATCCCTATCAGTTAACCAATATTGCTACCATCTTGAAAAGTTATATTTATGCGGAGGACCCCACTAAAAGGACCTGAGAGCCATCAGATGTTATGAACCTATTTTAATTAGAGCAAAACAATTAAAAGCGAGTTTGACTTACCATATAAATTGATAGAGGCATGCAGAAGGCTGATGAATTTGATTTCTTTTTTTTTTGTCTCAGCAACGCAGAGAGATTCTCCTCTGCAACACTGCCTCTGCTGGCCATGCAATATAATCTGCAGATGGAAAAGTCCACCGTTAGTCCATTATTAGAATTTGAATATTTCCAAACTCAAGCCAAAATTACCAAATAAAATTATTTTCATAAAGCTATAACAATTAGTACAATGGAGTGTGTGATATTGTGAAAATTCAAAGTTCACTAAAAATTCTATTTTCCATTTTAATTTCAACCTAGCACACTTCTCTCAATTCTATGTCTCATTTGCTACCACTCTGTACACAACTCTAGCACCTATATGAGGACGTAGATAGAAAGATCTCTTTAGTAGCCAAGTTACAGCGTACCCTTCTCACTGGAATTCTTTAGGTTATGGTACACCAATAGCAATTCAGTGACCTGGTAAGGTATGGGAGGAAGGCTTATGCTACAGTTAGTGGAAATAATAAAAACTATGAGTAACAGATTCTAACATCTTTATTTTAGCACATCCCTATCAGTTAACCAATATTGCTACCGCCTTGAAAAGTTAAATTTATGCGGAAGACCCCACTAAAAGGTCCTGAGAGCCATCAGATGTTATGAAATTATTTTAATGAGAGCAAAACAATTAAAAGCGAGTTTGACTTACCATATAAATTGATAGAGGCATGCAGAAGGCTGATGAATTTGATTTCTTTTTTGTCTCAGCAACGCATAGAGATTCTCCTCTGCAACACTGCCTCTGCTGGCCATTCAATATAATCTGCAGATGGAAAAGTCCACCGTTAGTCCATTATTAGAATTTGAATATTTCCAAACTCAAGCCAACACTACCAAATAAAATTATTTTCATAAAGATATAACAATTAGTACAATGGAGTCTGTGATACTGTGAAAATTCAAAGTTCACTAAAAATTCTATTTTCCATTTTAATTTCAACCTAGCACACTTCTCTCAATCCTATGTCTCATTTGCTACCACTCTGTACACAACTCTAGCACCTATATGAGGACGTAGATAGAAAGATCTCTTTAGTAGCCAAGTGACAGCGTACCCTTCTCACTGGAATTCTTTAGGTTATGGTACACCAATAGCAATTCAGTGATCTGGAAAGGTATGGGAGGAAGGCTTATGCTACAGTTAGTGGAAATAATAAAAACTATGAGTAACAGATTCTAACATCTTTATTTTAGCACATCCCTATCAGTTAACCAATATTGCTACCATCTTGAAAAGTTATATTTATGCGGAGGACCCCACTAAAAGGACCTGAGAGCCATCAGATGTTATGAACCTATTTTAATTAGAGCAAAACAATTAAAAGCGAGTTTGACTTACCATATAAATTGATAGAGGCATGCAGAAGGCTGATGAATTTGATTTCTTTTTTTTTTGTCTCAGCAACGCAGAGAGATTCTCCTCTGCAACACTGCCTCTGCTGGCCATGCAATATAATCTGCAGATGGAAAAGTCCACCGTTAGTCCATTATTAGAATTTGAATATTTCCAAACTCAAGCCAACACTACCAAATAAAATTATTTTCATAAAGCTATAACAATTAGTACAATGGAGTCTGTGATACTGTGAAAATTCAAAGTTCACTAAAAATTCTATTTTCCATTTTAATTTCAACCTAGCACACTTCTCTCAATCCTATGTCTCATTTGCTACCACTCTGTACACAACTCTAGCACCTATATGAGGACGTAGATAGAAAGATCTCTTAAGTAGCCAAGTGACAGCGAACCCTTCTCACTGGAATTCTTTAGGTTATGGTACCCCAATAGCAATTCAGTGACCTGGTAAGGTATGGGAGGAAGGCTTATGCTACAGTTAGTGGAAATAATAAAAACTATGAGTAACAGATTCTAACATCTTTATTTTAGCACATCCCTATCAGTTAACCAATATTGCTACCGCCTTGAAAAGTTAAATTTATGCGGAAGACCCCACTAAAAGGTCCTGAGAGCCATCAGATGTTATGAAATTATTTTAATGAGAGCAAAACAATTAAAAGCGAGTTTGACTTACCATATAAATTGATAGAGGCATGCAGAAGGCTGATGAATTTGATTGCTTTTTTTTTTTCTCAGCAACGCAGAGAGATTATCTTCTGCAACACTGCCTCTGCTGGCCATGCAATATAATCTGCAGATGGAAAAGTCCACCGTAAGTCCATTATTTGAATTTGAATATTTCCAAACTCAAGCCAACATTACCAAATAAAATTATTTTCATGAAGCTATAACAATTAGTACAATGAAGTGTGTGATATTGTGAAAATTCAAAGTTCACTAAAAATTCTATTTTCCATTTTAATTTCAACCTAGCACACTTCTCTCAATTCTATGTCTCATTTGCTACCACTCTGTACACAACTCTAGCACCTATATGAGGACGTAGATCGAAAGATCTCTTTAGTAGCCAAGTGACAGCGAACCCTTCTCACTGGAATTCTTTAGGTTATGGTACCCCAATAGCAATTCAGTGATCTGGTAAGTTAAGGGAGGAAGGATTATGCTACAGTTAGTGGAAATAATAAAAACTATGAGTAACAGATTCTAACATCTTTATTTTAGCACATCCCTATCAGTTAACCAATATTGCTACAGCCTTGAAAAGTTAAATTTATGCGGAAGACCCCACTAAAAGGTCCTGAGAGCCATCAGATGTTATGAAATTATTTTAATGAGAGCAAAACAATTAAAAGCGAGTTTGACTTACCATATAAATTGATAGAGGCATGCAGAAGGCTGATGAATTTGATTTCTTTTCTTTTTTGTCTCAGCAACGCAGAGAGATTCTCCTCTGCAACACTGCCTCTGCTGGCCATGCAATATAATCTGCAGATGTAAAAGTCCACCGTTAGTCCATTATTTGAATTTGAATATTTCCAAACTCAAGCCAACACTACCAAATAAAATTATTTTCATAAAGCTATAACAATTAGTACAATGGAGTCTGTGATACTGTGAAAATTCAAAGTTCACTAAAAATTCTATTTTCCATTTTAATTTCAACCTAGCACACTTCTCTCAATCCTATGTCTCATTTGCTACCACTCTGTACACAACTCTAGCACCTATATGAGGACGTAGATAGAAAGATCTCTTTAGTAGCCAAGTGATAGCGTACCCTTCTCACTGGAATTCTTTAGGTTATGGTACCCCAATAGCAATTCAGTGATCTGGTAAGGTATGGGAGGAAGGCTTATGCTACAGTTAGTGGAAATAATAAAAACTATGAGTAACAGATTCTAACATCTTTATTTTAGCACATCCCTATCAGTTAACCAATATTGCTACCGCCTTGAAAAGTTAAATTTATGCGGAAGACCCCACTAAAAGTTCCTGAGAGCCATCAGATGTTATGAAATTATTTTAATGAGAGCAAAACAATTAAAAGCGAGTTTGACTTACCATATAAATTGATAGAGGCATGCAGAAGGCTGATGAATGATTTCTTTTTTTTTTTCTCAGCAACACAGAGATTCTCCTCTGCAACACTGCCTCTGCTGGCCATGCAATATAATCTGCAGATGGAAAAGTCCACTGTTCGTCCATTATTAGAATTTGAATAATTCCAAACTCAAGCCAACATTACCAAATAAAATTATTTTCATTAAGCTATAACAATTAGTACAATGGAGTGTGTGATATTGTTAAAATTCAAAGTTCACTAAAAATTCTATTTTCCATTTTAATTTCAACCTAGCACACTTCTCTCAATCCTATGTCTCATTTGCTACCACTCTGTACACAACTCTAGCACCTATATGAGGACGTAGATAGAAAGATCTCTTTAGTAGCCAAGTGACAGCGTACCCTTCTCACTGGAATTCTTTAGGTTATGGTACCCCAATAGCAATTCAGTGATCTGGAAAGGTATGGGAGGAAGGCTTATGCTACAGTTAGTGGAAATAATAAAAACTATGAGTAACAGATTCTAACATCTTTATTTTAGCACATCCCTATCAGTTAACCAATATTGCTACCACCTTGAAAAGTTAAATTTATGCGGAAGACCCCACTAAAAGGTCCTGAGAGCCATCAGATGTTATGAAAATATTTTAATGAGAGCAAAACAATTAAAAGCGAGTTTGACTTACCATATAAATTGATAGAGGCATGCAGAAGGCTGATGAATTTGATTTCTTTTCTTTTTTGTCTCAGCAACGCAGAGAGATTCTCCTCTGCAACACTGCCTCTGCTGGCCATGCAATATAATCTGCAGATGGAAAAGTCCACCGTTAGTCCATTATTAGAATTTGAATATTTCCAAACTCAAGCCAACACTACCAAATAAAATTATTTTCATAAAGCTATAACAATTAGTACAATGGAGTCTGTGATACTGTGAAAATTCAAAGTTCACTAAAAATTCTATTTTCCATTTTAATTTCAACCTAGCACACTTCTCTCAATCCTATGTCTCATTTGCTACCACTCTGTACACAACTCTAGCACCTATATGAGGACGTAGATAGAAAGATCTCTTTAGTAGCCAAGTGACAGCGTACCCTTCTCACTGGAATTCTTTAGGTTATGGTACCCCAATAGCAATTCAGTGATCTGGAAAGGTATGGGAGGAAGGCTTATGCTACAGTTAGTGGAAATAATAAAAACTATGAGCAACAGATTCTAACATCTTTATTTTAGCACATCCCTATCAGTTAACCAATATTGCTACCACCTTGAAAAGTTAAATTTATGCGGAAGACCCCACTAAAAGGTCCTGAGAGCCATCAGATGTTATGAAATTATTTTAATGAGAGCAAAACAATTAAAAGCGAGTTTGACTTACCATATAAATTGATAGAGGCATG
The DNA here is from genome assembly GCF_964204655.1 of Triturus cristatus. Lineage (NCBI taxonomy): Eukaryota > Metazoa > Chordata > Amphibia > Caudata > Salamandridae > Triturus > Triturus cristatus. Next base: position 1,008,790,019 of record NC_140587.1, on the reverse strand, counting down.
CAGAAGGCTGATGAATTTGATTTCTTTTTTTTTTTCTCAGCAACACAGAGAGATTCTCCTCTGCAACACTGCCTCTGCTGGCCAAGCAATATAATCTGCAGATGGAAAAGTCCACCGTTCGTCCATTATTAGAATTTGAATATTTCCAAACTCAAGCCAACATTACCAAATAAAATTATTTTCATAAAGCTATAACAATTAGTACAATGGAGTGTGTGATATTGTGAAAATTCAAAGTTCACTAAAAATTCTATTTTCCATTTTAATTTCAACCTAGCACACTTCTCTCAATTCTATGTCTCATTTGCTACCACTCTGTACACAACTCTAGCACCTATATGAGGACGTAGATAGAAAGATCTCTTTAGTAGCCAAGTTACAGCGTACCCTTCTCACTGGAATTCTTTAGGTTATGGTACACCAATAGCAATTCAGTGACCTGGTAAGGTATGGGAGGAAGGCTTATGCTACAGTTAGTGGAAATAATAAAAACTATGAGTAACAGATTCTAACATCTTTATTTTAGCACCTCCCTATCAGTTAACCAATATTGCTACCGCCTTGAAAAGTTAAATTTATGCGGAAGACCCCACTAAAAGGTCCTGAGAGCCATCAGATGTTATGAAATTATTTTAATGAGAGCAAAACAATTAAAAGCGAGTTTGACTTACCATATAAATTGATAGAGGCATGCAGAAGGCTGATGAATTTGATTTCTTTTTTTTTTGTCTCAGCAACGCAGAGAGATTCTCCTCTGCAACACTGCCTCTGCTGGCCATTCAATATAATCTGCAGATGGAAAAGTCCACCGTAAGTCCATTATTAGAATTTGAATATTTCCAAACTCAAGCCAACACTACCAAATAAAATTATTTTCATAAAGCTATAACAATTAGTACAATGGAGTCTGTGATACTGTGAAAATTCAAAGTTCACTAAAAATTCTATTTTCCATTTTAATTTCAACCTAGCACACTTCTCTCAATCCTATGTCTCATTTGCTACCACTCTGTACACAACTCTAGCACCTATATGAGGACGTAGATAGAAAGATCTCTTTAGTAGCCAAGTGATAGCGTACCCTTCTCACTGGAATTCTTTAGGTTATGGTACCCCAATAGCAATTCAGTGATCTGGTAAGGTATGGGAGGAAGGCTTATGCTACAGTTAGTGGAAATAATAAAAACTATGAGTAACAGATTCTAACATCTTTATTTTAGCACATCCCTATCAGTTAACCAATATTGCTACCGCCTTGAAAAGTTAAATTTATGCGGAAGACCCCACTAAAAGGTCCTGAGAGCCATCAGATGTTATGAAAATATTTTAATGAGAGCAAAACAATTAAAAGCGAGTTTGACTTACCATATAAATTGATAGAGGCATGCAGAAGGCTGATGAATTTGATTTCTTTTCTTTTTTGTCTCAGCAACGCAGAGAGATTCTCCTCTGCAACACTGCCTCTGCTGGCCATGCAATATAATCTGCAGATGGAAAAGTCCACCGTTAGTCCATTATTAGAATTTGAATATTTCCAAACTCAAGCCAACACTACCAAATAAAATTATTTTCATAAAGCTATAACAATTAGTACAATGGAGTCTGTGATACTGTGAAAATTCAAAGTTCACTAAAAATTCTATTTTCCATTTTAATTTCAACCTAGCACACTTCTCTCAATCCTATGTCTCATTTGCTACCACTCTGTACACAACTCTAGCACCTATATGAGGACGTAGATAGAAAGATCTCTTTAGTAGCCAAGTGACAGCGTACCCTTCTCACTGGAATTCTTTAGGTTATGGTACCCCAATAGCAATTCAGTGATCTGGAAAGGTATGGGAGGAAGGCTTATGCTACAGTTAGTGGAAATAATAAAAACTATGAGCAACAGATTCTAACATCTTTATTTTAGCACATCCCTATCAGTTAACCAATATTGCTACCACCTTGAAAAGTTAAATTTATGCGGAAGACCCCACTAAAAGGTCCTGAGAGCCATCAGATGTTATGAAATTATTTTAATGAGAGCAAAACAATTAAAAGCGAGTTTGACTTACCATATAAATTGATAGAGGCATGCAGAAGGCTGATGAATTTGATTTCTTTTTTTTTTTCTCAGCAACACAGAGAGATTCTCCTCTGCAACACTGCCTCTGCTGGCCAAGCAATATAATCTGCAGATGGAAAAGTCCACCGTAAGTCCATTATTAGAATTTGAATATTTCCAAACTCAAGCCAACACTACCAAATAAAATTATTTTCATAAAGCTATAACAATTAGTACAATGGAGTCTGTGATACTGTGAAAATTCAAAGTTCACTAAAAATTCTATTTTCCATTTTAATTTCAACCTAGCACACTTCTCTCAATCCTATGTCTCATTTGCTACCACTCTGTACACAACTCTAGCACCTATATGAGGACGTAGATCGAAAGATCTCTTTAGTAGCCAAGTGACAGCGAACCCTTCTCACTGGAATTCTTTAGGTTATGGTACCCCAATAGCAATTCAGTGATCTGGTAAGTTAAGGGAGGAAGGATTATGCTACAGTTAGTGGAAATAATAAAAACTATGAGTAACAGATTCTAACATCTTTATTTTAGCACATCCCTATCAGTTAACCAATATTGCTACCGCCTTGAAAAGTTAAATTTATGCGGAAGACCCCACTAAAAGGTCCTGAGAGCCATCAGATGTTATGAAATTATTTTAATGAGAGCAAAACAATTAAAAGCGAGTTTGACTTACCATATAAATTGATAGAGGCATGCAGAAGGCTGATGAATTTGATTTTTCTTTTTTTCTCAGCAACGCAGAGAGATTATCCTCTGCAACACTGCCTCTGCTGGCCATGCAATATAATCTGCAGATGGAAAAGTCCACCGTAAGTCCATTATTTGAATTTGAATATTTCCAAACTCAAGCCAACATTACCAAATAAAATTATTTTCATGAAGCTATAACAATTAGTACAATGAAGTGTGTGATATTGTGAAAATTCAAAGTTCACTAAAAATTCTATTTTCCATTTTAATTTCAACCTAGCAAACTTCTCTCAATCCTATGTCTCATTTGCTACCACTCTGTACACAACTCTAGCACCTATATGAGGACGTAGATAGAAAGATCTCTTTAGTAGCCAAGTGACAGCGTACCCTTCTCACTGGAATTCTTTAGGTTATGGTACCCCAATAGCAATTCAGTGATCTGGAAAGGTATGGGAGGAAGGCTTATGCTACAGTTAGTGGAAATAATAAAAACTATGAGTAACAGATTCTAACATCTTTATTTTAGCACATCCCTATCAGTTAACCAATATTGCTACCGCCTTGAAAAGTTATATTTATGCGGAAGACCCCACTAAAAGGTCCTGAGAGCCATCAGATGTTATGAAATTATTTTAATGAGAGCAAAACAATTAAAAGCGAGTTTGACTTACCATATAAATTGATAGAGGCATGCAGAAGGCTGATGAATTTGATTTATTTTCTTTTTTGTCTCAGCAACGCAGAGAGATTCTCCTCTGCAACACTGCCTCTGCTGGCCATGCAATATAATCTGCAGATGGAAAAGTCCACCGTTAGTCCATTATTAGAATTTGAATATTTCCAAACTCAAGCCAACACTACCAAATAAAATTATTTTCATAAAGCTATAACAATTAGTACAATGGAGTCTGTGATACTGTGAAAATTCAAAGTTCACTAAAAATTCTATTTTCCATTTTAATTTCAACCTAGCACACTTCTCTCAATCCTATGTCTCATTTGCTACCACTCTGTACACAACTCTAGCACCTATATGAGGACGTAGATAGAAAGATCTCTTTAGTAGCCAAGTTACAGCGTACCCTTCTCACTGGAATTCTTTAGGTTATGGTACACCAATAGCAATTCAGTGATCTGGTAAGTTAAGGGAGTAAGGCTTATGCTACAGTTAGTGGAAATAATAAAAACTATGAGTAACAGATTCTAACATCTTTATTTTAGCACATCCCTATCAGTTAACCAATATTGCTACCATCTTGAAAAGTTATATTTATGCGGAGGACCCCACTAAAAGGTCCTGAGAGCCATCAGATGTTATGAACCTATTTTAATTAGAGCAAAACAATTAAAAGCGAGTTTGACTTACCATATAAATTGATAGAGGCATGCAGAAGGCTGATGAATTTGATTTCTTTTTTTTTTGTCTCAGCAACGCAGAGAGATTCTCCTCTGCAACACTGCCTCTGCTGGCCATGCAATATAATCTGCAGATGTAAAAGTCCACCGTTAGTCCATTATTAGAATTTGAATGTTTCCAAACTCAAGCCAACATTACCAAATAAAATTATTTTCATTAAGCTATAACAATTAGTACAATGGAGTGTGTGATATTGTGAAAATTCAAAGTTCACTAAAAATTCTATTTTCCATTTTAATTTCAACCTAGCACACTTCTCTCAATCCTATGTCTCATTTGCTACCACTCTGTACACAACTCTAGCACCTATATGAGGACGTAGATAGAAAGATCTCTTTAGTAGCCAAGTGACAGCGTACCCTTCTCACTGGAATTCTTTAGGTTATGGTACCCCAATAGCAATTCAGTGATCTGGAAAGGTATGGGAGGAAGGCTTATGCTACAGTTAGTGGAAATAATAAAAACTATGAGTAACAGATTCTAACATCTTTATTTTAGCACATCCCTATCAGTTAACCAATATTGCTACCGCCTTGAAAAGTTAAATTTATGCGGAAGACCCCACTAAAAGGTCCTGAGAGCCATCAGATGTTATGAAATTATTTTAATGAGAGCAAAACAATTAAAAGCGAGTTTGACTTACCATATAAATTGATAGAGGCATGCAGAAGGCTGATGAATTGGATTTCTTTTCTTTTTTTCTCAGCAACGCAGAGAGATTATCCTCTGCAACACTGCCTCTGCTGGCCATGCAATATAATCTGCAGATGGAAAAGTCCACCGTAAGTCCATTATTTGAATTTGAATATTTCCAAACTCAAGCCAACATTACCAAATAAAATTATTTTCATGAAGCTATAACAATTAGTACAATGAAGTGTGTGATATTGTGAAAATTCAAAGTTCACTAAAAATTCTATTTTCCATTTTAATTTCAACCTAGCACACTTCTCTCAATCCTATGTCTCATTTGCTACCACTATGTACACAACTCTAGCACCTATATGAGGACGTAGATAGAAAGATCTCTTTAGTAGCCAAGTGACAGCGTACCCTTCTCACTGGAATTCTTTAGGTTATGGTACCCCAATAGCAATTCAGTGATCTGGAAAGGTATGGGAGGAAGGCTTATGCTACAGTTAGTGGAAATAATAAAAACTATGAGTAACAGATTCTAACATCTTTATTTTAGCACATCCCTATCAGTTAACCAATATTGCTACCGCCTTGAAAAGTTATATTTATGCGGAAGACCCCACTAAAAGGTCCTGAGAGCCATCAGATGTTATGAAATTATTTTAATGAGAGCAAAACAATTAAAAGCGAGTTTGACTTACCATATAAATTGATAGAGGCATGCAGAAGGCTGATGAATTTGATTTCTTTTTTTTTTCTCAGCAACGCAGAGAGATTATCCTCTGCAACACTGCCTCTGCTGGCCATGCAATATAATCTGCAGATGGAAAAGTCCACCGTAAGTCCATTATTTGAATTTGAATATTTCCAAACTCAAGCCAACATTACCAAATAAAATTATTTTCATGAAGCTATAACAATTAGTACAATGAAGTGTGTGATATTGTGAAAATTCAAAGTTCACTAAAAATTCTATTTTCCATTTTAATTTCAACCTAGCACACTTCTCTCAATTCTATGTCTCATTTGCTACCACTCTGTACACAACTCTAGCACCTATATGAGGACGTAGATAGAAAGATCTCTTTAGTAGCCAAGTGACAGCGTACCCTTCTCACTGGAATTCTTTAGGTTATGGTACACCAATAGCAATTCAGTGATCTGGAAAGGTATGGGAGGAAGGCTTATGCTACAGTTAGTGGAAATAATAAAAACTATGAGTAACAGATTCTAACATCTTTATTTTAGCACATCCCTATCAGTTAACCAATATTGCTACCGCCTTGAAAAGTTAAATTTATGCGGAAGACCCCACTAAAAGGTCCTGAGAGCCATCAGATGTTATGAAATTATTTTAAAGAGAGCAAAACAATTAAAAGCGAGTTTGACTTACCATATAAATTGATAGAGGCATGCAGAAGGCTGATGAATTTGATTTCTTTTTTTTTTTCTCAGCAACACAGAGAGATTCTCCTCTGCAACACTGCCTCTGCTGGCCATGCAATATAATCTGCAGATGGAAAAGTCCACTGTTCGTCCATTATTAGAATTTGAATATTTCCAAACTCAAGCCAACATTACCAAATAAAATTATTTTCATTAAGCTATAACAATTAGTACAATGGAGTGTGTGATATTGTGAAAATTCAAAGTTCACTAAAAATTCTATTTTCCATTTTAATTTCAACCTAGCACACTTCTCTCAATCCTATGTCTCATTTGCTACCACTCTGTACACAACTCTAGCACCTATATGAGGACGTAGATAGAAAGATCTCTTTAGTAGCCAAGTGACAGCGTACCCTTCTCACTGGAATTCTTTAGGTTATGGTACCCCAATAGCAATTCAGTGATCTGGAAAGGTATGGGAGGAAGGCTTATGCTACAGTTAGTGGAAATAATAAAAACTATGAGTAACAGATTCTAACATCTTTATTTTAGCACATCCCTATCAGTTAACCAATATTGCTACCACCTTGAAAAGTTAAATTTATGCGGAAGACCCCACTAAAAGGTCCTGAGAGCCATCAGATGTTATGAAATTATTTTAATGAGAGCAAAACAATTAAAAGCGAGTTTGACTTACCATATAAATTGATAGAGGCATGCAGAAGGCTGATGAATTTGATTTCTTTTTTTTTTTCTCAGCAACACAGAGAGATTCTCCTCTGCAACACTGCCTCTGCTGGCCATGCAATATAATCTGCAGATGGAAAAGTCCACCGTTCGTCCATTATTAGAATTTGAATATTTCCAAACTCAAGCCAACATTACCAAATAAAATTATTTTCATAAAGCTATAACAATTAGTACAATGGAGTGTGTGATATTGTGAAAATTCAAAGTTCACTAAAAATTCTATTTTCCATTTTAATTTCAACCTAGCACACTTCTCTCAATTCTATGTCTCATTTGCTACCACTCTGTACACAACTCTAGCACCTATATGAGGACGTAGATAGAAAGATCTCTTTAGTAGCCAAGTTACAGCGTACCCTTCTCACTGGAATTCTTTAGGTTATGGTACACCAATAGCAATTCAGTGACCTGGTAAGGTATGGGAGGAAGGCTTATGCTACAGTTAGTGGAAATAATAAAAACTATGAGTAACAGATTCTAACATCTTTATTTTAGCACATCCCTATCAGTTAACCAATATTGCTACCGCCTTGAAAAGTTAAATTTATGCGGAAGACCCCACTAAAAGGTCCTGAGAGCCATCAGATGTTATGAAATTATTTTAATGAGAGCAAAACAATTAAAAGCGAGTTTGACTTACCATATAAATTGATAGAGGCATGCAGAAGGCTGATGAATTTGATTTCTTTTCTTTTTTTCTCAGCAACGCAGAGAGATTCTCCTCTGCAACACTGCCTCTGCTGGCCATGCAATATAATCTGCAGATGGAAAAGTCCACCGTAAGTCCATTATTTGAATTTGAATATTTCCAAACTCAAGCCAACATTACCAAATAAAATTATTTTCATGAAGCTATAACAATTAGTACAATGAAGTGTGTGATATTGTGAAAATTCAAAGTTCACTAAAAATTCTATTTTCCATTTTAATTTCAACCTAGCACACTTCTCTCAATCCTATGTCTCATTTGCTACCACTCTGTACACAACTCTAGCACCTATATGAGGACGTAGATAGAAAGATCTCTTTAGTAGCCAAGTGACAGCGTACCCTTCTCACTGGAATTCTTTAGGTTATGGTACCCCAATAGCAATTCAGTGATCTGGAAAGGTATGGGAGGAAGGCTTATGCTACAGTTAGTGGAAATAATAAAAACTATGAGTAACAGATTCTAACATCTTTATTTTAGCACATCCCTATCAGTTAACCAATATTGCTACCATCTTGAAAAGTTATATTTATGCGGAGGACCCCACTAAAAGGTCCTGAGAGCCATCAGATGTTATGAACCTATTTTAATTAGAGCAAAACAATTAAAAGCGAGTTTGACTTACCATATAAATTGATAGAGGCATGCAGAAGGCTGATGAATTTGATTTCTTTTTTTTTTGTCTCAGCAACGCAGAGAGATTCTCCTCTGCAACACTGCCTCTGCTGGCCATGCAATATAATCTGCAGATGGAAAAGTCCACCGTTAGTCCATTATTAGAATTTGAATATTTCCAAACTCAAGCCAACACTACCAAATAAAATTATTTTCATAAAGCTATAACAATTAGTACAATGGAGTCTGTGATACTGTGAAAATTCAAAGTTCACTAAAAATTCTATTTTCCATTTTAATTTCAACCTAGCACACTTCTCTCAATTCTATGTCTCATTTGCTACCACTCTGTACACAACTTTAGCACCTATATGAGGACGTAGATAGAAAGATCTCTTTAGTAGCCAAGTTACAGCGTACCATTCTCACTGGAATTCTTTAGGTTATGGTACACCAATAGCAATTCAGTGACCTGGTAAGGTATGGGAGGAAGGCTTATGCTACAGTTAGTGGAAATAATAAAAACTATGAGTAACAGATTCTAACATCTTTATTTTAGCACATCCCTATCAGTTAACCAATATTGCTACCGCCTTGAAAAGTTAAATTTATGCGGAAGACCCCACTAAAAGGTCCTGAGAGCCATCAGATGTTATGAAATTATTTTAATGAGAGCAAAACAATTAAAAGCGAGTTTGACTTACCATATAAATTGATAGAGGCATGCAGAAGGCTGATGAATTTGATTTCTTTTTTTTTGTCTCAGCAACGCAGAGAGATTCTCCTCTGCAACACTGCCTCTGCTGGCCATGCAATATAATCTGCAGATTGAAAAGTCCACCGTAAGTCCATTATTAGAATTTGAATATTTCCAAACTCAAGCCAACACTACCAAATAAAATTATTTTCATAAAGCTATAACAATTAGTACAATGGAGTCTGTGATACTGTGAAAATTCAAAGTTCACTAAAAATTCTATTTTCCATTTTAATTTCAACCTAGCACACTTCTCTCAATCCTATGTCTCATTTGCTACCACTCTGTACACAACTCTAGCACCTATATGAGGACGTAGATAGAAAGATCTCTTTAGTAGCCAAGTGACAGCGTACCCTTCTCACTGGAATTCTTTAGGTTATGGTACCCCAATAGCAATTCAGTGATCTGGAAAGGTATGGGAGGAAGGCTTATGCTACAGTTAGTGGAAATAATAAAAACTATGAGTAACAGATTCTAACATCTTTATTTTAGCACATCCCTATCAGTTAACCAATATTGCTACCGCCTTGAAAAGTTAAATTTATGCGGAAGACCCCACTAAAAGGTCCTGAGAGCCATCAGATGTTATGAAATTATTTTAATGAGAGCAAAACAATTAAAAGCGAGTTTGACTTACCATATAAATTGATAGAGGCATGCAGAAGGCTGATGAATTTGATTTCTTTTCTTTTTTTCTCAGCAACGCAGAGAGATTATCCTCTGCAACACTGCCTCTGCTGGCCATGCAATATAATCTGCAGATGGAAAAGTCCACCGTAAGTCCATTATTTGAATTTGAATATTTCCAAACTCAAGCCAACATTACCAAATAAAATTATTTTCATGAAGCTATAACAATTAGTACAATGAAGTGTGTGATATTGTGAAAATTCAAAGTTCACTAAAAATTCTATTTTCCATTTTAATTTCAACCTAGCACACTTCTCTCAATCCTATGTCTCATTTGCTACCACTCTGTACACAACTCTAGCACCTATATGAGGACGTAGATAGAAAGATCTCTTTAGTAGCCAAGTGACAGCGTACCCTTCTCACTGGAATTCTTTAGGTTATGGTACCCCAATAGCAATTCAGTGATCTGGAAAGGTATGGGAGGAAGGCTTATGCTACAGTTAGTGGAAATAATAAAAACTATGAGTAACAGATTCTAACATCTTTATTTTAGCACATCCCTATCAGTTAACCAATATTGCTACCGCCTTGAAAAGTTATATTTATGCGGAAGACCCCACTAAAAGGTCCTGAGAGCCATCAGATGTTATGAAATTATTTTAATGAGAGCAAAACAATTAAAAGCGAGTTTGACTTACCATATAAATTGATAGAGGCATGCAGAAGGCTGATGAATTTGATTTCTTTTTTTTTTTCTCAGCAACGCAGAGAGATTATCCTCTGCAACACTGCCTCTGCTGGCCATGCAATATAATCTGCAGATGGAAAAGTCCACCGTAAGTCCATTATTTGAATTTGAATATTTCCAAACTCAAGCCAACATTACCAAATAAAATTATTTTCATGAAGCTATAACAATTAGTACAATGAAGTGTGTGATATTGTGAAAATTCAAAGTTCACTAAAAATTCTATTTTCCATTTTAATTTCAACCTAGCACACTTCTCTCAATTCTATGTCTCATTTTCTACCACTCTGTACACAACTCTAGCATCTATATGAGGACGTAGATAGAAAGATCTCTTTAGTAGCCAAGTGACAGCGTACCCTTCTCACTGGAATTCTTTAGGTTATGGTACACCAATAGCAATTCAGTGATCTGGAAAGGTATGGGAGGAAGGCTTATGCTACAGTTAGTGGAAATAATAAAAACTATGAGTAACAGATTCTAACATCTTTATTTTAGCACATCCCTATCAGTTAACCAATATTGCTACCGCCTTGAAAAGTTAAATTTATGCGGAAGACCCCACTAAAAGGTCCTGAGAGCCATCAGATGTTATGAAATTATTTTAAAGAGAGCAAAACAATTAAAAGCGAGTTTGACTTACCATATAAATTGATAGAGGCATGCAGAAGGCTGATGAATTTGATTTCTTTTTTTTTTCTCAGCAACACAGAGAGATTCTCCTCTGCAACACTGCCTCTGCTGGCCATGCAATATAATCTGCAGATGGAAAAGTCCACTGTTCGTCCATTATTAGAATTTGAATATTTCCAAACTCAAGCCAACATTACCAAATAAAATTATTTTCATTAAGCTATAACAATTAGTACAATGGAGTGTGTGATATTGTGAAAATTAAAAGTTCACTAAAAATTCTATTTTCCATTTTAATTTCAACCTAGCACACTTCTCTCAATCCTATGTCTCATTTGCTACCACTCTGTACACAACTCTAGCACCTATATGAGGACGTAGATAGAAAGATCTCTTTAGTAGCCAAGTGACAGCGTACCCTTCTCACTGGAATTCTTTAGGTTATGGTACCCCAATAGCAATTCAGTGATCTGGAAAGGTATGGGAGGAAGGCTTATGCTACAGTTAGTGGAAATAATAAAAACTATGAGTAACAGATTCTAACATCTTTATTTTAGCACATCCCTATCAGTTAACCAATATTGCTACCACCTTGAAAAGTTAAATTTATGCGGAAGACCCCACTAAAAGGTCCTGAGAGCCATCAGATGTTATGAAATTATTTTAATGAGAGCAAAACAATTAAAAGCGAGTTTGACTTACCATATAAATTGATAGAGGCATGCAGAAGGCTGATGAATTTGATTTCTTTTTTTTTTTCTCAGCAACACAGAGAGATTCTCCTCTGCAACACTGCCTCTGCTGGCCATGCAATATAATCTGCAGATGGAAAAGTCCACCGTTCGTCCATTATTAGAATTTGAATATTTCCAAACTCAAGCCAACATTACCAAATAAAATTATTTTCATAAAGCTATAACAATTAGTACAATGGAGTGTGTGATATTGTGAAAATTCAAAGTTCACTAAAAATTCTATTTTCCATTTTAATTTCAACCTAGCACACTTCTCTCAATTCTATGTCTCATTTGCTACCACTCTGTACACAACTCTAGCACCTATATGAGGACGTAGATAGAAAGATCTCTTTAGTAGCCAAGTTACAGCGTACCCTTCTCACTGGAATTCTTTAGGTTATGGTACACCAATAGCAATTCAGTGACCTGGTAAGGTATGGGAGGAAGGCTTATGCTACAGTTAGTGGAAATAATAAAAACTATGAGTAACAGATTCTAACATCTTTATTTTAGCACATCCCTATCAGTTAACCAATATTGCTACCGCCTTGAAAAGTTAAATTTATGCGGAAGACCCCACTAAAAGGTCCTGAGAGCCATCAGATGTTATGAAATTATTTTAATGAGAGCAAAACAATTAAAAGCGAGTTTGACTTACCATATAAATTGATAGAGGCATGCAGAAGGCTGATGAATTTGATTTCTTTTCTTTTTTTCTCAGCAACGCAGAGAGATTCTCCTCTGCAACACTGCCTCTGCTGGCCATGCAATATAATCTGCAGATGGAAAAGTCCACCGTAAGTCCATTATTTGAATTTGAATATTTCCAAACTCAAGCCAACATTACCAAATAAAATTATTTTCATGAAGCTATAACAATTAGTACAATGAAGTGTGTGATATTGTGAAAATTCAAAGTTCACTAAAAATTCTATTTTCCATTTTAATTTCAACCTAGCACACTTCTCTCAATCCTATGTCTCATTTGCTACCACTCTGTACACAACTCTAGCACCTATATGAGGACGTAGATAGAAAGATCTCTTTAGTAGCCAAGTGACAGCGTACCCTTCTCACTGGAATTCTTTAGGTTATGGTACCCCAATAGCAATTCAGTGATCTGGAAAGGTATGGGAGGAAGGCTTATGCTACAGTTAGTGGAAATAATAAAAACTATGAGTAACAGATTCTAACATCTTTATTTTAGCACATCCCTATCAGTTAACCAATATTGCTACCATCTTGAAAAGTTATATTTATGCGGAGGACCCCACTAAAAGGTCCTGAGAGCCATCAGATGTTATGAACCTATTTTAATTAGAGCAAAACAATTAAAAGCGAGTTTGACTTACCATATAAATTGATAGAGGCATGCAGAAGGCTGATGAATTTGATTTCTTTTTTTTTTGTCTCAGCAACGCAGAGAGATTCTCCTCTGCAACACTGCCTCTGCTGGCCATGCAATATAATCTGCAGATGGAAAAGTCCACCGTTAGTCCATTATTAGAATTTGAATATTTCCAAACTCAAGCCAACACTACCAAATAAAATTATTTTCATAAAGCTATAACAATTAGTACAATGGAGTCTGTGATACTGTGAAAATTCAAAGTTCACTAAAAATTCTATTTTCCATTTTAATTTCAACCTAGCACACTTCTCTCAATTCTATGTCTCATTTGCTACCACTCTGTACACAACTCTAGCACCTATATGAGGACGTAGATAGAAAGATCTCTTTAGTAGCCAAGTTACAGCGTACCCTTCTCACTGGAATTCTTTAGGTTATGGTACACCAATAGCAATTCAGTGACCTGGTAAGGTATGGGAGGAAGGCTTATGCTACAGTTAGTGGAAATAATAAAAACTATGAGTAACAGATTCTAACATCTTTATTTTAGCACATCCCTATCAGTTAACCAATATTGCTACCGCCTTGAAAAGTTAAATTTATGCGGAAGACCCCACTAAAAGGTCCTGAGAGCCATCAGATGTTATGAAATTATTTTAATGAGAGCAAAACAATTAAAAGCGAGTTTGACTTACCATATAAATTGATAGAGGCATGCAGAAGGCTGATGAATTTGATTTCTTTTTTTTTTTCTCAGCAACGCAGAGAGATTCTCCTCTGCAACACTGCCTCTGCTGGCCATGCAATATAATCTGCAGATGGAAAAGTCCACCGTAAGTCCATTATTAGAATTTGAATATTTCCAAACTCAAGCCAACACTACCAAATAAAATTATTTTCATAAAGCTATAACAATTAGTACAATGGAGTCTGTGATACTGTGAAAATTCAAAGTTCACTAAAAATTCTATTTTCCATTTTAATTTCAACCTAGCACACTTCTCTCAATCCTATGTCTCATTTGCTACCACTCTGTACACAACTCTAGCACCTATATGAGGACGTAGATAGAAAGATCTCTTTAGTAGCCAAGTTACAGCGTACCCTTCTCACTGGAATTCTTTAGGTTATGGTACACCAATAGCAATTCAGTGATCTGGTAAGTTAAGGGAGTAAGGCTTATGCTACAGTTAGTGGAAATAATAAAAACTATGAGTAACAGATTCTAACATCTTTATTTTAGCACATCCCTATCAGTTAACCAATATTGCTACCATCTTGAAAAGTTATATTTATGCGGAGGACCCCACTAAAAGGTCCTGAGAGCCATCAGATGTTATGAACCTATTTTAATTAGAGCAACACAATTAAAAGCGAGTTTGACTTACCATATAAATTGATAGAGGCATGCAGAAGGCTGATGAATTTGATTTCTTTTTTTTTGTCTCAGCAACGCAGAGAGATTCTCCTCTGCAACACTGCCTCTGCTGGCCATGCAATATAATCTGCAGATGGAAAAGTCCACCGTTAGTCCATTATTAGAATTTGAATATTTCCAAACTCAAGCCAACATTACCAAATAAAATTATTTTCATTAAGCTATAACAATTAGTACAATGGAGTGTGTGATATTGTGAAAATTCAAAGTTCACTAAAAATTCTATTTTCCATTTTAATTTCAACCTAGCACACTTCTCTCAATCCTATGTCTCATTTGCTACCACTCTGTACACAACTCTAGCACCTATATGAGGACGTAGATAGAAAGATCTCTTTAGTAGCCAAGTGACAGCGTACCCTTCTCACTGGAATTCTTTAGGTTATGGTACCCCAATAGCAATTCAGTGATCTGGAAAGGTATGGGAGGAAGGCTTATGCTACAGTTAGTGGAAATAATAAAAACTATGAGTAACAGATTCTAACATCTTTATTTTAGCACATCCCTATCAGTTAACCAATATTGCTACCACCTTGAAAAGTTAAATTTATGCGGAAGACCCCACTAAAAGGTCCTGAGAGCCATCAGATGTTATGAAATTATTTTAATGAGAGCAAAACAATTAAAAGCGAGTTTGACTTACCATATAAATTGATAGAGGCATGCAGAAGGCTGATGAATTTGATTTCTTTTCTTTTTTCTCAGCAACACAGAGAGATTCTCCTCTGCAACACTGCCTCTGCTGGCCATGCAATATAATCTGCAGATGGAAAAGTCCACCGTTCGTCCATTATTAGAATTTGAATATTTCCAAACTCAAGCCAACACTACCAAATAAAATTATTTTCATAAAGCTATAACAATTAGTACAATGGAGTCTGTGATACTGTGAAAATTCAAAGTTCACTAAAAATTCTATTTTCCATTTTAATTTCAACCTAGCACACTTCTCTCAATCCTATGTCTCATTTGCTACCACTCTGTACACAACTCTAGCACCTATAGGAGGACGTAGATAGAAAGATCTCTTTAGAAGCCAAGTGACAGCGTACCCTTCTCACTGGAATTCTTTAGGTTATGGTACCCCAATAGCAATTCAGTGATCTGGAAAGGTATGGGAGGAAGGCTTATGATACAGTTAGTGGAAATAATAAAAACTATGAGTAACAGATTCTAACATCTTTATTTTAGCACATCCCTATCAGTTAACCAATATTGCTACCGCCTTGAAAAGTTAAATTTATGCGGAAGACCCCACTAAAAGGTCCTGAGAGCCATCAGATGTTATGAAATTATTTTAATGAGAGCAAAACAATTAAAAGCGAGTTTGACTTACCATATAAATTGATAGAGGCATGCAGAAGGCTGATGAATTTGATTTCTTTTCTTTTTTTCTCAGCAACGCAGAGAGATTATCCTCTGCAACACTGCCTCTGCTGGCCATGCAATATAATCTGCAGATGGAAAAGTCCACCGTAAGTCCATTATTTGAATTTGAATATTTCCAAACTCAAGCCAACATTACCAAATAAAATTATTTTCATGAAGCTATAACAATTAGTACAATGAAGTGTGTGATATTGTGAAAATTCAAAGTTCACTAAAAATTCTATTTTCCATTTTAATTTCAACCTAGCACACTTCTCTCAATCCTATGTCTCATTTGCTACCACTCTGTACACAACTCTAGCACCTATATGAGGACGTAGATAGAAAGATCTCTTTAGTAGCCAAGTGACAGCGTACCCTTCTCACTGGAATTCTTTAGGTTATGGTACCCCAATAGCAATTCAGTGATCTGGAAAGGTATGGGAGGAAGGCTTATGCTACAGTTAGTGGAAATAATAAAAACTATGAGTAACAGATTCTAACATCTTTATTTTAGCACATCCCTATCAGTTAACCAATATTGCTACCGCCTTGAAAAGTTATATTTATGCGGAAGACCCCACTAAAAGGTCCTGAGAGCCATCAGATGTTATGAAATTATTTTAATGAGAGCAAAACAATTAAAAGCGAGTTTGACTTACCATATAAATTGATAGAGGCATGCAGAAGGCTGATGAATTTGATTTCTTTTTTTTTTCTCAGCAACGCAGAGAGATTATCCTCTGCAACACTGCCTCTGCTGGCCATGCAATATAATCTGCAGATGGAAAAGTCCACCGTAAGTCCATTATTTGAATTTGAATATTTCCAAACTCAAGCCAACATTACCAAATAAAATTATTTTCATGAAGCTATAACAATTAGTACAATGAAGTGTGTGATATTGTGAAAATTCAAAGTTCACTAAAAATTCTATTTTCCATTTTAATTTCAACCTAGCACACTTCTCTCAATTCTATGTCTCATTTGCTACCACTCTGTACACAACTCTAGCACCTATATGAGGACGTAGATAGAAAGATCTCTTTAGTAGCCAAGTGACAGCGTACCCTTCTCACTGGAATTCTTTAGGTTATGGTACCCCAATAGCAATTCAGTGATCTGGAAAGGTATGGGAGGAAGGCTTATGCTACAGTTAGTGGAAATAATAAAAACTATGAGTAACAGATTCTAACATCTTTATTTTAGCACATCCCTATCAGTTAACCAATATTGCTACCGCCTTGAAAAGTTATATTTATGCGGAAGACCCCACTAAAAGGTCCTGAGAGCCATCAGATGTTATGAAATTATTTTAATGAGAGCAAAACAATTAAAAGCGAGTTTGACTTACCATATAAATTGATAGAGGCATGCAGAAGGCTGATGAATTTGATTTCTTTTTTTTTTGTCTCAGCAACGCAGAGAGATTCTCCTCTGCAACACTGCCTCTGCTGGCCATTCAATATAATCTGCAGATGGAAAAGTCCACCGTTAGTCCATTATTAGAATTTGAATATTTCCAAACTCAAGCCAACACTACCAAATAAAATTATTTTCATAAAGCTATAACAATTAGTACAATGGAGTCTGTGATACTGTGAAAATTCAAAGTTCACTAAAAATTCTATTTTCCATTTTAATTTCAACCTAGCACACTTCTCTCAATCCTATGTCTCATTTGCTACCACTCTGTACACAACTCTAGCACCTATATGAGGACGTAGATAGAAAGATCTCTTTAGTAGCCAAGTGACAGCGTACCCTTCTCACTGGAATTCTTTAGGTTATGGTACACCAATAGCAATTCAGTGATCTGGAAAGGTATGGGAGGAAGGCTTATGCTACAGTTAGTGGAAATAATAAAAACTATGAGTAACAGATTCTAACATCTTTATTTTAGCGCATCCCTATCAGTTAACCAATATTGCTACCGCCTTGAAAAGTTATATTTATGCGTAAGACCCCACTAAAAGGTCCTGAGAGCCATCAGATGTTATGAAAATATTTTAATGAGAGCAAAACAATTAAAAGCGAGTTTGACTTACCATATAAATTGATAGAGGCATGCAGAAGGCTGATGAATTTGATTTCTTTTTTTTTTTCTCAGCAACACAGAGAGATTCTCCTCTGCAACACTGCCTCTGCTGGCCATGCAATATAATCTGCAGATGGAAAAGTCCACCGTTCGTCCATTATTAGAATTTGAATATTTCCAAACTCAAGCCAACATTACCAAATAAAATTATTTTCATAAAGCTATAACAATTAGAACAATGGAGTGTGTGATATTGTGAAAATTCAAAGTTCACTAAAAATTCTATTTTCCATTTTAATTTCAACCTAGCACACTTCTCTCAATTCTATGTCTCATTTGCTACCACTCTGTACACAACTCTAGCACCTATATGAGGACGTAGATAGAAAGATCTCTTTAGTAGCCAAGTTACAGCGTACCCTTCTCACTGGAATTCTTTAGGTTATGGTACACCAATAGCAATTCAGTGACCTGGTAAGGTATGGGAGGAAGGCTTATGCTACAGTTAGTGGAAATAATAAAAACTATGAGTAACAGATTCTAACATCTTTATTTTAGCACATCCCTATCAGTTAACCAATATTGCTACCGCCTTGAAAAGTTAAATTTATGCGGAAGACCCCACTAAAAGGTCCTGAGAGCCATCAGATGTTATGAAATTATTTTAATGAGAGCAAAACAATTAAAAGCGAGTTTGACTTACCATATAAATTGATAGAGGCATGCAGAAGGCTGATGAATTTGATTTCTTTTTTTTTTGTCTCAGCAACGCAGAGAGATTCTCCTCTGCAACACTGCCTCTGCTGGCCATTCAATATAATCTGCAGATGGAAAAGTCCACCGTTAGTCCATTATTAGAATTTGAATATTTCCAAACTCAAGCCAACACTACCAAATAAAATTATTTTCATAAAGCTATAACAATTAGTACAATGGAGTCTGTGATACTGTGAAAATTCAAAGTTCACTAAAAATTTTATTTTCCATTTTAATTTCAACCTAGCACACTTCTCTCAATCCTATGTCTCATTTGCTACCACTCTGTACACAACTCTAGCACCTATATGAGGACGTAGATAGAAAGATCTCTTTAGTAGCCAAGTGACAGCGTACCCTTCTCACTGGAATTCTTTAGGTTATGGTACCCCAATAGCAATTCAGTGATCTGGAAAGGTATGGGAGGAAGGCTTATGCTACAGTTAGTGGAAATAATAAAAACTATGAGTAACAGATTCTAACATCTTTATTTTAGCACATCCCTATCAGTTAACCAATATTGCTACCGCCTTGAAAAGTTAAATTTATGCGGAAGACCCCACTAAAAGGTCCTGAGAGCCATCAGATGTTATGAAATTATTTTAATGAGAGCAAAACAATTAAAAGCGAGTTTGACTTACCATATAAATTGATAGAGGCATGCAGAAGGCTGATGAATTTGATTTCTTTTCTTTTTTTCTCAGCAACGCAGAGAGATTATCCTCTGCAACACTGCCTCTGCTGGCCATGCAATATAATCTGCAGATGGAAAAGTCCACCGTAAGTCCATTATTTGAATTTGCATATTTCCAAACTCAAGCCAACATTACCAAATAAAATTATTTTCATGAAGCTATAACAATTAGTACAATGAAGTGTGTGATATTGTGAAAATTCAAAGTTCACTAAAAATTTTATTTTCCATTTTAATTTCAACCTAGCACACTTCTCTCAATCCTATGTCTCATTTGCTACCACTCTGTACACAACTCTAGCACCTATATGAGGACGTAGATAGAAAGATCTCTTTAGTAGCCAAGTGACAGCGTACCCTTCTCACTGGAATTCTTTAGGTTATGGTACCCCAATAGCAATTCAGTGATCTGGTAAGTTAAGGGAGGAAGGATTATGCTACAGTTAGTGGAAATAATAAAAACTATGAGTAACAGATTCTAACATCTTTATTTTAGCACATCCCTATCAGTTAACCAATATTGCTACCGCCTTGAAAAGTTAAATTTATGCGGAAGACCCCACTAAAAGGTCCTGAGAGCCATCAGATGTTATGAAATTATTTTAATGAGAGCAAAACAATTAAAAGCGAGTTTGACTTACCATATAAATTGATAGAGGCATGCAGAAGGCTGATGAATTTGATTTCTTTTCTTTTTTTCTCAGCAACGCAGAGAGATTATCCTCTGCAACACTGCCTCTGCTGGCCATGCAATATAATCTGCAGATGGAAAAGTCCACCGTAAGTCCATTATTTGAATTTGCATATTTCCAAACTCAAGCCAACATTACCAAATAAAATTATTTTCATGAAGCTATAACAATTAGTACAATGAAGTGTGTGATATTGTGAAAATTCAAAGTTCACTGAAAATTCTATTTTCCATTTTAATTTCAACCTAGCACACTTCTCTCAATCCTATGTCTCATTTGCTACCACTCTGTACACAACTCTAGCACCTATATGAGGACGTAGATAGAAAGATCTCTTTAGTAGCCAAGTGACAGCGTACCCTTCTCACTGGAATTCTTTAGGTTATGGTACCCCAATAGCAATTCAGTGATCTGGAAAGGTATGGGAGGAAGGCTTATGCTACAGTTAGTGGAAATAATAAAAACTATGAGTAACAGATTCTAACATCTTTATTTTAGCACATCCCTATCAGTTAACCAATATTGCTACCGCCTTGAAAAGTTATATTTATGCGGAAGACCCCACTAAAAGGTCCTGAGAGCCATCAGATGTTATGAAATTATTTTAATGAGAGCAAAACAATTAAAAGCGAGTTTGACTTACCATATAAATTGATAGAGGCATGCAGAAGGCTGATGAATTTGATTTCTTTTTTTTTTGTCTCAGCAACGCAGAGAGATTCTCCTCTGCAACACTGCCTCTGCTGGCCATTCAATATAATCTGCAGATGGAAAAGTCCACCGTTAGTCCATTATTAGAATTTGAATATTTCCAAACTCAAGCCAACACTACCAAATAAAATTATTTTCATAAAGCTATAACAATTAGTACAATGGAGTCTGTGATACTGTGAAAATTCAAAGTTCACTAAAAATTCTATTTTCCATTTTAATTTCAACCTAGCACACTTCTCTCAATCCTATGTCTCATTTGCTACCACTCTGTACACAACTCTAGCACCTATATGAGGACGTAGATAGAAAGATCTCTTTAGTAGCCAAGTGACAGCGTACCCTTCTCACTGGAATTCTTTAGGTTATGGTACACCAATAGCAATTCAGTGATCTGGAAAGGTATGGGAGGAAGGCTTATGCTACAGTTAGTGGAAATAATAAAAACTATGAGTAACAGATTCTAACATCTTTATTTTAGCGCATCCCTATCAGTTAACCAATATTGCTACCGCCTTGAAAAGTTATATTTATGCGTAAGACCCCACTAAAAGGTCCTGAGAGCCATCAGATGTTATGAAAATATTTTAATGAGAGCAAAACAATTAAAAGCGAGTTTGACTTACCATATAAATTGATAGAGGCATGCAGAAGGCTGATGAATTTGATTTCTTTTCTTTTTTGTCTCAGCAACGCAGAGAGATTCTCCTCTGCAACACTGCCTCTGCTGGCCATGCAATATAATCTGCAGATGGAAAAGTCCACCGTTAGTCCATTATTAGAATTTGAATATTTCCAAACTCAAGCCAACACTACCAAATAAAATTATTTTCATAAAGCTATAACAATTAGTACAATGGAGTCTGTGATACTGTGAAAATTCAAAGTTCACTAAAAATTCTATTTTCCATTTTAATTTCAACCTAGCACACTTCTCTCAATCCTATGTCTCATTTGCTACCACTCTGTACACAACTCTAGCACCTATATGAGGACGTAGATAGAAAGATCTCTTTAGTAGCCAAGTGATAGCGTACCCTTCTCACTGGAATTCTTTAGGTTATGGTACCCCAATAGCAATTCAGTGATCTGGTAAGGTATGGGAGGAAGGCTTATGCTACAGTTAGTGGAAATAATAAAAACTATGAGTAACAGATTCTAACATCTTTATTTTAGCACATCCCTATCAGTTAACCAATATTGCTACCGCCTTGAAAAGTTAAATTTATGCGGAAGACCCCACTAAAAGGTCCTGAGAGCCATCAGATGTTATGAAATTATTTTAATGAGAGCAAAACAATTAAAAGCGAGTTTGACTTACCATATAAATTGATAGAGGCATGCAGAAGGCTGATGAATTTTATTTCTTTTTTTTTTGTCTCAGCAACGCAGAGAGATTCTCCTCTGCAACACTGCCTCTGCTGGCCATTCAATATAATCTGCAGATGGAAAAGTCCACCGTTAGTCCATTATTAGAATTTGAATATTTCCAAACTCAAGCCAACACTACCAAATAAAATTATTTTCATAAAGCTATAACAATTAGTACAATGGAGTCTGTGATACTGTGAAAATTCAAAGTTCACTAAAAATTTTATTTTCCATTTTAATTTCAACCTAGCACACTTCTCTCAATCCTATGTCTCATTTGCTACCACTCTGTACACAACTCTAGCACCTATATGAGGACGTAGATAGAAAGATCTCTTTAGTAGCCAAGTGACAGCGTACCCTTCTCACTGGAATTCTTTAGGTTATGGTACCCCAATAGCAATTCAGTGATCTGGAAAGGTATGGGAGGAAGGCTTATGCTACAGTTAGTGGAAATAATAAAAACTATGAGTAACAGATTCTAACATCTTTATTTTAGCACATCCCTATCAGTTAACCAATATTGCTACCGCCTTGAAAAGTTAAATTTATGCGGAAGACCCCACTAAAAGGTCCTGAGAGCCATCAGATGTTATGAAATTATTTTAATGAGAGCAAAACAATTAAAAGCGAGTTTGACTTACCATATAAATTGATAGAGGCATGCAGAAGGCTGATGAATTTGATTTCTTTTCTTTTTTTCTCAGCAACGCAGAGATTATCCTCTGCAACACTGCCTCTGCTGGCCATGCAATATAATCTGCAGAGGGAAAAGTCCACCGTAAGTCCATTATTTGAATTTGCATATTTCCAAACTCAAGCCAACATTACCAAATAAAATTATTTTCATGAAGCTATAACAATTAGTACAATGAAGTGTGTGATATTGTGAAAATTCAAAGTTCACTAAAAATTCTATTTTCCATTTTAATTTCAACCTAGCACACTTCTCTCAATCCTATGTCTCATTTGCTACCACTCTGTACACAACTCTAGCACCTATATGAGGACGTAGATAGAAAGATCTCTTTAGTAGCCAAGTGACAGCGTACCCTTCTCACTGGAATTCTTTAGGTTATGGTACCCCAATAGCAATTCAGTGATCTGGAAAGGTATGGGAGGAAGGCTTATGCTACAGTTAGTGGAAATAATAAAAACTATGAGTAACAGATTCTAACATCTTTATTTTAGCACATCCCTATCAGTTAACCAATATTGCTACCGCCTTGAAAAGTTATATTTATGCGGAAGACCCCACTAAAAGGTCCTGAGAGCCATCAGATGTTATGAAATTATTTTAATGAGAGCAAAACAATTAAAAGCGAGTTTGACTTACCATATAAATTGATAGAGGCATGCAGAAGGCTGATGAATTTGATTTCTTTTTTTTTTGTCTCAGCAACGCAGAGAGATTCTCCTCTGCAACACTGCCTCTGCTGGCCATTCAATATAATCTGCAGATGGAAAAGTCCACCGTAAGTCCATTATTAGAATTTGAATATTTCCAAACTCAAGCCAACACTACCAAATAAAATTATTTTCATAAAGCTATAACAATTAGTACAATGGAGTCTGTGATACTGTGAAAATTCAAAGTTCACTAAAAATTCTATTTTCCATTTTAATTTCAACCTAGCACACTTCTCTCAATCCTATGTCTCATTTGCTACCACTCTGTACACAACTCTAGCACCTATATGAGGACGTAGATAGAAAGATCTCTTTAGTAGCCAAGTGACAGCGTACCCTTCTCACTGGAATTCTTTAGGTTATGGTACCCCAATAGCAATTCAGTGATCTGGAAAGGTATGGGAGGAAGGCTTATGCTACAGTTAGTGGAAATAATAAAAACTATGAGTAACAGATTCTAACATCTTTATTTTAGCGCATCCCTATCAGTTAACCAATATTGCTACCGCCTTGAAAAGTTATATTTATGCGTAAGACCCCACTAAAAGGTCCTGAGAGCCATCAGATGTTATGAAAATATTTTAATGAGAGCAAAACAATTAAAAGCGAGTTTGACTTACCATATAAATTGATAGAGGCATGCAGAAGGCTGATGAATTTGATTTCTTTTCTTTTTTTCTCAGCAACGCAGAGAGATTATCCTCTGCAACACTGCCTCTGCTGGCCATGCAATATAATCTGCAGATGGAAAAGTCCACCGTAAGTCCATTATTTGAATTTGCATATTTCCAAACTCAAGCCAACATTACCAAATAAAATTATTTTCATGAAGCTATAACAATTAGTACAATGAAGTGTGTGATATTGTGAAAATTCAAAGTTCACTAAAAATTTTATTTTCCATTTTAATTTCAACCTAGCACACTTCTCTCAATCCTATGTCTCATTTGCTACCACTCTGTACACAACTCTAGCACCTATATGAGGACGTAGATAGAAAGATCTCTTTAGTAGCCAAGTGACAGCGTACCCTTCTCACTGGAATTCTTTAGGTTATGGTACCCCAATAGCAATTCAGTGATCTGGTAAGTTAAGGGAGGAAGGATTATGCTACAGTTAGTGGAAATAATAAAAACTATGAGTAACAGATTCTAACATCTTTATTTTAGCACATCCCTATCAGTTAACCAATATTGCTACCGCCTTGAAAAGTTAAATTTATGCGGAAGACCCCACTAAAAGGTCCTGAGAGCCATCAGATGTTATGAAATTATTTTAATGAGAGCAAAACAATTAAAAGCGAGTTTGACTTACCATATAAATTGATAGAGGCATGCAGAAGGCTGATGAATTTGATTTCTTTTCTTTTTTTCTCAGCAACGCAGAGAGATTATCCTCTGCAACACTGCCTCTGCTGGCCATGCAATATAATCTGCAGATGGAAAAGTCCACCGTAAGTCCATTATTTGAATTTGCATATTTCCAAACTCAAGCCAACATTACCAAATAAAATTATTTTCATGAAGCTATAACAATTAGTACAATGAAGTGTGTGATATTGTGAAAATTCAAAGTTCACTAAAAATTCTATTTTCCATTTTAATTTCAACCTAGCACACTTCTCTCAATCCTATGTCTCATTTGCTACCACTCTGTACACAACTCTAGCACCTATATGAGGACGTAGATAGAAAGATCTCTTTAGTAGCCAAGTGACAGCGTACCCTTCTCACTGGAATTCTTTAGGTTATGGTACCCCAATAGCAATTCAGTGATCTGGAAAGGTATGGGAGGAAGGCTTATGCTACAGTTAGTGGAAATAATAAAAACTATGAGTAACAGATTCTAACATCTTTATTTTAGCACATCCCTATCAGTTAACCAATATTGCTACCGCCTTGAAAAGTTATATTTATGCGGAAGACCCCACTAAAAGGTCCTGAGAGCCATCAGATGTTATGAAATTATTTTAATGAGAGCAAAACAATTAAAAGCGAGTTTGACTTACCATATAAATTGATAGAGGCATGCAGAAGGCTGATGAATTTGATTTCTTTTTTTTTTGTCTCAGCAACGCAGAGAGATTCTCCTCTGCAACACTGCCTCTGCTGGCCATTCAATATAATCTGCAGATGGAAAAGTCCACCGTTAGTCCATTATTAGAATTTGAATATTTCCAAACTCAAGCCAACACTACCAAATAAAATTATTTTCATAAAGCTATAACAATTAGTACAATGGAGTCTGTGATACTGTGAAAATTCAAAGTTCACTAAAAATTCTATTTTCCATTTTAATTTCAACCTAGCACACTTCTCTCAATCCTATGTCTCATTTGCTACCACTCTGTACACAACTCTAGCACCTATATGAGGACGTAGATAGAAAGATCTCTTTAGTAGCCAAGTGACAGCGTACCCTTCTCACTGGAATTCTTTAGGTTATGGTACACCAATAGCAATTCAGTGATCTGGAAAGGTATGGGAGGAAGGCTTATGCTACAGTTAGTGGAAATAATAAAAACTATGAGTAACAGATTCTAACATCTTTATTTTAGCGCATCCCTATCAGTTAACCAATATTGCTACCGCCTTGAAAAGTTATATTTATGCGTAAGACCCCACTAAAAGGTCCTGAGAGCCATCAGATGTTATGAAAATATTTTAATGAGAGCAAAACAATTAAAAGCGAGTTTGACTTACCATATAAATTGATAGAGGCATGCAGAAGGCTGATGAATTTGATTTCTTTTCTTTTTTGTCTCAGCAACGCAGAGAGATTCTCCTCTGCAACACTGCCTCTGCTGGCCATGCAATATAATCTGCAGATGGAAAAGTCCACCGTTAGTCCATTATTAGAATTTGAATATTTCCAAACTCAAGCCAACACTACCAAATAAAATTATTTTCATAAAGCTATAACAATTAGTACAATGGAGTCTGTGATACTGTGAAAATTCAAAGTTCACTAAAAATTCTATTTTCCATTTTAATTTCAACCTAGCACACTTCTCTCAATCCTATGTCTCATTTGCTACCACTCTGTACACAACTCTAGCACCTATATGAGGACGTAGATAGAAAGATCTCTTTAGTAGCCAAGTGATAGCGTACCCTTCTCACTGGAATTCTTTAGGTTATGGTACCCCAATAGCAATTCAGTGATCTGGTAAGGTATGGGAGGAAGGCTTATGCTACAGTTAGTGGAAATAATAAAAACTATGAGTAACAGATTCTAACATCTTTATTTTAGCACATCCCTATCAGTTAACCAATATTGCTACCGCCTTGAAAAGTTAAATTTATGCGGAAGACCCCACTAAAAGGTCCTGAGAGCCATCAGATGTTATGAAATTATTTTAATGAGAGCAAAACAATTAAAAGCGAGTTTGACTTACCATATAAATTGATAGAGGCATGCAGAAGGCTGATGAATTTTATTTCTTTTTTTTTTGTCTCAGCAACGCAGAGAGATTCTCCTCTGCAACACTGCCTCTGCTGGCCATTCAATATAATCTGCAGATGGAAAAGTCCACCGTTAGTCCATTATTAGAATTTGAATATTTCCAAACTCAAGCCAACACTACCAAATAAAATTATTTTCATAAAGCTATAACAATTAGTACAATGGAGTCTGTGATACTGTGAAAATTCAAAGTTCACTAAAAATTTTATTTTCCATTTTAATTTCAACCTAGCACACTTCTCTCAATCCTATGTCTCATTAGCTACCACTCTGTACACAACTCTAGCACCTATATGAGGACGTAGATAGAAAGATCTCTTTAGTAGCCAAGTGACAGCGTACCCTTCTCACTGGAATTCTTTAGGTTATGGTACCCCAATAGCAATTCAGTGATCTGGAAAGGTATGGGAGGAAGGCTTATGCTACAGTTAGTGGAAATAATAAAAACTATGAGTAACAGATTCTAACATCTTTATTTTAGCACATCCCTATCAGTTAACCAATATTGCTACCGCCTTGAAAAGTTAAATTTATGCGGAAGACCCCACTAAAAGGTCCTGAGAGCCATCAGATGTTATGAAATTATTTTAATGAGAGCAAAACAATTAAAAGCGAGTTTGACTTACCATATAAATTGATAGAGGCATGCAGAAGGCTGATGAATTTGATTTCTTTTCTTTTTTTCTCAGCAACGCAGAGAGATTATCCTCTGCAACACTGCCTCTGCTGGCCATGCAATATAATCTGCAGAGGGAAAAGTCCACCGTAAGTCCATTATTTGAATTTGCATATTTCCAAACTCAAGCCAACATTACCAAATAAAATTATTTTCATAAAGCTATAACAATTAGAACAATGGAGTGTGTGATATTGTGAAAATTCAAAGTTCACTAAAAATTCTATTTTCCATTTTAATTTCAACCTAGCACACTTCTCTCAATTCTATGTCTCATTTGCTACCACTCTGTACACAACTCTAGCACCTATATGAGGACGTAGATAGAAAGATGTCTTTAGTAGCCAAGTTACAGCGTACCCTTCTCACTGGAATTCTTTAGGTTATGGTACACCAATAGCAATTCAGTGACCTGGTAAGGTATGGGAGGAAGGCTTATGCTACAGTTAGTGGAAATAATAAAAACTATGAGTAACAGATTCTAACATCTTTATTTTAGCACATCCCTATCAGTTAACCAATATTGCTACCGCCTTGAAAAGTTAAATTTATGCGGAAGACCCCACTAAAAGGTCCTGAGAGCCATCAGATGTTATGAAATTATTTTAATGAGAGCAAAACAATTAAAAGCGAGTTTGACTTACCATATAAATTGATAGAGGCATGCAGAAGGCTGATGAATTTGATTTCTTTTTTTTTTGTCTCAGCAACGCAGAGAGATTCTCCTCTGCAACACTGCCTCTGCTGGCCATTCAATATAATCTGCAGATGGAAAAGTCCACCGTTAGTCCATTATTAGAATTTGAATATTTCCAAACTCAAGCCAACACTACCAAATAAAATTATTTTCATAAAGCTATAACAATTAGTACAATGGAGTCTGTGATACTGTGAAAATTCAAAGTTCACTAAAAATTTTATTTTCCATTTTAATTTCAACCTAGCACACTTCTCTCAATCCTATGTCTCATTTGCTACCACTCTGTACACAACTCTAGCACCTATATGAGGACGTAGATAGAAAGATCTCTTTAGTAGCCAAGTGACAGCGTACCCTTCTCACTGGAATTCTTTAGGTTATGGTACCCCAATAGCAATTCAGTGATCTGGAAAGGTATGGGAGGAAGGCTTATGCTACAGTTAGTGGAAATAATAAAAACTATGAGTAACAGATTCTAACATCTTTATTTTAGCACATCCCTATCAGTTAACCAATATTGCTACCGCCTTGAAAAGTTAAATTTATGCGGAAGACCCCACTAAAAGGTCCTGAGAGCCATCAGATGTTATGAAATTATTTTAATGAGAGCAAAACAATTAAAAGCGAGTTTGACTTACCATATAAATTGATAGAGGCATGCAGAAGGCTGATGAATTTGATTTCTTTTCTTTTTTTCTCAGCAACGCAGAGAGATTATCCTCTGCAACACTGCCTCTGCTGGCCATGCAATATAATCTGCAGAGGGAAAAGTCCACCGTAAGTCCATTATTTGAATTTGCATATTTCCAAACTCAAGCCAACATTACCAAATAAAATTATTTTCATAAAGCTATAACAATTAGAACAATGGAGTGTGTGATATTGTGAAAATTCAAAGTTCACTAAAAATTCTATTTTCCATTTTAATTTCAACCTAGCACACTTCTCTCAATTCTATGTCTCATTTGCTACCACTCTGTACACAACTCTAGCACCTATATGAGGACGTAGATAGAAAGATGTCTTTAGTAGCCAAGTTACAGCGTACCCTTCTCACTGGAATTCTTTAGGTTATGGTACACCAATAGCAATTCAGTGACCTGGTAAGGTATGGGAGGAAGGCTTATGCTACAGTTAGTGGAAATAATAAAAACTATGAGTAACAGATTCTAACATCTTTATTTTAGCACATCCCTATCAGTTAACCAATATTGCTACCGCCTTGAAAAGTTAAATTTATGCGGAAGACCCCACTAAAAGGTCCTGAGAGCCATCAGATGTTATGAAATTATTTTAATGAGAGCAAAACAATTAAAAGCGAGTTTGACTTACCATATAAATTGATAGAGGCATGCAGAAGGCTGATGAATTTGATTTCTTTTTTTTTTGTCTCAGCAACGCAGAGAGATTCTCCTCTGCAACACTGCCTCTGCTGGCCATTCAATATAATCTGCAGATGGAAAAGTCCACCGTTAGTCCATTATTAGAATTTGAATATTTCCAAACTCAAGCCAACACTACCAAATAAAATTATTTTCATAAAGCTATAACAATTAGTACAATGGAGTCTGTGATACTGTGAAAATTCAAAGTTCACTAAAAATTTTATTTTCCATTTTAATTTCAACCTAGCACACTTCTCTCAATCCTATGTCTCATTTGCTACCACTCTGTACACAACTCTAGCACCTATATGAGGACGTAGATAGAAAGATCTCTTTAGTAGCCAAGTGACAGCGTACCCTTCTCACTGGAATTCTTTAGGTTATGGTACCCCAATAGCAATTCAGTGATCTGGAAAGGTATGGGAGGAAGGCTTATGCTACAGTTAGTGGAAATAATAAAAACTATGAGTAACAGATTCTAACATCTTTATTTTAGCACATCCCTATCAGTTAACCAATATTGCTACCGCCTTGAAAAGTTATATTTATGCGGAAGACCCCACTAAAAGGTCCTGAGAGCCATCAGATGTTATGAAATTATTTTAATGAGAGCAAAACAATTAAAAGCGAGTTTGACTTACCATATAAATTGATAGAGGCATGCAGAAGGCTGATGAATTTGATTTCTTTTTTTTTTGTCTCAGCAACGCAGAGAGATTCTCCTCTGCAACACTGCCTCTGCTGGCCATTCAATATAATCTGCAGATGGAAAAGTCCACCGTTAGTCCATTATTAGAATTTGAATATTTCCAAACTCAAGCCAACACTACCAAATAAAATTATTTTCATAAAGCTATAACAATTAGTACAATGGAGTCTGTGATACTGCGAAAATTCAAAGTTCACTAAAAATTCTATTTTCCATTTTAATTTCAACCTAGCACACTTCTCTCAATCCTATGTCTCATTTGCTACCACTCTGTACACAACTCTAGCACCTATATGAGGACGTAGATAGAAAGATCTCTTTAGTAGCCAAGTGACAGCGTACCCTTCTCACTGGAATTCTTTAGGTTATGGTACCCCAATAGCAATTCAGTGATCTGGAAAGGTATGGGAGGAAGGCTTATGCTACAGTTAGTGGAAATAATAAAAACTATGAGTAACAGATTCTAACATCTTTATTTTAGCGCATCCCTATCAGTTAACCAATATTGCTACCGCCTTGAAAAGTTATATTTATGCGTAAGACCCCACTAAAAGGTCCTGAGAGCCATCAGATGTTATGAAAATATTTTAATGAGAGCAAAACAATTAAAAGCGAGTTTGACTTACCATATAAATTGATAGAGGCATGCAGAAGGCTGATGAATTTGATTTCTTTTCTTTTTTTCTCAGCAACGCAGAGAGATTATCCTCTGCAACACTGCCTCTGCTGGCCATGCAATATAATCTGCAGATGGAAAAGTCCACCGTAAGTCCATTATTTGAATTTGCATATTTCCAAACTCAAGCCAACATTACCAAATAAAATTATTTTCATGAAGCTATAACAATTAGTACAATGAAGTGTGTGATATTGTGAAAATTCAAAGTTCACTAAAAATTTTATTTTCCATTTTAATTTCAACCTAGCACACTTCTCTCAATCCTATGTCTCATTTGCTACCACTCTGTACACAACTCTAGCACCTATATGAGGACGTAGATAGAAAGATCTCTTTAGTAGCCAAGTGACAGCGTACCCTTCTCACTGGAATTCTTTAGGTTATGGTACCCCAATAGCAATTCAGTGATCTGGTAAGGTATGGGAGGAAGGCTTATGCTACAGTTAGTGGAAATAATAAAAACTATGAGTAACAGATTCTAACATCTTTATTTTAGCACATCCCTATCAGTTAACCAATATTGCTACCGCCTTGAAAAGTTAAATTTATGCGGAAGACCCCACTAAAAGGTCCTGAGAGCCATCAGATGTTATGAAATTATTTTAATGAGAGCAAAACAATTAAAAGCGAGTTTGACTTACCATATAAATTGATAGAGGCATGCAGAAGGCTGATGAATTTTATTTCTTTTTTTTTTGTCTCAGCAACGCAGAGAGATTCTCCTCTGCAACACTGCCTCTGCTGGCCATTCAATATAATCTGCAGATGGAAAAGTCCACCGTTTGTCCATTATTAGAATTTGAATATTTCCAAACTCAAGCCAACACTACCAAATAAAATTATTTTCATAAAGCTATAACAATTAGTACAATGGAGTCTGTGATACTGTGAAAATTCAAAGTTCACTAAAAATTTTATTTTCCATTTTAATTTCAACCTAGCACACTTCTCTCAATCCTATGTCTCATTAGCTACCACTCTGTACACAACTCTAGCACCTATATGAGGACGTAGATAGAAAGATCTCTTTAGTAGCCAAGTGACAGCGTACCCTTCTCACTGGAATTCTTTAGGTTATGGTACCCCAATAGCAATTCAGTGATCTGGAAAGGTATGGGAGGAAGGCTTATGCTACAGTTAGTGGAAATAATAAAAACTATGAGTAACAGATTCTAACATCTTTATTTTAGCACATCCCTATCAGTTAACCAATATTGCTACCGCCTTGAAAAGTTAAATTTATGCGGAAGACCCCACTAAAAGGTCCTGAGAGCCATCAGATGTTATGAAATTATTTTAATGAGAGCAAAACAATTAAAAGCGAGTTTGACTTACCATATAAATTGATAGAGGCATGCAGAAGGCTGATGAATTTGATTTCTTTTCTTTTTTTCTCAGCAACGCAGAGAGATTATCCTCTGCAACACTGCCTCTGCTGGCCATGCAATATAATCTGCAGAGGGAAAAGTCCACCGTAAGTCCATTATTTGAATTTGCATATTTCCAAACTCAAGCCAACACTACCAAATAAAATTATTTTCATAAAGCTATAACAATTAGTACAATGGAGTCTGTGATACTGTGAAAATTCAAAGTTCACTAAAAATTCTATTTTCCATTTTAATTTCAACCTAGCACACTTCTCTCAATCCTATGTCTCATTTGCTACCACTCTGTACACAACTCTAGCACCTATATGAGGACGTAGATAGAAAGATCTCTTTAGTAGCCAAGTGACAGCGTACCCTTCTCACTGGAATTCTTTAGGTTATGGTACCCCAATAGCAATTCAGTGATCTGGAAAGGTATGGGAGGAAGGCTTATGCTACAGTTAGTGGAAATAATAAAAACTATGAGTAACAGATTCTAACATCTTTATTTTAGCACATCCCTATCAGTTAACCAATATTGCTACCGCCTTGAAAAGTTAAATTTATGCGGAAGACCCCACTAAAAGGTCCTGAGAGCCATCAGATGTTATGAAATTATTTTAATGAGAGCAAAACAATTAAAAGCGAGTTTGACTTACCATATAAATTGATAGAGGCATGCAGAAGGCTGATGAATTTGATTTCTTTTTTTTTTTCTCAGCAACGCAGAGAGATTCTCCTCTGCAACACTGCCTCTGCTGGCCATGCAATATAATCGGCAGATGGAAAAGTCCACCGTAAGTCCATTATTAGAATTTGAATATTTCCAAACTCAAGCCAACACTACCAAATAAAATTATTTTCATAAAGCTATAACAATTAGTACAATGGAGTCTGTGATACTGTGAAAATTCAAAGTTCACTAAAAATTCTATTTTCCATTTTAATTTCAACCTAGCACACTTCTCTCAATCCTATGTCTCATTTGCTACCACTCTGTACACAACTCTAGCACCTATATGAGGACGTAGATAGAAAGATCTCTTTAGTAGCCAAGTTACAGCGTACCCTTCTCACTGGAATTCTTTAGGTTATGGTACCCCAATAGCAATTCAGTGATCTGGAAAGGTATGGGAGGAAGGCTTATGCTACAGTTAGTGGAAATAATAAAAACTATGAGTAACAGATTCTAACATCTTTATTTTAGCACATCCCTATCAGTTAACCAATATTGCTACCGCCTTGAAAAGTTATATTTATGCGGAAGACCCCACTAAAAGGTCCTGAGAGCCATCAGATGTTATGAAATTATTTTAATGAGAGCAAAACAATTAAAAGCGAGTTTGACTTACCATATAAATTGATAGAGGCATGCAGAAGGCTGATGAATTTGATTTCTTTTTTTTTTGTCTCAGCAACGCAGAGAGATTCTCCTCTGCAACACTGCCTCTGCTGGCCATTCAATATAATCTGCAGATGGAAAAGTCCACCGTTTGTCCATTATTAGAATTTGAATATTTCCAAACTCAAGCCAACACTACCAAATAAAATTATTTTCATAAAGCTATAACAATTAGTACAATGGAGTCTGTGATACTGTGAAAATTCAAAGTTCACTAAAAATTCTATTTTCCATTTTAATTTCAACCTAGCACACTTCTCTCAATCCTATGTCTCATTTGCTACCACTCTGTACACAACTCTAGCACCTATATGAGGACGTAGATAGAAAGATCTCTTTAGTAGCCAAGTGACAGCGTACCCTTCTCACTGGAATTCTTTAGGTTATGGTACCCCAATAGCAATTCAGTGATCTGGAAAGGTATGGGAGGAAGGCTTATGCTACAGTTAGTGGAAATAATAAAAACTATGAGTAACAGATTCTAACATCTTTATTTTAGCGCATCCCTATCAGTTAACCAATATTGCTACCGCCTTGAAAAGTTATATTTATGCGTAAGACCCCACTAAAAGGTCCTGAGAGCCATCAGATGTTATGAAAATATTTTAATGAGAGCAAAACAATTAAAAGCGAGTTTGACTTACCATATAAATTGATAGAGGCATGCAGAAGGCTGATGAATTTGATTTCTTTTTTGTCTCAGCAACGCAGAGAGATTCTCCTCTGCAACACTGCCTCTGCTGGCCATGCAATATAATCTGCAGATGGAAAAGTCCACCGTTAGTCCATTATTAGAATTTGAATATTTCCAAACTCAAGCCAACACTACCAAATAAAATTATTTTCATAAAGCTATAACAATTAGTACAATGGAGTCTGTGATACTGTGAAAATTCAAAGTTCACTAAAAATTCTATTTTCCATTTTAATTTCAACCTTGCACACTTCTCTCAATCCTATGTCTCATTTGCTACCACTCTGTACACAACTCTAGCACCTATATGAGGACGTAGATAGAAAGATCTCTTTAGTAGCCAAGTGATAGCGTACCCTTCTCACTGGAATTCTTTAGGTTATGGTACCCCAATAGCAATTCAGTGATCTGGTAAGGTATGGGAGGAAGGCTTATGCTACAGTTAGTGGAAATAATAAAAACTATGAGTAACAGATTCTAACATCTTTATTTTAGCACATCCCTATCAGTTAACCAATATTGCTACCGCCTTGAAAAGTTAAATTTATGCGGAAGACCCCACTAAAAGGTCCTGAGAGCCATCAGATGTTATGAAATTATTTTAATGAGAGCAAAACAATTAAAAGCGAGTTTGACTTACCATATAAATTGATAGAGGCATGCAGAAGGCTGATGAATTTTATTTCTTTTTTTTTTGTCTCAGCAACGCAGAGAGATTCTCCTCTGCAACACTGCCTCTGCTGGCCATTCAATATAATCTGCAGATGGAAAAGTCCACCGTTAGTCCATTATTAGAATTTGAATATTTCCAAACTCAAGCCAACACTACCAAATAAAATTATTTTCATAAAGCTATAACAATTAGTACAATGGAGTCTGTGATACTGTGAAAATTCAAAGTTCACTAAAAATTCTATTTTCCATTTTAATTTCAACCTAGCACACTTCTCTCAATCCTATGTCTCATTTGCTACCACTCTGTACACAACTCTAGCACCTATATGAGGACGTAGATAGAAAGATCTCTTTAGTAGCCAAGTTACAGCGTACCCTTCTCACTGGAATTCTTTAGGTTATGGTACACCAATAGCAATTCAGTGACCTGGTAAGGTATGGGAGGAAGGCTTATGCTACAGTTAGTGGAAATAATAAAAACTATGAGTAACAGATTCTAACATCTTTATTTTAGCACATCCCTATCAGTTAACCAATATTGCTACCGCCTTGAAAAGTTAAATTTATGCGGAAGACCCCACTAAAAGGTCCTGAGAGCCATCAGATGTTATGAAATTATTTTAATGAGAGCAAAACAATTAAAAGCGAGTTTGACTTACCATATAAATTGATAGAGGCATGCAGAAGGCTGATGAATTTGATTTCTTTTTCTTTTCTCAGCAACGCAGAGAGATTCTCCTCTGCAACACTGCCTCTGCTGGCCATGCAATATAATCTGCAGATGGAAAAGTCCACCGTAAGTCCATTATTAGAATTTGAATATTTCCAAACTCAAGCCAACACTACCAAATAAAATTATTTTCATAAAGCTATAACAATTAGTACAATGGAGTCTGTGATACTGTGAAAATTCAAAGTTCACTAAAAATTCTATTTTCCATTTTAATTTCAACCTAGCACACTTCTCTCAATCCTATGTCTCATTTGCTACCACTCTGTACACAACTCTAGCACCTATATGAGGACGTAGATAGAAAGATCTCTTTAGTAGCCAAGTTACAGCGTACCCTTCTCACTGGAATTCTTTAGGTTATGGTATAGCAATTCAGTGATCTGGTAAGTTAAGGGAGTAAGGCTTATGCTACAGTTAGTGGAAATAATAAAAACTATGAGTAACAGATTCTAACATCTTTATTTTAGCACATCCCTATCAGTTAACCAATATTGCTACCATCTTGAAAAGTTATATTTATGCGGAGGACCCCACTAAAAGGTCCTGAGAGCCATCAGATGTTATGAACCTATTTTAATGAGAGCAAAACAATTAAAAGCGAGTTTGACTTACCATATAAATTGATAGAGGCATGCAGAAGGCTGATGAATTTGATTTCTTTTTTTTTTGTCTCCGCAACGCAGAGAGATTCTCCTCTGCAACACTGCCTCTGCTGGCCATGCAATATAATCTGCAGATGGAAAAGTCCACCGTTAGTCCATTATTAGAATTTGAATATTTCCAAACTCAAGCCAACACTACCAAATAAAATTATTTTCATAAAGCTATAACAATTAGTACAATGGAGTCTGTGATACTGTGAAAATTCAAAGTTCACTAAAAATTCTATTTTCCATTTTAATTTCAACCTAGCACACTTCTCTCAATTCTATGTCTCATTTGCTACCACTCTGTACACAACTCTAGCACCTATATGAGGACGTAGATAGAAAGATCTCTTTAGTAGCCAAGTTACAGCGTACCCTTCTCACTGGAATTCTTTAGGTTATGGTACACCAATAGCAATTCAGTGACCTGGTAAGGTATGGGAGGAAGGCTTATGCTACAGTTAGTGGAAATAATAAAAACTATGAGTAACAGATTCTAACATCTTTATTTTAGCACATCCCTATCAGTTAACCAATATTGCTACCGCCTTGAAAAGTTAAATTTATGCGGAAGACCCCACTAAAAGGTCCTGAGAGCCATCAGATGTTATGAAATTATTTTAATGAGAGCAAAACAATTAAAAGCGAGTTTGACTTACCATATAAATTGATAGAGGCATGCAGAAGGCTGATGAATTTGATTTCTTTTTTTTTTTCTCAGCAACGCAGAGAGATTCTCCTCTGCAACACTGCCTCTGCTGGCCATGCAATATAATCTGCAGATGGAAAAGTCCACCGTAAGTCCATTATTAGAATTTGAATATTTCCAAACTCAAGCCAACACTACCAAATAAAATTATTTTCATAAAGCTATAACAATTAGTACAATGGAGTCTGTGATACTGTGAAAATTCAAAGTTCACTAAAAATTCTATTTTCCATTTTAATTTCAACCTAGCACACTTCTCTCAATCCTATGTCTCATTTGCTACCACTCTGTACACAACTCTAGCACCTATATGAGGACGTAGATAGAAAGATCTCTTTAGTAGCCAAGTTACAGCGTACCCTTCTCACTGGAATTCTTTAGGTTATGGTACACCAATAGCAATTCAGTGATCTGGTAAGTTAAGGGAGTAAGGCTTATGCTACAGTTAGTGGAAATAATAAAAACTATGAGTAACAGATTCTAACATCTTTATTTTAGCACATCCCTATCAGTTAACCAATATTGCTACCATCTTGAAAAGTTATATTTATGCGGAGGACCCCACTAAAAGGTCCTGAGAGCCATCAGATGTTATGAACCTATTTTAATTAGAGCAAAACAATTAAAAGCGAGTTTGACTTACCATATAAATTGATAGAGGCATGCAGAAGGCTGATGAATTTGATTTATTTTCTTTTTTTCTCAGCAACGCAGAGAGATTATCCTCTGCAACACTGCCTCTGCTGGCCATGCAATATAATCTGCAGATGGAAAAGTCCACCGTAAGTCCATTATTTGAATTTGAATATTTCCAAACTCAAGCCAACATTACCAAATAAAATTATTTTCATGAAGCTATAACAATTAGTACAATGAAGTGTGTGATATTGTGAAAATTCAAAGTTCACTAAAAATTCTATTTTCCATTTTAATTTCAACCTAGCACACTTCTCTCAATCCTATGTCTCATTTGCTACCACTCTGTACACAACTCTAGCACCTATATGAGGACGTAGATAGAAAGATCTCTTTAGTAGCCAAGTGACAGCGTACCCTTCTCACTGGAATTCTTTAGGATATGGTACCCCAATAGCAATTCAGTGATCTGGAAAGGTATGGGAGGAAGGCTTATGCTACAGTTAGTGGAAATAATAAAAACTATGAGTAACAGATTCTAACATCTTTATTTTAGCACATCCCTATCAGTTAACCAATATTGCTACCGCCTTGAAAAGTTAAATTTATGCGGAAGACCCCACTAAAAGGTCCTGAGAGCCATCAGATGTTATGAAATTATTTTAATGAGAGCAAAACAATTAAAAGCGAGTTTGACTTACCATATAAATTGATAGAGGCATGCAGAAGGCTGATGAATTTGATTTCTTTTTTTTTTTCTCAGCAACGCAGAGAGATTCTCCTCTGCAACACTGCCTCTGCTGGCCATGCAATATAATCTGCAGATGGAAAAGTCCACCGTAAGTCCATTATTAGAATTTGAATATTTCCAAACTCAAGCCAACACTACCAAATAAAATTATTTTCATAAAGCTATAACAATTAGTACAATGGAGTCTGTGATACTGTGAAAATTCAAAGTTCACTAAAAATTCTATTTTCCATTTTAATTTCAACCTAGCACACTTCTCTCAATTCTATGTCTCATTTGCTACCACTCTGTACACAACTCTAGCACCTATATGAGGACGTAGATAGAAAGATCTCTTTAGTAGCCAAGTTACAGCGTACCCTTCTCACTGGAATTCTTTAGGTTATGGTACACCAATAGCAATTCAGTGACCTGGTAAGGTATGGGAGGAAGGCTTATGCTACAGTTAGTGGAAATAATAAAAACTATGAGTAACAGATTCTAACATCTTTATTTTAGCACATCCCTATCAGTTAACCAATATTGCTACCGCCTTGAAAAGTTAAATTTATGCGGAAGACCCCACTAAAAGGTCCTGAGAGCCATCAGATGTTATGAAATTATTTTAATGAGAGCAAAACAATTAAAAGCGAGTTTGACTTACCATATAAATTGATAGAGGCATGCAGAAGGCTGATGAATTTGATTTCTTTTTTTTTTTCTCAGCAACGCAGAGAGATTCTCCTCTGCAACACTGCCTCTGCTGGCCATGCAATATAATCTGCAGATGGAAAAGTCCACCGTAAGTCCATTATTAGAATTTGAATATTTCCAAACTCAAGCCAACACTACCAAATAAAATTATTTTCATAAAGCTATAACAATTAGTACAATGGAGTCTGTGATACTGTGAAAATTCAAAGTTCACTAAAAATTCTATTTTCCATTTTAATTTCAACCTAGCACACTTCTCTCAATCCTATGTTTCATTTGCTACCACTCTGTACACAACTCTAGCACCTAAATGAGGACGTAGATAGAAAGATCTCTTTAGTAGCCAAGTGACAGCGTACCCTTCTCACTGGAATTCTTTAGGTTATGGTACCCCAATAGCAATTCAGTGATCTGGAAAGGTATGGGAGGAAGGCTTATGCTACAGTTAGTGGAAATAACGAAAACTATGAGTAACAGATTCTAACATCTTTATTTTAGCACATCCCTATCAGTTAACCAATATTGCTACCGCCTTGAAAAGTTAAATTTATGCGGAAGACCCCACTAAAAGGTCCTGAGAGCCATCAGATGTTATGAAATTATTTTAATGAGAGCAAAACAATTAAAAGCGAGTTTGACTTACCATATAAATTGATAGAGGCATGCAGAAGGCTGATGAATTTGATTTCTTTTTTTTTTGTCTCAGCAACGCAGAGAGATTCTCCTCTGCAACACTGCCTCTGCTGGCCATTCAATATAATCTGCAGATGGAAAAGTCCACCGTTAGTCCATTATTAGAATTTGAATATTTCCAAACTCAAGCCAACACTACCAAATAAAATTATTTTCATAAAGCTATAACAATTAGTACAATGGAGTCTGTGATACTGTGAAAATTCAAAGTTCACTAAAAATTCTATTTTCCATTTTAATTTCAACCTAGCACACTTCTCTCAATCCTATGTCTCATTTGCTACCACTCTGTACACAACTCTAGCACCTATATGAGGACGTAGATAGAAAGATCTCTTTAGTAGCCAAGTGACAGCGTACCCTTCTCACTGGAATTCTTTAGGTTATGGTACCCCAATAGCAATTCAGTGATCTGGAAAGGTATGGGAGGAAGGCTTATGCTACAGTTAGTGGAAATAATAAAAACTATGAGTAACAGATTCTAACATCTTTATTTTAGCACATCCCTATCAGTTAACCAATATTGCTACCGCCTTGAAAAGTTAAATTTATGCGGAAGACCCCACTAAAAGGTCCTGAGAGCCATCAGATGTTATGAAATTATTTTAATGAGAGCAAAACAATTAAAAGCGAGTTTGACTTACCATATAAATTGATAGAGGCATGCAGAAGGCTGATGAATTTGATTTCTTTTTTTTTTTCTCAGCAACGCAGAGAGATTCTCCTCTGCAACACTGCCTCTGCTGGCCATGCAATATAATCTGCAGATGGAAAAGTCCACCGTAAGTCCATTATTAGAATTTGAATATTTCCAAACTCAAGCCAACATTACCAAATAAAATTATTTTCATAAAGCTATAACAATTAGTACAATGAAGTGTGTGATATTGTGAAAATTCAAAGTTCACTAAAAATTCTATTTTCCATTTTAATTTCAACCTAGCACACTTCTCTCAATCCTATGTCTCATTTGCTACCACTCTGTACACAACTCTAACACCTATATGAGGACGTAGATAGAAAGATCTCTTTAGTAGCCAAGTGACAGCGAACCCTTCTCACTGGAATTCTTTAGGTTATGGTACCCCAATAGCAATTCAGTGACCTGGTAAGGTATGGGAGGAAGGCTTATGCTACAGTTAGTGGAAATAATAAAAACTATGAGTAACAGATTCTAACATCTTTATTTTAGCACATCCCTATCAGTTAACCAATATTGCTACCGCCTTGAAAAGTTAAATTTATGCGGAAGACCCCACTAAAAGGTCCTGAGAGCCATCAGATGTTATGAAATTATTTTAATGAGAGCAAAACAATTAAAAGCGAGTTTGACTTACCATATAAATTGATAGAGGCATGCAGAAGGCTGATGAATTTGATTTATTTTCTTTTTTTCTCAGCAACGCAGAGAGATTATCCTCTGCAACACTGCCTCTGCTGGCCATGCAATATAATCTGCAGATGGAAAAGTCCACCGTAAGTCCATTATTTGAATTTGAATATTTCCAAACTCAAGCCAACATTACCAAATAAAATTATTTTCATGAAGCTATAACAATTAGTACAATGAAGTGTGTGATATTGTGAAAATTCAAAGTTCACTAAAAATTCTATTTTCCATTTTAATTTCAACCTAGCACACTTCTCTCAATCCTATGTCTCATTTGCTACCACTCTGTACACAACTCTAGCACCTATATGAGGACGTAGATAGAAAGATCTCTTTAGTAGCCAAGTGACAGCGTACCCTTCTCACTGGAATTCTTTAGGTTATGGTACCCCAATAGCAATTCAGTGATCTGGAAAGGTATGGGAGGAAGGCTTATGCTACAGTTAGTGGAAATAATAAAAACTATGAGTAACAGATTCTAACATCTTTATTTTAGCACATCCCTATCAGTTAACCAATATTGCTACCGCCTTGAAAAGTTAAATTTATGCGGAAGACCCCACTAAAAGGTCCTGAGAGCCATCAGATGTTATGAAATTATTTTAATGAGAGCAAAACAATTAAAAGCGAGTTTGACTTACCATATAAATTGATAGAGGCATGCAGAAGGCTGATGAATTTGATTTCTTTTTTTTTTCTCAGCAACACAGAGAGATTCTCCTCTGCAACACTGCCTCTGCTGGCCATGCAATATAATCTGCAGATGGAAAAGTCCACCGTTCGTCCATTATTAGAATTTGAATATTTCCAAACTCAAGCCAACATTACCAAATAAAATTATTTTCATAAAGCTATAACAATTAGTACAATGGAGTGTGTGATATTGTGAAAATTCAAAGTTCACTAAAAATTCTATTTTCCATTTTAATTTCAACCTAGCACACTTCTCTCAATTCTATGTCTCATTTGCTACCACTCTGTACACAACTCTAGCACCTATATGAGGACGTAGATAGAAAGATCTCTTTAGTAGCCAAGTTACAGCGTACCCTTCTCACTGGAATTCTTTAGGTTATGGTACACCAATAGCAATTCAGTGACCTGGTAAGGTATGGGAGGAAGGCTTATGCTACAGTTAGTGGAAAGAATAAAAACTATGAGTAACAGATTCTAACATCTTTATTTTAGCACATCCCTATCAGTTAACCAATATTGCTACCGCCTTGAAAAGTTAAATTTATGCGGAAGACCCCACTAAAAGGTCCTGAGAGCCATCAGATGTTATGAAATTATTTTAATGAGAGCAAAACAATTAAAAGCGAGTTTGACTTACCATATAAATTGATAGAGGCATGCAGAAGGCTGATGAATTTGATTTCTTTTTTTTTTGTCTCAGCAACGCAGAGAGATTCTCCTCTGCAACACTGCCTCTGCTGGCCATTCAATATAATCTGCAGATGGAAAAGTCCACCGTTAGTCCATTATTAGAATTTGAATATTTCCAAACTCAAGCCAACACTACCAAATAAAATTATTTTCATAAAGCTATAACAATTAGTACAATGGAGTCTGTGATACTGTGAAAATTCAAAGTTCACTAAAAATTCTATTTTCCATTTTAATTTCAACCTAGCACACTTCTCTCAATCCTATGTCTCATTTGCTACCACTCTGTACACAACTCTAGCACCTATATGAGGACGTAGCAATTCAGTGATCTGGTAAGTTAAGGGAGGAAGGATTATGCTACAGTTAGTGGAAATAATAAAAACTATGAGTAACAGATTCTAACATCTTTATTTTAGCACATCCCTATCAGTTAACCAATATTGCTACCGCCTTGAAAAGTTAAATTTATGCGGAAGACCCCACTAAAAGGTCCTGAGAGCCATCAGATGTTATGAAATTATTTTAATGAGAGCAAAACAATTAAAAGCGAGTTTGACTTACCATATAAATTGATAGAGGCATGCAGAAGGCTGATGAATTTGATTTCTTTTTTTTTTCTCAGCAACACAGAGAGATTCTCCTCTGCAACACTGCCTCTGCTGGCCATGCAATATAATCTGCAGATGGAAAAGTCCACCGTTCGTCCATTATTAGAATTTGAATATTTCCAAACTCAAGCCAACATTACCAAATAAAATTATTTTCATAAAGCTATAACAATTAGTACAATGGAGTGTGTGATATTGTGAAAATTCAAAGTTCACTAAAAATTCTATTTTCCATTTTAATTTCAACCTAGCACACTTCTCTCAATTCTATGTCTCATTTGCTACCACTCTGTACACAACTCTAGCACCTATATGAGGACGTAGATAGAAAGATCTCTTTAGTAGCCAAGTTACAGCGTACCCTTCTCACTGGAATTCTTTAGGTTATGGTACACCAATAGCAATTCAGTGACCTGGTAAGGTATGGGAGGAAGGCTTATGCTACAGTTAGTGGAAAGAATAAAAACTATGAGTAACAGATTCTAACATCTTTATTTTAGCACATCCCTATCAGTTAACCAATATTGCTACCGCCTTGAAAAGTTAAATTTATGCGGAAGACCCCACTAAAAGGTCCTGAGAGCCATCAGATGTTATGAAATTATTTTAATGAGAGCAAAACAATTAAAAGC
Source organism: Triturus cristatus (assembly GCF_964204655.1). NCBI lineage: Eukaryota > Metazoa > Chordata > Amphibia > Caudata > Salamandridae > Triturus > Triturus cristatus. The sequence continues at coordinate 1,008,745,754 of NC_140587.1, read as the reverse complement.
GAGTTTGACTTACCATATAAATTGATAGAGGCATGCAGAAGGCTGATGAATTTGATTTCTTTTTTTTTTTCTCAGCAACGCAGAGAGATTATCCTCTGCAACACTGCCTCTGCTGGCCATGCAATATAATCTGCAGATGGAAAAGTCCACCGTAAGTCCATTATTTGAATTTGAATATTTCCAAACTCAAGCCAACATTACCAAATAAAATTATTTTCATTAAGCTATAACAATTAGTACAATGAAGTGTGTGATATTGTGAAAATTCAAAGTTCACTAAAAATTCTATTTTCCATTTTAATTTCAACCTAGCACACTTCTCTCAATTCTATGTCTCATTTGCTACCACTCTGTACACAACTCTAGCACCTATATGAGGACGTAGATAGAAAGATCTCTTTAGTAGCCAAGTGACAGCGTACCCTTCTCACTGGAATTCTTTAGGTTATGGTACACCAATAGCAATTCAGTGATCTGGAAAGGTATGGGAGGAAGGCTTATGCTACAGTTAGTGGAAATAATAAAAACTATGAGTAACAGATTCTAACATCTTTATTTTAGCACATCCCTATCAGTTAACCAATATTGCTACCGCCTTGAAAAGTTATATTTATGCGTAAGACCCCACTAAAAGGTCCTGAGAGCCATCAGATGTTATGAAAATATTTTAATGAGAGCAAAACAATTAAAAGCGAGTTTGACTTACCATATAAATTGATAGAGGCATGCAGAAGGCTGATGAATTTGATTTCTTTTTTTTTTTGTCTCAGCAACGCAGAGAGATTCTCCTCTGCAACACTGCCTCTGCTGGCCATGCAATATAATCTGCAGATGGAAAAGTCCACCGTTAGTCCATTATTAGAATTTGAATATTTCCAAACTCAAGCCAACACTACCAAATAAAATTATTTTCATAAAGCTATAACAATTAGTACAATGGAGTCTGTGATACTGTGAAAATTCAAAGTTCACTAAAAATTCTATTTTCCATTTTAATTTCAACCTAGCACACTTCTCTCAATTCTATGTCTCATTTGCTACCACTCTGTACACAACTTTAGCACCTATATGAGGACGTAGATAGAAAGATCTCTTTAGTAGCCAAGTTACAGCGTACCATTCTCACTGGAATTCTTTAGGTTATGGTACACCAATAGCAATTCAGTGACCTGGTAAGGTATGGGAGGAAGGCTTATGCTACAGTTAGTGGAAATAATAAAAACTATGAGTAACAGATTCTAACATCTTTATTTTAGCACATCCCTATCAGTTAACCAATATTGCTACCGCCTTGAAAAGTTATATTTATGCGTAAGACCCCACTAAAAGGTCCTGAGAGCCATCAGATGTTATGAAATTATTTTAATGAGAGCAAAACAATTAAAAGCGAGTTTGACTTACCATATAAATTGATAGAGGCATGCAGAAGGCTGATGAATTTGATTTCTTTTTTTTTTCTCAGCAACACAGAGAGATTCTCCTCTGCAACACTGCCTCTGCTGGCCATGCAATATAATCTGCAGATGGAAAAGTCCACCGTTCGTCCATTATTAGAATTTGAATATTTCCAAACTCAAGCCAACATTACCAAATAAAATTATTTTCATAAAGCTATAATAATTAGTACAATGGAGTGTGTGATATTGTGAAAATTCAAAGTTCACTAAAAATTCTATTTTCCATTTTAATTTCAACCTAGCACACTTCTCTCAATTCTATGTCTCATTTGCTACCACTCTGTACACAACTCTAGCACCTATATGAGGACGTAGATAGAAAGATCTCTTTAGTAGCCAAGTTACAGCGTACCCTTCTCACTGGAATTCTTTAGGTTATGGTACACCAATAGCAATTCAGTGACCTGGTAAGGTATGGGAGGAAGGCTTATGCTACAGTTAGTGGAAAGAATAAAAACTATGAGTAACAGATTCTAACATCTTTATTTTAGCACATCCCTATCAGTTAACCAATATTGCTACCGCCTTGAAAAGTTAAATTTATGCGGAAGACCCCACTAAAAGGTCCTGAGAGCCATCAGATGTTATGAAATTATTTTAATGAGAGCAAAACAATTAAAAGCGAGTTTGACTTACCATATAAATTGATAGAGGCATGCAGAAGGCTGATGAATTTGATTTCTTTTTTTTTTTCTCAGCAACGCAGAGAGATTATCCTCTGCAACACTGCCTCTGCTGGCCATGCAATATAATCTGCAGATGGAAAAGTCCACCGTAAGTCCATTATTTGAATTTGAATATTTCCAAACTCAAGCCAACATTACCAAATAAAATTATTTTCATTAAGCTATAACAATTAGTACAATGAAGTGTGTGATATTGTGAAAATTCAAAGTTCACTAAAAATTCTATTTTCCATTTTAATTTCAACCTAGCACACTTCTCTCAATTCTATGTCTCATTTGCTACCACTCTGTACACAACTCTAGCACCTATATGAGGACGTAGATAGAAAGATCTCTTTAGTAGCCAAGTGACAGCGTACCCTTCTCACTGGAATTCTTTAGGTTATGGTACACCAATAGCAATTCAGTGATCTGGAAAGGTATGGGAGGAAGGCTTATGCTACAGTTAGTGGAAATAATAAAAACTATGAGTAACAGATTCTAACATCTTTATTTTAGCACATCCCTATCAGTTAACCAATATTGCTACCGCCTTGAAAAGTTATATTTATGCGTAAGACCCCACTAAAAGGTCCTGAGAGCCATCAGATGTTATGAAAATATTTTAATGAGAGCAAAACAATTAAAAGCGAGTTTGACTTACCATATAAATTGATAGAGGCATGCAGAAGGCTGATGAATTTGATTTCTTTTCTTTTTTGTCTCAGCAACGCAGAGAGATTCTCCTCTGCAACACTGCCTCTGCTGGCCATGCAATATAATCTGCAGATGGAAAAGTCCACCGTTAGTCCATTATTAGAATTTGAATATTTCCAAACTCAAGCCAACACTACCAAATAAAATTATTTTCATAAAGCTATAACAATTAGTACAATGGAGTCTGTGATACTGTGAAAATTCAAAGTTCACTAAAAATTCTATTTTCCATTTTAATTTCAACCTAGCACACTTCTCTCAATCCTATGTCTCATTTGCTACCACTCTGTACACAACTCTAGCACCTATATGAGGACGTAGATAGAAAGATCTCTTTAGTAGCCAAGTGACAGCGTACCCTTCTCACTGGAATTCTTTAGGTTATGGTACACCAATAGCAATTCAGTGATCTGGAAAGGTATGGGAGGAAGGCTTATGCTACAGTTAGTGGAAATAATAAAAACTATGAGTAACAGATTCTAACATCTTTATTTTAGCACATCCCTATCAGTTAACCAATATTGCTACCGCCTTGAAAAGTTATATTTATGCGTAAGACCCCACTAAAAGGTCCTGAGAGCCATCAGATGTTATGAAATTATTTTAATGAGAGCAAAACAATTAAAAGCGAGTTTGACTTACCATATAAATTGATAGAGGCATGCAGAAGGCTGATGAATTTGATTTCTTTTTTTTTTCTCAGCAACACAGAGAGATTCTCCTCTGCAACACTGCCTCTGCTGGCCATGCAATATAATCTGCAGATGGAAAAGTCCACCGTTCGTCCATTATTAGAATTTGAATATTTCCAAACTCAAGCCAACATTACCAAATAAAATTATTTTCATAAAGCTATAACAATTAGTACAATGGAGTGTGTGATATTGTGAAAATTCAAAGTTCACTAAAAATTCTATTTTCCATTTTAATTTCAACCTAGCACACTTCTCTCAATTCTATGTCTCATTTGCTACCACTCTGTACACAACTCTAGCACCTATATGAGGACGTAGATAGAAAGATCTCTTTAGTAGCCAAGTTACAGCGTACCCTTCTCACTGGAATTCTTTAGGTTATGGTACACCAATAGCAATTCAGTGACCTGGTAAGGTATGGGAGGAAGGCTTATGCTACAGTTAGTGGAAAGAATAAAAACTATGAGTAACAGATTCTAACATCTTTATTTTAGCACATCCCTATCAGTTAACCAATATTGCTACCGCCTTGAAAAGTTAAATTTATGCGGAAGACCCCACTAAAAGGTCCTGAGAGCCATCAGATGTTATGAAATTATTTTAATGAGAGCAAAACAATTAAAAGCGAGTTTGACTTACCATATAAATTGATAGAGGCATGCAGAAGGCTGATGAATTTGATTTCTTTTTTTTTTTCTCAGCAACGCAGAGAGATTATCCTCTGCAACACTGCCTCTGCTGGCCATGCAATATAATCTGCAGATGGAAAAGTCCACCGTAAGTCCATTATTTGAATTTGAATATTTCCAAACTCAAGCCAACATTACCAAATAAAATTATTTTCATTAAGCTATAACAATTAGTACAATGAAGTGTGTGATATTGTGAAAATTCAAAGTTCACTAAAAATTCTATTTTCCATTTTAATTTCAACCTAGCACACTTCTCTCAATTCTATGTCTCATTTGCTACCACTCTGTACACAACTCTAGCACCTATATGAGGACGTAGATAGAAAGATCTCTTTAGTAGCCAAGTGACAGCGTACCCTTCTCACTGGAATTCTTTAGGTTATGGTACACCAATAGCAATTCAGTGATCTGGAAAGGTATGGGAGGAAGGCTTATGCTACAGTTAGTGGAAATAATAAAAACTATGAGTAACAGATTCTAACATCTTTATTTTAGCACATCCCTATCAGTTAACCAATATTGCTACCGCCTTGAAAAGTTATATTTATGCGTAAGACCCCACTAAAAGGTCCTGAGAGCCATCAGATGTTATGAAAATATTTTAATGAGAGCAAAACAATTAAAAGCGAGTTTGACTTACCATATAAATTGATAGAGGCATGCAGAAGGCTGATGAATTTGATTTCTTTTCTTTTTTGTCTCAGCAACGCAGAGAGATTCTCCTCTGCAACACTGCCTCTGCTGGCCATGCAATATAATCTGCAGATGGAAAAGTCCACCGTTAGTCCATTATTAGAATTTGAATATTTCCAAACTCAAGCCAACACTACCAAATAAAATTATTTTCATAAAGCTATAACAATTAGTACAATGGAGTCTGTGATACTGTGAAAATTCAAAGTTCACTAAAAATTCTATTTTCCATTTTAATTTCAACCTAGCACACTTCTCTCAATCCTATGTCTCATTTGCTACCACTCTGTACACAACTCTAGCACCTATATGAGGACGTAGATAGAAAGATCTCTTTAGTAGCCAAGTTACAGCGTACCCTTCTCACTGGAATTCTTTAGGTTATGGTACACCAATAGCAATTCAGTGATCTGGTAAGTTAAGGGAGTAAGGCTTATGCTACAGTTAGTGGAAATAATAAAAACTATGAGTAACAGATTCTGACATCTTTATTTTAGCACATCCCTATCAGTTAACCTATATTGCTACCGCCTTGAAAAGTTATATTTATGCGGAAGACCCCACTAAAAGGTCCTGAGAGCCATCAGATGTTATGAAATTATTTTAATGAGAGCAAAACAATTAAAAGCGAGTTTGACTTACCATATAAATTGATAGAGGCATGCAGAAGCCTGATGAATTTGATTTCTTTTTTTTTTGTCTCAGCAACGCAGAGAGATTCTCCTCTGCAACACTGCCTCTGCTGGCCATGCAATATAATCTGCAGATGGAAAAGTCCACCGTTAGTCCATTATTAGAATTTGAATATTTCCAAACTCAAGCCAACACTACCAAATAAAATTATTTTCATAAAGCTATAACAATTAGTACAATGGAGTCTGTGATACTGTGAAAATTCAAAGTTCACTAAAAATTCTATTTTCCATTTTAATTTCAACCTAGCACACTTCTCTCAATCCTATGTCTCATTTGCTACCACTCTGTACACAACTCTAGCACCTATATGAGGACGTAGATAGAAAGATCTCTTTAGTAGCCAAGTTACAGCGTACCCTTCTCACTGGAATTCTTTAGGTTATGGTACACCAATAGCAATTCAGTGATCTGGTAAGTTAAGGGAGTAAGGCTTATGCTACAGTTAGTGGAAATAATAAAAACTATGAGTAACAGATTCTGACATCTTTATTTTAGCACATCCCTATCAGTTAACCTATATTGCTACCGCCTTGAAAAGTTATATTTATGCGGAAGACCCCACTAAAAGGTCCTGAGAGCCATCAGATGTTATGAAATTATTTTAATGAGAGCAAAACAATTAAAAGCGAGTTTGACTTACCATATAAATTGATAGAGGCATGCAGAAGCCTGATGAATTTGATTTCTTTTTTTTTTGTCTCAGCAACGCAGAGAGAATCTCCTCTGCAACACTGCCTCTGCTGGCCATTCAATATAATCTGCAGATGGAAAAGTCCACCGTTAGTCCATTATTAGAATTTGAATATTTCCAAACTCAAGCCAACATTACCAAATAAAATTATTTTCATAAAGCTATAACAATTAGTACAATGGAGTGTGTGATATTGTGAAAATTCAAAGTTCACTAAAAATTCTATTTTCCATTTTAATTTCAACCTAGCACACTTCTCTCAATTCTATGTCTCATTTGCTACCACTCTGTACACAACTCTAGCACCTATATGAGGACGTAGATAGAAAGATCTCTTTAGTAGCCAAGTTACAGCGTACCCTTCTCACTGGAATTCTTTAGGTTATGGTACACCAATAGCAATTCAGTGACCTGGTAAGGTATGGGAGGAAGGCTTATGCTACAGTTAGTGGAAAGAATAAAAACTATGAGTAACAGATTCTAACATCTTTATTTTAGCACATCCCTATCAGTTAACCAATATTGCTACCGCCTTGAAAAGTTAAATTTATGCGGAAGACCCCACTAAAAGGTCCTGAGAGCCATCAGATGTTATGAAATTATTTTAATGAGAGCAAAACAATTAAAAGCGAGTTTGACTTACCATATAAATTGATAGAGGCATGCAGAAGGCTGATGAATTTGATTTCTTTTTTTTTTTCTCAGCAACGCAGAGAGATTATCCTCTGCAACACTGCCTCTGCTGGCCATGCAATATAATCTGCAGATGGAAAAGTCCACCGTAAGTCCATTATTTGAATTTGAATATTTCCAAACTCAAGCCAACATTACCAAATAAAATTATTTTCATTAAGCTATAACAATTAGTACAATGAAGTGTGTGATATTGTGAAAATTCAAAGTTCACTAAAAATTCTATTTTCCATTTTAATTTCAACCTAGCACACTTCTCTCAATTCTATGTCTCATTTGCTACCACTCTGTACACAACTCTAGCACCTATATGAGGACGTAGATAGAAAGATCTCTTTAGTAGCCAAGTGACAGCGTACCCTTCTCACTGGAATTCTTTAGGTTATGGTACACCAATAGCAATTCAGTGATCTGGAAAGGTATGGGAGGAAGGCTTATGCTACAGTTAGTGGAAATAATAAAAACTATGAGTAACAGATTCTAACATCTTTATTTTAGCACATCCCTATCAGTTAACCAATATTGCTACCGCCTTGAAAAGTTATATTTATGCGTAAGACCCCACTAAAAGGTCCTGAGAGCCATCAGATGTTATGAAAATATTTTAATGAGAGCAAAACAATTAAAAGCGAGTTTGACTTACCATATAAATTGATAGAGGCATGCAGAAGGCTGATGAATTTGATTTCTTTTCTTTTTTGTCTCAGCAACGCAGAGAGATTCTCCTCTGCAACACTGCCTCTGCTGGCCATGCAATATAATCTGCAGATGGAAAAGTCCACCGTTAGTCCATTATTAGAATTTGAATATTTCCAAACTCAAGCCAACACTACCAAATAAAATTATTTTCATAAAGCTATAACAATTAGTACAATGGAGTCTGTGATACTGTGAAAATTCAAAGTTCACTAAAAATTCTATTTTCCATTTTAATTTCAACCTAGCACACTTCTCTCAATCCTATGTCTCATTTGCTACCACTCTGTACACAACTCTAGCACCTATATGAGGACGTAGATAGAAAGATCTCTTTAGTAGCCAAGTTACAGCGTACCCTTCTCACTGGAATTCTTTAGGTTATGGTACACCAATAGCAATTCAGTGATCTGGTAAGTTAAGGGAGTAAGGCTTATGCTACAGTTAGTGGAAATAATAAAAACTATGAGTAACAGATTCTAACATCTTTATTTTAGCACATCCCTATCAGTTAACCTATATTGCTACCGCCTTGAAAAGTTATATTTATGCGGAAGACCCCACTAAAAGGTCCTGAGAGCCATCAGATGTTATGAAATTATTTTAATGAGAGCAAAACAATTAAAAGCGAGTTTGACTTACCATATAAATTGATAGAGGCATGCAGAAGCCTGATGAATTTGATTTCTTTTTTTTTTGTCTCAGCAACGCAGAGAGAATCTCCTCTGCAACACTGCCTCTGCTGGCCATTCAATATAATCTGCAGATGGAAAAGTCCACCGTTAGTCCATTATTAGAATTTGAATATTTCCAAACTCAAGCCAACACTACCAAATAAAATTATTTTCATAAAGCTATAACAATTAGTACAATGGAGTCTGTGATACTGTGAAAATTCAAAGTTCACTAAAAATTCTATTTTCCATTTTAATTTCAACCTAGCACACTTCTCTCAATTCTATGTCTCATTTGCTACCACTCTGTACACAACTCTAGCACCTATATGAGGACGTAGATAGAAAGATCTCTTTAGTAGCCAAGTGACAGCGTACCCTTCTCACTGGAATTCTTTAGGTTATGGTACCCCAATAGCAATTCAGTGATCTGGAAAGGTATGGGAGGAAGGCTTATGCTACAGTTAGTGGAAATAATAAAAACTATGAGTAACAGATTCTAACATCTTTATTTTAGCACATCCCTATCAGTTAACCAATATTGCTACCGCCTTGAAAAGTTAAATTTATGCGGAAGACCCCACTAAAAGGTCCTGAGAGCCATCAGATGTTATGAAATTATTTTAATGAGAGCAAAACAATTAAAAGCGAGTTTGACTTACCATATAAATTGATAGAGGCATGCAGAAGGCTGATGAATTTGATTTCTTTTTTTTTTTCTCAGCAACGCAGAGAGATTCTCCTCTGCAACACTGCCTCTGCTGGCCATGCAATATAATCTGCAGGTGGAAAATTCCACCGTTCGTCCATTATTAGAATTTGAATATTTCCAAACTCAAGCCAACATTACCAAATAAAATTATTTTCATAAAGCTATACCAATTAGTACAATGGAGTGTGTGATATTGTGAAAATTCAAAGTTCACTAAAAATTCTATTTTCCATTTTAATTTCAACCTAGCACACTTCTCTCAATCCTAGGTCTCTTTTGCTACCACTCTGTACACAACTCTAGCACCTATATGAGGACGTAGATAGAAAGATCTCTTTAGTAGCCAAGTGACAGCGTACCCTTCTCACTGGAATTCTTTAGGTTATGGTACCCCAATAGCAATTCAGTGATCTGGAAAGGTATGGGAGGAAGGCTTATGCTACAGTTAGTGGAAATAATAAAAACTATGAGTAACAGATTCTAACATCTTTATTTTAGCACATCCCTATCAGTTAACCAATATTGCTACCGCCTTGAAAAGTTATATTTATGCGGAAGACCCCACTAAAAGGTCCTGAGAGCCATCAGATGTTATGAAATTATTTTAATGAGAGCAAAACAATTAAAAGCGAGTTTGACTTACCATATAAATTGATAGAGGCATGCAGAAGGCTGATGAATTTGATTTCTTTTTTTTTTGTCTCAGCAACGCAGAGAGATTCTCCTCTGCAACACTGCCTCTGCTGGCCATTCAATATAATCTGCAGATGGAAAAGTCCACCGTTAGTCCATTATTAGAGTTTGAATATTTCCAAACTCAAGCCAACACTACCAAATAAAATTATTTTCATAAAGCTATAACAATTAGTACAATGGAGTCTGTGATACTGTGAAAATTCAAAGTTCACTAAAAATTCTATTTTCCATTTTAATTTCAACCTAGCACACTTCTCTCAATCCTATGTCTCATTTGCTACCACTCTGTACACAACTCTAGCACCTATATGAGGACGTAGATAGAAAGATCTCTTTAGTAGCCAAGTGACAGCGTACCCTTCTCACTGGAATTCTTTAGGTTATGGTACACCAATAGCAATTCAGTGATCTGGAAAGGTATGGGAGGAAGGCTTATGCTACAGTTAGTGGAAATAATAAAAACTATGAGTAACAGATTCTAACATCTTTATTTTAGCACATCCCTATCAGTTAACCAATATTGCTACCGCCTTGAAAAGTTATATTTATGCGTAAGACCCCACTAAAAGGTCCTGAGAGCCATCAGATGTTATGAAAATATTTTAATGAGAGCAAAACAATTAAAAGCGAGTTTGACTTACCATATAAATTGATAGAGGCATGCAGAAGGCTGATGAATTTGATTTCTTTTCTTTTTTGTCTCAGCAACGCAGAGAGATTCTCCTCTGCAACACTGCCTCTGCTGGCCATGCAATATAATCTGCAGATGGAAATGTCCACCGTTAGTCCATTATTAGAATTTGAATATTTCCAAACTCAAGCCAACACTACCAAATAAAATTATTTTCATAAAGCTATAACAATTAGTACAATGGAGTCTGTGACATTGTGAAAATTCAAAGTTCACTAAAAATTCTATTTTCCATTTTAATTTCAACCTAGCACACTTCTCTCAATCCTATGTCTCATTTGCTACCACTCTGTACACAACTCTAGCACCTATATGAGGACGTAGATCGAAAGATCTCTTTAGTAGCCAAGTAACAGCGAACCCTTCTCACTGGAATTCTTTAGGTTATGGTACCCCAATAGCAATTCAGTGATCTGGTAAGTTAAGGGAGGAAGGATTATGCTACAGTTAGTGGAAATAATAAAAACTATGAGTAACAGATTCTAACATCTTTATTTTAGCACATCCCTATCAGTTAACCAATATTGCTACCGCCTTGAAAAGTTAAATTTATGCGGAAGACCCCACTAAAAGGTCCTGAGAGCCATCAGATGTTATGAAATTATTTTAATGAGAGCAAAACAATTAAAAGCGAGTTTGACTTACCATATAAATTGATAGAGGCATGCAGAAGGCTGATGAATTTGATTTCTTTTTTTTTTTCTCAGCAACACAGAGAGATTCTCCTCTGCAACACTGCCTCTGCTGGCCATGCAATATAATCTGCAGATGGAAAAGTCCACCGTTCGTCCATTATTAGAATTTGAATATTTCCAAACTCAAGCCAACATTACCAAATAAAATTATTTTCATAAAGCTATAACAATTAGTACAATGGAGTGTGTGATATTGTGAAAATTCAAAGTTCACTAAAAATTCTATTTTCCATTTTAATTTCAACCTAGCACACTTCTCTCAATTCTATGTCTCATTTGCTACCACTCTGTACACAACTCTAGCACCTATATGAGGACGTAGATAGAAAGATCTCTTTAGTAGCCAAGTTACAGCGTACCCTTCTCACTGGAATTCTTTATGTTATGGTACACCAATAGCAATTCAGTGACCTGGTAAGGTATGGGAGGAAGGCTTATGCTACTGTTAGTGGAAATAATAAAAACTATGAGTAACAGATTCTAACATCTTTATTTTAGCACATCCCTATCAGTTAACCAATATTGCTACCGCCTTGAAAAGTTAAATTTATGCGGAAGACCCCACTAAAAGGTCCTGAGAGCCATCAGATGTTATGAAATTATTTTAATGAGAGCAAAACAATTAAAAGCGAGTTTGACTTACCATATAAATTGATAGAGGCATGCAGAAGGCTGATGAATTTGATTTCTTTTTTTTTTTCTCAGCAACGCAGAGAGATTATCCTCTGCAACACTGCCTCTGCTGGCCATGCAATATAATCTGCAGATGGAAAAGTCCACCGTAAGTCCATTATTTGAATTTGAATATTTCCAAACTCAAGCCAACATTACCAAATAAAATTATTTTCATTAAGCTATAACAATTAGTACAATGAAGTGTGTGATATTGTGAAAATTCAAAGTTCACTAAAAATTCTATTTTCCATTTTAATTTCAACCTAGCACACTTCTCTCAATTCTATGTCTCATTTGCTACCACTCTGTACACAACTCTAGCACCTATATGAGGACGTAGATAGAAAGATCTCTTTAGTAGCCAAGTGACAGCGTACCCTTCTCACTGGAATTCTTTAGGTTATGGTACACCAATAGCAATTCAGTGATCTGGAAAGGTATGGGAGGAAGGCTTATGCTACAGTTAGTGGAAATAATAAAAACTATGAGTAACAGATTCTAACATCTTTATTTTAGCACATCCCTATCAGTTAACCAATATTGCTACCGCCTTGAAAAGTTATATTTATGCGTAAGACCCCACTAAAAGGTCCTGAGAGCCATCAGATGTTATGAAAATATTTTAATGAGAGCAAAACAATTAAAAGCGAGTTTGACTTACCATATAAATTGATAGAGGCATGCAGAAGGCTGATGAATTTGATTTCTTTTTTTTTTTGTCTCAGCAACGCAGAGAGATTCTCCTCTGCAACACTGCCTCTGCTGGCCATGCAATATAATCTGCAGATGGAAAAGTCCACCGTTAGTCCATTATTAGAATTTGAATATTTCCAAACTCAAGCCAACACTACCAAATAAAATTATTTTCATAAAGCTATAACAATTAGTACAATGGAGTCTGTGATACTGTGAAAATTCAAAGTTCACTAAAAATTCTATTTTCCATTTTAATTTCAACCTAGCACACTTCTCTCAATCCTATGTCTCATTTGCTACCACTCTGTACACAACTCTAGCACCTATATGAGGACGTAGATAGAAAGATCTCTTTAGTAGCCAAGTTACAGCGTACCCTTCTCACTGGAATTCTTTAGGTTATGGTACACCAATAGCAATTCAGTGATCTGGTAAGTTAAGGGAGTAAGGCTTATGCTACAGTTAGTGGAAATAATAAAAACTATGAGTAACAGATTCTGACATCTTTATTTTAGCACATCCCTATCAGTTAACCTATATTGCTACCGCCTTGAAAAGTTATATTTATGCGGAAGACCCCACTAAAAGGTCCTGAGAGCCATCAGATGTTATGAAATTATTTTAATGAGAGCAAAACAATTAAAAGCGAGTTTGACTTACCATATAAATTGATAGAGGCATGCAGAAGCCTGATGAATTTGATTTCTTTTTTTTTTGTCTCAGCAACGCAGAGAGAATCTCCTCTGCAACACTGCCTCTGCTGGCCATTCAATATAATCTGCAGATGGAAAAGTCCACCGTTAGTCCATTATTAGAATTTGAATATTTCCAAACTCAAGCCAACACTACCAAATAAAATTATTTTCATAAAGCTATAACAATTAGTACAATGGAGTCTGTGATACTGTGAAAATTCAAAGTTCACTAAAAATTCTATTTTCCATTTTAATTTCAACCTAGCACACTTCTCTCAATTCTATGTATCATTTGCTACCACTCTGTACACAACTCTAGCACCTATATGAGGACGTAGATAGAAAGATCTCTTTAGTAGCCAAGTGACAGCGTACCCTTCTCACTGGAATTCTTTAGGTTATGGTACCCCAATAGCAATTCAGTGATCTGGAAAGGTATGGGAGGAAGGCTTATGCTACAGTTAGTGGAAATAATAAAAACTATGAGTAACAGATTCTAACATCTTTATTTTAGCACATCCCTATCAGTTAACCAATATTGCTACCGCCTTGAAAAGTTAAATTTATGCGGAAGACCCCACTAAAAGGTCCTGAGAGCCATCAGATGTTATGAAATTATTTTAATGAGAGCAAAACAATTAAAAGCGAGTTTGACTTACCATATAAATTGATAGAGGCATGCAGAAGGCTGATGAATTTGATTTCTTTTTTTTTTTCTCAGCAACGCAGAGAGATTCTCCTTTGCAACACTGCCTCTGCTGGCCATGCAATATAATCTGCAGGTGGAAAATTCCACCGTTCGTCCATTATTAGAATTTGAATATTTCCAAACTCAAGCCAACATTACCAAATAAAATTATTTTCATAAAGCTATACCAATTAGTACAATGGAGTGTGTGATATTGTGAAAATTCAAAGTTCACTAAAAATTCTATTTTCCATTTTAATTTCAACCTAGCACACTTCTCTCAATCCTAGGTCTCATTTGCTACCACTCTGTACACAACTCTAGCACCTATATGAGGACGTAGATAGAAAGATCTCTTTAGTAGCCAAGTGACAGCGTACCCTTCTCACTGGAATTCTTTAGGTTATGGTACACCAATAGCAATTCAGTGATCTGGAAAGGTATGGGAGGAAGGCTTATGCTACAGTTAGTGGAAATAATAAAAACTATGAGTAACAGATTCTAACATCTTTATTTTAGCACATCCCTATCAGTTAACCAATATTGCTACCGCCTTGAAAAGTTATATTTATGCGTAAGACCCCACTAAAAGGTCCTGAGAGCCATCAGATGTTATGAAAATATTTTAATGAGAGCAAAACAATTAAAAGCGAGTTTGACTTACCATATAAATTGATAGAGGCATGCAGAAGGCTGATGAATTTGATTTCTTTTCTTCTTTGTCTCAGCAACGCAGAGAGATTCTCCTCTGCAACACTGCCTCTGCTGGCCATGCAATATAATCTGCAGATGGAAATGTCCACCGTTAGTCCATTATTAGAATTTGAATATTTCCAAACTCAAGCCAACACTACCAAATAAAATTATTTTCATAAAGCTATAACAATTAGTACAATGGAGTCTGTGATACTGTGAAAATTCAAAGTTCACTAAAAATTCTATTTTCCATTTTAATTTCAACCTAGCACACTTCTCTCAATCCTATGTCTCATTTGCTACCACTCTGTACACAACTCTAGCACCTATATGAGGACGTAGATAGAAAGATCTCTTTAGTAGCCAAGTTACAGCGTACCCTTCTCACTGGAATTCTTTAGGTTATGGTACACCAATAGCAATTCAGTGATCTGGTAAGTTAAGGGAGTAAGGCTTATGCTACAGTTAGTGGAAATAATAAAAACTATGAGTAACAGATTCTGACATCTTTATTTTAGCACATCCCTATCAGTTAACCTATATTGCTACCGCCTTGAAAAGTTATATTTATGCGGAAGACCCCACTAAAAGGTCCTGAGAGCCATCAGATGTTATGAAATTATTTTAATGAGAGCAAAACAATTAAAAGCGAGTTTGACTTACCATATAAATTGATAGAGGCATGCAGAAGCCTGATGAATTTGATTTCTTTTTTTTTTGTCTCAGCAACGCAGAGAGAATCTCCTCTGCAACACTGCCTCTGCTGGCCATTCAATATAATCTGCAGATGGAAAAGTCCACCGTTAGTCCATTATTAGAATTTGAATATTTCCAAACTCAAGCCAACACTACCAAATAAAATTATTTTCATAAAGCTATAACAATTAGTACAATGGAGTCTGTGATACTGTGAAAATTCAAAGTTCACTAAAAATTCTATTTTCCATTTTAATTTCAACCTAGCACACTTCTCTCAATTCTATGTATCATTTGCTACCACTCTGTACACAACTCTAGCACCTATATGAGGACGTAGATAGAAAGATCTCTTTAGTAGCCAAGTGACAGCGTACCCTTCTCACTGGAATTCTTTAGGTTATGGTACCCCAATAGCAATTCAGTGATCTGGAAAGGTATGGGAGGAAGGCTTATGCTACAGTTAGTGGAAATAATAAAAACTATGAGTAACAGATTCTAACATCTTTATTTTAGCACATCCCTATCAGTTAACCAATATTGCTACCGCCTTGAAAAGTTAAATTTATGCGGAAGACCCCACTAAAAGGTCCTGAGAGCCATCAGATGTTATGAAATTATTTTAATGAGAGCAAAACAATTAAAAGCGAGTTTGACTTACCATATAAATTGATAGAGGCATGCAGAAGGCTGATGAATTTGATTTCTTTTTTTTTTTCTCAGCAACGCAGAGAGATTCTCCTTTGCAACACTGCCTCTGCTGGCCATGCAATATAATCTGCAGGTGGAAAATTCCACCGTTCGTCCATTATTAGAATTTGAATATTTCCAAACTCAAGCCAACATTACCAAATAAAATTATTTTCATAAAGCTATACCAATTAGTACAATGGAGTGTGTGATATTGTGAAAATTCAAAGTTCACTAAAAATTCTATTTTCCATTTTAATTTCAACCTAGCACACTTCTCTCAATCCTAGGTCTCATTTGCTACCACTCTGTACACAACTCTAGCACCTATATGAGGACGTAGATAGAAAGATCTCTTTAGTAGCCAAGTGACAGCGTACCCTTCTCACTGGAATTCTTTAGGTTATGGTACACCAATAGCAATTCAGTGATCTGGAAAGGTATGGGAGGAAGGCTTATGCTACAGTTAGTGGAAATAATAAAAACTATGAGTAACAGATTCTAACATCTTTATTTTAGCACATCCCTATCAGTTAACCAATATTGCTACCGCCTTGAAAAGTTATATTTATGCGTAAGACCCCACTAAAAGGTCCTGAGAGCCATCAGATGTTATGAAAATATTTTAATGAGAGCAAAACAATTAAAAGCGAGTTTGACTTACCATATAAATTGATAGAGGCATGCAGAAGGCTGATGAATTTGATTTCTTTTCTTCTTTGTCTCAGCAACGCAGAGAGATTCTCCTCTGCAACACTGCCTCTGCTGGCCATGCAATATAATCTGCAGATGGAAATGTCCACCGTTAGTCCATTATTAGAATTTGAATATTTCCAAACTCAAGCCAACACTACCAAATAAAATTATTTTCATAAAGCTATAACAATTAGTACAATGGAGTCTGTGATACTGTGAAAATTCAAAGTTCACTAAAAATTCTATTTTCCATTTTAATTTCAACCTAGCACACTTCTCTCAATCCTATGTCTCATTTGCTACCACTCTGTACACAACTCTAGCACCTATATGAGGACGTAGATAGAAAGATCTCTTTAGTAGCCAAGTTACAGCGTACCCTTCTCACTGGAATTCTTTAGGTTATGGTACACCAATAGCAATTCAGTGATCTGGTAAGTTAAGGGAGTAAGGCTTATGCTACAGTTAGTGGAAATAATAAAAACTATGAGTAACAGATTCTGACATCTTTATTTTAGCACATCCCTATCAGTTAACCTATATTGCTACCGCCTTGAAAAGTTATATTTATGCGGAAGACCCCACTAAAAGGTCCTGAGAGCCATCAGATGTTATGAAATTATTTTAATGAGAGCAAAACAATTAAAAGCGAGTTTGACTTACCATATAAATTGATAGAGGCATGCAGAAGCCTGATGAATTTGATTTCTTTTTTTTTTGTCTCAGCAACGCAGAGAGAATCTCCTCTGCAACACTGCCTCTGCTGGCCATTCAATATAATCTGCAGATGGAAAAGTCCACCGTTAGTCCATTATTAGAGTTTGAATATTTCCAAACTCAAGCCAACACTACCAAATAAAATTATTTTCATAAAGCTATAACAATTAGTACAATGGAGTCTGTGATACTGTGAAAATTCAAAGTTCACTAAAAATTCTATTTTCCATTTTAATTTCAACCTAGCACACTTCTCTCAATCCTATGTCTCATTTGCTACCACTCTGTACACAACTCTAGCACCTATATGAGGACGTAGATAGAAAGATCTCTTTAGTAGCCAAGTGACAGCGTACCCTTCTCACTGGAATTCTTTAGGTTATGGTACACCAATAGCAATTCAGTGATCTGGAAAGGTATGGGAGGAAGGCTTATGCTACAGTTAGTGGAAATAATAAAAACTATGAGTAACAGATTCTAACATCTTTATTTTAGCACATCCCTATCAGTTAACCAATATTGCTACCGCCTTGAAAAGTTAAATTTATGCGGAAGACCCCACTAAAAGGTCCTGAGAGCCATCAGATGTTATGAAATTATTTTAATGAGAGCAAAACAATTAAAAGCGAGTTTGACTTACCATATAAATTGATAGAGGCATGCAGAAGGCTGATGAATTTGATTTCTTTTTTTTTTTCTCAGCAACGCAGAGAGATTCTCCTTTGCAACACTGCCTCTGCTGGCCATGCAATATAATCTGCAGGTGGAAAATTCCACCGTTCGTCCATTATTAGAATTTGAATATTTCCAAACTCAAGCCAACATTACCAAATAAAATTATTTTCATAAAGCTATACCAATTAGTACAATGGAGTGTGTGATATTGTGAAAATTCAAAGTTCACTAAAAATTCTATTTTCCATTTTAATTTCAACCTAGCACACTTCTCTCAATCCTAGGTCTCATTTGCTACCACTCTGTACACAACTCTAGCACCTATATGAGGACGTAGATAGAAAGATCTCTTTAGTAGCCAAGTGACAGCGTACCCTTCTCACTGGAATTCTTTAGGTTATGGTACACCAATAGCAATTCAGTGATCTGGAAAGGTATGGGAGGAAGGCTTATGCTACAGTTAGTGGAAATAATAAAAACTATGAGTAACAGATTCTAACATCTTTATTTTAGCACATCCCTATCAGTTAACCAATATTGCTACCGCCTTGAAAAGTTATATTTATGCGTAAGACCCCACTAAAAGGTCCTGAGAGCCATCAGATGTTATGAAAATATTTTAATGAGAGCAAAACAATTAAAAGCGAGTTTGACTTACCATATAAATTGATAGAGGCATGCAGAAGGCTGATGAATTTGATTTCTTTTCTTCTTTGTCTCAGCAACGCAGAGAGATTCTCCTCTGCAACACTGCCTCTGCTGGCCATGCAATATAATCTGCAGATGGAAATGTCCACCGTTAGTCCATTATTAGAATTTGAATATTTCCAAACTCAAGCCAACACTACCAAATAAAATTATTTTCATAAAGCTATAACAATTAGTACAATGGAGTCTGTGATACTGTGAAAATTCAAAGTTCACTAAAAATTCTATTTTCCATTTTAATTTCAACCTAGCACACTTCTCTCAATCCTATGTCTCATTTGCTACCACTCTGTACACAACTCTAGCACCTATATGAGGACGTAGATAGAAAGATCTCTTTAGTAGCCAAGTTACAGCGTACCCTTCTCACTGGAATTCTTTAGGTTATGGTACACCAATAGCAATTCAGTGATCTGGTAAGTTAAGGGAGTAAGGCTTATGCTACAGTTAGTGGAAATAATAAAAACTATGAGTAACAGATTCTGACATCTTTATTTTAGCACATCCCTATCAGTTAACCTATATTGCTACCGCCTTGAAAAGTTATATTTATGCGGAAGACCCCACTAAAAGGTCCTGAGAGCCATCAGATGTTATGAAATTATTTTAATGAGAGCAAAACAATTAAAAGCGAGTTTGACTTACCATATAAATTGATAGAGGCATGCAGAAGCCTGATGAATTTGATTTCTTTTTTTTTTGTCTCAGCAACGCAGAGAGAATCTCCTCTGCAACACTGCCTCTGCTGGCCATTCAATATAATCTGCAGATGGAAAAGTCCACCGTTAGTCCATTATTAGAATTTGAATATTTCCAAACTCAAGCCAACACTACCAAATAAAATTATTTTCATAAAGCTATAACAATTAGTACAATGGAGTCTGTGATACTGTGAAAATTCAAAGTTCACTAAAAATTCTATTTTCCATTTTAATTTCAACCTAGCACACTTCTCTCAATTCTATGTCTCATTTGCTACCACTCTGTACACAACTCTAGCACCTATATGAGGACGTAGATAGAAAGATCTCTTTAGTAGCCAAGTGACAGCGTACCCTTCTCACTGGAATTCTTTAGGTTATGGTACCCCAATAGCAATTCAGTGATCTGGAAAGGTATGGGAGGAAGGCTTATGCTACAGTTAGTGGAAATAATAAAAACTATGAGTAACAGATTCTAACATCTTTATTTTAGCACATCCCTATCAGTTAACCAATATTGCTACCGCCTTGAAAAGTTAAATTTATGCGGAAGACCCCACTAAAAGGTCCTGAGAGCCATCAGATGTTATGAAATTATTTTAATGAGAGCAAAACAATTAAAAGCGAGTTTGACTTACCATATAAATTGATAGAGGCATGCAGAAGGCTGATGAATTTGATTTCTTTTTTTTTTTCTCAGCAACGCAGAGAGATTCTCCTCTGCAACACTGCCTCTGCTGGCCATGCAATATAATCTGCAGGTGGAAAATTCCACCGTTCGTCCATTATTAGAATTTGAATATTTCCAAACTCAAGCCAACATTACCAAATAAAATTATTTTCATAAAGCTATACCAATTAGTACAATGGAGTGTGTGATATTGTGAAAATTCAAAGTTCACTAAAAATTCTATTTTCCATTTTAATTTCAACCTAGCACACTTCTCTCAATCCTAGGTCTCTTTTGCTACCACTCTGTACACAACTCTAGCACCTATATGAGGACGTAGATAGAAAGATCTCTTTAGTAGCCAAGTGACAGCGTACCCTTCTCACTGGAATTCTTTAGGTTATGGTACCCCAATAGCAATTCAGTGATCTGGAAAGGTATGGGAGGAAGGCTTATGCTACAGTTAGTGGAAATAATAAAAACTATGAGTAACAGATTCTAACATCTTTATTTTAGCACATCCCTATCAGTTAAACAATATTGCTACCGCCTTGAAAAGTTATATTTATGCGGAAGACCCCACTAAAAGGTCCTGAGAGCCATCAGATGTTATGAAATTATTTTAATGAGAGCAAAACAATTAAAAGCGAGTTTGACTTACCATATAAATTGATAGAGGCATGCAGAAGGCTGATGAATTTGATTTCTTTTTTTTTTGTCTCAGCAACGCAGAGAGATTCTCCTCTGCAACACTGCCTCTGCTGGCCATTCAATATAATCTGCAGATGGAAAAGTCCACCGTTAGTCCATTATTAGAGTTTGAATATTTCCAAACTCAAGCCAACACTACCAAATAAAATTATTTTCATAAAGCTATAACAATTAGTACAATGGAGTCTGTGATACTGTGAAAATTCAAAGTTCACTAAAAATTCTATTTTCCATTTTAATTTCAACCTAGCACACTTCTCTCAATCCTATGTCTCATTTGCTACCACTCTGTACACAACTCTAGCACCTATATGAGGACGTAGATAGAAAGATCTCTTTAGTAGCCAAGTGACAGCGTACCCTTCTCACTGGAATTCTTTAGGTTATGGTACACCAATAGCAATTCAGTGATCTGGAAAGGTATGGGAGGAAGGCTTATGCTACAGTTAGTGGAAATAATAAAAACTATGAGTAACAGATTCTAACATCTTTATTTTAGCACATCCCTATCAGTTAACCAATATTGCTACCGCCTTGAAAAGTTATATTTATGCGTAAGACCCCACTAAAAGGTCCTGAGAGCCATCAGATGTTATGAAAATATTTTAATGAGAGCAAAACAATTAAAAGCGAGTTTGACTTACCATATAAATTGATAGAGGCATGCAGAAGGCTGATGAATTTGATTTCTTTTCTTTTTTGTCTCAGCAACGCAGAGAGATTCTCCTCTGCAACACTGCCTCTGCTGGCCATGCAATATAATCTGCAGATGGAAATGTCCACCGTTAGTCCATTATTAGAATTTGAATATTTCCAAACTCAAGCCAACACTACCAAATAAAATTATTTTCATAAAGCTATAACAATTAGTACAATGGAGTCTGTGACATTGTGAAAATTCAAAGTTCACTAAAAATTCTATTTTCCATTTTAATTTCAACCTAGCACACTTCTCTCAATCCTATGTCTCATTTGCTACCACTCTGTACACAACTCTAGCACCTATATGAGGACGTAGATCGAAAGATCTCTTTAGTAGCCAAGTAACAGCGAACCCTTCTCACTGGAATTCTTTAGGTTATGGTACCCCAATAGCAATTCAGTGATCTGGTAAGTTAAGGGAGGAAGGATTATGCTACAGTTAGTGGAAATAATAAAAACTATGAGTAACAGATTCTAACATCTTTATTTTAGCACATCCCTATCAGTTAACCAATATTGCTACCGCCTTGAAAAGTTAAATTTATGCGGAAGACCCCACTAAAAGGTCCTGAGAGCCATCAGATGTTATGAAATTATTTTAATGAGAGCAAAACAATTAAAAGCGAGTTTGACTTACCATATAAATTGATAGAGGCATGCAGAAGGCTGATGAATTTGATTTCTTTTTTTTTTTCTCAGCAACACAGAGAGATTCTCCTCTGCAACACTGCCTCTGCTGGCCATGCAATATAATCTGCAGATGGAAAAGTCCACCGTTCGTCCATTATTAGAATTTGAATATTTCCAAACTCAAGCCAACATTACCAAATAAAATTATTTTCATAAAGCTATAACAATTAGTACAATGGAGTGTGTGATATTGTGAAAATTCAAAGTTCACTAAAAATTCTATTTTCCATTTTAATTTCAACCTAGCACACTTCTCTCAATTCTATGTCTCATTTGCTACCACTCTGTACACAACTCTAGCACCTATATGAGGACGTAGATAGAAAGATCTCTTTAGTAGCCAAGTTACAGCGTACCCTTCTCACTGGAATTCTTTAGGTTATGGTACACCAATAGCAATTCAGTGACCTGGTAAGGTATGGGAGGAAGGCTTATGCTACAGTTAGTGGAAATAATAAAAACTATGAGTAACAGATTCTAACATCTTTATTTTAGCACATCCCTATCAGTTAACCAATATTGCTACCGCCTTGAAAAGTTAAATTTATGCGGAAGACCCCACTAAAAGGTCCTGAGAGCCATCAGATGTTATGAAATTATTTTAATGAGAGCAAAACAATTAAAAGCGAGTTTGACTTACCATATAAATTGATAGAGGCATGCAGAAGGCTGATGAATTTGATTTCTTTTTTTTTTTCTCAGCAACGCAGAGAGATTATCCTCTGCAACACTGCCTCTGCTGGCCATGCAATATAATCTGCAGATGGAAAAGTCCACCGTAAGTCCATTATTTGAATTTGAATATTTCCAAACTCAAGCCAACATTACCAAATAAAATTATTTTCATTAAGCTATAACAATTAGTACAATGAAGTGTGTGATATTGTGAAAATTCAAAGTTCACTAAAAATTCTATTTTCCATTTTAATTTCAACCTAGCACACTTCTCTCAATTCTATGTCTCATTTGCTACCACTCTGTACACAACTCTAGCACCTATATGAGGACGTAGATAGAAAGATCTCTTTAGTAGCCAAGTGACAGCGTACCCTTCTCACTGGAATTCTTTAGGTTATGGTACACCAATAGCAATTCAGTGATCTGGAAAGGTATGGGAGGAAGGCTTATGCTACAGTTAGTGGAAATAATAAAAACTATGAGTAACAGATTCTAACATCTTTATTTTAGCACATCCCTATCAGTTAACCAATATTGCTACCGCCTTGAAAAGTTATATTTATGCGTAAGACCCCACTAAAAGGTCCTGAGAGCCATCAGATGTTATGAAAATATTTTAATGAGAGCAAAACAATTAAAAGCGAGTTTGACTTACCATATAAATTGATAGAGGCATGCAGAAGGCTGATGAATTTGATTTCTTTTTTTTTTTGTCTCAGCAACGCAGAGAGATTCTCCTCTGCAACACTGCCTCTGCTGGCCATGCAATATAATCTGCAGATGGAAAAGTCCACCGTTAGTCCATTATTAGAATTTGAATATTTCCAAACTCAAGCCAACACTACCAAATAAAATTATTTTCATAAAGCTATAACAATTAGTACAATGGAGTCTGTGATACTGTGAAAATTCAAAGTTCACTAAAAATTCTATTTTCCATTTTAATTTCAACCTAGCACACTTCTCTCAATCCTATGTCTCATTTGCTACCACTCTGTACACATCTCTAGCACCTATATGAGGACGTAGATAGAAAGATCTCTTTAGTAGCCAAGTTACAGCGTACCCTTCTCACTGGAATTCTTTAGGTTATGGTACACCAATAGCAATTCAGTGATCTGGTAAGTTAAGGGAGTAAGGCTTATGCTACAGTTAGTGGAAATAATAAAAACTATGAGTAACAGATTCTGACATCTTTATTTTAGCACATCCCTATCAGTTAACCTATATTGCTACCGCCTTGAAAAGTTATATTTATGCGGAAGACCCCACTAAAAGGTCCTGAGAGCCATCAGATGTTATGAAATTATTTTAATGAGAGCAAAACAATTAAAAGCGAGTTTGACTTACCATATAAATTGATAGAGGCATGCAGAAGCCTGATGAATTTGATTTCTTTTTTTTTTGTCTCAGCAACGCAGAGAGAATCTCCTCTGCAACACTGCCTCTGCTGGCCATTCAATATAATCTGCAGATGGAAAAGTCCACCGTTAGTCCATTATTAGAATTTGAATATTTCCAAACTCAAGCCAACATTACCAAATAAAATTATTTTCATAAAGCTATACCAATTAGTACAATGGAGTGTGTGATATTGTGAAAATTCAAAGTTCACTAAAAATTCTATTTTCCATTTTAATTTCAACCTAGCACACTTCTCTCAATCCTAGGTCTCTTTTGCTACCACTCTGTACACAACTCTAGCACCTATATGAGGACGTAGATAGAAAGATCTCTTTAGTAGCCAAGTGACAGCGTACCCTTCTCACTGGAATTCTTTAGGTTATGGTACCCCAATAGCAATTCAGTGATCTGGAAAGGTATGGGAGGAAGGCTTATGCTACAGTTAGTGGAAATAATAAAAACTATGAGTAACAGATTCTAACATCTTTATTTTAGCACATCCCTATCAGTTAACCAATATTGCTACCGCCTTGAAAAGTTATATTTATGCGGAAGACCCCACTAAAAGGTCCTGAGAGCCATCAGATGTTATGAAATTATTTTAATGAGAGCAAAACAATTAAAAGCGAGTTTGACTTACCATATAAATTGATAGAGGCATGCAGAAGGCTGATGAATTTGATTTCTTTTTTTTTTGTCTCAGCAACGCAGAGAGATTCTCCTCTGCAACACTGCCTCTGCTGGCCATTCAATATAATCTGCAGATGGAAAAGTCCACCGTTAGTCCATTATTAGAGTTTGAATATTTCCAAACTCAAGCCAACACTACCAAATAAAATTATTTTCATAAAGCTATAACAATTAGTACAATGGAGTCTGTGATACTGTGAAAATTCAAAGTTCACTAAAAATTCTATTTTCCATTTTAATTTCAACCTAGCACACTTCTCTCAATCCTATGTCTCATTTGCTACCACTCTGTACACAACTCTAGCACCTATATGAGGACGTAGATAGAAAGATCTCTTTAGTAGCCAAGTGACAGCGTACCCTTCTCACTGGAATTCTTTAGGTTATGGTACACCAATAGCAATTCAGTGATCTGGAAAGGTATGGGAGGAAGGCTTATGCTACAGTTAGTGGAAATAATAAAAACTATGAGTAACAGATTCTAACATCTTTATTTTAGCACATCCCTATCAGTTAACCAATATTGCTACCGCCTTGAAAAGTTATATTTATGCGTAAGACCCCACTAAAAGGTCCTGAGAGCCATCAGATGTTATGAAAATATTTTAATGAGAGCAAAACAATTAAAAGCGAGTTTGACTTACCATATAAATTGATAGAGGCATGCAGAAGGCTGATGAATTTGATTTCTTTTCTTTTTTGTCTCAGCAACGCAGAGAGATTCTCCTCTGCAACACTGCCTCTGCTGGCCATGCAATATAATCTGCAGATGGAAATGTCCACCGTTAGTCCATTATTAGAATTTGAATATTTCCAAACTCAAGCCAACACTACCAAATAAAATTATTTTCATAAAGCTATAACAATTAGTACAATGGAGTGTGTGATATTGTGAAAATTCAAAGTTCACTAAAAATTCTATTTTCCATTTTAATTTCAACCTAGCACACTTCTCTCAATTCTATGTCTCATTTGCTACCACTCTGTACACAACTCTAGCACCTATATGAGGACGTAGATCGAAAGATCTCTTTAGTAGCCAAGTAACAGCGAACCCTTCTCACTGGAATTCTTTAGGTTATGGTACCCCAATAGCAATTCAGTGATCTGGTAAGTTAAGGGAGGAAGGATTATGCTACAGTTAGTGGAAATAATAAAAACTATGAGTAACAGATTCTAACATCTTTATTTTAGCACATCCCTATCAGTTAACCAATATTGCTACCGCCTTGAAAAGTTAAATTTATGCGGAAGACCCCACTAAAAGGTCCTGAGAGCCATCAGATGTTATGAAATTATTTTAATGAGAGCAAAACAATTAAAAGCGAGTTTGACTTACCATATAAATTGATAGAGGCATGCAGAAGGCTGATGAATTTGATTTCTTTTTTTTTTTCTCAGCAACACAGAGAGATTCTCCTCTGCAACACTGCCTCTGCTGGCCATGCAATATAATCTGCAGATGGAAAAGTCCACCGTTCGTCCATTATTAGAATTTGAATATTTCCAAACTCAAGCCAACATTACCAAATAAAATTATTTTCATAAAGCTATAACAATTAGTACAATGGAGTGTGTGATATTGTGAAAATTCAAAGTTCACTAAAAATTCTATTTTCCATTTTAATTTCAACCTAGCACACTTCTCTCAATTCTATGTCTCATTTGCTACCACTCTGTACACAACTCTAGCACCTATATGAGGACGTAGATAGAAAGATCTCTTTAGTAGCCAAGTTACAGCGTACCCTTCTCACTGGAATTCTTTAGGTTATGGTACACCAATAGCAATTCAGTGACCTGGTAAGGTATGGGAGGAAGGCTTATGCTACAGTTAGTGGAAATAATAAAAACTATGAGTAACAGATTCTAACATCTTTATTTTAGCACATCCCTATCAGTTAACCAATATTGCTACCGCCTTGAAAAGTTAAATTTATGCGGAAGACCCCACTAAAAGGTCCTGAGAGCCATCAGATGTTATGAAATTATTTTAATGAGAGCAAAACAATTAAAAGCGAGTTTGACTTACCATATAAATTGATAGAGGCATGCAGAAGGCTGATGAATTTGATTTCTTTTTTTTTTTCTCAGCAACGCAGAGAGATTATCCTCTGCAACACTGCCTCTGCTGGCCATGCAATATATTCTGCAGATGGAAAAGTCCACCGTAAGTCCATTATTTGAATTTGAATATTTCCAAACTCAAGCCAACATTACCAAATAAAATTATTTTCATTAAGCTATAACAATTAGTACAATGAAGTGTGTGATATTGTGAAAATTCAAAGTTCACTAAAAATTCTATTTTCCATTTTAATTTCAACCTAGCACACTTCTCTCAATTCTATGTCTCATTTGCTACCACTCTGTACACAACTCTAGCACCTATATGAGGACGTAGATAGAAAGATCTCTTTAGTAGCCAAGTGACAGCGTACCCTTCTCACTGGAATTCTTTAGGTTATGGTACACCAATAGCAATTCAGTGATCTGGAAAGGTATGGGAGGAAGGCTTATGCTACAGTTAGTGGAAATAATAAAAACTATGAGTAACAGATTCTAACATCTTTATTTTAGCACATCCCTATCAGTTAACCAATATTGCTACCGCCTTGAAAAGTTATATTTATGCGTAAGACCCCACTAAAAGGTCCTGAGAGCCATCAGATGTTATGAAAATATTTTAATGAGAGCAAAACAATTAAAAGCGAGTTTGACTTACCATATAAATTGATAGAGGCATGCAGAAGGCTGATGAATTTGATTTCTTTTTTTTTTTGTCTCAGCAACGCAGAGAGATTCTCCTCTGCAACACTGCCTCTGCTGGCCATGCAATATAATCTGCAGATGGAAAAGTCCACCGTTAGTCCATTATTAGAATTTGAATATTTCCAAACAAGCCAACACTACCAAATAAAATTATTTTCATAAAGCTATAACAATTAGTACAATGGAGTCTGTGATACTGTGAAAATTCAAAGTTCACTAAAAATTCTATTTTCCATTTTAATTTCAACCTAGCACACTTCTCTCAATCCTATGTCTCATTTGCTACCACTCTGTACACAACTCTAGCACCTATATGAGGACGTAGATAGAAAGATCTCTTTAGTAGCCAAGTTACAGCGTACCCTTCTCACTGGAATTCTTTAGGTTATGGTACACCAATAGCAATTCAGTGATCTGGTAAGTTAAGGGAGTAAGGCTTATGCTACAGTTAGTGGAAATAATAAAAACTATGAGTAACAGATTCTGACATCTTTATTTTAGCACATCCCTATCAGTTAACCTATATTGCTACCGCCTTGAAAAGTTATATTTATGCGGAAGACCCCACTAAAAGGTCCTGAGAGCCATCAGATGTTATGAAATTATTTTAATGAGAGCAAAACAATTAAAAGCGAGTTTGACTTACCATATAAATTGATAGAGGCATGCAGAAGCCTGATGAATTTGATTTCTTTTTTTTTTGTCTCAGCAACGCAGAGAGAATCTCCTCTGCAACACTGCCTCTGCTGGCCATTCAATATAATCTGCAGATGGAAAAGTCCACCGTTAGTCCATTATTAGAATTTGAATATTTCCAAACTCAAGCCAACACTACCAAATAAAATTATTTTCATAAAGCTATAACAATTAGTACAATGGAGTCTGTGATACTGTGAAAATTCAAAGTTCACTAAAAATTCTATTTTCCATTTTAATTTCAACCTAGCACACTTCTCTCAATTCTATGTCTCATTTGCTACCACTCTGTACACAACTCTAGCACCTATATGAGGACGTAGATAGAAAGATCTCTTTAGTAGCCAAGTGACAGCGTACCCTTCTCACTGGAATTCTTTAGGTTATGGTACCCCAATAGCAATTCAGTGATCTGGAAAGGTATGGGAGGAACGCTTATGCTACAGTTAGTGGAAATAATAAAAACTATGAGTAACAGATTCTAACATCTTTATTTTAGCACATCCCTATCAGTTAACCAATATTGCTACCGCCTTGAAAAGTTAAATTTATGCGGAAGACCCCACTAAAAGGTCCTGAGAGCCATCAGATGTTATGAAATTATTTTAATGAGAGCAAAACAATTAAAAGCGAGTTTGACTTACCATATAAATTGATAGAGGCATGCAGAAGGCTGATGAATTTGATTTCTTTTTTTTTTTCTCAGCAACGCAGAGAGATTCTCCTCTGCAACACTGCCTCTGCTGGCCATGCAATATAATCTGCAGGTGGAAAATTCCACCGTTCGTCCATTATTAGAATTTGAATATTTCCAAACTCAAGCCAACATTACCAAATAAAATTATTTTCATAAAGCTATACCAATTAGTACAATGGAGTGTGTGATATTGTGAAAATTCAAAGTTCACTAAAAATTCTATTTTCCATTTTAATTTCAACCTAGCACACTTCTCTCAATCCTAGGTCTCATTTGCTACCACTCTGTACACAACTCTAGCACCTATATGAGGACGTAGATAGAAAGATCTCTTTAGTAGCCAAGTGACAGCGTACCCTTCTCACTGGAATTCTTTAGGTTATGGTACCCCAATAGCAATTCAGTGATCTGGAAAGGTATGGGAGGAAGGCTTATGCTACAGTTAGTGGAAATAATAAAAACTATGAGTAACAGATTCTAACATCTTTATTTTAGCACATCCCTATCAGTTAACCAATATTGCTACCGCCTTGAAAAGTTATATTTATGCGGAAGACCCCACTAAAAGGTCCTGAGAGCCATCAGATGTTATGAAATTATTTTAATGAGAGCAAAACAATTAAAAGCGAGTTTGACTTACCATATAAATTGATAGAGGCATGCAGAAGGCTGATGAATTTGATTTCTTTTTTTTTTGTCTCAGCAACGCAGAGAGATTCTCCTCTGCAACACTGCCTCTGCTGGCCATTCAATATAATCTGCAGATGGAAAAGTCCACCGTTAGTCCATTATTAGAGTTTGAATATTTCCAAACTCAAGCCAACACTACCAAATAAAATTATTTTCATAAAGCTATAACAATTAGTACAATGGAGTCTGTGATACTGTGAAAATTCAAAGTTCACTAAAAATTCTATTTTCCATTTTAATTTCAACCTAGCACACTTCTCTCAATCCTATGTCTCATTTGCTACCACTCTGTACACAACTCTAGCACCTATATGAGGACGTAGATAGAAAGATCTCTTTAGTAGCCAAGTGACAGCGTACCCTTCTCACTGGAATTCTTTAGGTTATGGTACCCCAATAGCAATTCAGTGATCTGGAAAGGTATGGGAGTAAGGCTTATGCTACAGTTAGTGGAAATAATAAAAACTATGAGTAACAGATTCTAACATCTTTATTTTAGCACATCCCTATCAGTTAACCAATATTGCTACCGCCTTGAAAAGTTAAATTTATGCGGAAGACCCCACTAAAAGGTCCTGAGAGCCATCAGATGTTATGAAATTATTTTAATGAGAGCAAAACAATTAAAAGCGAGTTTGACTTACCATATAAATTGATAGAGGCATGCAGAAGGCTGATGAATTTGATTTCTTTTTTTTTTTCCTCAGCAACGCAGAGAGATTATCCTCTGCAACACTGCCTCTGCTGGCCATGCAATATAATCTGCAGATGGAAAAGTCCACCGTAAGTCCATTATTTGAATTTGAATATTTCCAAACTCAAGCCAACATTACCAAATAAAATTATTTTCATAAAGCTATAACAATTAGTACAATGGAGTCTGTGATACTGTGAAAATTCAAAGTTCACTAAAAATTCTATTTTCCATTTTAATTTCAACCTAGCACACTTCTCTCAATCCTATGTCTCATTTGCTACCACTCTGTACACAACTCTAGCACCTATATGAGGCCGTAGATCGAAAGATCTCTTTAGTAGCCAAGTGACAGCGAACCCTTCTCACTGGAATTCTTTAGGTTATGGTACCCCAATAGCAATTCAGTGTTCTGGTAAGTTAAGGGAGGAAGGATTATGCTACAGTTAGTGGAAATAATAAAAACTATGAGTAACCGATTCTAACATCTTTATTTTAGCACATCCCTATCAGTTAATCAATATTGCTACCATCTTGAAAAGTTATATTTATGCGGAGGACCCCGCTAAAAGGTCCTGAGAGCCATCAGATGTTATGAACCTATTTTAATTAGAGCAAAACAATTAAAAGCGAGTTTGACTTACCATATAAATTGATAGAGGCATGCAGAAGGCTGATGAATTTGATTTCTTTTTTTTTGTCTCAGCAACGCAGAGAGATTCTCCTCTGCAACACTGCCTCTGCTGGCCATTCAATATAATCTGCAGATGGAAAAGTCCACCGTTAGTCCATTATTAGAATTTGAATATTTCCAAACTCAAGCCAACACTACCAAATAAAATTATTTTCATAAAGCTATAACAATTAGTACAATGGAGTCTGTGATACTGTGAAAATTCAAAGTTCACTAAAAATTCTATTTTCCATTTTAATTTCAACCTAGCACACTTCTCTCAATCCTATGTCTCATTTGCTACCACTCTGTACACAACTCTAGCACCTATATGAGGACGTAGATAGAAAGATCTCTTTAGTAGCCAAGTTACAGCGTACCCTTCTCACTGGAATTCTTTAGGTTATGGTACACCAATAGCAATTCAGTGACCTGGTAAGGTATGGGAGGAAGGCTTATGCTACAGTTAGTGGAAATAATAAAAACTATGAGTAACAGATTCTAACATCTTTATTTTAGCACATCCCTATCAGTTAACCAATATTGCTACCGCCTTGAAAAGTTAAATTTATGCGGAAGACCCCACTAAAAGGTCCTGAGAGCCATCAGATGTTATGAAATATTTTAATGAGAGCAAAACAATTAAAAGCGAGTTTGACTTACCATATAAATTGATAGAGGCATGCAGAAGGCTGATGAATTTGATTTCTTTTTTTTTTCTCAGCAACGCAGAGAGATTCTCCTCTGCAACACTGCCTCTGCTGGCCATGCAATATAATCTGCAGATGGAAAAGTCCACCGTAAGTCCATTATTTGAATTTGAATATTTCCAAACTCAAGCCAACACTACCAAATAAAATTATTTTCATAAAGCTATAACAATTAGTACAATGGAGTCTGTGATACTGTGAAAATTCAAAGTTCACTAAAAATTCTATTTTCCATTTTAATTTCAACCTAGCACACTTCTCTCAATCCTATGTCTCATTTGCTACCACTCTGTACACAACTCTAGCACCTATATGAGGACGTAGATCGAAAGATCTCTTTAGTAGCCAAGTGACAGCGTACCCTTCTCACTGGAATTCTTTAGGTTATGGTACACCAATAGCAATTCAGTGATCTGGTAAGTTAAGGGAGTAAGGCTTATGCTACAGTTAGTGGAAATTATAAAAACTATGAGTAACAGATTCTAACATCTTTATTTTAGCACATCCCTATCAGTTAACCAATATTGCTACCATCTTGAAAAGTTATATTTATGCGGAGGACCCCACTAAAAGGTCCTGAGAGCCATCAGATGTTATGAACCTATTTTAATTAGAGCAAAACAATTAAAAGCGAGTTTGACTTACCATATAAATTGATAGAGGCATGCAGAAGGCTGATGAATTTGATTTCTTTTTTTTTTGTCTCAGCAACGCAGAGAGATTCTCCTCTGCAACACTGCCTCTGCTGGCCATTCAATATAATCTGCAGATGGAAAAGTCCACCGTTAGTCCATTATTAGAATTTGAATATTTCCAAACTCAAGCCAACACTACCAAATAAAATTATTTTCATAAAGCTATAACAATTAGTACAATGGAGTCTGTGATACTGTGAAAATTCAAAGTTCACTAAAAATTCTATTTTCCATTTTAATTTCAACCTAGCACACTTCTCTCAATCCTATGTCTCATTTGCTACCACTCTGTACACAACTCTAGCACCTATATGAGGACGTAGATCGAAAGATCTCTTTAGTAGCCAAGTGACAGCGAACCCTTCTCACTGGAATTCTTTAGGTTATGGTACCCCAATAGCAATTCAGTGATCTGGTAAGTTAAGGGAGGAAGGATTATGCTACAGTTAGTGGAAATAATAAAAACTATGAGTAACAGATTCTAACCTCTTTATTTTAGCACATCCCTATCAGTTAATCAATATTGCTACCATCTTGAAAAGTTATATTTATGCGGAGGACCCCACTAAAAGGTCCTGAGAGCCATCAGATGTTATGAACCTATTTTAATTAGAGCAAAACAATTAAAAGCGAGTTTGACTTACCATATAAATTGATAGAGGCATGCAGAAGGCTGATGAATTTGATTTCTTTTTTTTTTGTCTCAGCAACGCAGAGAGATTCTCCTCTGCAACACTGCCTCTGCTGGCCATTCAATATAATCTGCAGATGGAAAAGTCCACCGTTAGTCCATTATCAGAATTTGAATATTTCCAAACTCAAGCCAACACTACCAAATAAAATTATTTTCATAAAGCTATAACAATTAGTACAATGGAGTCTGTGATACTGTGAAAATTCAAAGTTCACTAAAAATTCTATTTTCCATTTTAATTTCAACCTAGCACACTTCTCTCAATTCTATGTCTCATTTGCTACCACTCTGTACACAACTCTAGCACCTATATGAGGACGTAGATAGAAAGATCTCTTTAGTAGCCAAGTTACAGCGTACCCTTCTCACTGGAATTCTTTAGGTTATGGTACACCAATAGCAATTCAGTGACCTGGTAAGGTATGGGAGGAAGGCTTATGCTACAGTTAGTGGAAATAATAAAAACTATGAGTAACAGATTCTAACATCTTTATTTTAGCACATCCCTATCAGTTAACCAATATTGCTACCGCCTTGAAAAGTTAAATTTATGCGGAAGACCCCACTAAAAGGTCCTGAGAGCCATCAGATGTTATGAAATATTTTAATGAGAGCAAAACAATTAAAAGCGAGTTTGACTTACCATATAAATTGATAGAGGCATGCAGAAGGCTGATGAATTTGATTTCTTTTTTTTTTCTCAGCAACGCAGAGAGATTCTCCTCTGCAACACTGCCTCTGCTGGCCATGCAATATAATCTGCAGATGGAAAAGTCCACCGTAAGTCCATTATTTGAATTTGAATATTTCCAAACTCAAGCCAACACTACCAAATAAAATTATTTTCATAAAGCTATAACAATTAGTACAATGGAGTCTGTGATACTGTGAAAATTCAAAGTTCACTAAAAATTCTATTTTCCATTTTAATTTCAACCTAGCACACTTCTCTCAATCCTATGTCTCATTTGCTACCACTCTGTACACAACTCTAGCACCTATATGAGGACGTAGATCGAAAGATCTCTTTAGTAGCCAAGTGACAGCGTACCCTTCTCACTGGAATTCTTTAGGTTATGGTACACCAATAGCAATTCAGTGATCTGGTAAGTTAAGGGAGTAAGGCTTATGCTACAGTTAGTGGAAATTATAAAAACTATGAGTAACAGATTCTAACATCTTTATTTTAGCACATCCCTATCAGTTAACCAATATTGCTACCATCTTGAAAAGTTATATTTATGCGGAGGACCCCACTAAAAGGTCCTGAGAGCCATCAGATGTTATGAACCTATTTTAATTAGAGCAAAACAATTAAAAGCGAGTTTGACTTACCATATAAATTGATAGAGGCATGCAGAAGGCTGATGAATTTGATTTCTTTTTTTTTTGTCTCAGCAACGCAGAGAGATTCTCCTCTGCAACACTGCCTCTGCTGGCCATTCAATATAATCTGCAGATGGAAAAGTCCACCGTTAGTCCATTATTAGAATTTGAATATTTCCAAACTCAAGCCAACACTACCAAATAAAATTATTTTCATAAAGCTATAACAATTAGTACAATGGAGTCTGTGATACTGTGAAAATTCAAAGTTCACTAAAAATTCTATTTTCCATTTTAATTTCAACCTAGCACACTTCTCTCAATCCTATGTCTCATTTGCTACCACTCTGTACACAACTCTAGCACCTATATGAGGACGTAGATCGAAAGATCTCTTTAGTAGCCAAGTGACAGCGAACCCTTCTCACTGGAATTCTTTAGGTTATGGTACCCCAATAGCAATTCAGTGATCTGGTAAGTTAAGGGAGGAAGGATTATGCTACAGTTAGTGGAAATAATAAAAACTATGAGTAACAGATTCTAACCTCTTTATTTTAGCACATCCCTATCAGTTAATCAATATTGCTACCATCTTGAAAAGTTATATTTATGCGGAGGACCCCACTAAAAGGTCCTGAGAGCCATCAGATGTTATGAACCTATTTTAATTAGAGCAAAACAATTAAAAGCGAGTTTGACTTACCATATAAATTGATAGAGGCATGCAGAAGGCTGATGAATTTGATTTCTTTTTTTTTTGTCTCAGCAACGCAGAGAGATTCTCCTCTGCAACACTGCCTCTGCTGGCCATTCAATATAATCTGCAGATGGAAAAGTCCACCGTTAGTCCATTATCAGAATTTGAATATTTCCAAACTCAAGCCAACACTACCAAATAAAATTATTTTCATAAAGCTATAACAATTAGTACAATGGAGTCTGTGATACTGTGAAAATTCAAAGTTCACTAAAAATTCTATTTTCCATTTTAATTTCAACCTAGCACACTTCTCTCAATTCTATGTCTCATTTGCTACCACTCTGTACACAACTCTAGCACCTATATGAGGACGTAGATAGAAAGATCTCTTTAGTAGCCAAGTTACAGCGTACCCTTCTCACTGGAATTCTTTAGGTTATGGTACACCAATAGCAATTCAGTGACCTGGTAAGGTATGGGAGGAAGGCTTATGCTACAGTTAGTGGAAATAATAAAAACTATGAGTAACAGATTCTAACATCTTTATTTTAGCACATCCCTATCAGTTAACCAATATTGCTACCGCCTTGAAAAGTTAAATTTATGCGGAAGACCCCACTAAAAGGTCCTGAGAGCCATCAGATGTTATGAAATTATTTTAATGAGAGCAAAACAATTAAAAGCGAGTTTGACTTACCATATAAATTGATAGAGGCATGCAGAAGGCTGATGAATTTGATTTCTTTTTTTTTTTCTCAGCAACGCAGAGAGATTCTCCTCTGCAACACTGCCTCTGCTGGCCATGCAATATAATCTGCAGATGGAAAAGTCCACCGTAAGTCCATTATTTGAATTTGAATATTTCCAAACTCAAGCCAACATTACCAAATAAAATTATTTTCATGAAGCTATAACAATTAGTACAATGAAGTGTGTGATATTGTGAAAATTCAAAGTTCACTAAAAATTCTATTTTCCATTTTAATTTCAACCTAGCACACTTCTCTCAATTCTATGTCTCATTTGCTACCACTCTGTACACAACTCTAGCACCTATATGAGGACGTAGATCGAAAGATCTCTTTAGTAGCCAAGTGACAGCGAACCCTTCTCACTGGAATTCTTTAGGTTATGGTACCCCAATAGCAATTCAGTGATCTGGTAAGTTAAGGGAGGAAGGATTATGCTACAGTTAGTGGAAATAATAAAAACTATGAGTAACAGATTCTAACATCTTTATTTTAGCACATCCCTATCAGTTAATCAATATTGCTACCATCTTGAAAAGTTATATTTATGCGGAGGACCCCACTAAAAGGTCCTGAGAGCCATCAGATGTTATGAACCTATTTTAATTAGAGCAAAACAATTAAAAGCGAGTTTGACTTACCATATAAATTGATAGAGGCATGCAGAAGGCTGATGAATTTGATTTCTTTTTTTTTTGTCTCAGCAACGCAGAGAGATTCTCCTCTGCAACACTGCCTCTGCTGGCCATTCAATATAATCTGCAGATGGAAAAGTCCACCATTAGTCCATTATTAGAATTTGAATATTTCCAAACTCAAGCCAACACTACCAAATAAAATTATTTTCATAAAGCTATAACAATTAGTACAATGGAGTCTGTGATACTGTGAAAATTCAAAGTTCACTAAAAATTCTATTTTCCATTTTAATTTCAACCTAGCACACTTCTCTCAATCCTATGTCTCATTTGCTACCACTCTGTACACAACTCTAGCACCTATATGAGGACGTAGATAGAAAGATCTCTTTAGTAGCCAAGTGACAGCGTACCCTTCTCACTGGAATTCTTTAGGTTATGGTACCCCAATAGCAATTCAGTGATCTGGAAAGGTATGGGAGGAAGGCTTATGCTACAGTTAGTGGAAATAATAAAAACTATGAGTAACAGATTCTAACATCTTTATTTTAGCACATCCCTATCAGTTAACCAATATTGCTACCGCCTTGAAAAGTTATATTTATGCGGAAGACCCCACTAAAAGGTCCTGAGAGCCATCAGATGTTATGAAATTATTTTAATGAGAGCAAAACAATTAAAAGCGAGTTTGACTTACCATATAAATTGATAGAGGCATGCAGAAGGCTGATGAATTTGATTTCTTTTTTTTTTTCTCAGCAACGCAGAGAGATTCTCCTCTGCAACACTGCCTCTGCTGGCCATGCAATATAATCTGCAGATGGAAATGTCCAACGTAAGTCCATTATTAGAATTTGAATATTTCCAAACTCAAGCCAACACTACCAAATAAAATTATTTTCATAAAGCTATAACAATTAGTACAATGGAGTCTGTGATACTGTGAAAATTCAAAGTTCACTAAAAATTCTATTTTCCATTTTAATTTCAACCTAGCACACTTCTCTCAATCCTATGTCTCATTTGCTACCACTCTGTACACAACTCTAGCACCTATATGAGGACGTAGATAGAAAGATCTCTTTAGTAGCCAAGTTACAGCGTACCCTTCTCACTGGAATTCTTTAGGTTATGGTACACCAATAGCAATTCAGTGATCTGGTAAGTTAAGGGAGTAAGGCTTATGCTACAGTTAGTGGAAATAATAAAAACTATGAGTAACAGATTCTGACATCTTTATTTTAGCACATCCCTATCAGTTAACCTATATTGCTACCGCCTTGAAAAGTTATATTTATGCGGAAGACCCCACTAAAAGGTCCTGAGAGCCATCAGATGTTATGAAATTATTTTAATGAGAGCAAAACAATTAAAAGCGAGTTTGACTTACCATATAAATTGATAGAGGCATGCAGAAGGCTGATGAATTTGATTTCTTTTTTTTTTTCTCAGCAACGCAGAGAGATTCTCCTCTGCAACACTGCCTCTGCTGGCCATGCAATATAATCTGCAGGTGGAAAAGTCCACCGTTCGTCCATTATTAGAATTTGAATATTTCCAAACTCAAGCCAACATTACCAAATAAAATTATTTTCATAAAGCTATACCAATTAGTACAATGGAGTGTGTGATATTGTGAAAATTCAAAGTTCACTAAAAATTCTATTTTCCATTTTAATTTCAACCTAGCACACTTCTCTCAATCCTAGGTCTCATTTGCTACCACTCTGTACACAACTCTAGCACCTATATGAGGACGTAGATAGAAAGATCTCTTTAGTAGCCAAGTGACAGCGTACCCTTCTCACTGGAATTCTTTAGGTTATGGTACCCCAATAGCAATTCAGTGATCTGGAAAGGTATGGGAGGAAGGCTTATGCTACAGTTAGTGGAAATAATAAAAACTATGAGTAACAGATTCTAACATCTTTATTTTAGCACATCCCTATCAGTTAACCAATATTGCTACCGCCTTGAAAAGTTATATTTATGCGAAAGACCCCACTAAAAGGTCCTGAGAGCCATCAGATGTTATGAACCTATTTTAATTAGAGCAAAACAATTAAAAGCGAGTTTGACTTACCATATAAATTGATAGAGGCATGCAGAAGGCTGATGAATTTGATTTCTTTTTTTTTGTCTCAGCAACGCAGAGAGATTCTCCTCTGCAACACTGCCTCTGCTGGCCATTCAATATAATCTGCAGATGGAAAAGTCCACCGTTAGTCCATTATTAGAATTTGAATATTTCCAAACTCAAGCCAACACTACCAAATAAAATTATTTTCATAAAGCTATAACAATTAGTACAATGGAGTCTGTGATACTGTGAAAATTCAAAGTTCACTAAAAATTCTATTTTCCATTTTAATTTCAACCTAGCACACTTCTCTCAATCCTATGTCTCATTTGCTACCACTCTGTACACAACTCTAGCACCTATATGAGGACGTAGATAGAAAGATCTCTTTAGTAGCCAAGTGACAGCGTACCCTTCTCACTGGAATTCTTTAGGTTATGGTACCCCAATAGCAATTCAGTGATCTGGAAAGGTATGGGAGTAAGGCTTATGCTACAGTTAGTGGAAATAATAAAAACTATGAGTAACAGATTCTAACATCTTTATTTTAGCACATCCCTATCAGTTAACCAATATTGCTACCGCCTTGAAAAGTTAAATTTATGCGGAAGACCCCACTAAAAGGTCCTGAGAGCCATCAGATGTTATGAAATTATTTTAATGAGAGCAAAACAATTAAAAGCGAGTTTGACTTACCATATAAATTGATAGAGGCATGCAGAAGGCTGATGAATTTGATTTCTTTTTTTTTTTCTCAGCAACGCAGAGAGATTCTCCTCTGCAACACTGCCTCTGCTGGCCATGCAATATAATCTGCAGATGGAAATGTCCACCGTAAGTCCATTATTAGAATTTGAATATTTCCAAACTCAAGCCAACACTACCAAATAAAATTATTTTCATAAAGCTATAACAATTAGTACAATGGAGTCTGTGATACTGTGAAAATTCAAAGTTCACTAAAAATTCTATTTTCCATTTTAATTTCAACCTAGCACACTTCTCTCAATCCTATGTCTCATTTGCTACCACTCTGTACACAACTCTAGCACCTATATGAGGACGTAGATAGAAAGATCTCTTTAGTAGCCAAGTTACAGCGTACCCTTCTCACTGGAATTCTTTAGGTTATGGTACACCAATAGCAATTCAGTGATCTGGTAAGTTAAGGGAGTAAGGCTTATGCTACAGTTAGTGGAAATAATAAAAACTATGAGTAACAGATTCTGACATCTTTATTTTGGCACATCCCTATCAGTTAACCTATATTGCTACCGCCTTGAAAAGTTATATTTATGCGGAAGACCCCACTAAAAGGTCCTGAGAGCCATCAGATGTTATGAAATTATTTTAATGAGAGCAAAACAATTAAAAGCGAGTTTGACTTACCATATAAATTGATAGAGGCATGCAGAAGCCTGATGAATTTGATTTCTTTTTTTTTTGTCTCAGCAACGCAGAGAGAATCTCCTCTGCAACACTGCCTCTGCTGGCCATTCAATATAATCTGCAGATGGAAAAGTCCACCGTTAGTCCATTATTAGAATTTGAATATTTCCAAACTCAAGCCAACACTACCAAATAAAATTATTTTCATAAAGCTATAACAATTAGTACAATGGAGTCTGTGATACTGTGAAAATTCAAAGTTCACTAAAAATTCTATTTTCCATTTTAATTTCAACCTAGCACACTTCTCTCAATTCTATGTCTCATTTGCTACCACTCTGTACACAACTCTAGCACCTATATGAGGACGTAGATAGAAAGATCTCTTTAGTAGCCAAGTTACAGCGTACCCTTCTCACTGGAATTCTTTAGGTTATGGTACACCAATAGCAATTCAGTGATCTGGAAAGGTATGGGAGGAAGGCTTATGCTACAGTTAGTGGAAATAATAAAAACTATGAGTAACAGATTCTAACATCTTTATTTTAGCACATCCCTATCAGTTAATCAATATTGCTACCATCTTGAAAAGTTATATTTATGCGGAGGACCCCACTAAAAGGTCCTGAGAGCCATCAGATGTTATGAACCTATTTTAATTAGAGCAAAACAATTAAAAGCGAGTTTGACTTACCATATAAATTGATAGAGGCATGCAGAAGGCTGATGAATTTGATTTCTTTTTTTTTTGTCTCAGCAACGCAGAGAGATTCTCCTCTGCAACACTGCCTCTGCTGGCCATTCAATATAATCTGCAGATGGAAAAGTCCACCGTTAGTCCATTATCAGAATTTGAATATTTCCAAACTCAAGCCAACACTACCAAATAAAATTATTTTCATAAAGCTATAACAATTAGTACAATGGAGTCTGTGATACTGTGAAAATTCAAAGTTCACTAAAAATTCTATTTTCCATTTTAATTTCAACCTAGCACACTTCTCTCAATTCTATGTCTCATTTGCTACCACTCTGTACACAACTCTAGCACCTATATGAGGACGTAGATAGAAAGATCTCTTTAGTAGCCAAGTTACAGCGTACCCTTCTCACTGGAATTCTTTAGGTTATGGTACACCAATAGCAATTCAGTGACCTGGTAAGGTATGGGAGGAAGGCTTATGCTACAGTTAGTGGAAATAATAAAAACTATGAGTAACAGATTCTAACATCTTTATTTTAGCACATCCCTATCAGTTAACCAATATTGCTACCGCCTTGAAAAGTTAAATTTATGCGGAAGACCCCACTAAAAGGTCCTGAGAGCCATCAGATGTTATGAAATTATTTTAATGAGAGCAAAACAATTAAAAGCGAGTTTGACTTACCATATAAATTGATAGAGGCATGCAGAAGGCTGATGAATTTGATTTCTTTTTTTTTTTCTCAGCAACGCAGAGAGATTCTCCTCTGCAACACTGCCTCTGCTGGCCATGCAATATAATCTGCAGATGGAAAAGTCCACCGTAAGTCCATTATTTGAATTTGAATATTTCCAAACTCAAGCCAACATTACCAAATAAAATTATTTTCATGAAGCTATAACAATTAGTACAATGAAGTGTGTGATATTGTGAAAATTCAAAGTTCACTAAAAATTCTATTTTCCATTTTAATTTCAACCTAGCACACTTCTCTCAATTCTATGTCTCATTTGCTACCACTCTGTACACAACTCTAGCACCTATATGAGGACGTAGATCGAAAGATCTCTTTAGTAGCCAAGTGACAGCGAACCCTTCTCACTGGAATTCTTTAGGTTATGGTACCCCAATAGCAATTCAGTGATCTGGTAAGTTAAGGGAGGAAGGATTATGCTACAGTTAGTGGAAATAATAAAAACTATGAGTAACAGATTCTAACATCTTTATTTTAGCACATCCCTATCAGTTAATCAATATTGCTACCATCTTGAAAAGTTATATTTATGCGGAGGACCCCACTAAAAGGTCCTGAGAGCCATCAGATGTTATGAACCTATTTTAATTAGAGCAAAACAATTAAAAGCGAGTTTGACTTACCATATAAATTGATAGAGGCATGCAGAAGGCTGATGAATTTGATTTCTTTTTTTTTTGTCTCAGCAACGCAGAGAGATTCTCCTCTGCAACACTGCCTCTGCTGGCCATTCAATATAATCTGCAGATGGAAAAGTCCACCATTAGTCCATTATTAGAATTTGAATATTTCCAAACTCAAGCCAACACTACCAAATAAAATTATTTTCATAAAGCTATAACAATTAGTACAATGGAGTCTGTGATACTGTGAAAATTCAAAGTTCACTAAAAATTCTATTTTCCATTTTAATTTCAACCTAGCACACTTCTCTCAATCCTAGGTCTCATTTGCTACCACTCTGTACACAACTCTAGCACCTATATGAGGACGTAGATAGAAAGATCTCTTTAGTAGCCAAGTGACAGCGTACCCTTCTCACTGGAATTCTTTAGGTTATGGTACCCCAATAGCAATTCAGTGATCTGGAAAGGTATGGGAGGAAGGCTTATGCTACAGTTAGTGGAAATAATAAAAACTATGAGTAACAGATTCTAACATCTTTATTTTAGCACATCCCTATCAGTTAATCAATATTGCTACCATCTTGAAAAGTTATATTTATGCGGAGGACCCCACTAAAAGGTCCTGAGAGCCATCAGATGTTATGAACCTATTTTAATTAGAGCAAAACAATTAAAAGCGAGTTTGACTTACCATATAAATTGATAGAGGCATGCAGAAGGCTGATGAATTTGATTTCTTTTTTTTTGTCTCAGCAACGCAGAGAGATTCTCCTCTGCAACACTGCCTCTGCTGGCCATTCAATATAATCTGCAGATGGAAAAGTCCACCGTTAGTCCATTATTAGAATTTGAATATTTCCAAATTTGAATATTTCCAAACTCAAGCCAACACTACCAAATAAAATTATTTTCATAAAGCTATAACAATTAGTACAATGGAGTCTGTGATACTGTGAAAATTCAAAGTTCACTAAAAATTCTATTTTCCATTTTAATTTCAACCTAGCACACTTCTCTCAATCCTATGTCTCATTTGCTACCACTCTGTACACAACTCTAGCACCTATATGAGGACGTAGATAGAAAGATCTCTTTAGTAGCCAAGTGACAGCGTACCCTTCTCACTGGAATTCTTTAGGTTATGGTACCCCAATAGCAATTCAGTGATCTGGAAAGGTATGGGAGGAAGGCTTATGCTACAGTTAGTGGAAATAATAAAAACTATGAGTAACAGATTCTAACATCTTTATTTTAGCACATCCCTATCAGTTAACCAATATTGCTACCGCCTTGAAAAGTTATATTTATGCGGAAGACCCCACTAAAAGGTCCTGAGAGCCATCAGATGTTATGAAATTATTTTAATGAGAGCAAAACAATTAAAAGCGAGTTTGACTTACCATATAAATTGATAGAGGCATGCAGAAGGCTGATGAATTTGATTTCTTTTTTTTTTGTCTCAGCAACGCAGAGAGATTCTCCTCTGCAACACTGCCTCTGCTGGCCATTCAATATAATCTGCAGATGGAAAAGTCCACCGTTAGTCCATTATTAGAATTTGAATATTTCCAAACTCAAGCCAACACTACCAAATAAAATTATTTTCATAAAGCTATAACAATTAGTACAATGGAGTCTGTGATACTGTGAAATTTCAAAGTTCACTAAAAAATCTATTTTCAATTTTAATTTCAACCTAGCACACTTCTCTCAATCCTATGTCTCATTTGCTACCACTCTGTACACAACTCTAGCACCTATATGAGGACGTAGATAGAAAGATCTCTTTAGTAGCCAAGTGACAGCGTACCCTTCTCACTGGAATTCTTTAGGTTATGGTACCCCAATAGCAATTCAGTGATCTGGAAAGGTATGGGAGGAAGGCTTATGCTACAGTTAGTGGAAATAATAAAAACTATGAGTAACAGATTCTAACATCTTTATTTTAGCACATCCCTATCAGTTAACCAATATTGCTACCGCCTTGAAAAGTTAAATTTATGCGGAAGACCCCACTAAAAGGTCCTGAGAGCCATCAGATGTTGTGAAATTATTTTAATGAGAGCAAAACAATTAAAAGCGAGTTTGACTTACCATATAAATTGATAGAGGCATGCAGAAGGCTGATGAATTTGATTTCTTTTTTTTTTTCTCAGCAACGCAGAGAGATTCTCCTCTGCAACACTGCCTCTGCTGGCCATGCAATATAATCTGCAGGTGGAAAAGTCCACCGTTCGTCCATTATTAGAATTTGAATATTTCCAAACTCAAGCCAACATTACCAAATAAAATTATTTTCATAAAGCTATACCAATTAGTACAATGGAGTGTGTGATATTGTGAAAATTCAAAGTTCACTAAAAATTCTATTTTCCATTTTAATTTCAACCTAGCACACTTCTCTCAATCCTAGGTCTCATTTGCTACCACTCTGTACACAACTCTAGCACCTATATGAGGACGTAGATAGAAAGATCTCTTTAGTAGCCAAGTGACAGCGTACCCTTCTCACTGGAATTCTTTAGGTTATGGTACCCCAATAGCAATTCAGTGATCTGGAAAGGTATGGGAGGAAGGCTTATGCTACAGT
This sequence comes from Triturus cristatus, assembly GCF_964204655.1. NCBI lineage: Eukaryota > Metazoa > Chordata > Amphibia > Caudata > Salamandridae > Triturus > Triturus cristatus. The sequence goes on along the minus strand of NC_140587.1, from coordinate 1,008,700,836 downwards.
TAGTGGAAATAATAAAAACTATGAGTAACAGATTCTAACATCTTTATTTTAGCACATCCCTATCAGTTAACCAATATTGCTACCGCCTTGAAAAGTTATATTTATGCGGAAGACCCCACTAAAAGGTCCTGAGAGCCATCAGATGTTATGAAATTATTTTAATGAGAGCAAAACAATTAAAAGCGAGTTTGACTTACCATATAAATTGATAGAGGCATGCAGAAGGCTGATGAATTTGATTTCTTTTTTTTTTTCTCAGCAACGCAGAGAGATTCTCCTCTGCAACACTGCCTCTGCTGGCCATGCAATATAATCTGCAGATGGAAATGTCCACCGTAAGTCCATTATTAGAATTTGAATATTTCCAAACTCAAGCCAACACTACCAAATAAAATTATTTTCATAAAGCTATAACAATTAGTACAATGGAGTCTGTGATACTGTGAAAATTCAAAGTTCACTAAAAATTCTATTTTCCATTTTAATTTCAACCTAGCACACTTCTCTCAATCCTATGTCTCATTTGCTACCACTCTGTACACAACTCTAGCACCTATATGAGGACGTAGATAGAAAGATCTCTTTAGTAGCCAAGTTACAGCGTACCCTTCTCACTGGAATTCTTTAGGTTATGGTACACCAATAGCAATTCAGTGATCTGGTAAGTTAAGGGAGGAAGGATTATGCTACAGTTAGTGGAAATAATAAAAACTATGAGTAACAGATTCTAACATCTTTATTTTAGCACATCCCTATCAGTTAATCAATATTGCTACCATCTTGAAAAGTTATATTTATGCGGAGGACCCCACTAAAAGGTCCGGAGAGCCATCAGATGTTATGAACCTATTTTAATTAGAGCAAAACAATTAAAAGCGAGTTTGACTTACCATATAAATTGATAGAGGCATGCAGAAGGCTGATGAATTTGATTTCTTTTTTTTTTGTCTCAGCAACGCAGAGAGATTCTCCTCTGCAACACTGCCTCTGCTGGCCATTCAATATAATCTGCAGATGGAAAAGTCCACCATTAGTCCATTATTAGAATTTGAATATTTCCAAACTCAAGCCAACACTACCAAATAAAATTATTTTCATAAAGCTATAACAATTAGTACAATGGAGTCTGTGATACTGTGAAAATTCAAAGTTCACTAAAAATTCTATTTTCCATTTTAATTTCAACCTAGCACACTTCTCTCAATCCTAGGTCTCATTTGCTACCACTCTGTACACAACTCTAGCACCTATATGAGGACGTAGATAGAAAGATCTCTTTAGTAGCCAAGTGACAGCGTACCCTTCTCACTGGAATTCTTTAGGTTATGGTACCCCAATAGCAATTCAGTGATCTGGAAAGGTATGGGAGGAAGGCTTATGCTACAGTTAGTGGAAATAATAAAAACTATGAGTAACAGATTCTAACATCTTTATTTTAGCACATCCCTATCAGTTAATCAATATTGCTACCATCTTGAAAAGTTATATTTATGCGGAGGACCCCACTAAAAGGTCCTGAGAGCCATCAGATGTTATGAACCTATTTTAATTAGAGCAAAACAATTAAAAGCGAGTTTGACTTACCATATAAATTGATAGAGGCATGCAGAAGGCTGATGAATTTGATTTCTTTTTTTTTTGTCTCAGCAACGCAGAGAGATTCTCCTCTGCAACACTGCCTCTGCTGGCCATTCAATATAATCTGCAGATGGAAAAGTCCACCGTTAGTCCATTATTAGAATTTGAATATTTCCAAACTCAAGCCAACACTACCAAATAAAATTATTTTCATAAAGCTATAACAATTAGTACAATGGAGTCTGTGATACTGTGAAAATTCAAAGTTCACTAAAAATTCTATTTTCCATTTTAATTTCAACCTAGCACACTTCTCTCAATCCTATGTCTCATTTGCTACCACTCTGTACACAACTCTAGCACCTATATGAGGACGTAGATAGAAAGATCTCTTTAGTAGCCAAGTGACAGCGTACCCTTCTCACTGGAATTCTTTAGGTTATGGTACCCCAATAGCAATTCAGTGATCTGGAAAGGTATGGGAGGAAGGCTTATGCTACAGTTAGTGGAAATAATAAAAACTATGAGTAACAGATTCTAACATCTTTATTTTAGCACATCCCTATCAGTTAACCAATATTGCTACCGCCTTGAAAAGTTATATTTATGCGGAAGACCCCACTAAAAGGTCCTGAGAGCCATCAGATGTTATGAAATTATTTTAATGAGAGCAAAACAATTAAAAGCGAGTTTGACTTACCATATAAATTGATAGAGGCATGCAGAAGGCTGATGAATTTGATTTCTTTTTTTTTTGTCTCAGCAACGCAGAGAGATTCTCCTCTGCAACACTGCCTCTGCTGGCCATTCAATATAATCTGCAGATGGAAAAGTCCACCGTTAGTCCATTATTAGAATTTGAATATTTCCAAACTCAAGCCAACACTACCAAATAAAATTATTTTCATAAAGCTATAACAATTAGTACAATGGAGTCTGTGATACTGTGAAATTTCAAAGTTCACTAAAAAATCTATTTTCAATTTTAATTTCAACCTAGCACACTTCTCTCAATCCTATGTCTCATTTGCTACCACTCTGTACACAACTCTAGCACCTATATGAGGACGTAGATAGAAAGATCTCTTTAGTAGCCAAGTGACAGCGTACCCTTCTCACTGGAATTCTTTAGGTTATGGTACCCCAATAGCAATTCAGTGATCTGGAAAGGTATGGGAGGAAGGCTTATGCTACAGTTAGTGGAAATAATAAAAACTATGAGTAACAGATTCTAACATCTTTATTTTAGCACATCCCTATCAGTTAACCAATATTGCTACCGCCTTGAAAAGTTAAATTTATGCGGAAGACCCCACTAAAAGGTCCTGAGAGCCATCAGATGTTGTGAAATTATTTTAATGAGAGCAAAACAATTAAAAGCGAGTTTGACTTACCATATAAATTGATAGAGGCATGCAGAAGGCTGATGAATTTGATTTCTTTTTTTTTTTCTCAGCAACGCAGAGAGATTCTCCTCTGCAACACTGCCTCTGCTGGCCATGCAATATAATCTGCAGGTGGAAAAGTCCACCGTTCGTCCATTATTAGAATTTGAATATTTCCAAACTCAAGCCAACATTACCAAATAAAATTATTTTCATAAAGCTATACCAATTAGTACAATGGAGTGTGTGATATTGTGAAAATTCAAAGTTCACTAAAAATTCTATTTTCCATTTTAATTTCAACCTAGCACACTTCTCTCAATCCTAGGTCTCATTTGCTACCACTCTGTACACAACTCTAGCACCTATATGAGGACGTAGATAGAAAGATCTCTTTAGTAGCCAAGTGACAGCGTACCCTTCTCACTGGAATTCTTTAGGTTATGGTACCCCAATAGCAATTCAGTGATCTGGAAAGGTATGGGAGGAAGGCTTATGCTACAGTTAGTGGAAATAATAAAAACTATGAGTAACAGATTCTAACATCTTTATTTTAGCACATCCCTATCAGTTAACCAATATTGCTACCGCCTTGAAAAGTTAAATTTATGCGGAAGACCCCACTAAAAGGTCCTGAGAGCCATCAGATGTTATGAAATTATTTTAATGAGAGCAAAACAATTAAAAGCGAGTTTGACTTACCATATAAATTGATAGAGGCATGCAGAAGGCTGATGAATTTGATTTCTTTTTTTTTTTCTCAGCAACGCAGAGAGATTCTCCTCTGCAACACTGCCTCTGCTGGCCATGCAATATAATCTGCAGATGGAAATGTCCACCGTAAGTCCATTATTAGAATTTGAATATTTCCAAACTCAAGCCAACACTACCAAATAAAATTATTTTCATAAAGCTATAACAATTAGTACAATGGAGTCTGTGATACTGTGAAAATTCAAAGTTCACTAAAAATTCTATTTTCCATTTTAATTTCAACCTAGCACACTTCTCTCAATCCTATGTCTCATTTGCTACCACTCTGTACACAACTCTAGCACCTATATGAGGACGTAGATAGAAAGATCTCTTTAGTAGCCAAGTTACAGCGTACCCTTCTCACTGGAATTCTTTAGGTTATGGTACACCAATAGCAATTCAGTGATCTGGTAAGTTAAGGGAGTAAGGCTTATGCTACAGTTAGTGGAAATAATCAAAACTATGAGTAACAGATTCTGACATCTTTATTTTAGCACATCCCTATCAGTTAACCTATATTGCTACCGCCTTGAAAAGTTATATTTATGCGGAAGACCCCACTAAAAGGTCCTGAGAGCCATCAGATGTTATGAAATTATTTTAATGAGAGCAAAACAATTAAAAGCGAGTTTGACTTACCATATAAATTGATAGAGGCATGCAGAAGGCTGATGAATTTGATTTCTTTTTTTTTTTCTCAGCAACGCAGAGAGATTCTCCTCTGCAACACTGCCTCTGCTGGCCATGCAATATAATCTGCAGGTGGAAAAGTCCACCGTTCGTCCATTATTAGAATTTGAATATTTCCAAACTCAAGCCAACATTACCAAATAAAATTATTTTCATAAAGCTATACCAATTAGTACAATGGAGTGTGTGATATTGTGAAAATTCAAAGTTCACTAAAAATTCTATTTTCCATTTTAATTTCAACCTAGCACACTTCTCTCAATCCTAGGTCTCATTTGCTACCACTCTGTACACAACTCTAGCACCTATATGAGGACGTAGATAGAAAGATCTCTTTAGTAGCCAAGTGACAGCGTACCCTTCTCACTGGAATTCTTTAGGTTATGGTACCCCAATAGCAATTCAGTGATCTGGAAAGGTATGGGAGGAAGGCTTATGCTACAGTTAGTGGAAATAATAAAAACTATGAGTAACAGATTCTAACATCTTTATTTTAGCACATCCCTATCAGTTAACCAATATTGCTACCGCCTTGAAAAGTTATATTTATGCGAAAGACCCCACTAAAAGGTCCTGAGAGCCATCAGATGTTATGAACCTATTTTAATTAGAGCAAAACAATTAAAAGCGAGTTTGACTTACCATATAAATTGATAGAGGCATGCAGAAGGCTGATGAATTTGATTTCTTTTTTTTTGTCTCAGCAACGCAGAGAGATTCTCCTCTGCAACACTGCCTCTGCTGGCCATTCAATATAATCTGCAGATGGAAAAGTCCACCGTTAGTCCATTATTAGAATTTGAATATTTCCAAACTCAAGCCAACACTACCAAATAAAATTATTTTCATAAAGCTATAACAATTAGTACAATGGAGTCTGTGATACTGTGAAAATTCAAAGTTCACTAAAAATTCTATTTTCCATTTTAATTTCAACCTAGCACACTTCTCTCAATCCTATGTCTCATTTGCTACCACTCTGTACACAACTCTAGCACCTATATGAGGACGTAGATAGAAAGATCTCTTTAGTAGCCAAGTGACAGCGTACCCTTCTCACTGGAATTCTTTAGGTTATGGTACCCCAATAGCAATTCAGTGATCTGGAAAGGTATGGGAGTAAGGCTTATGCTACAGTTAGTGGAAATAATAAAAACTATGAGTAACAGATTCTAACATCTTTATTTTAGCACATCCCTATCAGTTAACCAATATTGCTACCGCCTTGAAAAGTTAAATTTATGCGGAAGACCCCACTAAAAGGTCCTGAGAGCCATCAGATGTTATGAAATTATTTTAATGAGAGCAAAACAATTAAAAGCGAGTTTGACTTACCATATAAATTGATAGAGGCATGCAGAAGGCTGATGAATTTGATTTCTTTTTTTTTTTCTCAGCAACGCAGAGAGATTCTCCTCTGCAACACTGCCTCTGCTGGCCATACAATATAATCTGCAGATGGAAATGTCCACCGTAAGTCCATTATTAGAATTTGAATATTTCCAAACTCAAGCCAACACTACCAAATAAAATTATTTTCATAAAGCTATAACAATTAGTACAATGGAGTCTGTGATACTGTGAAAATTCAAAGTTCACTAAAAATTCTATTTTCCATTTTAATTTCAACCTAGCACACTTCTCTCAATCCTATGTCTCATTTGCTACCACTCTGTACACAACTCTAGCACCTATATGAGGACGTAGATAGAAAGATCTCTTTAGTAGCCAAGTTACAGCGTACCCTTCTCACTGGAATTCTTTAGGTTATGGTACACCAATAGCAATTCAGTGATCTGGTAAGTTAAGGGAGTAAGGCTTATGCTACAGTTAGTGGAAATAATAAAAACTATGAGTAACAGATTCTGACATCTTTATTTTAGCACATCCCTATCAGTTAACCTATATTGCTACCGCCTTGAAAAGTTATATTTATGCGGAAGACCCCACTAAAAGGTCCTGAGAGCCATCAGATGTTATGAAATTATTTTAATGAGAGCAAAACAATTAAAAGCGAGTTTGACTTACCATATAAATTGATAGAGGCATGCAGAAGCCTGATGAATTTGATTTCTTTTTTTTTTCTCAGCAACGCAGAGAGATTCTCCTCTGCAACACTGCCTCTGCTGGCCATGCAATATAATCTGCAGATGGAAAAGTCCACCGTAAGTCCATTATTTGAATTTGAATATTTCCAAACTCAAGCCAACATCACCAAATAAAATTATTTTCATGAAGCTATAACAATTAGTACAATGAAGTGTGTGATATTGTGAAAATTCAAAGTTCACTAAAAATTCTGTTTTCCATTTTAATTTCAACCTAGCACACTTCTCTCAATTCTATGTCTCATTTGCTACCACTCTGTACACAACTCTAGCACCTATATGAGGACGTAGATCGAAAGATCTCTTTAGTAGCCAAGTGACAGCGAACCCTTATCACTGGAATTCTTTAGGTTATGGTACCCCAATAGCAATTCAGTGATCTGGAAAGGTATGGGAGGAAGGCTTATGCTACAGTTAGTGGAAATAATAAAAACTATGAGTAACAGATTCTAACATCTTTATTTTAGCACATCCCTATCAGTTAACCAATATTGCTACCGCCTTGAAAAGTTAAATTTATGCGGAAGACCCCACTAAAAGGTCCTGAGAGCCATCAGATGTTATGAAATTATTTTAATGAGAGCAAAACAATTAAAAGCGAGTTTGACTTACCATATAAATTGATAGAGGCATGCAGAAGGCTGATGAATTTGATTTCTTTTTTTTTTTCTCAGCAACGCAGAGAGATTATCCTCTGCAACACTGCCTCTGCTGGCCATGCAATATAATCTGCAGATGTAAAAGTCCACCGTAAGTCCATTATTAGAATTTGAATATTTCCAAACTCAAGCCAACACTACCAAATAAAATTATTTTCATAAAGCTATAACAATTAGTACAATGGAGTCTGTGATACTGTGAAAATTCAAAGTTCACTAAAAATTCTATTTTCCATTTTAATTTCAACCTAGCACACTTCTCTCAATCCTATGTCTCATTTGCTACCACTCTGTACACAACTCTAGCACCTATATGAGGACGTAGATCGAAAGATCTCTTTAGTAGCCAAGTGATAGCGTACCCTTCTCACTGGAATTCTTTAGGTTATGGTACCCCAATAGCAATTCAGTGATCTGGAAAGGTATGGGAGGAAGGCTTATGCTACAGTTAGTGGAAATAATAAAAACTATGAGTAACAGATTCTAACATCTTTATTTTAGCACATCCCTATCAGTTAACCAATATTGCTACCGCCTTGAAAAGTTATATTTATGCGGAAGACCCCACTAAAAGGTCCTGAGAGCCATCAGATGTTATGAAAATATTTTAATGAGAGCAAAACAATTAAAAGCGAGTTTGACTTACCATATAAATTGATAGAGGCATTCAGAAGGCTGATGAATTTGATTTCTTTTTTTTTTGTCTCAGCAACGCAGAGAGATTCTCCTCTGCAACACTGCCTCTGCTGGCCATGCAATATAATCTGCAGATGGAAAAGTCCACCGTTAGTCCATTATTAGAATTTGAATATTTCCAAACTCAAGCCAACACTACCAAATAAAATTATTTTCATAAAACTATAACAATTAGTACAATGGAGTGTGTGATATTGTGAAAATTCAAAGTTCACTAAAAATTCTATTTTCCATTTTAATTTCAACCTAGCACACTTCTCTCAATCCTATGTCTCATTTGCTACCACTCTGTACACAACTCTAGCACCTATATGAGGACGTAGATCGAAAGATCTCTTTAGTAGCCAAGTGATAGCGTACCCTTCTCACTGGAATTCTTTAGGTTATGGTACCCCAATAGCAATTCAGTGATCTGGAAAGGTATGGGAGGAAGGCTTATGCTACAGTTAGTGGAAATAATAAAAACTATGAGTAACAGATTCTAACATCTTTATTTTAGCACATCCCTATCAGTTAATCAATATTGCTACCATCTTGAAAAGTTATATTTATGCGGAGGACCCCACTAAAAGGTCCTGAGAGCCATCAGATGTTATGAACCTATTTTAATTAGAGCAAAACAATTAAAAGCGAGTTTGACTTACCATATAAATTGATAGAGGCATGCAGAAGGCTGATGAATTTGATTTCTTTTTTTTTTGTCTCAGCAACGCAGAGAGATTCTCCTCTGCAACACTGCCTCTGCTGGCCATTCAATATAATCTGCAGATGGAAAAGTCCACCGTTAGTCCATTATTAGAATTTGAATATTTCCAAACTCAAGCCAACACTACCAAATAAAATTATTTTCATAAAGCTATAACAATTAGTACAATGGAGTCTGTGATACTGTGACATTTCAAAGTTCACTAAAAAATCTATTTTCCATTTTAATTTCAACCTAGCACACTTCTCTCAATCCTATGTCTCATTTGCTACCACTCTGTACACAACTCTAGCACCTATATGAGGACGTAGATAGAAAGATCTCTTTAGTAGCCAAGTGACAGCGTACCCTTCTCACTGGAATTCTTTAGGTTATGGTACCCCAATAGCAATTCAGTGATCTGGAAAGGTATGGGAGGAAGGCTTATGCTACAGTTAGTGGAAATAATAAAAACTATGAGTAACAGATTCTAACATCTTTATTTTAGCACATCCCTATCAGTTAACCAATATTGCTACCGCCTTGAAAAGTTAAATTTATGCGGAAGACCCCACTAAAAGGTCCTGAGAGCCATCAGATGTTATGAAATTATTTTAATGAGAGCAAAACAATTAAAAGCGAGTTTGACTTACCATATAAATTGATAGAGGCATGCAGAGGGCTGATGAATTTGATTTCTTTTTTTTTTTCTCAGCAACGCAGAGAGATTCTCCTCTGCAACACTGCCACTGCTGGCCATGCAATATAATCTGCAGGTGGAAAAGTCCACCGTTCGTCCATTATTAGAATTTGAATATTTCCAAACTCAAGCCAACATTACCAAATAAAATTATTTTCATAAAGCTATACCAATTAGTACAATGGAGTGTGTGATATTGTGAAAATTCAAAGTTCACTAAAAATTCTATTTTCCATTTTAATTTCAACCTAGCACACTTCTCTCAATCCTAGGTCTCATTTGCTACCACTCTGTACACAACTCTAGCACCTATATGAGGACGTAGATAGAAAGATCTCTTTAGTAGCCAAGTGACAGCGTACCCTTCTCACTGGAATTCTTTAGGTTATGGTACCCCAATAGCAATTCAGTGATCTGGAAAGGTATGGGAGGAAGGCTTATGCTACAGTTAGTGGAAATAATAAAAACTATGAGTAACAGATTCTAACATCTTTATTTTAGCACATCCCTATCAGTTAACCAATATTGCTACCGCCTTGAAAAGTTATATTTATGCGAAAGACCCCACTAAAAGGTCCTGAGAGCCATCAGATGTTATGAACCTATTTTAATTAGAGCAAAACAATTAAAAGCGAGTTTGACTTACCATATAAATTGATAGAGGCATGCAGAAGGCTGATGAATTTGATTTCTTTTTTTGTCTCAGCAACGCAGAGAGATTCTCCTCTGCAACACTGCCTCTGCTGGCCATGCAATATAATCTGCAGATGGAAAAGTCCACCGTTAGTCCATTATTAGAATTTGAATATTTCCAAACTCAAGCCAACACTACCAAATAAAATTATTTTCATAAAGCTATAACAATTAGTACAATGGAGTCTGTGATACTGTGAAAATTCAAAGTTCACTAAAAATTCTATTTTCCATTTTAATTTCAACCTAGCACACTTCTCTCAATCCTATGTCTCATTTGCTACCACTCTGTACACAACTCTAGCACCTATATGAGGACGTAGATAGAAAGATCTCTTTAGTAGCCAAGTTACAGCGTACCCTTCTCACTGGAATTCTTTAGGTTATGGTACACCAATAGCAATTCAGTGATCTGGTAAGTTAAGGGAGTAAGGCTTATGCTACAGTTAGTGGAAATAATAAAAACTATGAGTAACAGATTCTAACATCTTTATTTTAGCACATCCCTATCAGTTAACCAATATTGCTACCATCTTGAAAAGTTATATTTATGCGGAGGACCCCACTAAAAGGTCCTGAGAGCCATCAGATGTTATGAACCTATTTTAATTAGAGCAAAACAATTAAAAGCGAGTTTGACTTACCATATAAATTGATAGAGGCATGCAGAAGGCTGATGAATTTGATTTCTTTTTTTTTTGTCTCAGCAACGCAGAGAGATTCTCCTCTGCAACACTGCCTCTGCTGGCCATTCAATATAATCTGCAGATGGAAAAGTCCACCGTTAGTCCATTATTAGAATTTGAATATTTCCAAACTCAAGCCAACACTACCAAATAAAATTATTTTCATAAAGCTATAACAATTAGTACAATGGAGTCTGTGATACTGTGAAAATTCAAAGTTCACTAAAAATTCTATTTTCCATTTTAATTTCAACCTAGCACACTTCTCTCAATCCTATGTCTCATTTGCTACCACTCTGTACACAACTCTAGCACCTATATGAGGACGTAGATAGAAAGATCTCTTTAGTAGCCAAGTGACAGCGTACCCTTCTCACTGGAATTCTTTAGGTTATGGTACCCCAATAGCAATTCAGTGATCTGGAAAGGAATGGGAGTAAGGCTTATGCTACAGTTAGTGGAAATAATAAAAACTATGAGTAACAGATTCTAACATCTTTATTTTAGCACATCCCTATCAGTTAACCAATATTGCTACCGCCTTGAAAAGTTAAATTTATGCGGAAGACCCCACTAAAAGGTCCTGAGAGCCATCAGATGTTATGAAATTATTTTAATGAGAGCAAAACAATTAAAAGCGAGTTTGACTTACCATATAAATTGATAGAGGCATGCAGAAGGCTGATGAATTTGATTTCTTTTTTTTTTTCTCAGCAACGCAGAGAGATTCTCCTCTGCAACACTGCCTCTGCTGGCCATGCAATATAATCTGCAGATGGAAATGTCCACCGTAAGTCCATTATTAGAATTTGAATATTTCCAAACTCAAGCCAACACTACCAAATAAAATTATTTTCATAAAGCTATAACAATTAGTACAATGGAGTCTGTGATACTGTGAAAATTCAAAGTTCACTAAAAATTCTATTTTCCATTTTAATTTCAACCTAGCACACTTCTCTCAATCCTATGTCTCATTTGCTACCACTCTGTACACAACTCTAGCACCTATATGAGGACGTAGATAGAAAGATCTCTTTAGTAGCCAAGTTACAGCGTACCCTTCTCACTGGAATTCTTTAGGTTATGGTACACCAATAGCAATTCAGTGATCTGGTAAGTTAAGGGAGTAAGGCTTATGCTACAGTTAGTGGAAATAATAAAAACTATGAGTAACAGATTCTGACATCTTTATTTTAGCACATCCCTATCAGTTAACCTATATTGCTACCGCCTTGAAAAGTTATATTTATGCGGAAGACCCCACTAAAAGGTCCTGAGAGCCATCAGATGTTATGAAATTATTTTAATGAGAGCAAAACAATTAAAAGCGAGTTTGACTTACCATATAAATTGATAGAGGCATGCAGAAGCCTGATGAATTTGATTTCTTTTTTTTTTGTCTCAGCAACGCAGAGAGAATCTCCTCTGCAACACTGCCTCTGCTGGCCATTCAATATAATCTGCAGATGGAAAAGTCCACCGATAGTCCATTATTAGAATTTGAATATTTCCAAACTCAAGCCAACACTACCAAATAAAATTATTTTCATAAAGCTATAACAATTAGTACAATGGAGTCTGTGATACTGTGAAAATTCAAAGTTCACAAAAAATTCTATTTTCCATTTTAATTTCAACCTAGCACACTTCTCTCAATTCTATGTCTCATTTGCTACCACTCTGTACACAACTCTAGCACCTATATGAGGACGTAGATAGAAAGATCTCTTTAGTAGCCAAGTTACAGCGTACCCTTCTCACTGGAATTCTTTAGGTTATGGTACACCAATAGCAATTCAGTGACCTGGTAAGGTATGGGAGGAAGGCTTATGCTACAGTTAGTGGAAATAATAAAAACTATGAGTAACAGATTCTAACATCTTTATTTTAGCACATCCCTATCAGTTAACCAATATTGCTACCGCCTTGAAAAGTTAAATTTATGCGGAAGACCCCACTAAAAGGTCCTGAGAGCCATCAGATGTTATGAAATTATTTTAATGAGAGCAAAACAATTAAAAGCGAGTTTGACTTACCATATAAATTGATAGAGGCATGCAGAAGGCTGATGAATTTGATTTCTTTTTTTTTTCTCAGCAACGCAGAGAGATTCTCCTCTGCAACACTGCCTCTGCTGGCCATGCAATATAATCTGCAGATGGAAAAGTCCACCGTAAGTCCATTATTTGAATTTGAATATTTCCAAACTCAAGCCAACATTACCAAATAAAATTATTTTCATGAAGCTATAACAATTAGTACAATGAAGTGTGTGATATTGTGAAAATTCAAAGTTCACTAAAAATTCTATTTTCCATTTTAATTTCAACCTAGCACACTTCTCTCAATTCTATGTCTCATTTGCTACCACTCTGTACACAACTCTAGCACCTATATGAGGACGTAGATCGAAAGATCTCTTTAGTAGCCAAGTGACAGCGAACCCTTATCACTGGAATTCTTTAGGTTATGGTACCCCAATAGCAATTCAGTGATCTGGAAAGGTATGGGAGGAAGGCTTATGCTACAGTTAGTGGAAATAATAAAAACTATGAGTAACAGATTCTAACATCTTTATTTTAGCACATCCCTATCAGTTAACCAATATTGCTACCGCCTTGAAAAGTTAAATTTATGCGGAAGACCCCACTAAAAGGTCTTGAGAGCCATCAGATGTTATGAAATTATTTTAATGAGAGCAAAACAATTAAAAGCGAGTTTGACTTACCATATAAATTGATAGAGGCATTCAGAAGGCTGATGAATTTGATTTCTTTTTTTTTTGTCTCAGCAACGCAGAGAGATTCTCCTCTGCAACACTGCCTCTGCTGGCCATGCAATATAATCTGCAGATGGAAAAGTCCACCGTTAGTCCATTATTAGAATTTGAATATTTCCAAACTCAAGCCAACACTACCAAATAAAATTATTTTCATAAAGCTATAACAATTAGTACAATGGAGTGTGTGATTTTGTGAAAATTCAAAGTTCACTAAAAATTCTATTTTCCATTTTAATTTCAACCTAGCACACTTCTCTCAATTCTATGTCTCATTTGCTACCACTCTGTACACAACTCTTGCACCTATATGAGGACATAGATAGAAATATCTCTTTAGTAGCCAAGTGACAGCGTACCCTTCCCACTGGAATTCTTTAGGTTATGGTACCCCAATAGCAATTCAGTGATCTGGTAAGTTAAGGGAGGAAGGCTTATGCTAGTTAGTGGAAATAATAAAAACTATGAGTAACAGATTCGAACATCTTTATTTTAGCACATCCCTATCAGTTAACCAATATTGCTACCGCCTTGAAAAGTTATATTTATGCGGAAGACCCCACTAAAAGGTCCTGAGAGCCATCAGATGTTATGAAATTATTTTAATGAGAGCAAAACAATTAAAAGCGAGTTTGACTTACCATATAAATTGATAGAGGCATGCAGAAGGCTGATGAATTTGATTTCTTTTTTTTTTGTCTCAGCAACGCAGAGAGATTCTCCTCTGCAACACTGCCTCTGCTGGCCATTCAATATAATCTGCAGATGGAAAAGTCCACCGTAAGTCCATTATTTGAATTTGAATATTTCCAAACTCAAGCCAACATTACCAAATAAAATTATTTTCATGAAGCTATAACAATTAGTACAATGAAGTGTGTGATATTGTGAAAATTCAAAGTTCACTAAAAATTCTATTTTCCATTTTAATTTCAACCTAGCACACTTCTCTCAATCCTATGTCTCATTTGCTACCACTCTGTACACAACTCTAGCACCTATATGAGGACGTAGATAGAAAGATCTCTTTAGTAGCCAAGTGACAGCGTACCCTTCTCACTGGAATTCTTTAGGTTATGGTACCCCAATAGCAATTCAGTGATCTGGAAAGGTATGGGAGGAAGGCTTATGCTACAGTTAGTGGAAATAATAAAAACTATGAGTAACAGATTCTAACATCTTTATTTTAGCACATCCCTATCAGTTAACCAATATTGCTACCGCCTTGAAAAGTTAAATTTATGCGGAAGACCCCACTAAAAGGTCCTGAGAGCCATCAGATGTTATGAAATTATTTTAATGAGAGCAAAACAATTAAAAGCGAGTTTGACTTACCATATAAATTGATAGAGGCATGCAGAAGGCTGATGAATTTGATTTCTTTTTTTTTTTCTCAGCAACGCAGAGAGATTCTCCTCTGCAACACTGCCTCTGCTGGCCATGCAATATAATCTGCAGGTGGAAAAGTCCACCGTTCGTCCATTATTAGAATTTGAATATTTCCAAACTCAAGCCAACATTACCAAATAAAATTATTTTCATAAAGCTATACCAATTAGTACAATGGAGTGTGTGATATTGTGAAAATTCAAAGTTCACTAAAAATTCTATTTTCCATTTTAATTTCAACCTAGCACACTTCTCTCAATTCTATGTCTCATTTGCTACCACTCTGTACACAACTCTTGCACCTATATGAGGACATAGATAGAAAGATCTCTTTAGTAGCCAAGTGACAGCGTACCCTTCTCACTGGAATTCTTTAGGTTATGGTACCCCAATAGCAATTCAGTGATCTGGTAAGTTAAGGGAGGAAGGCTTATGCTACAGTTAGTGGAAATAATAAAAACTATGAGTAACAGATTCGAACATCTTTATTTTAGCACATCCCTATCAGTTAACCAATATTGCTACCGCCTTGAAAAGTTATATTTATGCGGAAGACCCCACTAAAAGGTCCTGAGAGCCATCAGATGTTATGAAATTATTTTAATGAGAGCAAAACAATTAAAAGCGAGTTTGACTTACCATATAAATTGATAGAAGCATGCAGAAGGCTGATGAATTTGATTTCTTTTTTTTTTGTCTCAGCAACGCAGAGAGATTCTCCTCTGCAACACTGCCTCTGCTGGCCATTCAATATAATCTGCAGATGGAAAAGTCCACCGTTAGTCCATTATTAGAATTTGAATATTTCCAAACTCAAGCCAACACTACCAAATAAAATTATTTTCATAAAGCTATAACAATTAGTACAATGGAGTCTGTGATACTGTGAAAATTCAAAGTTCACTAAAAATTCTATTTTCCATTTTAATTTCAACCTAGCACACTTCTCTCAATCCTATGTCTCATTTGCTACCACTCTGTACACAACTCTAGCACCTATATGAGGACGTAGATAGAAAGATCTCTTTAGTAGCCAAGTGACAGCGTACCCTTCTCGCTGGAATTCTTTAGGTTATGGTAC
Source organism: Triturus cristatus (assembly GCF_964204655.1). Taxonomy (NCBI): domain Eukaryota; kingdom Metazoa; phylum Chordata; class Amphibia; order Caudata; family Salamandridae; genus Triturus; species Triturus cristatus. Next base: position 1,008,684,948 of record NC_140587.1, on the reverse strand, counting down.
CCCAATAGCAATTCAGTGATCTGGAAAGGTATGGGAGGAAGGCTTATGCTACAGTTAGTGGAAATAATAAAAACTATGAGTAACAGATTCTAACATCTTTATTTTAGCACATCCCTATCAGTTAACCAATATTGCTACCGCCTTGAAAAGTTATATTTATGCGGAAGACCCCACTAAAAGGTCCTGAGAGCCATCAGATGTTATGAAATTATTTTAATGAGAGCAAAACAATTAAAAGCGAGTTTGACTTACCATATAAATTGATAGAGGCATGCAGAAGGCTGATGAATTTGATTTCTTTTTTTTTTGTCTCAGCAACACAGAGAGATTCTCCTCTGCAACACTGCCTCTGCTGGCCATTCAATATAATCTGCAGATGGAAAAGTCCACCGTTAGTCCATTATTAGAGTTTGAATATTTCCAAACTCAAGCCAACACTACCAAATAAAATTATTTTCATAAAGCTATAACAATTAGTACAATGGAGTCTGTGATACTGTGAAAATTCAAAGTTCACTAAAAATTCTATTTTCCATTTTAATTTCAACCTAGCACACTTCTCTCAATCCTATGTCTCATTTGCTACCACTCTGTACACAACTCTAGCACCTATATGAGGACGTAGATAGAAAGATCTCTTTAGTAGCCAAGTGACAGCGTACCCTTCTCACTGGAATTCTTTAGGTTATGGTACCCCAATAGCAATTCAGTGACCTGGTAAGGTATGGGAGGAAGGCTTATGCTACAGTTAGTGGAAATAATAAAAACTATGAGTAACAGATTCTAACATCTTTATTTTAGCACATCCCTATCAGTTAACCAATATTGCTACCGCCTTGAAAAGTTAAATTTATGCGGAAGACCCCACTAAAAGGTCCTGAGAGCCATCAGATGTTATGAAATTATTTTAATGAGAGCAAAACAATTAAAAGCGAGTTTGACTTACCATATAAATTGATAGAGGCATGCAGAAGGCTGATGAATTTGATTTCTTTTTTTTTTTCTCAGCAACGCAGAGAGATTCTCCTCTGCAACACTGCCTCTGCTGGCCATGCAATATAATCTGCAGATGGAAAAGTCCACCGTAAGTCCATTATTTGAATTTGAATATTTCCAAACTCAAGCCAACATTACCAAATAAAATTATTTTCATGAAGCTATAACAATTAGTACAATGAAGTGTGTGATATTGTGAAAATTCAAAGTTCACTAAAAATTCTATTTTCCATTTTAATTTCAACCTAGCACACTTCTCTCAATTCTATGTCTCATTTGCTACCACTCTGTACACAACTCTAGCACCTATATGAGGACGTAGATCGAAAGATCTCTTTAGTAGCCAAGTGACAGCGAACCCTTCTCACTGGAATTCTTTAGGTTATGGTACCCCAATAGCAATTCAGTGATCTGGTAAGTTAAGGGAGGAAGGATTATGCTACAGTTAGTGGAAATAATAAAAACTATGAGTAACAGATTCTAACATCTTTATTTTAGCACATCCCTATCAGTTAATCAATATTGCTACCATCTTGAAAATTTATATTTATGCGGAGGACCCCACTAAAAGGTCCTGAGAGCCATCAGATGTTATGAACCTATTTTAATGAGAGCAAAACAATTAAAAGCGAGTTTGACTTACCATATAAATTGATAGAGGCATGCAGAAGGCTGATGAATTTGATTTCTTTTTTTTTTGTCTCAGCAACGCAGAGAGATTCTCCTCTGCAACACTGCCTCTGCTGGCCATTCAAAATAATCTGCAGATGGAAAAGTCCACCGTTAGTCCATTATTAGAATTTGAATATTTCCAAACTCAAGCCAACACTACCAAATAAAATTATTTTCATAAAGCTATAACAATTAGTACAATGGAGTCTGTGATACTGTGAAAATTCAAAGTTCACTAAAAAATCTATTTTCCATTTTAATTTCAACCTAGCACACTTCTCTCAATCCTATGTCTCATTTGCTACCACTCTGTACACAACTCTAGCACCTATATGAGGACGTAGATAGAAAGATCTCTTTAGTAGCCAAGTGACAGCGTACCCTTCTCACTGGAATTCTTTAGGTTATGGTACCCCAATAGCAATTCAGTGATCTGGAAAGGTATGGGAGGAAGGCTTATGCTACAGTTAGTGGAAATAATAAAAACTATGAGTAACAGATTCTAACATCTTTATTTTAGCACATCCCTATCAGTTAACCAATATTGCTACCGCCTTGAAAAGTTAAATTTATGCGGAAGACCCCACTAAAAGGTCCTGAGAGCCATCAGATGTTATGAAATTATTTTAATGAGAGCAAAACAATTAAAAGCGAGTTTGACTTACCATATAAATTGATAGAGGCATGCAGAAGGCTGATGAATTTGATTTCTTTTTTTTTTGTCTCAGCAACGCAGAGAGATTCTCCTCTGCAACACTGCCTCTGCTGGCCATTCAATATAATCTGCAGATGGAAAAGTCCACCATTAGTCCATTATTAGAATTTGAATATTTCCAAACTCAAGCCAACACTACCAAATAAAATTATTTTCATAAAGCTATAACAATTAGTACAATGGAGTCTGTGATACTGTGAAAATTCAAAGTTCACTAAAAATTCTATTTTCCATTTTAATTTCAACCTAGCACACTTCTCTCAATCCTAGGTCTCATTTGCTACCACTCTGTACACAACTCTAGCACCTATATGAGGCCGTAGATCGAAAGATCTCTTTAGTAGCCAAGTGACAGCGAACCCTTCTCACTGGAATTCTTTAGGTTATGGTACCCCAATAGCAATTCAGTGTTCTGGTAAGTTAAGGGAGGAAGGATTATGCTACAGTTAGTGGAAATAATAAAAACTATGAGTAACAGATTCTAACATCTTTATTTTAGCACATCCCTATCAGTTAATCAATATTGCTACCATCTTGAAAAGTTATATTTATGCGGAGGACCCCACTAAAAGGTCCTGAGAGCCATCAGATGTTATGAACCTATTTTAATTAGAGCAAAACAATTAAAAGCGAGTTTGACTTACCATATAAATTGATAGAGGCATGCAGAAGGCTGATGAATTTGATTTCTTTTTTTTTTGTCTCAGCAACGCAGAGAGATTCTCCTCTGCAACACTGCCTCTGCTGGCCATTCAATATAATCTGCAGATGGAAAAGTCCACCGTTCGTCCATGATTAGAATTTGAATATTTCCAAACTCAAGCCAACATTACCAAATAAAATTATTTTCATAAAGCTATACCAATTAGTACAATGGAGTGTGTGATATTGTGAAAATTCAAAGTTCACTAAAAATTCTATTTTCCATTTTAATTTTAACCTAGCACACTTCTCTCAATCCTAGGTCTCATTTGCTACCACTCTGTACACAACTCTAGCACCTATATGAGGACGTAGATAGAAAGATCTCTTTAGTAGCCAAGTGACAGCGTACCCTTCTCACTGGAATTCTTTAGGTTATGGTACCCCAATAGCAATTCAGTGATCTGGAAAGGTATGGGAGGAAGGCTTATGCTACAGTTAGTGGAAATAATAAAAACTATGAGTAACAGATTCTAACATCTTTATTTTAGCACATCCCTATCAGTTAACCAATATTGCTACCGCCTTGAAAAGTTATATTTATGCGGAAGACCCCACTAAAAGGTCCTGAGAGCCATCAGATGTTATGAACCTATTTTAATTAGAGCAAAACAATTAAAAGCGAGTTTGACTTACCATATAAATTGATAGAGGCATGCAGAAGGCTGATGAATTTGATTTCTTTTTTTTTGTCTCAGCAACGCAGAGAGATTCTCCTCTGCAACACTGCCTCTGCTGGCCATTCAATATAATCTGCAGATGGAAAAGTCCACCGTTAGTCCATTATTAGAATTTGAATATTTCCAAACTCAAGCCAACACTACCAAATAAAATTATTTTCATAAAGCTATAACAATTAGTACAATGGAGTCTGTGATACTGTGAAAATTCAAAGTTCACTAAAAATTCTATTTTCCATTTTAATTTCAACCTAGCACACTTCTCTCAATCCTATGTCTCATTTGCTACCACTCTGTACACAACTCTAGCACCTATATGAGGACGTAGATAGAAAGATCTCTTTAGTAGCCAAGTTACAGCGTACCCTTCTCACTGGAATTCTTTAGGTTATGGTACACCAATAGCAATACAGTGATCTGGTAAGTTAAGGGAGTAAGGCTTATGCTACAGTTAGTGGAAATAATAAAAACTATGAGTAACAGATTCTAACATCTTTATTTTAGCACATCCCTATCAGTTAACCAATATTGCTACCATCTTGAAAAGTTATATTTATGCGGAGGACCCCACTAAAAGGTCCTGAGAGCCATCAGATGTTATGAACCTATTTTAATTAGAGCAAAACAATTAAAAGCGAGTTTGACTTACCATATAAATTGATAGAGGCATGCAGAAGGCTGATGAATTTGATTTCTTTTTTTTTTGTCTCAGCAACGCAGAGAGATTCTCCTCTGCAACACTGCCTCTGCTGGCCATTCAATATAATCTGCAGATGGAAAAGTCCACCGTTAGTCCATTATTAGAATTTGAATATTTCCAAACTCAAGCCAACACTACCAAATAAAATTATTTTCATAAAGCTATAACAATTAGTACAATGGAGTCTGTGATACTGTGAAAATTCAAAGTTCACTAAAAATTCTATTTTCCATTTTAATTTCAACCTAGCACACTTCTCTCAATCCTATGTCTCATTTGCTACCACTCTGTACACAACTCTAGCACCTATATGAGGACGTAGATAGAAAGATCTCTTTAGTAGCCAAGTGACAGCGTACCCTTCTCACTGGAATTCTTTAGGTTATGGTACCCCAATAGCAATTCAGTGATCTGGAAAGGTATGGGAGGAAGGCTTATGCTACAGTTAGTGGAAATAATAAAAACTATGAGTAACAGATTCTAACATCTTTATTTTAGCACATCCCTATCAGTTAACCAATATTGCTACCGCCTTGAAAAGTTAAATTTATGCGGAAGACCCCACTAAAAGGTCCTGAGAGCCATCAGATGTTATGAAATTATTTTAATGAGAGCAAAACAATTAAAAGCGAGTTTGACTTACCATATAAATTGATAGAGGCATTCAGAAGGCTGATGAATTTGATTTCTTTTTTTTTTGTCTCAGCAACGCAGAGATATTCTCCTCTGCAACACTGCCTCTGCTGGCCATGCAATATAATCTGCAGATGGAAAAGTCCACCGTTAGTCCATTATTAGAATTTGAATATTTCCAAACTCAAGCCAACACTACCAAATAAAATTATTTTCATAAAGCTATAACAATTAGTACAATGGAGTCTGTGATACTGTGAAAATTCAAAGTTCACTAAAAATTCTATTTTCCATTTTAATTTCAACCTAGCACACTTCTCTCAATCCTATGTCTCATTTGCTACCACTCTGTACACAACTCTAGCACCTATATGAGGACGTAGATCGAAAGATCTCTTTAGTGGCCAAGTTACAGCGTACCCTTCTCACTGGAATTCTTTAGGTTATGGTACACCAATAGCAATTCAGTGATCTGGTAAGTTAAGGGAGTAAGGCTTATGCTACAGTTAGTGGAAATTATAAAAACTATGAGTAACAGATTCTAACATCTTTATTTTAGCACATCCCTATCAGTTAACCAATATTGCTACCGCCTTGAAAAGTTATATTTATGCGGAAGACCCCACTAAAAGGTCCTGAGAGCCATCAGATGTTATGAAATTATTTTAATGAGAGCAAAACAATTAAAAGCGAGTTTGACTTACCATATAAATTGATAGAGGCATGCAGAAGGCTGATGAATTTGATTTCTTTTTTTTTTGTCTCAGCAACGCAGAGAGATTCTCCTCTGCAACACTGCCTCTGCTTGCCATGCAATATAATCTTCAGATGGAAAAGTCCACCGTTAGTCCATTATTAGAATTTGAATATTTCCAAACTCAAGCCAACACTACCAAATAAAATTATTTTCATAAAGCTATAACAATTAGTACAATGGAGTCTGTGATACTGTGAAAATTCAAAGTTCACTAAAAATTCTATTTTCCATTTTAATTTCAACCTAGCACACTTCTCTCAATCCTAGGTCTCATTTGCTACCACTCTGTACACAACTCTAGCACCTATATGAGGCCGTAGATCGAAAGATCTCTTTAGTAGCCAAGTGACAGCGAACCCTTCTCACTGGAATTCTTTAGGTTATGGTACCCCAATAGCAATATAGTGTTCTGGTAAGTTAAGGGAGGAAGGATTATGCTACAGTTAGTGGAAATAATAAAAACTATGAGTAACAGATTCTAACATCTTTATTTTAGCACATCCCTATCAGTTAATCAATATTGCTACCATCTTGAAAAGTTATATTTATGCGGAGGACCCCACTAAAAGGTCCTGAGAGCCATCAGATGTTATGAACCTATTTTAATTAGAGCAAAACAATTAAAAGCGAGTTTGACTTACCATATAAATTGATAGAGGCATGCAGAAGGCTGATGAATTTGATTTTTTTTTTTTTGTCTCAGCAACGCAGAGAGATTCTCCTCTGCAACACTGCCTCTGCTGGCCATTCAATATAATCTGCAGATGGAAAAGTCCACCGTTAGTCCATTATTAGAATTTGAATATTTCCAAACTCAAGCCAACACTACCAAATAAAATTATTTTCATAAAGCTATAACAATTAGTACAATGGAGTGTGTGATATTGTGAAAATTCAAAGTTCACTAAAAATTCTATTTTCCATTTTAATTTCAACCTAGCACACTTCTCTCAATCCTAGGTCTCATTTGCTACCACTCTGTACACAACTCTAGCACCTATATGAGGACGTAGATAGAAAGATCTCTTTAGTAGCCAAGTGACAGCGTACCCTTCTCACTGGAATTCTTTAGGTTATGGTACCCCAATAGCAATTCAGTGATCTGGAAAGGTATGGGAGGAAGGCTTATGCTACAGTTAGTGGAAATAATAAAAACTATGAGTAACAGATTCTAACATCTTTATTTTAGCACATCCCTATCAGTTAACCAATATTGCTACCGCCTTGAAAAGTTAAATTTATGCGGAAGACCCCACTAAAAGGTCCTGAGAGCCATCAGATGTTATGAAATTATTTTAATGAGAGCAAAACAATTAAAAGCGAGTTTGACTTACCATATAAATTGATAGAGGCATGCAGAAGGCTGATGAATTTGATTTCTTTTTTTTTTTCTCAGCAACGCAGAGAGATTATCCTCTGCAACACTGCCTCTGCTGGCCATTCAATATAATCTGCAGATGGAAAAGTCCACAGTTAGTCCATTATTAGAATTTGAATATTTCCAAACTCAAGCCAACACTACCAAATAAAATTATTTTCATAAAGCTATAACAATTAGTACAATGGAGTCTGTGATACTGTGAAAATTCAAAGTTCACTAAAAATTCTATTTTCCATTTTAATTTCAACCTAGCACACTTCTCTCAATTCTATGTCTCATTTGCTACCACTCTGTACACAACTCTAGCACCTATATGAGGACGTAGATGGAAAGATCTCTTTAGTAGCCAAGTTACAGCGTACCCTTCTCACTGGAATTCTTTAGGTTATGGTACACCAATAGCAATTCAGTGACCTGGTAAGGTATGGGAGGAAGGATTATGCTACAGTTAGTGGAAATAATAAAAACTATGAGTAACAGATTCTAACATCTTTATTTTAGCACATCCCTATCAGTTAATCAATATTGCTACCATCTTGAAAAGTTAAATTTATGCGGAAGACCCCACTAAAAGGTCCTGAGAGCCATCAGATGTTATGAAATTATTTTAATGAGAACAAAACAATTAAAAGCGAGTTTGACTTACCATATAAATTGATAGAGGCATGCAGAAGGCTGATGAATTTGATTTCTTTTTTTTTTTCTCAGCAACGCAGAGAGATTCTCCTCTGCAACACTGCCTCTGCTGGCCATGCAATATAATCTGCAGGTGGAAAAGTCCACCGTTCGTCCATTATTAGAATTTGAATATTTCCAAACTCAAGCCAACATTACCAAATAAAATTATTTTCATAAAGCTATAACAATTAGTACAATGGAGTCTGTGATACTGTGAAAATTCAAAGTTCACTAAAAATTCTATTTTCCATTTTAATTTCAACCTAGCACACTTCTCTCAATCCTAGGTCTCATTTGCTACCACTCTGTACACAACTCTAGCACCTATATGAGGCCGTAGATCGAAAGATCTCTTTAGTAGCCAAGTGACAGCGAACCCTTCTCACTGGAATTCTTTAGGTTATGGTACCCCAATAGCAATATAGTGTTCTGGTAAGTTAAGGGAGGAAGGATTATGCTACAGTTAGTGGAAATAATAAAAACTATGAGTAACAGATTCTAACATCTTTATTTTAGCACATCCCTATCAGTTAATCAATATTGCTACCATCTTGAAAAGTTATATTTATGCGGAGGACCCCACTAAAAGGTCCTGAGAGCCATCAGATGTTATGAACCTATTTTAATTAGAGCAAAACAATTAAAAGCGAGTTTGACTTACCATATAAATTGATAGAGGCATGCAGAAGGCTGATGAATTTGATTTTTTTTTTTTTGTCTCAGCAACGCAGAGAGATTCTCCTCTGCAACACTGCCTCTGCTGGCCATTCAATATAATCTGCAGATGGAAAAGTCCACCGTTAGTCCATTATTAGAATTTGAATATTTCCAAACTCAAGCCAACACTACCAAATAAAATTATTTTCATAAAGCTATAACAATTAGTACAATGGAGTCTGTGATACTGTGAAAATTCAAAGTTCACTAAAAATTCTATTTTCCATTTTAATTTCAACCTAGCACACTTCTCTCAATCCTATGTCTCATTTGCTACCACTCTGTACACAACTCTAGCACCTATATGAGGACGTAGATAGAAAGATCTCTTTAGTAGCCAAGTGACAGCGTACCCTTCTCACTGGAATTCTTTAGGTTATGGTACCCCAATAGCAATTCAGTGATCTGGAAAGGTATGGGAGGAAGGCTTATGCTACAGTTAGTGGAAATAATAAAAACTATGAGTAACAGATTCTAACATCTTTATTTTAGCACATCCCTATCAGTTAACCAATATTGCTACCGCCTTGAAAAGTTATATTTATGCGGAAGACCCCACTAAAAGGTCCTGAGAGCCATCAGATGTTATGAAATTATTTTAATGAGAGCAAAACAATTAAAAGCGAGTTTGACTTACCATATAAATTGATAGAGGCATGCAGAAGGCTGATGAATTTGATTTCTTTTTTTTTTGTCTCAGCAACGCAGAGAGATTCTCCTCTGCAACACTGCCTCTGCTGGCCATTCAATATAATCTGCAGATGGAAAAGTCCACAGTTAGTCCATTATTAGAATTTGAATATTTCCAAACTCAAGCCAACACTACCAAATAAAATTATTTTCATAAAGCTATAACAATTAGTACAATGGAGTCTGTGATACTGTGAAAATTCAAAGTTCACTAAAAATTCTATTTTCCATTTTAATTTCAACCTAGCACACTTCTCTCAATTCTATGTCTCATTTGCTACCACTCTGTACACAACTCTAGCACCTATATGAGGACGTAGATAGAAAGATCTCTTTAGTAGCCAAGTTACAGCGTACCCTTCTCACTGGAATTCTTTAGGTTATGGTACACCAATAGCAATTCAGTGACCTGGTAAGGTATGGGAGGAAGGCTTATGCTACAGTTAGTGGAAATAATAAAAACTATGAGTAACAGATTCTAACATCTTTATTTTAGCACATCCCTATCAGTTAACCAATATTGCTACCGCCTTGAAAAGTTAAATTTATGCGGAAGACCCCACTAAAAGGTCCTGAGAGCCATCAGATGTTATGAAATTATTTTAATGAGAGCAAAACAATTAAAAGCGAGTTTGACTTACCATATAAATTGATAGAGGCATGCAGAAGGCTGATGAATTTGATTTCTTTTTTTTTTTCTCAGCAACGCAGAGAGATTCTCCTCTGCAACACTGCCTCTGCTGGCCATGCAATATAATCTGCAGATGGAAAAGTCCACCGTAAGTCCATTATTTGAATTTGAATATTTCCAAACTCAAGCCAACATTACCAAATAAAATTATTTTCATGAAGCTATAACAATTAGTACAATGAAGTGTGTGATATTGTGAAAATTCAAAGTTCACTAAAAATTCTATTTTCCATTTTAATTTCAACCTAGCACACTTCTCTCAATCCTATGTCTCATTTGCTACCACTCTGTACACAACTCTAGCACCTATATGAGGACGTAGATAGAAAGATCTCTTTAGTAGCCAAGTGACAGCGTACCCTTCTCACTGGAATTCTTTAGGTTATGGTACCCCAATAGCAATTCAGTGATCTGGAAAGGTATGGGAGGAAGGCTTATGCTACAGTTAGTGGAAATAATAAAAACTATGAGTAACAGATTCTAACATCTTTATTTTAGCACATCCCTATCAGTTAACCAATATTGCTACCGCCTTGAAAAGTTATATTTATGCGGAAGACCCCACTAAAAGGTCCTGAGAGCCATCAGATGTTATGAAATTATTTTAATGAGAGCAAAACAATTAAAAGCGAGTTTGACTTACCATATAAATTGATAGAGGCATGCAGAAGGCTGATGAATTTGATTTCTTTTTTTTTTGTCTCAGCAACGCAGAGAGATTCTCCTCTGCAACACTGCCTCTGCTGGCCATTCAATATAATCTGCAGATGGAAAAGTCCACAGTTAGTCCATTATTAGAATTTGAATATTTCCAAACTCAAGCCAACACTACCAAATAAAATTATTTTCATAAAGCTATAACAATTAGTACAATGGAGTCTGTGATACTGTGAAAATTCAAAGTTCACTAAAAATTCTATTTTCCATTTTAATTTCAACCTAGCACACTTCTCTCAATTCTATGTCTCATTTGCTACCACTCTGTACACAACTCTAGCACCTATATGAGGACGTAGATAGAAAGATCTCTTTAGTAGCCAAGTTACAGCGTACCCTTCTCACTGGAATTCTTTAGGTTATGGTACACCAATAGCAATTCAGTGACCTGGTAAGGTATGGGAGGAAGGCTTATGCTACAGTTAGTGGAAATAATAAAAACTATGAGTAACAGATTCTAACATCTTTATTTTAGCACATCCCTATCAGTTAACCAATATTGCTACCGCCTTGAAAAGTTAAATTTATGCGGAAGACCCCACTAAAAGGTCCTGAGAGCCATCAGATGTTATGAAATTATTTTAATGAGAGCAAAACAATTAAAAGCGAGTTTGACTTACCATATAAATTGATAGAGGCATGCAGAAGGCTGATGAATTTGATTTCTTTTTTTTTTTCTCAGCAACGCAGAGAGATTCTCCTCTGCAACACTGCCTCTGCTGGCCATGCAATATAATCTGCAGATGGAAAAGTCCACCGTAAGTCCATTATTTGAATTTGAATATTTCCAAACTCAAGCCAACATTACCAAATAAAATTATTTTCATGAAGCTATAACAATTAGTACAATGAAGTGTGTGATATTGTGAAAATTCAAAGTTCACTAAAAATTCTATTTTCCATTTTAATTTCAACCTAGCACACTTCTCTCAATTCTATGTCTCATTTGCTACCACTCTGTACACAACTCTAGCACCTATATGAGGACGTAGATCGAAAGATCTCTTTAGTAGCCAAGTGACAGCGAACCCTTCTCACTGGAATTCTTTAGGTTATGGTACCCCAATAGCAATTCAGTGATCTGGTAAGTTAAGGGAGGAAGGATTATGCTACAGTTAGTGGAAATAATAAAAACTATGAGTAACAGATTCTAACATCTTTATTTTAGCACATCCCTATCAGTTAATCAATATTGCTACCATCTTGAAAATTTATATTTATGCGGAGGACCCCACTAAAAGGTCCTGAGAGCCATCAGATGTTATGAACCTATTTTAATGAGAGCAAAACAATTAAAAGCGAGTTTGACTTACCATATAAATTGATAGAGGCATGCAGAAGGCTGATGAATTTGATTTCTTTTTTTTTTGTCTCAGCAACGCAGAGAGATTCTCCTCTGCAACACTGCCTCTGCTGGCCATTCAAAATAATCTGCAGATGGAAAAGTCCACCGTTAGTCCATTATTAGAATTTGAATATTTCCAAACTCAAGCCAACACTACCAAATAAAATTATTTTCATAAAGCTATAACAATTAGTACAATGGAGTCTGTGATACTGTGAAAATTCAAAGTTCACTAAAAAATCTATTTTCCATTTTAATTTCAACCTAGCACACTTCTCTCAATCCTATGTCTCATTTGCTACCACTCTGTACACAACTCTAGCACCTATATGAGGACGTAGATAGAAAGATCTCTTTAGTAGCCAAGTGACAGCGTACCCTTCTCACTGGAATTCTTTAGGTTATGGTACCCCAATAGCAATTCAGTGATCTGGAAAGGTATGGGAGGAAGGCTTATGCTACAGTTAGTGGAAATAATAAAAACTATGAGTAACAGATTCTAACATCTTTATTTTAGCACATCCCTATCAGTTAACCAATATTGCTACCGCCTTGAAAAGTTAAATTTATGCGGAAGACCCCACTAAAAGGTCCTGAGAGCCATCAGATGTTATGAAATTATTTTAATGAGAGCAAAACAATTAAAAGCGAGTTTGACTTACCATATAAATTGATAGAGGCATGCAGAAGGCTGATGAATTTGATTTCTTTTTTTTTTGTCTCAGCAACGCAGAGAGATTCTCCTCTGCAACACTGCCTCTGCTGGCCATTCAATATAATCTGCAGATGGAAAAGTCCACCATTAGTCCATTATTAGAATTTGAATATTTCCAAACTCAAGCCAACACTACCAAATAAAATTATTTTCATAAAGCTATAACAATTAGTACAATGGAGTCTGTGATACTGTGAAAATTCAAAGTTCACTAAAAATTCTATTTTCCATTTTAATTTCAACCTAGCACACTTCTCTCAATCCTAGGTCTCATTTGCTACCACTCTGTACACAACTCTAGCACCTATATGAGGCCGTAGATCGAAAGATCTCTTTAGTAGCCAAGTGACAGCGAACCCTTCTCACTGGAATTCTTTAGGTTATGGTACCCCAATAGCAATTCAGTGTTCTGGTAAGTTAAGGGAGGAAGGATTATGCTACAGTTAGTGGAAATAATAAAAACTATGAGTAACAGATTCTAACATCTTTATTTTAGCACATCCCTATCAGTTAATCAATATTGCTACCATCTTGAAAAGTTATATTTATGCGGAGGACCCCACTAAAAGGTCCTGAGAGCCATCAGATGTTATGAACCTATTTTAATTAGAGCAAAACAATTAAAAGCGAGTTTGACTTACCATATAAATTGATAGAGGCATGCAGAAGGCTGATGAATTTGATTTCTTTTTTTTTTGTCTCAGCAACGCAGAGAGATTCTCCTCTGCAACACTGCCTCTGCTGGCCATTCAATATAATCTGCAGATGGAAAAGTCCACCGTTAGTCCATTATTAGAATTTGAATATTTCCAAACTCAAGCCAACACTACCAAATAAAATTATTTTCATAAAGCTATAACAATTAGTACAATGGAGTCTGTGATACTGTGAAAATTCAAAGTTCACTAAAAATTCTATTTTCCATTTTAATTTCAACCTAGCACACTTCTCTCAATCCTATGTCTCATTTGCTACCACTCTGTACACAACTCTAGCACCTATATGAGGACGTAGATAGAAAGATCTCTTTAGTAGCCAAGTGACAGCGTACCCTTCTCACTGGAATTCTTTAGGTTATGGTACCCCAATAGCAATTCAGTGATCTGGAAAGGTATGGGAGGAAGGCTTATGCTACAGTTAGTGGAAATAATAAAAACTATGAGTAACAGATTCTAACATCTTTATTTTAGCACATCCCTATCAGTTAACCAATATTGCTACCGCCTTGAAAAGTTAAATTTATGCGGAAGACCCCACTAAAAGGTCCTGAGAGCCATCAGATGTTATGAAATTATTTTAATGAGAGCAAAACAATTAAAAGCGAGTTTGACTTACCATATAAATTGATAGAGGCATGCAGAAGGCTGATGAATTTGATTTCTTTTTTTTTTTTCTCAGCAACGCAGAGAGATTCTCCTCTGCAACACTGCCTCTGCTGGCCATGCAATATAATCTGCAGGTGGAAAAGTCCACCGTTCGTCCATGATTAGAATTTGAATATTTCCAAACTCAAGCCAACATTACCAAATAAAATTATTTTCATAAAGCTATACCAATTAGTACAATGGAGTGTGTGATATTGTGAAAATTCAAAGTTCACTAAAAATTCTATTTTCCATTTTAATTTCAACCTAGCACACTTCTCTCAATCCTAGGTCTCATTTGCTACCACTCTGTACACAACTCTAGCACCTATATGAGGACGTAGATAGAAAGATCTCTTTAGTAGCCAAGTGACAGCGTACCCTTCTCACTGGAATTCTTTAGGTTATGGTACCCCAATAGCAATTCAGTGATCTGGAAAGGTATGGGAGGAAGGCTTATGCTACAGTTAGTGGAAATAATAAAAACTATGAGTAACAGATTCTAACATCTTTATTTTAGCACATCCCTATCAGTTAACCAATATTGCTACCGCCTTGAAAAGTTATATTTATGCGGAAGATCCCACTAAAAGGTCCTGAGAGCCATCAGATGTTATGAACCTATTTTAATTAGAGCAAAACAATTAAAAGCGAGTTTGACTTACCATATAAATTGATAGAGGCATGCAGAAGGCTGATGAATTTGATTTCTTTTTTTTTGTCTCAGCAACGCAGAGAGATTCTCCTCTGCAACACTGCCTCTGCTGGCCATTCAATATAATCTGCAGATGGAAAAGTCCACCGTTAGTCCATTATTAGAATTTGAATATTTCCAAACTCAAGCCAACACTACCAAATAAAATTATTTTCATAAAGCTATAACAATTAGTACAATGGAGTCTGTGATACTGTGAAAATTCAAAGTTCACTAAAAATTCTATTTTCCATTTTAATTTCAACCTAGCACACTTCTCTCAATCCTATGTCTCATTTGCTACCACTCTGTACACAACTCTAGCACCTATATGAGGACGTAGATAGAAAGATCTCTTTAGTAGCCAAGTTACAGCGTACCCTTCTCACTGGAATTCTTTAGGTTATGGTACACCAATAGCAATACAGTGATCTGGTAAGTTAAGGGAGTAAGGCTTATGCTACAGTTAGTGGAAATAATAAAAACTATGAGTAACAGATTCTAACATCTTTATTTTAGCACATCCCTATCAGTTAACCAATATTGCTACCATCTTGAAAAGTTATATTTATGCGGAGGACCCCACTAAAAGGTCCTGAGAGCCATCAGATGTTATGAACCTATTTTAATTAGAGCAAAACAATTAAAAGCGAGTTTGACTTACCATATAAATTGATAGAGGCATGCAGAAGGCTGATGAATTTGATTTCTTTTTTTTTTGTCTCAGCAACGCAGAGAGATTCTCCTCTGCAACACTGCCTCTGCTGGCCATTCAATATAATCTGCAGATGGAAAAGTCCACCGTTAGTCCATTATTAGAATTTGAATATTTCCAAACTCAAGCCAACACTACCAAATAAAATTATTTTCATAAAGCTATAACAATTAGTACAATGGAGTCTGTGATACTGTGAAAATTCAAAGTTCACTAAAAATTCTATTTTCCATTTTAATTTCAACCTAGCACACTTCTCTCAATCCTATGTCTCATTTGCTACCACTCTGTACACAACTCTAGCACCTATATGAGGACGTAGATAGAAAGATCTCTTTAGTAGCCAAGTGACAGCGTACCCTTCTCACTGGAATTCTTTAGGTTATGGTACCCCAATAGCAATTCAGTGATCTGGAAAGGTATGGGAGGAAGGCTTATGCTACAGTTAGTGGAAATAATAAAAACTATGAGTAACAGATTCTAACATCTTTATTTTAGCACATCCCTATCAGTTAACCAATATTGCTACCGCCTTGAAAAGTTAAATTTATGCGGAAGACCCCACTAAAAGGTCCTGAGAGCCATCAGATGTTATGAAATTATTTTAATGAGAGCAAAACAATTAAAAGCGAGTTTGACTTACCATATAAATTGATAGAGGCATGCAGAAGGCTGATGAATTTGATTTCTTTTTTTTTTTCTCAGCAACGCAGAGAGATTATCCTCTGCAACACTGCCTCTGCTGGCCATGCAATATAATCTGCAGATGGAAAAGTCCACCGTTAGTCCATTATTAGAATTTGAATATTTCCAAACTCAAGCCAACACTACCAAATAAAATTATTTTCATAAAGCTATAACAATTAGTACAATGGAGTCTGTGATACTGTGAAAATTCAAAGTTCACTAAAAATTCTATTTTCCATTTTAATTTCAACCTAGCACACTTCTCTCAATCCTATGTCTCATTTGCTACCACTCTGTACACAACTCTAGCACCTATATGAGGACGTAGATCGAAAGATCTCTTTAGTGGCCAAGTTACAGCGTACCCTTCTCACTGGAATTCTTTAGGTTATGGTACACCAATAGCAATTCAGTGATCTGGTAAGTTAAGGGAGTAAGGCTTATGCTACAGTTAGTGGAAATTATAAAAACTATGAGTAACAGATTCTAACATCTTTATTTTAGCACATCCCTATCAGTTAACCAATATTGCTACCGCCTTGAAAAGTTATATTTATGCGGAAGACCCCACTAAAAGGTCCTGAGAGCCATCAGATGTTATGAAATTATTTTAATGAGAGCAAAACAATTAAAAGCGAGTTTGACTTACCATATAAATTGATAGAGGCATGCAGAAGGCTGATGAATTTGATTTCTTTTTTTTTTGTCTCAGCAACGCAGAGAGATTCTCCTCTGCAACACTGCCTCTGCTTGCCATGCAATATAATCTTCAGATGGAAAAGTCCACCGTTAGTCCATTATTAGAATTTGAATATTTCCAAACTCAAGCCAACACTACCAAATAAAATTATTTTCATAAAGCTATAACAATTAGTACAATGGAGTCTGTGATACTGTGAAAATTCAAAGTTCACTAAAAATTCTATTTTCCATTTTAATTTCAACCTAGCACACTTCTCTCAATCCTAGGTCTCATTTGCTACCACTCTGTACACAACTCTAGCACCTATATGAGGCCGTAGATCGAAAGATCTCTTTAGTAGCCAAGTGACAGCGAACCCTTCTCACTGGAATTCTTTAGGTTATGGTACCCCAATAGCAATATAGTGTTCTGGTAAGTTAAGGGAGGAAGGATTATGCTACAGTTAGTGGAAATAATAAAAACTATGAGTAACAGATTCTAACATCTTTATTTTAGCACATCCCTATCAGTTAATCAATATTGCTACCATCTTGAAAAGTTATATTTATGCGGAGGACCCCACTAAAAGGTCCTGAGAGCCATCAGATGTTATGAACCTATTTTAATTAGAGCAAAACAATTAAAAGCGAGTTTGACTTACCATATAAATTGATAGAGGCATGCAGAAGGCTGATGAATTTGATTTTTTTTTTTTGTCTCAGCAACGCAGAGAGATTCTCCTCTGCAACACTGCCTCTGCTGGCCATTCAATATAATCTGCAGATGGAAAAGTCCACCGTTAGTCCATTATTAGAATTTGAATATTTCCAAACTCAAGCCAACACTACCAAATAAAATTATTTTCATAAAGCTATAACAATTAGTACAATGGAGTGTGTGATATTGTGAAAATTCAAAGTTCACTAAAAATTCTATTTTCCATTTTAATTTCAACCTAGCACACTTCTCTCAATCCTAGGTCTCATTTGCTACCACTCTGTACACAACTCTAGCACCTATATGAGGACGTAGATAGAAAGATCTCTTTAGTAGCCAAGTGACAGCGTACCCTTCTCACTGGAATTCTTTAGGTTATGGTACCCCAATAGCAATTCAGTGATCTGGAAAGGTATGGAAGGAAGGCTTATGCTACAGTTAGTGGAAATAATAAAAACTATGAGTAACAGATTCTAACATCTTTATTTTAGCACATCCCTATCAGTTAACCAATATTGCTACCACCTTGAAAAGTTATATTTATGCGGAAGACCCCACTAAAAGGTCCTGAGAGCCATCAGATGTTATGAAATTATTTTAATGAGAGCAAAACAATTAAAAGCGAGTTTGACTTACCATATAAATTGATAGAGGCATGCAGAAGGCTGATGAATTTGATTTCTTTTTTTTTTGTCTCAGCAACGCAGAGAGATTCTCCTCTGCAACACTGCCTCTGCTGGCCATTCAATATAATCTGCAGATGGAAAAGTCCACCGTTAGTCCATTATTAGAATTTGAATATTTCCAAACTCAAGCCAACACTACCAAATAAAATTATTTTCATAAAGCTATAACAATTAGTACAATGGAGTCTGTGATACTGTGAAAATTCAAAGTTCACTAAAAATTCTATTTTCCATTTTAATTACAACCTAGCACACTTCTCTCAATCCTATGTCTCATTTGCTACCACTCTGTACACAACTCTAGCACCTATATGAGGACGTAGATCGAAAGATCTCTTTAGTGGCCAAGTGACAGCGAACCCTTCTCACTGGAATTCTTTAGGTTATGGTACACCAATAGCAATTCAGTGATCTGGAAAGGTATGGGAGTAAGGCTTATGCTACAGTTAGTGGAAATAATAAAAACTATGAGTAACAGATTCTAACATCTTTATTTTAGCACATCCCTATCAGTTAACCAATATTGCTACCGCCTTGAAAAGTTAAATTTATGCGGAAGACCCCACTAAAAGGTCCTGAGAGCCATCAGATGTTATGAAATTATTTTAATGAGAGCAAAACAATTAAAAGCGAGTTTGACTTACCATATAAATTGATAGAGGCATGCAGAAGGCTGATGAATTTGATTTCTTTTTTTTTTTCTCAGCAACGCAGAGAGATTATCCTCTGCAACACTGCCTCTGCTGGCCATTCAATATAATCTGCAGATGGAAAAGTCCACAGTTAGTCCATTATTAGAATTTGAATATTTCCAAACTCAAGCCAACACTACCAAATAAAATTATTTTCATAAAGCTATAACAATTAGTACAATGGAGTCTGTGATACTGTGAAAATTCAAAGTTCACTAAAAATTCTATTTTCCATTTTAATTTCAACCTAGCACACTTCTCTCAATTCTATGTCTCATTTGCTACCACTCTGTACACAACTCTAGCACCTATATGAGGACGTAGATGGAAAGATCTCTTTAGTAGCCAAGTTACAGCGTACCCTTCTCACTGGAATTCTTTAGGTTATGGTACACCAATAGCAATTCAGTGACCTGGTAAGGTATGGGAGGAAGGATTATGCTACAGTTAGTGGAAATAATAAAAACTATGAGTAACAGATTCTAACATCTTTATTTTAGCACATCCCTATCAGTTAATCAATATTGCTACCATCTTGAAAAGTTAAATTTATGCGGAAGACCCCACTAAAAGGTCCTGAGAGCCATCAGATGTTATGAAATTATTTTAATGAGAACAAAACAATTAAAAGCGAGTTTGACTTACCATATAAATTGATAGAGGCATGCAGAAGGCTGATGAATTTGATTTCTTTTTTTTTTTCTCAGCAACGCAGAGAGATTCTCCTCTGCAACACTGCCTCTGCTGGCCATGCAATATAATCTGCAGGTGGAAAAGTCCACCGTTCGTCCATTATTAGAATTTGAATATTTCCAAACTCAAGCCAACATTACCAAATAAAATTATTTTCATAAAGCTATAACAATTAGTACAATGGAGTCTGTGATACTGTGAAAATTCAAAGTTCACTAAAAATTCTATTTTCCATTTTAATTTCAACCTAGCACACTTCTCTCAATCCTAGGTCTCATTTGCTACCACTCTGTACACAACTCTAGCACCTATATGAGGCCGTAGATCGAAAGATCTCTTTAGTAGCCAAGTGACAGCGAACCCTTCTCACTGGAATTCTTTAGGTTATGGTACCCCAATAGCAATATAGTGTTCTGGTAAGTTAAGGGAGGAAGGATTATGCTACAGTTAGTGGAAATAATAAAAACTATGAGTAACAGATTCTAACATCTTTATTTTAGCACATCCCTATCAGTTAATCAATATTGCTACCATCTTGAAAAGTTATATTTATGCGGAGGACCCCACTAAAAGGTCCTGAGAGCCATCAGATGTTATGAACCTATTTTAATTAGAGCAAAACAATTAAAAGCGAGTTTGACTTACCATATAAATTGATAGAGGCATGCAGAAGGCTGATGAATTTGATTTTTTTTTTTTTGTCTCAGCAACGCAGAGAGATTCTCCTCTGCAACACTGCCTCTGCTGGCCATTCAATATAATCTGCAGATGGAAAAGTCCACCGTTAGTCCATTATTAGAATTTGAATATTTCCAAACTCAAGCCAACACTACCAAATAAAATTATTTTCATAAAGCTATAACAATTAGTACAATGGAGTCTGTGATACTGTGAAAATTCAAAGTTCACTAAAAATTCTATTTTCCATTTTAATTTCAACCTAGCACACTTCTCTCAATCCTATGTCTCATTTGCTACCACTCTGTACACAACTCTAGCACCTATATGAGGACGTAGATAGAAAGATCTCTTTAGTAGCCAAGTGACAGCGTACCCTTCTCACTGGAATTCTTTAGGTTATGGTACCCCAATAGCAATTCAGTGATCTGGAAAGGTATGGGAGGAAGGCTTATGCTACAGTTAGTGGAAATAATAAAAACTATGAGTAACAGATTCTAACATCTTTATTTTAGCACATCCCTATCAGTTAACCAATATTGCTACCGCCTTGAAAAGTTATATTTATGCGGAAGACCCCACTAAAAGGTCCTGAGAGCCATCAGATGTTATGAAATTATTTTAATGAGAGCAAAACAATTAAAAGCGAGTTTGACTTACCATATAAATTGATAGAGGCATGCAGAAGGCTGATGAATTTGATTTCTTTTTTTTTTGTCTCAGCAACGCAGAGAGATTCTCCTCTGCAACACTGCCTCTGCTGGCCATTCAATATAATCTGCAGATGGAAAAGTCCACAGTTAGTCCATTATTAGAATTTGAATATTTCCAAACTCAAGCCAACACTACCAAATAAAATTATTTTCATAAAGCTATAACAATTAGTACAATGGAGTCTGTGATACTGTGAAAATTCAAAGTTCACTAAAAATTCTATTTTCCATTTTAATTTCAACCTAGCACACTTCTCTCAATTCTATGTCTCATTTGCTACCACTCTGTACACAACTCTAGCACCTATATGAGGACGTAGATGGAAAGATCTCTTTAGTAGCCAAGTTACAGCTTACCCTTCTCACTGGAATTCTTTAGGTTATGGTACACCAATAGCAATTCAGTGACCTGGTAAGGTATGGGAGGAAGGATTATGCTACAGTTAGTGGAAATAATAAAAACTATGAGTAACAGATTCTAACATCTTTATTTTAGCACATCCCTATCAGTTAATCAATATTGCTACCATCTTGAAAAGTTAAATTTATGCGGAAGACCCCACTAAAAGGTCCTGAGAGCCATCAGATGTTATGAAATTATTTTAATGAGAACAAAACAATTAAAAGCGAGTTTGACTTACCATATAAATTGATAGAGGCATGCAGAAGGCTGATGAATTTGATTTCTTTTTTTTTTTCTCAGCAACGCAGAGAGATTCTCCTCTGCAACACTGCCTCTGCTGGCCATGCAATATAATCTGCAGGTGGAAAAGTCCACCGTTCGTCCATTATTAGAATTTGAATATTTCCAAACTCAAGCCAACATTACCAAATAAAATTATTTTCATAAAGCTATACCAATTAGTACAATGGAGTGTGTGATATTGTGAAAATTCAAAGTTCACTAAAAATTCTATTTTCCATTTTAATTTCAACCTAGCACACTTCTCTCAATCCTAGGTCTCATTTGCTACCACTCTGTACACAACTCTAGCACCTATATGAGGACGTAGATAGAAAGATCTCTTTAGTAGCCAAGTGACAGCGTACCCTTCTCACTGGAATTCTTTAGGTTATGGTACCCCAATAGCAATTCAGTGATCTGGAAAGGTATGGGAGGAAGGCTTATGCTACAGTTAGTGGAAATAATAAAAACTATGAGTAACAGATTCTAACATCTTTATTTTAGCACATCCCTATCAGTTAACCAATATTGCTACCGCCTTGAAAAGTTATATTTATGCGGAAGACCCCACTAAAAGGTCCTGAGAGCCATCAGATGTTATGAAATTATTTTAATGAGAGCAAAACAATTAAAAGCGAGTTTGACTTACCATATAAATTGATAGAGGCATGCAGAAGGCTGATGAATTTGATTTCTTTTTTTTTTGTCTCAGCAACGCAGAGAGATTCTCCTCTGCAACACTGCCTCTGCTGGCCATTCAATATAATCTGCAGATGGAAAAGTCCACCGTTAGTCCATTATTAGAATTTGAATATTTCCAAACTCAAGCCAACACTACCAAATAAAATTATTTTCATAAAGCTATAACAATTAGTACAATGGAGTCTGTGATACTGTGAAAATTCAAAGTTCACTAAAAATTCTATTTTCCATTTTAATTTCAACCTAGCACACTTCTCTCAATCCTATGTCTCATTTGCTACCACTCTGTACACAACTCTAGCACCTATATGAGGACGTAGATAGAAAGATCTCTTTAGTAGCCAAGTTACAGCGTACCCTTCTCACTGGAATTCTTTAGGTTATGGTACCCCAATAGCAATTCAGTGATCTGGTAAGTTAAGGGAGTAAGGCTTATGCTACAGTTAGTGGAAATAATAAAAACTATGAGTAACAGATTCTGACATCTTTATTTTAGCACATCCCTATCAGTTAACCAATATTGCTACCGCCTTGAAAAGTTATATTTATGCGGAAGACCCCACTAAAAGGTCCTGAGAGCCATCAGATGTTATGAAATTATTTTAATGAGAGCAAAACAATTAAAAGCGAGTTTGACTTACCATATAAATTGATAGAGGCATGCAGAAGGCTGATGAATTTGATTTCTTTTTTTTTTGTCTCAGCAACGCAGAGAGATTCTCCTCTGCAACACTGCCTCTGCTGGCCATTCAATATAATCTGCAGATGGAAAAGTCCACCGTTAGTCCATTATTAGAATTTGAATATTTCCAAACTCAAGCCAACACTACCAAATAAAATTATTTTCATAAAGCTATAACAATTAGTACAATGGAGTCTGTGATACTGTGAAAATTCAAAGTTCACTAAAAATTCTATTTTCCATTTTAATTACAACCTAGCACACTTCTCTCAATCCTATGTCTCATTTGCTACCACTCTGTACACAACTCTAGCACCTATATGAGGACGTAGATCGAAAGATCTCTTTAGTGGCCAAGTGACAGCGAACCCTTCTCACTGGAATTCTTTAGGTTATGGTACACCAATAGCAATTCAGTGATCTGGTAAGTTAAGGGAGTAAGGCTTATGCTACAGTTAGTGGAAATTATAAAAACTATGAGTAACAGATTCTAACATCTTTATTTTAGCACATCCCTATCAGTTAACCAATATTGCTACCGCCTTGAAAAGTTATATTTATGCGGAAGACCCCACTAAAAGGTCCTGAGAGCCATCAGATGTTATGAAATTATTTTAATGAGAGCAAAACAATTAAAAGCGAGTTTGACTTACCATATAAATTGATAGAGGCATGCAGAAGGCTGATGAATTTGATTTCTTTTTTTTTTGTCTCAGCAACGCAGAGAGATTCTCCTCTGCAACACTGCCTCTGCTTGCCATGCAATATAATCTTCAGATGGAAAAGTCCACCGTTAGTCCATTATTAGAATTTGAATATTTCCAAACTCAAGCCAACACTACCAAATAAAATTATTTTCATAAAGCTATAACAATTAGTACAATGGAGTCTGTGATACTGTGAAAATTCAAAGTTCACTAAAAATTCTATTTTCCATTTTAATTTCAACCTAGCACACTTCTCTCAATCCTAGGTCTCATTTGCTACCACTCTGTACACAACTCTAGCACCTATATGAGGCCGTAGATCGAAAGATCTCTTTAGTAGCCAAGTGACAGCGAACCCTTCTCACTGGAATTCTTTAGGTTATGGTACCCCAATAGCAATATAGTGTTCTGGTAAGTTAAGGGAGGAAGGATTATGCTACAGTTAGTGGAAATAATAAAAACTATGAGTAACAGATTCTAACATCTTTATTTTAGCACATCCCTATCAGTTAATCAATATTGCTACCATCTTGAAAAGTTATATCTATGCGGAGGACCCCACTAAAAGGTCCTGAGAGCCATCAGATGTTATGAACCTATTTTAATTAGAGCAAAACAATTAAAAGCGAGTTTGACTTACCATATAAATTGATAGAGGCATGCAGAAGGCTGATGAATTTGATTTTTTTTTTTTTGTCTCAGCAACGCAGAGAGATTCTCCTCTGCAACACTGCCTCTGCTGGCCATTCAATATAATCTGCAGATGGAAAAGTCCACCGTTAGTCCATTATTAGAATTTGAATATTTCCAAACTCAAGCCAACACTACCAAATAAAATTATTTTCATAAAGCTATAACAATTAGTACAATGGAGTCTGTGATACTGTGAAAATTCAAAGTTCACTAAAAATTCTATTTTCCATTTTAATTTCAACCTAGCACACTTCTCTCAATCCTATGTCTCATTTGCTACCACTCTGTACACAACTCTAGCACCTATATGAGGACGTAGATAGAAAGATCTCTTTAGTAGCCAAGTGAAAGCGTACCCTTCTCACTGGAATTCTTTAGGTTATGGTACCCCAATAGCAATTCAGTGATCTGGAAAGGTATGGGAGGAAGGCTTATGCTACAGTTAGTGGAAATAATAAAAACTATGAGTAACAGATTCTAACATCTTTATTTTAGCACATCCCTATCAGTTAACCAATATTGCTACCGCCTTGAAAAGTTATATTTATGCGGAAGACCCCACTAAAAGGTCCTGAGAGCCATCAGATGTTATGAAATTATTTTAATGAGAGCAAAACAATTAAAAGCGAGTTTGACTTACCATATAAATTGATAGAGGCATGCAGAAGGCTGATGAATTTGATTTCTTTTTTTTTTGTCTCAGCAACGCAGAGAGATTCTCCTCTGCAACACTGCCTCTGCTGGCCATTCAATATAATCTGCAGATGGAAAAGTCCACAGTTAGTCCATTATTAGAATTTGAATATTTCCAAACTCAAGCCAACACTACCAAATAAAATTATTTTCATAAAGCTATAACAATTAGTACAATGGAATCTGTGATACTGTGAAAATTCAAAGTTCACTAAAAATTCTATTTTCCATTTTAATTTCAACCTAGCACACTTCTCTCAATTCTATGTCTCATTTGCTACCACTCTGTACACAACTCTAGCACCTATATGAGGACGTAGATGGAAAGATCTCTTTAGTAGCCAAGTTACAGCGTACCCTTCTCACTGGAATTCTTTAGGTTATGGTACACCAATAGCAATTCAGTGACCTGGTAAGGTATGGGAGGAAGGATTATGCTACAGTTAGTGGAAATAATAAAAACTATGAGTAACAGATTCTAACATCTTTATTTTAGCACATCCCTATCAGTTAATCAATATTGCTACCATCTTGAAAAGTTAAATTTATGCGGAAGACCCCACTAAAAGGTCCTGAGAGCCATCAGATGTTATGAAATTATTTTAATGAGAACAAAACAATTAAAAGCGAGTTTGACTTACCATATAAATTGATAGAGGCATGCAGAAGGCTGATGAATTTGATTTCTTTTTTTTTTTCTCAGCAACGCAGAGAGATTCTCCTCTGCAACACTGCCTCTGCTGGCCATGCAATATAATCTGCAGGTGGAAAAGTCCACCGTTCGTCCATTATTAGAATTTGAATATTTCCAAACTCAAGCCAACATTACCAAATAAAATTATTTTCATAAAGCTATACCAATTAGTACAATGGAGTGTGTGATATTGTGAAAATTCAAAGTTCACTAAAAATTCTATTTTCCATTTTAATTTCAACCTAGCACACTTCTCTCAATCCTAGGTCTCATTTGCTACCACTCTGTACACAACTCTAGCACCTATATGAGGACGTAGATAGAAAGATCTCTTTAGTAGCCAAGTGACAGCGTACCCTTCTCACTGGAATTCTTTAGGTTATGGTACCCCAATAGCAATTCAGTGATCTGGAAAGGTATGGGAGGAAGGCTTATGCTACAGTTAGTGGAAATAATAAAAACTATGAGTAACAGATTCTAACATCTTTATTTTAGCACATCCCTATCAGTTAACCAATATTGCTACCGCCTTGAAAAGTTATATTTATGCGGAAGACCCCACTAAAAGGTCCTGAGAGCCATCAGATGTTATGAAATTATTTTAATGAGAGCAAAACAATTAAAAGCGAGTTTGACTTACCATATAAATTGATAGAGGCATGCAGAAGGCTGATGAATTTGATTTCTTTTTTTTTTGTCTCAGCAACGCAGAGAGATTCTCCTCTGCAACACTGCCTCTGCTGGCCATTCAATATAATCTGCAGATGGAAAAGTCCACCGTTAGTCCATTATTAGAATTTGAATATTTCCAAACTCAAGCCAACACTACCAAATAAAATTATTTTCATAAAGCTATAACAATTAGTACAATGGAGTCTGTGATACTGTGAAAATTCAAAGTTCACTAAAAATTCTATTTTCCATTTTAATTTCAACCTAGCACACTTCTATCAATCCTATGTCTCATTTGCTACCACTCTGTACACAACTCTAGCACCTATATGAGGACGTAGATAGAAAGATCTCTTTAGAAGCCAAGTGACAGCGTACCCTTCTCACTGGAATTCTTTAGGTTATGGTACCCCAATAGCAATTCAGTGATCTGGAAAGGTATGGGAGGAAGGCTTATGCTACAGTTAGTGGAAATAATAAAAACTATGAGTAACAGATTCTAACATCTTTATTTTAGCACATCCCTATCAGTTAACCAATATTGCTACCGCCTTGAAAAGTTAAATTTATGCGGAGGACCCCACTAAAAGGTCCTGAGAGCCATCAGATGTTATGAACCTATTTTAATGAGAGCAAAACAATTAAAAGCGAGTTTGACTTACCATATAAATTGATAGAGGCATGCAGAAGGCTGATGAATTTGATTTCTTTTTTTTTTTCTCAGCAACGCAGAGAGATTCTCCTCTGCAACACTGCCTCTGCTGGCCATGCAATATAATCTGCAGATGGAAAAGTCCACCGTAAGTCCATTATTTGAATTTGAATATTTCCAAACTCAAGCCAACATTACCAAATAAAATTATTTTCATGAAGCTATAACAATTAGTACAATGAAGTGTGTGATATTGTGAAAATTCAAAGTTCACTAAAAAATCTATTTTCCATTTTAATTTCAACCTAGCACACTTCTCTCAATCCTATGTCTCATTTGCTACCACTCTGTACACAACTCTAGCACCTATATGAGGACGTAGATAGAAAGATCTCTTTAGTAGCCAAGTGACAGCGTACCCTTCTCACTGGAATTCTTTAGGTTATGGTACCCCAATAGCAATTCAGTGATCTGGAAAGGTATGGGAGGAAGGCTTATGCTACAGTTAGTGGAAATAATAAAAACTATGAGTAACAGATTCTAACATCTTTATTTTAGCACATCCCTATCAGTTAACCAATATTGCTACCGCCTTGAAAAGTTAAATTTATGCGGAAGACCCCACTAAAAGGTCCTGAGAGCCATCAGATGTTATGAAATTATTTTAATGAGAGCAAAACAATTAAAAGCGAGTTTGACTTACCATATAAATTGATAGAGGCATGCAGAAGGCTGATGAATTTGATTTCTTTTTTTTTTGTCTCAGCAACGCAGAGAGATTCTCCTCTGCAACACTGCCTCTGCTGGCCATTCAATATAATCTGCAGATGGAAAAGTCCACCATTAGTCCATTATTAGAATTTGAATATTTCCAAACTCAAGCCAACACTACCAAATAAAATTATTTTCATAAAGCTATAACAATTAGTACAATGGAGTCTGTGATACTGTGAAAATTCAAAGTTCACTAAAAATTCTATTTTCCATTTTAATTTCAACCTAGCACACTTCTCTCAATCCTAGGTCTCATTTGCTACCACTCTGTACACAACTCTAGCACCTATATGAGGCCGTAGATCGAAAGATCTCTTTAGTAGCCAAGTGACAGCGAACCCTTCTCACTGGAATTCTTTAGGTTATGGTACCCCAATAGCAATTCAGTGTTCTGGTAAGTTAAGGGAGGAAGGATTATGCTACAGTTAGTGGAAATAATAAAAACTATGAGTAACAGATTCTAACATCTTTATTTTAGCACATCCCTATCAGTTAATCAATATTGCTACCATCTTGAAAAGTTATATTTATGCGGAGGACCCCACTAAAAGGTCCTGAGAGCCATCAGATGTTATGAACCTATTTTAATTAGAGCAAAACAATTAAAAGCGAGTTTGACTTACCATATAAATTGATAGAGGCATGCAGAAGGCTGATGAATTTGATTTCTTTTTTTTTTGTCTCAGCAACGCAGAGAGATTCTCCTCTGCAACACTGCCTCTGCTGGCCATTCAATATAATCTGCAGATGGAAAAGTCCACCGTTAGTCCATTATTAGAATTTGAATATTTCCAAACTCAAGCCAACACTACCAAATAAAATTATTTTCATAAAGCTATAACAATTAGTACAATGGAGTCTGTGATACTGTGAAAATTCAAAGTTCACTAAAAATTCTATTTTCCATTTTAATTTCAACCTAGCACACTTCTCTCAATCCTATGTCTCATTTGCTACCACTCTGTACACAACTCTAGCACCTATATGAGGACGTAGATAGAAAGATCTCTTTAGTAGCCAAGTGACAGCGTACCCTTCTCACTGGAATTCTTTAGGTTATGGTACCCCAATAGCAATTCAGTGATCTGGAAAGGTATGGGAGGAAGGCTTATGCTACAGTTAGTGGAAATAATAAAAACTATGAGTAACAGATTCTAACATCTTTATTTTAGCACATCCCTATCAGTTAACCAATATTGCTACCGCCTTGAAAAGTTAAATTTATGCGGAAGACCCCACTAAAAGGTCCTGAGAGCCATCAGATGTTATGAAATTATTTTAATGAGAGCAAAACAATTAAAAGCGAGTTTGACTTACCATATAAATTGATAGAGGCATGCAGAAGGCTGATGAATTTGATTTCTTTTTTTTTTTCTCAGCAACGCAGAGAGATTCTCCTCTGCAACACTGCCTCTGCTGGCCATGCAATATAATCTGCAGGTGGAAAAGTCCACCGTTCGTCCATGATTAGAATTTGAATATTTCCAAACTCAAGCCAACATTACCAAATAAAATTATTTTCATAAAGCTATACCAATTAGTACAATGGAGTGTGTGATATTGTGAAAATTCAAAGTTCACTAAAAATTCTATTTTCCATTTTAATTTCAACCTAGCACACTTCTCTCAATCCTAGGTCTCATTTGCTACCACTCTGTACACAACTCTAGCACCTATATGAGGACGTAGATAGAAAGATCTCTTTAGTAGCCAAGTGACAGCGTACCCTTCTCACTGGAATTCTTTAGGTTATGGTACACCAATAGCAATACAGTGATCTGGTAAGTTAAGGGAGTAAGGCTTATGCTACAGTTAGTGGAAATAATAAAAACTATGAGTAACAGATTCTAACATCTTTATTTTAGCACATCCCTATCAGTTAACCAATATTGCTACCATCTTGAAAAGTTATATTTATGCGGAGGACCCCACTAAAAGGTCCTGAGAGCCATCAGATGTTATGAACCTATTTTAATTAGAGCAAAACAATTAAAAGCGAGTTTGACTTACCATATAAATTGATAGAGGCATGCAGAAGGCTGATGAATTTGATTTCTTTTTTTTTTGTCTCAGCAACGCAGAGAGATTCTCCTCTGCAACACTGCCTCTGCTGGCCATTCAATATAATCTGCAGATGGAAAAGTCCACCGTTAGTCCATTATTAGAATTTGAATATTTCCAAACTCAAGCCAACACTACCAAATAAAATTATTTTCATAAAGCTATAACAATTAGTACAATGGAGTCTGTGATACTGTGAAAATTCAAAGTTCACTAAAAATTCTATTTTCCATTTTAATTTCAACCTAGCACACTTCTCTCAATCCTATGTCTCATTTGCTACCACTCTGTACACAACTCTAGCACCTATATGAGGACGTAGATAGAAAGATCTCTTTAGTAGCCAAGTGACAGCGTACCCTTCTCACTGGAATTCTTTAGGTTATGGTACCCCAATAGCAATTCAGTGATTTGGAAAGGTATGGGAGGAAGGCTTATGCTACAGTTAGTGGAAATAATAAAAACTATGAGTAACAGATTCTAACATCTTTATTTTAGCACATCCCTATCAGTTAACCAATATTGCTACCGCCTTGAAAAGTTAAATTTATGCGGAAGACCCCACTAAAAGGTCCTGAGAGCCATCAGATGTTATGAAATTATTTTAATGAGAGCAAAACAATTAAAAGCGAGTTTGACTTACCATATAAATTGATAGAGGCATGCAGAAGGCTGATGAATTTGATTTCTTTTTTTTTTGTCTCAGCAACGCAGAGAGATTCTCCTCTGCAACACTGCCTCTGCTTGCCATGCAATATAATCTTCAGATGGAAAAGTCCACCGTTAGTCCATTATTAGAATTTGAATATTTCCAAACTCAAGCCAACACTACCAAATAAAATTATTTTCATAAAGCTATAACAATTAGTACAATGGAGTCTGTGATACTGTGAAAATTCAAAGTTCACTAAAAATTCTATTTTCCATTTTAATTTCAACCTAGCACACTTCTCTCAATCCTAGGTCTCATTTGCTACCACTCTGTACACAACTCTAGCACCTATATGAGGCCGTAGATCGAAAGATCTCTTTAGTAGCCAAGTGACAGCGAACCCTTCTCACTGGAATTCTTTAGGTTATGGTACCCCAATAGCAATATAGTGTTCTGGTAAGTTAAGGGAGGAAGGATTATGCTACAGTTAGTGGAAATAATAAAAACTATGAGTAACAGATTCTAACATCTTTATTTTAGCACATCCCTATCAGTTAATCAATATTGCTACCATCTTGAAAAGTTATATTTATGCGGAGGACCCCACTAAAAGGTCCTGAGAGCCATCAGATGTTATGAACCTATTTTAATTAGAGCAAAACAATTAAAAGCGAGTTTGACTTACCATATTAATTGATAGAGGCATGCAGAAGGCTGATGAATTTGATTTTTTTTTTTTTGTCTCAGCAACGCAGAGAGATTCTCCTCTGCAACACTGCCTCTGCTGGCCATTCAATATAATCTGCAGATGGAAAAGTCCACCGTTAGTCCATTATTAGAATTTGAATATTTCCAAACTCAAGCCAACACTACCAAATAAAATTATTTTCATAAAGCTATAACAATTAGTACAATGGAGTCTGTGATACTGTGAAAATTCAAAGTTCACTAAAAATTCTATTTTCCATTTTAATTTCAACCTAGCACACTTCTCTCAATCCTATGTCTCATTTGCTACCACTCTGTACACAACTCTAGCACCTATATGAGGACGTAGATAGAAAGATCTCTTTAGTAGCCAAGTGACAGCGTACCCTTCTCACTGGAATTCTTTAGGTTATGGTACCCCAATAGCAATTCAGTGATCTGGAAAGGTATGGGAGGAAGGCTTATGCTACAGTTAGTGGAAATAATAAAAACTATGAGTAACAGATTCTAACATCTTTATTTTAGCACATCCCTATCAGTTAACCAATATTGCTACCGCCTTGAAAAGTTATATTTATGCGGAAGACCCCACTAAAAGGTCCTGAGAGCCATCAGATGTTATGAAATTATTTTAATGAGAGCAAAACAATTAAAAGCGAGTTTGACTTACCATATAAATTGATAGAGGCACGCAGAAGGCTGATGAATTTGATTTCTTTTTTTTTTGTCTCAGCAACGCAGAGAGATTCTCCTCTGCAACACTGCCTCTGCTGGCCATTCAATATAATCTGCAGATGGAAAAGTCCACAGTTAGTCCATTATTAGAATTTGAATATTTCCAAACTCAAGCCAACACTACCAAATAAAATTATTTTCATAAAGCTATAACAATTAGTACAATGGAGTCTGTGATACTGTGAAAATTCAAAGTTCACTAAAAATTCTATTTTCCATTTTAATTTCAACCTAGCACACTTCTCTCAATTCTATGTCTCATTTGCTACCACTCTGTACACAACTCTAGCACCTATATGAGGACGTAGATGGAAAGATCTCTTTAGTAGCCAAGTTACAGCTTACCCTTCTCACTGGAATTCTTTAGGTTATGGTACACCAATAGCAATTCAGTGACCTGGTAAGGTATGGGAGGAAGGATTATGCTACAGTTAGTGGAAATAATAAAAACTATGAGTAACAGATTCTAACATCTTTATTTTAGCACATCCCTATCAGTTAATCAATATTGCTACCATCTTGAAAAGTTAAATTTATGCGGAAGACCCCACTAAAAGGTCCTGAGAGCCATCAGATGTTATGAAATTATTTTAATGAGAACAAAACAATTAAAAGCGAGTTTGACTTACCATATAAATTGATAGAGGCATGCAGAAGGCTGATGAATTTGATTTCTTTTTTTTTTTCTCAGCAACGCAGAGAGATTCTCCTCTGCAACACTGCCTCTGCTGGCCATGCAATATAATCTGCAGGTGGAAAAGTCCACCGTTCGTCCATTATTAGAATTTGAATATTTCCAAACTCAAGCCAACATTACCAAATAAAATTATTTTCATAAAGCTATACCAATTAGTACAATGGAGTGTGTGATATTGTGAAAATTCAAAGTTCACTAAAAATTCTATTTTCCATTTTAATTTCAACCTAGCACACTTCTCTCAATCCTAGGTCTCATTTGCTACCACTCTGTACACAACTCTAGCACCTATATGAGGACGTAGATAGAAAGATCTCTTCAGTAGCCAAGTGACAGCGTACCCTTCTCACTGGAATTCTTTAGGTTATGGTACCCCAATAGCAATTCAGTGATCTGGAAAGGTATGGGAGGAAGGCTTATGCTACAGTTAGTGGAAATAATAAAAACTATGAGTAACAGATTCTAACATCTTTATTTTAGCACATCCCTATCAGTTAACCAATATTGCTACCGCCTTGAAAAGTTATATTTATGCGGAAGACCCCACTAAAAGGTCCTGAGAGCCATCAGATGTTATGAAATTATTTTAATGAGAGCAAAACAATTAAAAGCGAGTTTGACTTACCATATAAATTGATAGAGGCATGCAGAAGGCTGATGAATTTGATTTCTTTTTTTTTTGTCTCAGCAACGCAGAGAGATTCTCCTCTGCAACACTGCCTCTGCTGGCCATTCAATATAATCTGCAGATGGAAAAGTCCACCGTTAGTCCATTATTAGAATTTGAATATTTCCAAACTCAAGCCAACACTACCAAATAAAATTATTTTCATAAAGCTATAACAATTAGTACAATGGAGTCTGTGATACTGTGAAAATTCAAAGTTCACTAAAAATTCTATTTTCCATTTTAATTTCAACCTAGCACACTTCTCTCAATCCTATGTCTCATTTGCTACCACTCTGTACACAACTCTAGCACCTATATGAGGACGTAGATAGAAAGATCTCTTTAGTAGCCAAGTGACAGCGTACCCTTCTCACTGGAATTCTTTAGGTTATGGTACCCCAATAGCAATTCAGTGATCTGGAAAGGTATGGGAGTAAGGCTTATGCTACAGTTAGTGGAAATAATAAAAACTATGAGTAACAGATTCTAACATCTTTATTTTAGCACATCCCTATCAGTTAACCAATATTGCTACCGCCTTGAAAAGTTAAATTTATGCGGAAGACCCCACTAAAAGGTCCTGAGAGCCATCAGATGTTATGAAATTATTTTAATGAGAGCAAAACAATTAAAAGCGAGTTTGACTTACCATATAAATTGATAGAGGCATGCAGAAGGCTGATGAATTTGATTTCTTTTTTTTTTTCTCAGCAACGCAGAGAGATTATCCTCTGCAACACTGCCTCTGCTGGCCATGCAATATAATCTGCAGATGGAAAAGTCCACCGTTAGTCCATTATTAGAATTTGAATATTTCCAAACTCAAGCCAACACTACCAAATAAAATTATTTTCATAAAGCTATAACAATTAGTACAATGGAGTCTGTGATACTGTGAAAATTCAAAGTTCACTAAAAATTCTATTTTCCATTTTAATTACAACCTAGCACACTTCTCTCAATCCTATGTCTCATTTGCTACCACTCTGTACACAACTCTAGCACCTATATGAGGACGTAGATCGAAAGATCTCTTTAGTGGCCAAGTGACAGCGAACCCTTCTCACTGGAATTCTTTAGGTTATGGTACACCAATAGCAATTCAGTGATCTGGTAAGTTAAGGGAGTAAGGCTTATGCTACAGTTAGTGGAAATTATAAAAACTATGAGTAACAGATTCTAACATCTTTATTTTAGCACATCCCTATCAGTTAACCAATATTGCTACCGCCTTGAAAAGTTATATTTATGCGGAAGACCCCACTAAAAGGTCCTGAGAGCCATCAGATGTTATGAAATTATTTTAATGAGAGCAAAACAATTAAAAGCGAGTTTGACTTACCATATAAATTGATAGAGGCATGCAGAAGGCTGATGAATTTGATTTCTTTTTTTTTTGTCTCAGCAACGCAGAGAGATTCTCCTCTGCAACACTGCCTCTGCTTGCCATGCAATATAATCTTCAGATGGAAAAGTCCACCGTTAGTCCATTATTAGAATTTGAATATTTCCAAACTCAAGCCAACACTACCAAATAAAATTATTTTCATAAAGCTATAACAATTAGTACAATGGAGTCTGTGATACTGTGAAAATTCAAAGTTCACTAAAAATTCTATTTTCCATTTTAATTTCAACCTAGCACACTTCTCTCAATCCTAGGTCTCATTTGCTACCACTCTGTACACAACTCTAGCACCTATATGAGGCCGTAGATCGAAAGATCTCTTTAGTAGCCAAGTGACAGCGAACCCTTCTCACTGGAATTCTTTAGGTTATGGTACCCCAATAGCAATATAGTGTTCTGGTAAGTTAAGGGAGGAAGGATTATGCTACAGTTAGTGGAAATAATAAAAACTATGAGTAACAGATTCTAACATCTTTATTTTAGCACATCCCTATCAGTTAATCAATATTGCTACCATCTTGAAAAGTTATATTTATGCGGAGGACCCCACTAAAAGGTCCTGAGAGCCATCAGATGTTATGAACCTATTTTAATTAGAGCAAAACAATTAAAAGCGAGTTTGACTTACCATATAAATTGATAGAGGCATGCAGAAGGCTGATGAATTTGATTTTTTTTTTTTTGTCTCAGCAACGCAGAGAGATTCTCCTCTGCAACACTGCCTCTGCTGGCCATTCAATATAATCTGCAGATGGAAAAGTCCACCGTTAGTCCATTATTAGAATTTGAATATTTCCAAACTCAAGCCAACACTACCAAATAAAATTATTTTCATAAAGCTATAACAATTAGTACAATGGAGTCTGTGATACTGTGAAAATTCAAAGTTCACTAAAAATTCT
This sequence comes from Triturus cristatus, assembly GCF_964204655.1. Lineage (NCBI taxonomy): Eukaryota > Metazoa > Chordata > Amphibia > Caudata > Salamandridae > Triturus > Triturus cristatus. The sequence goes on along the minus strand of NC_140587.1, from coordinate 1,008,649,051 downwards.
ATTTTCCATTTTAATTTCAACCTAGCACACTTCTCTCAATCCTATGTCTCATTTGCTACCACTCTGTACACAACTCTAGCACCTATATGAGGACGTAGATAGAAAGATCTCTTTAGTAGCCAAGTGACAGCGTACCCTTCTCACTGGAATTCTTTAGGTTATGGTACCCCAATAGCAATTCAGTGATCTGGAAAGGTATGGGAGGAAGGCTTATGCTACAGTTAGTGGAAATAATAAAAACTATGAGTAACAGATTCTAACATCTTTATTTTAGCACATCCCTATCAGTTAACCAATATTGCTACCGCCTTGAAAAGTTAAATTTATGCGGAAGACCCCACTAAAAGGTCCTGAGAGCCATCAGATGTTATGAAATTATTTTAATGAGAGCAAAACAATTAAAAGCGAGTTTGACTTACCATATAAATTGATAGAGGCATGCAGAAGGCTGATGAATTTGATTTCTTTTTTTTTTGTCTCAGCAACGCAGAGAGATTCTCCTCTGCAACACTGCCTCTGCTTGCCATGCAATATAATCTTCAGATGGAAAAGTCCACCGTTAGTCCATTATTAGAATTTGAATATTTCCAAACTCAAGCCAACACTACCAAATAAAATTATTTTCATAAAGCTATAACAATTAGTACAATGGAGTCTGTGATACTGTGAAAATTCAAAGTTCACTAAAAATTCTATTTTCCATTTTAATTTCAACCTAGCACACTTCTCTCAATTCTATGTCTCATTTGCTACCACTCTGTACACAACTCTAGCACCTATATGAGGACGTAGATGGAAAGATCTCTTTAGTAGCCAAGTTACAGCGTACCCTTCTCACTGGAATTCTTTAGGTTATGGTACACCAATAGCAATTCAGTGACCTGGTAAGGTATGGGAGGAAGGATTATGCTACAGTTAGTGGAAATAATAAAAACTATGAGTAACAGATTCTAACATCTTTATTTTAGCACATCCCTATCAGTTAATCAATATTGCTACCATCTTGAAAAGTTAAATTTATGCGGAAGACCCCACTAAAAGGTCCTGAGAGCCATCAGATGTTATGAAATTATTTTAATGAGAACAAAACAATTAAAAGCGAGTTTGACTTACCATATAAATTGATAGAGGCATGCAGAAGGCTGATGAATTTGATTTCTTTTTTTTTTTCTCAGCAACGCAGAGAGATTCTCCTCTGCAACACTGCCTCTGCTGGCCATGCAATATAATCTGCAGGTGGAAAAGTCCACCGTTCGTCCATTATTAGAATTTGAATATTTCCAAACTCAAGCCAACATTACCAAATAAAATTATTTTCATAAAGCTATAACAATTAGTACAATGGAGTCTGTGATACTGTGAAAATTCAAAGTTCACTAAAAATTCTATTTTCCATTTTAATTTCAACCTAGCACACTTCTCTCAATCCTATGTCTCATTTGCTACCACTCTGTACACAACTCTAGCACCTATATGAGGACGTAGATAGAAAGATCTCTTTAGTAGCCAAGTGACAGCGTACCCTTCTCACTGGAATTCTTTAGGTTATGGTACCCCAATAGCAATTCAGTGATCTGGAAAGGTATGGGAGTAAGGCTTATGCTACAGTTAGTGGAAATAATAAAAACTATGAGTAACAGATTCTAACATCTTTATTTTAGCACATCCCTATCAGTTAACCAATATTGCTACCGCCTTGAAAAGTTAAATTTATGCGGAAGACCCCACTAAAAGGTCCTGAGAGCCATCAGATGTTATGAAATTATTTTAATGAGAGCAAAACAATTAAAAGCGAGTTTGACTTACCATATAAATTGATAGAGGCATGCAGAAGGCTGATGAATTTGATTTCTTTTTTTTTTTCTCAGCAACGCAGAGAGATTATCCTCTGCAACACTGCCTCTGCTGGCCATGCAATATAATCTGCAGATGGAAAAGTCCACCGTTAGTCCATTATTAGAATTTGAATATTTCCAAACTCAAGCCAACACTACCAAATAAAATTATTTTCATAAAGCTATAACAATTAGTACAATGGAGTCTGTGATACTGTGAAAATTCAAAGTTCACTAAAAATTCTATTTTCCATTTTAATTTCAACCTAGCACACTTCTCTCAATCCTATGTCTCATTTGCTACCACTCTGTACACAACTCTAGCACCTATATGAGGACGTAGATAGAAAGATCTCTTTAGAAGCCAAGTTACAGCGTACCCTTCTCACTGGAATTCTTTAGGTTATGGTACCCCAATAGCAATTCAGTGATCTGGTAAGTTAAGGGAGTAATGGATTATGCTACAGTTAGTGGAAATAATAAAAACTATGAGTAACAGATTCTGACATCTTTATTTTAGCACATCCCTATCAGTTAACCAATATTGCTACCGCCTTGAAAAGTTATATTTATGCGGAAGACCCCACTAAAAGGTCCTGAGAGCCATCAGATGTTATGAAATTATTTTAATGAGAGCAAAACAATTAAAAGCGAGTTTGACTTACCATATAAATTGATAGAGGCATGCAGAAGGCTGATGAATTTGATTTCTTTTTTTTTTGTCTCAGCAACGCAGAGAGATTCTCCTCTGCAACACTGCCTCTGCTGGCCATTCAATATAATCTGCAGATGGAAAAGTCCACCGTTAGTCCATTATTAGAATTTGAATATTTCCAAACTCAAGCCAACACTACCAAATAAAATTATTTTCATAAAGCTATAACAATTAGTACAATGGAGTCTGTGATACTGTGAAAATTCAAAGTTCACTAAAAATTCTATTTTCCATTTTAATTACAACCTAGCACACTTCTCTCAATCCTATGTCTCATTTGCTACCACTCTGTACACAACTCTAGCACCTATATGAGGACGTAGATCGAAAGATCTCTTTAGTGGCCAAGTGACAGCGAACCCTTCTCACTGGAATTCTTTAGGTTATGGTACACCAATAGCAATTCAGTGATCTGGTAAGTTAAGGGAGTAAGGCTTATGCTACAGTTAGTGGAAATTATAAAAACTATGAGTAACAGATTCTAACATCTTTATTTTAGCACATCCCTATCAGTTAACCAATATTGCTACCGCCTTGAAAAGTTATATTTATGCGGAAGACCCCACTAAAAGGTCCTGAGAGCCATCAGATGTTATGAAATTATTTTAATGAGAGCAAAACAATTAAAAGCGAGTTTGACTTACCATATAAATTGATAGAGGCATGCAGAAGGCTGATGAATTTGATTTCTTTTTTTTTTGTCTCAGCAACGCAGAGAGATTCTCCTCTGCAACACTGCCTCTGCTTGCCATGCAATATAATCTTCAGATGGAAAAGTCCACCGTTAGTCCATTATTAGAATTTGAATATTTCCAAACTCAAGCCAACACTACCAAATAAAATTATTTTCATAAAGCTATAACAATTAGTACAATGGAGTCTGTGATACTGTGAAAATTCAAAGTTCACTAAAAATTCTATTTTCCATTTTAATTTCAACCTAGCACACTTCTCTCAATCCTAGGTCTCATTTGCTACCACTCTGTACACAACTCTAGCACCTATATGAGGCCGTAGATCGAAAGATCTCTTTAGTAGCCAAGTGACAGCGAACCCTTCTCACTGGAATTCTTTAGGTTATGGTACCCCAATAGCAATATAGTGTTCTGGTAAGTTAAGGGAGGAAGGATTATGCTACAGTTAGTGGAAATAATAAAAACTATGAGTAACAGATTCTAACATCTTTATTTTAGCACATCCCTATCAGTTAATCAATATTGCTACCATCTTGAAAAGTTATATTTATGCGGAGGACCCCACTAAAAGGTCCTGAGAGCCATCAGATGTTATGAACCTATTTTAATTAGAGCAAAACAATTAAAAGCGAGTTTGACTTACCATATAAATTGATAGAGGCATGCAGAAGGCTGATGAATTTGATTTTTTTTTTTTTGTCTCAGCAACGCAGAGAGATTCTCCTCTGCAACACTGCCTCTGCTGGCCATTCAATATAATCTGCAGATGGAAAAGTCCACCGTTAGTCCATTATTAGAATTTGAATATTTCCAAACTCAAGCCAACACTACCAAATAAAATTATTTTCATAAAGCTATAACAATTAGTACAATGGAGTCTGTGATACTGTGAAAATTCAAAGTTCACTAAAAATTCTATTTTCCATTTTAATTTCAACCTAGCACACTTCTCTCAATCCTATGTCTCATTTGCTACCACTCTGTACACAACTCTAGCACCTATATGAGGACGTAGATAGAAAGATCTCTTTAGTAGCCAAGTGACAGCGTACCCTTCTCACTGGAATTCTTTAGGTTATGGTACCCCAATAGCAATTCAGTGATCTGGAAAGGTATGGGAGGAAGGCTTATGCTACAGTTAGTGGAAATAATAAAAACTATGAGTAACAGATTCTAACATCTTTATTTTAGCACATCCCTATCAGTTAATCAATATTGCTACCATCTTGAAAAGTTATATTTATGCGGAGGACCCCACTAAAAGGTCCTGAGAGCCATCAGATGTTATGAACCTATTTTAATTAGAGCAAAACAATTAAAAGCGAGTTTGACTTACCATATAAATTGATAGAGGCATGCAGAAGGCTGATGAATTTGATTTTTTTTTTTTTGTCTCAGCAACGCAGAGAGATTCTCCTCTGCAACACTGCCTCTGCTGGCCATTCAATATAATCTGCAGATGGAAAAGTCCACCGTTAGTCCATTATTAGAATTTGAATATTTCCAAACTCAAGCCAACACTACCAAATAAAATTATTTTCATAAAGCTATAACAATTAGTACAATGGAGTCTGTGATACTGTGAAAATTCAAAGTTCACTAAAAATTCTATTTTCCATTTTAATTTCAACCTAGCACACTTCTCTCAATCCTATGTCTCATTTGCTACCACTCTGTACACAACTCTAGCACCTATATGAGGACGTAGATAGAAAGATCTCTTTAGTAGCCAAGTGACAGCGTACCCTTCTCACTGGAATTCTTTAGGTTATGGTACCCCAATAGCAATTCAGTGATCTGGAAAGGTATGGGAGGAAGGCTTATGCTACAGTTAGTGGAAATAATAAAAACTATGAGTAACAGATTCTAACATCTTTATTTTAGCACATCCCTATCAGTTAACCAATATTGCTACCGCCTTGAAAAGTTAAATTTATGCGGAAGACCCCACTAAAAGGTCCTGAGAGCCATCAGATGTTATGAAATTATTTTAATGAGAGCAAAACAATTAAAAGCGAGTTTGACTTACCATATAAATTGATAGAGGCATGCAGAAGGCTGATGAATTTGATTTCTTTTTTTTTTGTCTCAGCAACGCAGAGAGATTCTCCTCTGCAACACTGCCTCTGCTTGCCATGCAATATAATCTTCAGATGGAAAAGTCCACCGTTAGTCCATTATTAGAATTTGAATATTTCCAAACTCAAGCCAACACTACCAAATAAAATTATTTTCATAAAGCTATAACAATTAGTACAATGGAGTCTGTGATACTGTGAAAATTCAAAGTTCACTAAAAATTCTATTTTCCATTTTAATTTCAACCTAGCACACTTCTCTCAATTCTATGTCTCATTTGCTACCACTCTGTACACAACTCTAGCACCTATATGAGGACGTAGATGGAAAGATCTCTTTAGTAGCCAAGTTACAGCGTACCCTTCTCACTGGAATTCTTTAGGTTATGGTACACCAATAGCAATTCAGTGACCTGGTAAGGTATGGGAGGAAGGATTATGCTACAGTTAGTGGAAATAATAAAAACTATGAGTAACAGATTCTAACATCTTTATTTTAGCACATCCCTATCAGTTAATCAATATTGCTACCATCTTGAAAAGTTAAATTTATGCGGAAGACCCCACTAAAAGGTCCTGAGAGCCATCAGATGTTATGAAATTATTTTAATGAGAACAAAACAATTAAAAGCGAGTTTGACTTACCATATAAATTGATAGAGGCATGCAGAAGGCTGATGAATTTGATTTCTTTTTTTTTTTCTCAGCAACGCAGAGAGATTCTCCTCTGCAACACTGCCTCTGCTGGCCATGCAATATAATCTGCAGGTGGAAAAGTCCACCGTTCGTCCATTATTAGAATTTGAATATTTCCAAACTCAAGCCAACATTACCAAATAAAATTATTTTCATAAAGCTATAACAATTAGTACAATGGAGTCTGTGATACTGTGAAAATTCAAAGTTCACTAAAAATTCTATTTTCCATTTTAATTTCAACCTAGCACACTTCTCTCAATCCTATGTCTCATTTGCTACCACTCTGTACACAACTCTAGCACCTATATGAGGACGTAGATAGAAAGATCTCTTTAGTAGCCAAGTGACAGCGTACCCTTCTCACTGGAATTCTTTAGGTTATGGTACCCCAATAGCAATTCAGTGATCTGGAAAGGTATGGGAGTAAGGCTTATGCTACAGTTAGTGGAAATAATAAAAACTATGAGTAACAGATTCTAACATCTTTATTTTAGCACATCCCTATCAGTTAACCAATATTGCTACCGCCTTGAAAAGTTAAATTTATGCGGAAGACCCCACTAAAAGGTCCTGAGAGCCATCAGATGTTATGAAATTATTTTAATGAGAGCAAAACAATTAAAAGCGAGTTTGACTTACCATATAAATTGATAGAGGCATGCAGAAGGCTGATGAATTTGATTTCTTTTTTTTTTTCTCAGCAACGCAGAGAGATTATCCTCTGCAACACTGCCTCTGCTGGCCATGCAATATAATCTGCAGATGGAAAAGTCCACCGTTAGTCCATTATTAGAATTTGAATATTTCCAAACTCAAGCCAACACTACCAAATAAAATTATTTTCATAAAGCTATAACAATTAGTACAATGGAGTCTGTGATACTGTGAAAATTCAAAGTTCACTAAAAATTCTATTTTCCATTTTAATTTCAACCTAGCACACTTCTCTCAATCCTATGTCTCATTTGCTACCACTCTGTACACAACTCTAGCACCTATATGAGGACGTAGATAGAAAGATCTCTTTAGTAGCCAAGTTACAGCGTACCCTTCTCACTGGAATTCTTTAGGTTATGGTACCCCAATAGCAATTCAGTGATCTGGTAAGTTAAGGGAGTAAGGCTTATGCTACAGTTAGTGGAAATAATAAAAACTATGAGTAACAGATTCTGACATCTTTATTTTAGCACATCCCTATCAGTTAACCAATATTGCTACCGCCTTGAAAAGTTATATTTATGCGGAAGACCCCACTAAAAGGTCCTGAGAGCCATCAGATGTTATGAAATTATTTTAATGAGAGCAAAACAATTAAAAGCGAGTTTGACTTACCATATAAATTGATAGAGGCATGCAGAAGGCTGATGAATTTGATTTCTTTTTTTTTTGTCTCAGCAACGCAGAGAGATTCTCCTCTGCAACACTGCCTCTGCTGGCCATTCAATATAATCTGCAGATGGAAAAGTCCACCGTTAGTCCATTATTAGAATTTGAATATTTCCAAACTCAAGCCAACACTACCAAATAAAATTATTTTCATAAAGCTATAACAATTAGTACAATGGAGTCTGTGATACTGTGAAAATTCAAAGTTCACTAAAAATTCTATTTTCCATTTTAATTACAACCTAGCACACTTCTCTCAATCCTATGTCTCATTTGCTACCACTCTGTACACAACTCTAGCACCTATATGAGGACGTAGATCGAAAGATCTCTTTAGTGGCCAAGTGACAGCGAACCCTTCTCACTGGAATTCTTTAGGTTATGGTACACCAATAGCAATTCAGTGATCTGGTAAGTTAAGGGAGTAAGGCTTATGCTACAGTTAGTGGAAATTATAAAAACTATGAGTAACAGATTCTAACATCTTTATTTTAGCACATCCCTATCAGTTAACCAATATTGCTACCGCCTTGAAAAGTTATATTTATGCGGAAGACCCCACTAAAAGGTCCTGAGAGCCATCAGATGTTATGAAATTATTTTAATGAGAGCAAAACAATTAAAAGCGAGTTTGACTTACCATATAAATTGATAGAGGCATGCAGAAGGCTGATGAATTTGATTTCTTTTTTTTTTGTCTCAGCAACGCAGAGAGATTCTCCTCTGCAACACTGCCTCTGCTTGCCATGCAATATAATCTTCAGATGGAAAAGTCCACCGTTAGTCCATTATTAGAATTTGAATATTTCCAAACTCAAGCCAACACTACCAAATAAAATTATTTTCATAAAGCTATAACAATTAGTACAATGGAGTCTGTGATACTGTGAAAATTCAAAGTTCACTAAAAATTCTATTTTCCATTTTAATTTCAACCTAGCACACTTCTCTCAATCCTAGGTCTCATTTGCTACCACTCTGTACACAACTCTAGCACCTATATGAGGCCGTAGATCGAAAGATCTCTTTAGTAGCCAAGTGACAGCGAACCCTTCTCACTGGAATTCTTTAGGTTATGGTACCCCAATAGCAATATAGTGTTCTGGTAAGTTAAGGGAGGAAGGATTATGCTACAGTTAGTGGAAATAATAAAAACTATGAGTAACAGATTCTAACATCTTTATTTTAGCACATCCCTATCAGTTAATCAATATTGCTACCATCTTGAAAAGTTATATTTATGCGGAGGACCCCACTAAAAGGTCCTGAGAGCCATCAGATGTTATGAACCTATTTTAATTAGAGCAAAACAATTAAAAGCGAGTTTGACTTACCATATAAATTGATAGAGGCATGCAGAAGGCTGATGAATTTGATTTTTTTTTTTTTGTCTCAGCAACGCAGAGAGATTCTCCTCTGCAACACTGCCTCTGCTGGCCATTCAATATAATCTGCAGATGGAAAAGTCCACCGTTAGTCCATTATTAGAATTTGAATATTTCCAAACTCAAGCCAACACTACCAAATAAAATTATTTTCATAAAGCTATAACAATTAGTACAATGGAGTCTGTGATACTGTGAAAATTCAAAGTTCACTAAAAATTCTATTTTCCATTTTAATTTCAACCTAGCACACTTCTCTCAATCCTATGTCTCATTTGCTACCACTCTGTACACAACTCTAGCACCTATATGAGGACGTAGATAGAAAGATCTCTTTAGTAGCCAAGTGACAGCGTACCCTTCTCACTGGAATTCTTTAGGTTATGGTACCCCAATAGCAATTCAGTGATCTGGAAAGGTATGGGAGGAAGGCTTATGCTACAGTTAGTGGAAATAATAAAAACTATGAGTAACAGATTCTAACATCTTTATTTTAGCACATCCCTATCAGTTAACCAATATTGCTACCGCCTTGAAAAGTTATATTTATGCGGAAGACCCCACTAAAAGGTCCTGAGAGCCATCAGATGTTATGAAATTATTTTAATGAGAGCAAAACAATTAAAAGCGAGTTTGACTTACCATATAAATTGATAGAGGCATGCAGAAGGCTGATGAATTTGATTTCTTTTTTTTTTGTCTCAGCAACGCAGAGAGATTCTCCTCTGCAACACTGCCTCTGCTGGCCATTCAATATAATCTGCAGATGGAAAAGTCCACAGTTAGTCCATTATTAGAATTTGAATATTTCCAAACTCAAGCCAACACTACCAAATAAAATTATTTTCATAAAGCTATAACAATTAGTACAATGGAGTCTGTGATACTGTGAAAATTCAAAGTTCACTAAAAATTCTATTTTCCATTTTAATTTCAACCTAGCACACTTCTCTCAATTCTATGTCTCATTTGCTACCACTCTGTACACAACTCTAGCACCTATATGAGGACGTAGATGGAAAGATCTCTTTAGTAGCCAAGTTACAGCGTACCCTTCTCACTGGAATTCTTTAGGTTATGGTACACCAATAGCAATTCAGTGACCTGGTAAGGTATGGGAGGAAGGATTATGCTACAGTTAGTGGAAATAATAAAAACTATGAGTAACAGATTCTAACATCTTTATTTTAGCACATCCCTATCAGTTAACCAATATTGCTACCATCTTGAAAAGTTATATTTATGCGGAAGACCCCACTAAAAGGTCCTGAGAGCCATCAGATGTTATGAAATTATTTTAATGAGAGCAAAACAATTAAAAGCGAGTTTGACTTACCATATAAATTGATAGAGGCATGCAGAAGGCTGATGAATTTGATTTCTTTTTTTTTTGTCTCAGCAACGCAGAGAGATTCTCCTCTGCAACACTGCCTCTGCTGGCCATTCAATATAATCTGCAGATGGAAAAGTCCACCGTTAGTCCATTATTAGAATTTGAATATTTCCAAACTCAAGCCAACACTACCAAATAAAATTATTTTCATAAAGCTATAACAATTAGTACAATGGAGTCTGTGATACTGTGAAAATTCAAAGTTCACTAAAAATTCTATTTTCCATTTTAATTACAACCTAGCACACTTCTCTCAATCCTATGTCTCATTTGCTACCACTCTGTACACAACTCTAGCACCTATATGAGGACGTAGATCGAAAGATCTCTTTAGTGGCCAAGTGACAGCGAACCCTTCTCACTGGAATTCTTTAGGTTATGGTACACCAATAGCAATTCAGTGATCTGGTAAGTTAAGGGAGTAAGGCTTATGCTACAGTTAGTGGAAATAATAAAAACTATGAGTAACAGATTCTAACATCTTTATTTTAGCACATCCCTATCAGTTAACCAATATTGCTACCGCCTTGAAAAGTTATATTTATGCGGAAGACCCCACTAAAAGGTCCTGAGAGCCATCAGATGTTATGAAATTATTTTAATGAGAGCAAAACAATTAAAAGCGAGTTTGACTTACCATATAAATTGATAGAGGCATGCAGAAGGCTGATGAATTTGATTTCTTTTTTTTTTGTCTCAGCAACGCAGAGAGATTCTCCTCTGCAACACTGCCTCTGCTGGCCATTCAATATAATCTGCAGATGGAAAAGTCCACAGTTAGTCCATTATTAGAATTTGAATATTTCCAAACTCAAGCCAACACTACCAAATAAAATTATTTTCATAAAGCTATAACAATTAGTACAATGGAGTCTGTGATACTGTGAAAATTCAAAGTTCACTAAAAATTCTATTTTCCATTTTAATTTCAACCTAGCACACTTCTCTCAATTCTATGTCTCATTTGCTACCACTCTGTACACAACTCTAGCACCTATATGAGGACGTAGATGGAAAGATCTCTTTAGTAGCCAAGTTACAGCGTACCCTTCTCACTGGAATTCTTTAGGTTATGGTACACCAATAGCAATTCAGTGACCTGGTAAGGTATGGGAGGAAGGATTATGCTACAGTTAGTGGAAATAATAAAAACTATGAGTAACAGATTCTAACATCTTTATTTTAGCACATCCCTATCAGTTAATCAATATTGCTACCATCTTGAAAAGTTAAATTTATGCGGAAGACCCCACTAAAAGGTCCTGAGAGCCATCAGATGTTATGAAATTATTTTAATGAGAACAAAACAATTAAAAGCGAGTTTGACTTACCATATAAATTGATAGAGGCATGCAGAAGGCTGATGAATTTGATTTCTTTTTTTTTTTCTCAGCAACGCAGAGAGATTCTCCTCTGCAACACTGCCTCTGCTGGCCATGCAATATAATCTGCAGGTGGAAAAGTCCACCGTTCGTCCATTATTAGAATTTGAATATTTCCAAACTCAAGCCAACACTACCAAATAAAATTATTTTCATAAAGCTATAACAATTAGTACAATGGAGTCTGTGATACTGTGAAAATTCAAAGTTCACTAAAAATTCTATTTTCCATTTTAATTTCAACCTAGCACACTTCTCTCAATCCTATGTCTCATTTGCTACCACTCTGTACACAACTCTAGCACCTATATGAGGACGTAGATAGAAAGATCTCTTTAGTAGCCAAGTGACAGCGTACCCTTCTCACTGGAATTCTTTAGGTTATGGTACCCCAATAGCAATTCAGTGATCTGGAAAGGTATGGGAGGAAGGCTTATGCTACAGTTAGTGGAAATAATAAAAACTATGAGTAACAGATTCTAACATCTTTATTTTAGCACATCCCTATCAGTTAACCAATATTGCTACCGCCTTGAAAAGTTAAATTTATGCGGAAGACCCCACTAAAAGGTCCTGAGAGCCATCAGATGTTATGAAATTATTTTAATGAGAGCAAAACAATTAAAAGCGAGTTTGACTTACCATATAAATTGATAGAGGCATGCAGAAGGCTGATGAATTTGATTTCTTTTTTTTTTGTCTCAGCAACGCAGAGAGATTCTCCTCTGCAACACTGCCTCTGCTTGCCATGCAATATAATCTTCAGATGGAAAAGTCCACCGTTAGTCCATTATTAGAATTTGAATATTTCCAAACTCAAGCCAACACTACCAAATAAAATTATTTTCATAAAGCTATAACAATTAGTACAATGGAGTCTGTGATACTGTGAAAATTCAAAGTTCACTAAAAATTCTATTTTCCATTTTAATTTCAACCTAGCACACTTCTCTCAATTCTATGTCTCATTTGCTACCACTCTGTACACAACTCTAGCACCTATATGAGGACGTAGATGGAAAGATCTCTTTAGTAGCCAAGTTACAGCGTACCCTTCTCACTGGAATTCTTTAGGTTATGGTACACCAATAGCAATTCAGTGACCTGGTAAGGTATGGGAGGAAGGATTATGCTACAGTTAGTGGAAATAATAAAAACTATGAGTAACAGATTCTAACATCTTTATTTTAGCACATCCCTATCAGTTAATCAATATTGCTACCATCTTGAAAAGTTAAATTTATGCGGAAGACCCCACTAAAAGGTCCTGAGAGCCATCAGATGTTATGAAATTATTTTAATGAGAACAAAACAATTAAAAGCGAGTTTGACTTACCATATAAATTGATAGAGGCATGCAGAAGGCTGATGAATTTGATTTCTTTTTTTTTTTCTCAGCAACGCAGAGAGATTCTCCTCTGCAACACTGCCTCTGCTGGCCATGCAATATAATCTGCAGGTGGAAAAGTCCACCGTTCGTCCATTATTAGAATTTGAATATTTCCAAACTCAAGCCAACATTACCAAATAAAATTATTTTCATAAAGCTATAACAATTAGTACAATGGAGTCTGTGATACTGTGAAAATTCAAAGTTCACTAAAAATTCTATTTTCCATTTTAATTTCAACCTAGCACACTTCTCTCAATCCTATGTCTCATTTGCTACCACTCTGTACACAACTCTAGCACCTATATGAGGACGTAGATAGAAAGATCTCTTTAGTAGCCAAGTGACAGCGTACCCTTCTCACTGGAATTCTTTAGGTTATGGTACCCCAATAGCAATTCAGTGATCTGGAAAGGTATGGGAGGAAGGCTTATGCTACAGTTAGTGGAAATAATAAAAACTATGAGTAACAGATTCTAACATCTTTATTTTAGCACATCCCTATCAGTTAACCAATATTGCTACCGCCTTGAAAAGTTATATTTATGCGGAAGACCCCACTAAAAGGTCCTGAGAGCCATCAGATGTTATGAAATTATTTTAATGAGAGCAAAACAATTAAAAGCGAGTTTGACTTACCATATAAATTGATAGAGGCATGCAGAAGGCTGATGAATTTGATTTCTTTTTTTTTTGTCTCAGCAACGCAGAGAGATTCTCCTCTGCAACACTGCCTCTGCTGGCCATTCAATATAATCTGCAGATGGAAAAGTCCACAGTTAGTCCATTATTAGAATTTGAATATTTCCAAACTCAAGCCAACACTACCAAATAAAATTATTTTCATAAAGCTATAACAATTAGTACAATGGAGTCTGTGATACTGTGAAAATTCAAAGTTCACTAAAAATTCTATTTTCCATTTTAATTTCAACCTAGCACACTTCTCTCAATTCTATGTCTCATTTGCTACCACTCTGTACACAACTCTAGCACCTATATGAGGACGTAGATGGAAAGATCTCTTTAGTAGCCAAGTTACAGCGTACCCTTCTCACTGGAATTCTTTAGGTTATGGTACACCAATAGCAATTCAGTGACCTGGTAAGGTATGGGAGGAAGGATTATGCTACAGTTAGTGGAAATAATAAAAACTATGAGTAACAGATTCTAACATCTTTATTTTAGCACATCCCTATCAGTTAACCAATATTGCTACCATCTTGAAAAGTTATATTTATGCGGAAGACCCCACTAAAAGGTCCTGAGAGCCATCAGATGTTATGAAATTATTTTAATGAGAGCAAAACAATTAAAAGCGAGTTTGACTTACCATATAAATTGATAGAGGCATGCAGAAGGCTGATGAATTTGATTTCTTTTTTTTTTGTCTCAGCAACGCAGAGAGATTCTCCTCTGCAACACTGCCTCTGCTGGCCATTCAATATAATCTGCAGATGGAAAAGTCCACCGTTAGTCCATTATTAGAATTTGAATATTTCCAAACTCAAGCCAACACTACCAAATAAAATTATTTTCATAAAGCTATAACAATTAGTACAATGGAGTCTGTGATACTGTGAAAATTCAAAGTTCACTAAAAATTCTATTTTCCATTTTAATTACAACCTAGCACACTTCTCTCAATCCTATGTCTCATTTGCTACCACTCTGTACACAACTCTAGCACCTATATGAGGACGTAGATCGAAAGATCTCTTTAGTGGCCAAGTGACAGCGAACCCTTCTCACTGGAATTCTTTAGGTTATGGTACACCAATAGCAATTCAGTGATCTGGTAAGTTAAGGGAGTAAGGCTTATGCTACAGTTAGTGGAAATAATAAAAACTATGAGTAACAGATTCTAACATCTTTATTTTAGCACATCCCTATCAGTTAACCAATATTGCTACCGCCTTGAAAAGTTATATTTATGCGGAAGACCCCACTAAAAGGTCCTGAGAGCCATCAGATGTTATGAAATTATTTTAATGAGAGCAAAACAATTAAAAGCGAGTTTGACTTACCATATAAATTGATAGAGGCATGCAGAAGGCTGATGAATTTGATTTCTTTTTTTTTTGTCTCAGCAACGCAGAGAGATTCTCCTCTGCAACACTGCCTCTGCTGGCCATTCAATATAATCTGCAGATGGAAAAGTCCACAGTTAGTCCATTATTAGAATTTGAATATTTCCAAACTCAAGCCAACACTACCAAATAAAATTATTTTCATAAAGCTATAACAATTAGTACAATGGAGTCTGTGATACTGTGAAAATTCAAAGTTCACTAAAAATTCTATTTTCCATTTTAATTTCAACCTAGCACACTTCTCTCAATTCTATGTCTCATTTGCTACCACTCTGTACACAACTCTAGCACCTATATGAGGACGTAGATGGAAAGATCTCTTTAGTAGCCAAGTTACAGCGTACCCTTCTCACTGGAATTCTTTAGGTTATGGTACACCAATAGCAATTCAGTGACCTGGTAAGGTATGGGAGGAAGGATTATGCTACAGTTAGTGGAAATAATAAAAACTATGAGTAACAGATTCTAACATCTTTATTTTAGCACATCCCTATCAGTTAATCAATATTGCTACCATCTTGAAAAGTTAAATTTATGCGGAAGACCCCACTAAAAGGTCCTGAGAGCCATCAGATGTTATGAAATTATTTTAATGAGAACAAAACAATTAAAAGCGAGTTTGACTTACCATATAAATTGATAGAGGCATGCAGAAGGCTGATGAATTTGATTTCTTTTTTTTTTTCTCAGCAACGCAGAGAGATTCTCCTCTGCAACACTGCCTCTGCTGGCCATGCAATATAATCTGCAGGTGGAAAAGTCCACCGTTCGTCCATTATTAGAATTTGAATATTTCCAAACTCAAGCCAACATTACCAAATAAAATTATTTTCATAAAGCTATACCAATTAGTACAATGGAGTGTGTGATATTGTGAAAATTCAAAGTTCACTAAAAATTCTATTTTCCATTTTAATTTCAACCTAGCACACTTCTCTCAATCCTAGGTCTCATTTGCTACCACTCTGTACACAACTCTAGCACCTATATGAGGACGTAGATAGAAAGATCTCTTTAGTAGCCAAGTGACAGCGTACCCTTCTCACTGGAATTCTTTAGGTTATGGTACCCCAATAGCAATTCAGTGATCTGGAAAGGTATGGGAGGCAGGTTTATGCTACAGTTAGTGGAAATAATAAAAACTATGAGTAACAGATTCTAACATCTTTATTTTAGCACATCCCTATCAGTTAACCAATATTGCTACCGCCTTGAAAAGTTATATTTATGCGGAAGACCCCACTAAAAGGTCCTGAGAGCCATCAGATGTTATGAAATTATTTTAATGAGAGCAAAACAATTAAAAGAGAGTTTGACTTACCATATAAATTGATAGAGGCATGCAGAAGGCTGATGAATTTGATTTCTTTTTTTTTTGTCTCAGCAACGCAGAGAGATTCTCCTCTGCAACACTGCCTCTGCTGGCCATTCAATATAATCTGCAGATGGAAAAGTCCACCGTTAGTCCATTATTAGAATTTGAATATTTCCAAACTCAAGCCAACACTACCAAATAAAATTATTTTCATAAAGCTATAACAATTAGTACAATGGAGTCTGTGATACTGTGAAAATTCAAAGTTCACTAAAAATTCTATTTTCCATTTTAATTTCAACCTAGCACACTTCTCTCAATCCTATGTCTCATTTGCTACCACTCTGTACACAACTCTAGCACCTATATGAGGACGTAGATAGAAAGATCTCTTTAGTAGCCAAGTGACAGCGTACCCTTCTCACTGGAATTCTTTAGGTTATGGTACCCCAATAGCAATTCAGTGATCTGGAAAGGTATGGGAGTAAGGCTTATGCTACAGTTAGTGGAAATAATAAAAACTATGAGTAACAGATTCTAACATCTTTATTTTAGCACATCCCTATCAGTTAACCAATATTGCTACCGCCTTGAAAAGTTAAATTTATGCGGAAGACCCCACTAAAAGGTCCTGAGAGCCATCAGATGTTATGAAATTATTTTAATGAGAGCAAAACAATTAAAAGCGAGTTTGACTTACCATATAAATTGATAGAGGCATGCAGAAGGCTGATGAATTTGATTTCTTTTTTTTTTTCTCAGCAACGCAGAGAGATTATCCTCTGCAACACTGCCTCTGCTGGCCATGCAATATAATCTGCAGATGGAAAAGTCCACCGTTAGTCCATTATTAGAATTTGAATATTTCCAAACTCAAGCCAACACTACCAAATAAAATTATTTTCATAAAGCTATACCAATTAGTACAATGGAGTGTGTGATATTGTGAAAATTCAAAGTTCACTAAAAATTCTATTTTCCATTTTAATTTCAACCTAGCACACTTCTCTCAATCCTAGGTCTCATTTGCTACCACTCTGTACACAACTCTAGCACCTATATGAGGACGTAGATAGAAAGATCTCTTTAGTAGCCAAGTGACAGCGTACCCTTCTCACTGGAATTCTTTAGGTTATGGTACCCCAATAGCAATTCAGTGATCTGGAAAGGTATGGGAGGAAGGCTTATGCTACAGTTAGTGGAAATAATAAAAACTATGAGTAACAGATTCTAACATCTTTATTTTAGCACATCCCTATCAGTTAACCAATATTGCTACCGCCTTGAAAAGTTATATTTATGCGGAAGACCCCACTAAAAGGTCCTGAGAGCCATCAGATGTTATGAAATTATTTTAATGAGAGCAAAACAATTAAAAGCGAGTTTGACTTACCATATAAATTGATAGAGGCATGCAGAAGGCTGATGAATTTGATTTCTTTTTTTTTTGTCTCAGCAACGCAGAGAGATTCTCCTCTGCAACACTGCCTCTGCTGGCCATTCAATATAATCTGCAGATGGAAAAGTCCACCGTTAGTCCATTATTAGAATTTGAATATTTCCAAACTCAAGCCAACACTACCAAATAAAATTATTTTCATAAAGCTATAACAATTAGTACAATGGAGTCTGTGATACTGTGAAAATTCAAAGTTCACTAAAAATTCTATTTTCCATTTTAATTTCAACCTAGCACACTTCTCTCAATCCTATGTCTCATTTGCTACCACTCTGTACACAACTCTAGCACCTATATGAGGACGTAGATAGAAAGATCTCTTTAGTAGCCAAGTGACAGCGTACCCTTCTCACTGGAATTCTTTAGGTTATGGTACCCCAATAGCAATTCAGTGATCTGGAAAGGTATGGGAGTAAGGCTTATGCTACAGTTAGTGGAAATAATAAAAACTATGAGTAACAGATTCTAACATCTTTATTTTAGCACATCCCTATCAGTTAACCAATATTGCTACCGCCTTGAAAAGTTAAATTTATGCGGAAGACCCCACTAAAAGGTCCTGAGAGCCATCAGATGTTATGAAATTATTTTAATGAGAGCAAAACAATTAAAAGCGAGTTTGACTTACCATATAAATTGATAGAGGCATGCAGAAGGCTGATGAATTTGATTTCTTTTTTTTTTTCTCAGCAACGCAGAGAGATTATCCTCTGCAACACTGCCTCTGCTGGCCATGCAATATAATCTGCAGATGGAAAAGTCCACCGTTAGTCCATTATTAGAATTTGAATATTTCCAAACTCAAGCCAACACTACCAAATAAAATTATTTTCATAAAGCTATAACAATTAGTACAATGGAGTCTGTGATACTGTGAAAATTCAAAGTTCACTAAAAATTCTATTTTCCATTTTAATTTCAACCTAGCACACTTCTCTCAATCCTATGTCTCATTTGCTACCACTCTGTACACAACTCTAGCACCTATATGAGGACGTAGATAGAAAGATCTCTTTAGTAGCCAAGTTACAGCGTACCCTTCTCACTGGAATTCTTTAGGTTATGGTACCCCAATAGCAATTCAGTGATCTGGTAAGTTAAGGGAGTAAGGCTTATGCTACAGTTAGTGGAAATAATAAAAACTATGAGTAACAGATTCTGACATCTTTATTTTAGCACATCCCTATCAGTTAACCAATATTGCTACCGCCTTGAAAAGTTATATTTATGCGGAAGACCCCACTAAAAGGTCCTGAGAGCCATCAGATGTTATGAAATTATTTTAATGAGAGCAAAACAATTAAAAGCGAGTTTGACTTACCATATAAATTGATAGAGGCATGCAGAAGGCTGATGAATTTGATTTCTTTTTTTTTTGTCTCAGCAACGCAGAGAGATTCTCCTCTGCAACACTGCCTCTGCTGGCCATTCAATATAATCTGCAGATGGAAAAGTCCACCGTTAGTCCATTATTAGAATTTGAATATTTCCAAACTCAAGCCAACACTACCAAATAAAATTATTTTCATAAAGCTATAACAATTAGTACAATGGAGTCTGTGATACTGTGAAAATTCAAAGTTCACTAAAAATTCTATTTTCCATTTTAATTTCAACCTAGCACACTTCTCTCAATCCTATGTCTCATTTGCTACCACTCTGTACACAACTCTAGCACCTATATGAGGACGTAGATAGAAAGATCTCTTTAGTAGCCAAGTTACAGCGTACCCTTCTCACTGGAATTCTTTAGGTTATGGTACCCCAATAGCAATTCAGTGATCTGGTAAGTTAAGGGAGTAAGGCTTATGCTACAGTTAGTGGAAATAATAAAAACTATGAGTAACAGATTCTGACATCTTTATTTTAGCACATCCCTATCAGTTAACCAATATTGCTACCGCCTTGAAAAGTTATATTTATGCGGAAGACCCCACTAAAAGGTCCTGAGAGCCATCAGATGTTATGAAATTATTTTAATGAGAGCAAAACAATTAAAAGCGAGTTTGACTTACCATATAAATTGATAGAGGCATGCAGAAGGCTGATGAATTTGATTTCTTTTTTTTTTGTCTCAGCAACGCAGAGAGATTCTCCTCTGCAACACTGCCTCTGCTGGCCATTCAATATAATCTGCAGATGGAAAAGTCCACCGTTAGTCCATTATTAGAATTTGAATATTTCCAAACTCAAGCCAACACTACCAAATAAAATTATTTTCATAAAGCTATAACAATTAGTACAATGGAGTCTGTGATACTGTGAAAATTCAAAGTTCACTAAAAATTCTATTTTCCATTTTAATTACAACCTAGCACACTTCTCTCAATCCTATGTCTCATTTGCTACCACTCTGTACACAACTCTAGCACCTATATGAGGACGTAGATGGAAAGATCTCTTTAGTAGCCAAGTTACAGCGTACCCTTCTCACTGGAATTCTTTAGGTTATGGTACACCAATAGCAATTCAGTGACCTGGTAAGGTATGGGAGGAAGGATTATGCTACAGTTAGTGGAAATAATAAAAACTATGAGTAACAGATTCTAACATCTTTATTTTAGCACATCCCTATCAGTTAATCAATATTGCTACCATCTTGAAAAGTTATATTTATGGGGAAGACCCCACTAAAAGGTCCTGAGAGCCATCAGATGTTATGAAATTATTTTAATGAGAGCAAAACAATTAAAAGCGAGTTTGACTTACCATATAAATTGATAGAGGCATGCAGAAGGCTGATGAATTTGATTTCTTTTTTTTTTGTCTCAGCAACGCAGAGAGATTCTCCTCTGCAACACTGCCTCTGCTGGCCATTCAATATAATCTGCAGATGGAAAAGTCCACAGTTAGTCCATTAGAATTTGAATATTTCCAAACTCAAGCCAACACTACCAAATAAAATTATTTTCATAAAGCTATAACAATTAGTACAATGGAGTCTGTGATACTGTGAAAATTCAAAGTTCACTAAAAATTCTATTTTCCATTTTAATTTCAACCTAGCACACTTCTCTCAATTCTATGTCTCATTTGCTACCACTCTGTACACAACTCTAGCACCTATATGAGGACGTAGATGGAAAGATCTCTTTAGTAGCCAAGTTACAGCGTACCCTTCTCACTGGAATTCTTTAGGTTATGGTACACCAATAGCAATTCAGTGACCTGGTAAGGTATGGGAGGAAGGATTATGCTACAGTTAGTGGAAATAATAAAAACTATGAGTAACAGATTCTAACATCTTTATTTTAGCACATCCCTATCAGTTAATCAATATTGCTACCATCTTGAAAAGTTAAATTTATGCGGAAGACCCCACTAAAAGGTCCTGAGAGCCATCAGATGTTATGAAATTATTTTAATGAGAACAAAACAATTAAAAGCGAGTTTGACTTACCATATAAATTGATAGAGGCATGCAGAAGGCTGATGAATTTGATTTCTTTTTTTTTTTCTCAGCAACGCAGAGAGATTCTCCTCTGCAACACTGCCTCTGCTGGCCATGCAATATAATCTGCAGGTGGAAAAGTCCACCGTTCGTCCATTATTAGAATTTGAATATTTCCAAACTCAAGCCAACATTACCAAATAAAATTATTTTCATAAAGCTATACCAATTAGTACAATGGAGTGTGTGATATTGTGAAAATTCAAAGTTCACTAAAAATTCTATTTTCCATTTTAATTTCAACCTAGCACACTTCTCTCAATCCTATGTCTCATTTGCTACCACTCTGTACACAACTCTAGCACCTATATGAGGACGTAGATAGAAAGATCTCTTTAGTAGCCAAGTTACAGCGTACCCTTCTCACTGGAATTCTTTAGGTTATGGTACCCCAATAGCAATTCAGTGATCTGGTAAGTTAAGGGAGTAAGGCTTATGCTACAGTTAGTGGAAATAATAAAAACTATGAGTAACAGATTCTGACATCTTTATTTTAGCACATCCCTATCAGTTAACCAATATTGCTACAGCCTTGAAAAGTTATATTTATGCGGAAGACCCCACTAAAAGGTCCTGAGAGCCATCAGATGTTATGAAATTATTTTAATGAGAGCAAAACAATTAAAAGCGAGTTTGACTTACCATATAAATTGATAGAGGCATGCAGAAGGCTGATGAATTTGATTTCTTTTTTTTTTGTCTCAGCAACGCAGAGAGATTCTCCTCTGCAACACTGCCTCTGCTGGCCATTCAATATAATCTGCAGATGGAAAAGTCCACCGTTAGTCCATTATTAGAATTTGAATATTTCCAAACTCAAGCCAACACTACCAAATAAAATTATTTTCATAAAGCTATAACAATTAGTACAATGGAGTCTGTGATACTGTGAAAATTCAAAGTTCACTAAAAATTCTATTTTCCATTTTAATTACAACCTAGCACACTTCTCTCAATCCTATGTCTCATTTGCTACCACTCTGTACACAACTCTAGCACCTATATGAGGACGTAGATCGAAAGATCTCTTTAGTGGCCAAGTGACAGCGAACCCTTCTCACTGGAATTCTTTAGGTTATGGTACACCAATAGCAATTCAGTGATCTGGTAAGTTAAGGGAGTAAGGCTTATGCTACAGTTAGTGGAAATTATAAAAACTATGAGTAACAGATTCTAACATCTTTATTTTAGCACATCCCTATCAGTTAACCAATATTGCTACCGCCTTGAAAAGTTATATTTATGCGGAAGACCCCACTAAAAGGTCCTGAGAGCCATCAGATGTTATGAAATTATTTTAATGAGAGCAAAACAATTAAAAGCGAGTTTGACTTACCATATAAATTGATAGAGGCATGCAGAAGGCTGATGAATTTGATTTCTTTTTTTTTTGTCTCAGCAACGCAGAGAGATTCTCCTCTGCAACACTGCCTCTGCTTGCCATGCAATATAATCTTCAGATGGAAAAGTCCACCGTTAGTCCATTATTAGAATTTGAATATTTCCAAACTCAAGCCAACACTACCAAATAAAATTATTTTCATAAAGCTATAACAATTAGTACAATGGAGTCTGTGATACTGTGAAAATTCAAAGTTCACTAAAAATTCTATTTTCCATTTTAATTTCAACCTAGCACACTTCTCTCAATCCTAGGTCTCATTTGCTACCACTCTGTACACAACTCTAGCACCTATATGAGGCCGTAGATCGAAAGATCTCTTTAGTAGCCAAGTGACAGCGAACCCTTCTCACTGGAATTCTTTAGGTTATGGTCCCCCAATAGCAATATAGTGTTCTGGTAAGTTAAGGGAGGAAGGATTATGCTACAGTTAGTGGAAATAATAAAAACTATGAGTAACAGATTCTAACATCTTTATTTTAGCACATCCCTATCAGTTAATCAATATTGCTACCATCTTGAAAAGTTATATTTATGCGGAGGACCCCACTAAAAGGTCCTGAGAGCCATCAGATGTTATGAACCTATTTTAATTAGAGCAAAACAATTAAAAGCGAGTTTGACTTACCATATAAATTGATAGAGGCATGCAGAAGGCTGATGAATTTGATTTTTTTTTTTGTCTCAGCAACGCAGAGAGATTCTCCTCTGCAACACTGCCTCTGCTGGCCATTCAATATAATCTGCAGATGGAAAAGTCCACCGTTAGTCCATTATTAGAATTTGAATATTTCCAAACTCAAGCCAACACTACCAAATAAAATTATTTTCATAAAGCTATAACAATTAGTACAATGGAGTCTGTGATATTGTGAAAATTCAAAGTTCACTAAAAATTCTATTTTCCATTTTAATTTCAACCTAGCACACTTCTCTCAATCCTATGTCTCATTTGCTACCACTCTGTACACAACTCTAGCACCTATATGAGGACGTAGATAGAAAGATCTCTTCAGTAGCCAAGTGACAGCGTACCCTTCTCACTGGAATTCTTTAGGTTATGGTACCCCAATAGCAATTCAGTGATCTGGAAAGGTATGGGAGGAAGGCTTATGCTACAGTTAGTGGAAATAATAAAAACTATGAGTAACAGATTCTAACATCTTTATTTTAGCACATCCCTATCAGTTAACCAATATTGCTACCGCCTTGAAAAGTTATATTTATGCGGAAGACCCCACTAAAAGGTCCTGAGAGCCATCAGATGTTATGAAATTATTTTAATGAGAGCAAAACAATTAAAAGCGAGTTTGACTTACCATATAAATTGATAGAGGCATGCAGAAGGCTGATGAATTTGATTTCTTTTTTTTTTGTCTCAGCAACGCAGAGAGATTCTCCTCTGCAACACTGCCTCTGCTGGCCATTCAATATAATCTGCAGATGGAAAAGTCCACAGTTAGTCCATTATTAGAATTTGAATATTTCCAAACTCAAGCCAACACTACCAAATAAAATTATTTTCATAAAGCTATAACAATTAGTACAATGGAGTCTGTGATACTGTGAAAATTCAAAGTTCACTAAAAATTCTATTTTCCATTTTAATTTCAACCTAGCACACTTCTCTCAATTCTATGTCTCATTTGCTACCACTCTGTACACAACTCTAGCACCTATATGAGGACGTAGATGGAAAGATCTCTTTAGTAGCCAAGTTACAGCGTACCCTTCTCACTGGAATTCTTTAGGTTATGGTACACCAATAGCAATTCAGTGACCTGGTAAGGTATGGGAGGAAGGATTATGCTACAGTTAGTGGAAATAATAAAAACTATGAGTAACAGATTCTAACATCTTTATTTTAGCACATCCCTATCAGTTAATCAATATTGCTACCATCTTGAAAAGTTAAATTTATGCGGAAGACCCCACTAAAAGGTCCTGAGAGCCATCAGATGTTATGAAATTATTTTAATGAGAACAAAACAATTAAAAGCGAGTTTGACTTACCATATAAATTGATAGAGGCATGCAGAAGGCTGATGAATTTGATTTCTTTTTTTTTTTCTCAGCAACGCAGAGAGATTCTCCTCTGCAACACTGCCTCTGCTGGCCATGCAATATAATCTGCAGGTGGAAAAGTCCACCGTTCGTCCATTATTAGAATTTGAATATTTCCAAACTCAAGCCAACATTACCAAATAAAATTATTTTCATAAAGCTATACCAATTAGTACAATGGAGTGTGTGATATTGTGAAAATTCAAAGTTCACTAAAAATTCTATTTTCCATTTTAATTTCAACCTAGCACACTTCTCTCAATCCTAGGTCTCATTTGCTACCACTCTGTACACAACTCTAGCACCTATATGAGGACGTAGATAGAAAGATCTCTTTAGTAGCCAAGTGACAGCGTACCCTTCTCACTGGAATTCTTTAGGTTATGGTACCCCAATAGCAATTCAGTGATCTGGAAAGGTATGGGAGGAAGGCTTATGCTACAGTTAGTGGAAATAATAAAAACTATGAGTAACAGATTCTAACATCTTTATTTTAGCACATCCCTATCAGTTAACCAATATTGCTACCGCCTTGAAAAGTTATATTTATGCGGAAGACCCCACTAAAAGGTCCTGAGAGCCATCAGATGTTATGAAATTATTTTAATGAGAGCAAAACAATTAAAAGCGAGTTTGACTTACCATATAAATTGATAGAGGCATGCAGAAGGCTGATGAATTTGATTTCTTTTTTTTTTGTCTCAGCAACGCAGAGAGATTCTCCTCTGCAACACTGCCTCTGCTGGCCATTCAATATAATCTGCAGATGGAAAAGTCCACCGTTAGTCCATTATTAGAATTTGAATATTTCCAAACTCAAGCCAACACTACCAAATAAAATTATTTTCATAAAGCTATAACAATTAGTACAATGGAGTCTGTGATACTGTGAAAATTCAAAGTTCACTAAAAATTCTATTTTCCATTTTAATTTCAACCTAGCACACTTCTCTCAATCCTATGTCTCATTTGCTACCACTCTGTACACAACTCTAGCACCTATATGAGGACGTAGATAGAAAGATCTCTTTAGTAGCCAAGTGACAGCGTACCCTTCTCACTGGAATTCTTTAGGTTATGGTACCCCAATAGCAATTCAGTGATCTGGAAAGGTATGGGAGTAAGGCTTATGCTACAGTTAGTGGAAATAATAAAAACTATGAGTAACAGATTCTAACATCTTTATTTTAGCACATCCCTATCAGTTAACCAATATTGCTACCGCCTTGAAAAGTTAAATTTATGCGGAAGACCCCACTAAAAGGTCCTGAGAGCCATCAGATGTTATGAAATTATTTTAATGAGAGCAAAACAATTAAAAGCGAGTTTGACTTACCATATAAATTGATAGAGGCATGCAGAAGGCTGATGAATTTGATTTCTTTTTTTTTTTCTCAGCAACGCAGAGAGATTATCCTCTGCAACACTGCCTCTGCTGGCCATGCAATATAATCTGCAGATGGAAAAGTCCACCGTTAGTCCATTATTAGAATTTGAATATTTCCAAACTCAAGCCAACACTACCAAATAAAATTATTTTCATAAAGCTATAACAATTAGTACAATGGAGTCTGTGATACTGTGAAAATTCAAAGTTCACTAAAAATTCTATTTTCCATTTTAATTTCAACCTAGCACACTTCTCTCAATCCTATGTCTCATTTGCTACCACTCTGTACACAACTCTAGCACCTATATGAGGACGTAGATAGAAAGATCTCTTTAGTAGCCAAGTTACAGCGTACCCTTCTCACTGGAATTCTTTAGGTTATGGTACCCCAATAGCAATTCAGTGATCTGGTAAGTTAAGGGAGTAAGGCTTATGCTACAGTTAGTGGAAATAATAAAAACTATGAGTAACAGATTCTGACATCTTTATTTTAGCACATCCCTATCAGTTAACCAATATTGCTACCGCCTTGAAAAGTTATATTTATGCGGAAGACCCCACTAAAAGGTCCTGAGAGCCATCAGATGTTATGAAATTATTTTAATGAGAGCAAAACAATTAAAAGCGAGTTTGACTTACCATATAAATTGATAGAGGCATGCAGAAGGCTGATGAATTTGATTTCTTTTTTTTTTGTCTCAGCAACGCAGAGAGATTCTCCTCTGCAACACTGCCTCTGCTGGCCATTCAATATAATCTGCAGATGGAAAAGTCCACCGTTAGTCCATTATTAGAATTTGAATATTTCCAAACTCAAGCCAACACTACCAAATAAAATTATTTTCATAAAGCTATAACAATTAGTACAATGGAGTCTGTGATACTGTGAAAATTCAAAGTTCACTAAAAATTCTATTTTCCATTTTAATTACAACCTAGCACACTTCTCTCAATCCTATGTCTCATTTGCTACCACTCTGTACACAACTCTAGCACCTATATGAGGACGTAGATCGAAAGATCTCTTTAGTGGCCAAGTGACAGCGAACCCTTCTCACTGGAATTCTTT
Organism: Triturus cristatus; assembly: GCF_964204655.1. Lineage (NCBI taxonomy): Eukaryota > Metazoa > Chordata > Amphibia > Caudata > Salamandridae > Triturus > Triturus cristatus. The sequence goes on along the minus strand of NC_140587.1, from coordinate 1,008,621,850 downwards.
AGGTTATGGTACACCAATAGCAATTCAGTGATCTGGTAAGTTAAGGGAGTAAGGCTTATGCTACAGTTAGTGGAAATTATAAAAACTATGAGTAACAGATTCTAACATCTTTATTTTAGCACATCCCTATCAGTTAACCAATATTGCTACCGCCTTGAAAAGTTATATTTATGCGGAAGACCCCACTAAAAGGTCCTGAGAGCCATCAGATGTTATGAAATTATTTTAATGAGAGCAAAACAATTAAAAGCGAGTTTGACTTACCATATAAATTGATAGAGGCATGCAGAAGGCTGATGAATTTGATTTCTTTTTTTTTTGTCTCAGCAACGCAGAGAGATTCTCCTCTGCAACACTGCCTCTGCTTGCCATGCAATATAATCTTCAGATGGAAAAGTCCACCGTTAGTCCATTATTAGAATTTGAATATTTCCAAACTCAAGCCAACACTACCAAATAAAATTATTTTCATAAAGCTATAACAATTAGTACAATGGAGTCTGTGATACTGTGAAAATTCAAAGTTCACTAAAAATTCTATTTTCCATTTTAATTTCAACCTAGCACACTTCTCTCAATCCTAGGTCTCATTTGCTACCACTCTGTACACAACTCTAGCACCTATATGAGGCCGTAGATCGAAAGATCTCTTTAGTAGCCAAGTGACAGCGAACCCTTCTCACTGGAATTCTTTAGGTTATGGTACCCCAATAGCAATATAGTGTTCTGGTAAGTTAAGGGAGGAAGGATTATGCTACAGTTAGTGGAAATAATAAAAACTATGAGTAACAGATTCTAACATCTTTATTTTAGCACATCCCTATCAGTTAATCAATATTGCTACCATCTTGAAAAGTTATATTTATGCGGAGGACCCCACTAAAAGGTCCTGAGAGCCATCAGATGTTATGAACCTATTTTAATTAGAGCAAAACAATTAAAAGCGAGTTTGACTTACCATATAAATTGATAGAGGCATGCAGAAGGCTGATGAATTTGATTTTTTTTTTTTTGTCTCAGCAACGCAGAGAGATTCTCCTCTGCAACACTGCCTCTGCTGGCCATTCAATATAATCTGCAGATGGAAAAGTCCACCGTTAGTCCATTATTAGAATTTGAATATTTCCAAACTCAAGCCAACACTACCAAATAAAATTATTTTCATAAAGCTATAACAATTAGTACAATGGAGTCTGTGATACTGTGAAAATTCAAAGTTCACTAAAAATTCTATTTTCCATTTTAATTTCAACCTAGCACACTTCTCTCAATCCTATGTCTCATTTGCTACCACTCTGTACACAACTCTAGCACCTATATGAGGACGTAGATAGAAAGATCTCTTTAGTAGCCAAGTGACAGCGTACCCTTCTCACTGGAATTCTTTAGGTTATGGTACCCCAATAGCAATTCAGTGATCTGGAAAGGTATGGGAGGAAGGCTTATGCTACAGTTAGTGGAAATAATAAAAACTATGAGTAACAGATTCTAACATCTTTATTTTAGCACATCCCTATCAGTTAACCAATATTGCTACCGCCTTGAAAAGTTATATTTATGCGGAAGACCCCACTAAAAGGTCCTGAGAGCCATCAGATGTTATGAAATTATTTTAATGAGAGCAAAACAATTAAAAGCGAGTTTGACTTACCATATAAATTGATAGAGGCATGCAGAAGGCTGATGAATTTGATTTCTTTTTTTTTTGTCTCAGCAACGCAGAGAGATTCTCCTCTGCAACACTGCCTCTGCTGGCCATTCAATATAATCTGCAGATGGAAAAGTCCACAGTTAGTCCATTATTAGAATTTGAATATTTCCAAACTCAAGCCAACACTACCAAATAAAATTATTTTCATAAAGCTATAACAATTAGTACAATGGAGTCTGTGATACTGTGAAAATTCAAAGTTCACTAAAAATTCTATTTTCCATTTTAATTTCAACCTAGCACACTTCTCTCAATTCTATGTCTCATTTGCTACCACTCTGTACACAACTCTAGCACCTATATGAGGACGTAGATGGAAAGATCTCTTTAGTAGCCAAGTTACAGCGTACCCTTCTCACTGGAATTCTTTAGGTTATGGTACACCAATAGCAATTCAGTGATCTGGTAAGTTAAGGGAGTAAGGCTTATGCTACAGTTAGTGGAAATTATAAAAACTATGAGTAACAGATTCTAACATCTTTATTTTAGCACATCCCTATCAGTTAACCAATATTGCTACCGCCTTGAAAAGTTATATTTATGCGGAAGACCCCACTAAAAGGTCCTGAGAGCCATCAGATGTTATGAAATTATTTTAATGAGAGCAAAACAATTAAAAGCGAGTTTGACTTACCATATAAATTGATAGAGGCATGCAGAAGGCTGATGAATTTGATTTCTTTTTTTTTTGTCTCAGCAACGCAGAGAGATTCTCCTCTGCAACACTGCCTCTGCTTGCCATGCAATATAATCTTCAGATGGAAAAGTCCACCGTTAGTCCATTATTAGAATTTGAATATTTCCAAACTCAAGCCAACACTACCAAATAAAATTATTTTCATAAAGCTATAACAATTAGTACAATGGAGTCTGTGATACTGTGAAAATTCAAAGTTCACTAAAAATTCTATTTTCCATTTTAATTTCAACCTAGCACACTTCTCTCAATCCTAGGTCTCATTTGCTACCACTCTGTACACAACTCTAGCACCTATATGAGGCCGTAGATCGAAAGATCTCTTTAGTAGCCAAGTGACAGCGAACCCTTCTCACTGGAATTCTTTAGGTTATGGTACCCCAATAGCAATATAGTGTTCTGGTAAGTTAAGGGAGGAAGGATTATGCTACAGTTAGTGGAAATAATAAAAACTATGAGTAACAGATTCTAACATCTTTATTTTAGCACATCCCTATCAGTTAATCAATATTGCTACCATCTTGAAAAGTTATATTTATGCGGAGGACCCCACTAAAAGGTCCTGAGAGCCATCAGATGTTATGAACCTATTTTAATTAGAGCAAAACAATTAAAAGCGAGTTTGACTTACCATATAAATTGATAGAGGCATGCAGAAGGCTGATGAATTTGATTTTTTTTTTTTTGTCTCAGCAACGCAGAGAGATTCTCCTCTGCAACACTGCCTCTGCTGGCCATTCAATATAATCTGCAGATGGAAAAGTCCACCGTTAGTCCATTATTAGAATTTGAATATTTCCAAACTCAAGCCAACACTACCAAATAAAATTATTTTCATAAAGCTATAACAATTAGTACAATGGAGTCTGTGATACTGTGAAAATTCAAAGTTCACTAAAAATTCTATTTTCCATTTTAATTTCAACCTAGCACACTTCTCTCAATCCTATGTCTCATTTGCTACCACTCTGTACACAACTCTAGCACCTATATGAGGACGTAGATGGAAAGATCTCTTTAGTAGCCAAGTTACAGCGTACCCTTCTCACTGGAATTCTTTAGGTTATGGTACACCAATAGCAATTCAGTGACCTGGTAAGGTATGGGAGGAAGGATTATGCTACAGTTAGTGGAAATAATAAAAACTATAAGTAACAGATTCTAACATCTTCATTTTAGCACATCCCTATCAGTTAATCAATATTGCTACCATCTTTAAAAGTTAAATTTATGCGGAAGACCCCACTAAAAGGTCCTGAGAGCCATCAGATGTTATGAAATTATTTTAATGAGAACAAAACAATTAAAAGCGAGTTTGACTTACCATATAAATTGATAGAGGCATGCAGAAGGCTGATGAATTTGATTTCTTTTTTTTTTTCTCAGCAACGCAGAGAGATTCTCCTCTGCAACACTGCCTCTGCTGGCCATGCAATATAATCTGCAGGTGGAAAAGTCCACCGTTCGTCCATTATTAGAATTTGAATATTTCCAAACTCAAGCCAACATTACCAAATAAAATTATTTTCATAAAGCTATACCAATTAGTACAATGGAGTGTGTGATATTGTGATAATTCAAAGTTCACTAAAAATTCTATTTTCCATTTTAATTTCAACCTAGCACACTTCTCTCAATCCTAGGTCTCATTTGCTACCACTCTGTACACAACTCTAGCACCTATATGAGGACGTAGATAGAAAGATCTCTTTAGTAGCCAAGTGACAGCGTACCCTTCTCACTGGAATTCTTTAGGTTATGGTACCCCAATAGCAATTCAGTGATCTGGAAAGGTATGGGAGGAAGGCTTATGCTACAGTTAGTGGAAATAATAAAAACTATGAGTAACAGATTCTAACATCTTTATTTTAGCACATCCCTATCAGTTAACCAATATTGCTACCGCCTTGAAAAGTTATATTTATGCGGAAGACCCCACTAAAAGGTCCTGAGAGCCATCAGATGTTATGAAATTATTTTAATGAGAGCAAAACAATTAAAAGCGAGTTTGACTTACCATATAAATTGATAGAGGCATGCAGAAGGCTGATGAATTTGATTTCTTTCTTTTTTGTCTCAGCAACGCAGAGAGATTCTCCTCTGCAACACTGCCTCTGCTGGCCATTCAATATAATCTGCAGATGGAAAAGTCCACCGTTAGTCCATTATTAGAATTTGAATATTTCCAAACTCAAGCCAACACTACCAAATAAAATTATTTTCATAAAGCTATAACAATTAGTACAATGGAGTCTGTGATACTGTGAAAATTCAAAGTTCACTAAAAATTCTATTTTCCATTTTAATTTCAACCTAGCACACTTCTCTCAATCCTATGTCTCATTTGCTACCACTCTGTACACAACTCTAGCACCTATATGAGGACGTAGATAGAAAGATCTCTTTAGTAGCCAAGTTACAGCGTACCCTTCTCACTGGAATTCTTTAGGTTATGGTACCCCAATAGCAATTCAGTGATCTGGTAAGTTAAGGGAGTAAGGCTTATGCTACAGTTAGTGGAAATAATAAAAACTATGAGTAACAGATTCTGACATCTTTATTTTAGCACATCCCTATCAGTTAACCAATATTGCTACCGCCTTGAAAAGTTATATTTATGCGGAAGACCCCACTAAAAGGTCCTGAGAGCCATCAGATGTTATGAAATTATTTTAATGAGAGCAAAACAATTAAAAGCGAGTTTGACTTACCATATAAATTGATAGAGGCATGCAGAAGGCTGATGAATTTGATTTCTTTTTTTTTTGTCTCAGCAACGCAGAGAGATTCTCCTCTGCAACACTGCCTCTGCTTGCCATGCAATATAATCTTCAGATGGAAAAGTCCACCGTTAGTCCATTATTAGAATTTGAATATTTCCAAACTCAAGCCAACACTACCAAATAAAATTATTTTCATAAAGCTATAACAATTAGTACAATGGAGTCTGTGATACTGTGAAAATTCAAAGTTCACTAAAAATTCTATTTTCCATTTTAATTTCCACCTAGCACACTTCTCTCAATCCTAGGTCTCATTTGCTACCACTCTGTACACAACTCTAGCACCTATATGAGGCCGTAGATCGAAAGATCTCTTTAGTAGCCAAGTGACAGCGAACCCTTCTCACTGGAATTCTTTAGGTTATGGTACCCCAATAGCAATATAGTGTTCTGGTAAGTTAAGGGAGGAAGGATTATGCTACAGTTAGTGGAAATAATAAAAACTATGAGTAACAGATTCTAACATCTTTATTTTAGCACATCCCTATCAGTTAATCAATATTGCTACCATCTTGAAAAGTTATATTTATGCGGAGGACCCCACTAAAAGGTCCTGAGAGCCATCAGATGTTATGAACCTATTTTAATTAGAGCAAAACAATTAAAAGCGAGTTTGACTTACCATATAAATTGATAGAGGCATGCAGAAGGCTGATGAATTTGATTTTTTTTTTTTTGTCTCAGCAACGCAGAGAGATTCTCCTCTGCAACACTGCCTCTGCTGGCCATTCAATATAATCTGCAGATGGAAAAGTCCACCGTTAGTCCATAATTAGAATTTGAATATTTCCAAACTCAAGCCAACACTACCAAATAAAATTATTTTCATAAAGCTATAACAATTAGTACAATGGAGTCTGTGATACTGTGAAAATTCAAAGTTCACTAAAAATTCTATTTTCCATTTTAATTTCAACCTAGCACACTTCTCTCAATCCTATGTCTCATTTGCTACCACTCTGTACACAACTCTAGCACCTATATGAGGACGTAGATAGAAAGATCTCTTTAGTAGCCAAGTGACAGCGTACCCTTCTCACTGGAATTCTTTAGGTTATGGTACCCCAATAGCAATTCAGTGATCTGGAAAGGTATGGGAGGAAGGCTTATGCTACAGTTAGTGGAAATAATAAAAACTATGAGTAACAGATTCTAACATCTTTATTTTAGCACATCCCTATCAGTTAACCAATATTGCTACCGCCTTGAAAAGTTATATTTATGCGGAAGACCCCACTAAAAGGTCCTGAGAGCCATCAGATGTTATGAAATTATTTTAATGAGAGCAAAACAATTAAAAGCGAGTTTGACTTACCATATAAATTGATAGAGGCATGCAGAAGGCTGATGAATTTGATTTCTTTTTTTTTTGTCTCAGCAACGCAGAGAGATTCTCCTCTGCAACACTGCCTCTGCTGGCCATTCAATATAATCTGCAGATGGAAAAGTCCACAGTTAGTCCATTATTAGAATTTGAATATTTCCAAACTCAAGCCAACACTACCAAATAAAATTATTTTCATAAAGCTATAACAATTAGTACAATGGAGTCTGTGATACTGTGAAAATTCAAAGTTCACTAAAAATTCTATTTTCCATTTTAATTTCAACCTAGCACACTTCTCTCAATCCTAGGTCTCATTTGCTACCACTCTGTACACAACTCTAGCACCTATATGAGGCCGTAGATCGAAAGATCTCTTTAGTAGCCAAGTGACAGCGAACCCTTCTCACTGGAATTCTTTAGGTTATGGTACCCCAATAGCAATATAGTGTTCTGGTAAGTTAAGGGAGGAAGGATTATGCTACAGTTAGTGGAAATAATAAAAACTATGAGTAACAGATTCTAACATCTTTATTTTAGCACATCCCTATCAGTTAATCAATATTGCTACCATCTTGAAAAGTTATATTTATGCGGAGGACCCCACTAAAAGGTCCTGAGAGCCATCAGATGTTATGAACCTATTTTAATTAGAGCAAAACAATTAAAAGCGAGTTTGACTTACCATATAAATTGATAGAGGCATGCAGAAGGCTGATGAATTTGATTTTTTTTTTTTGTCTCAGCAACGCAGAGAGATTCTCCTCTGCAACACTGCCTCTGCTGGCCATTCAATATAATCTGCAGATGGAAAAGTCCACCGTTAGTCCATTATTAGAATTTGAATATTTCCAAACTCAAGCCAACACTACCAAATAAAATTATTTTCATAAAGCTATAACAATTAGTACAATGGAGTCTGTGATACTGTGAAAATTCAAAGTTCACTAAAAATTCTATTTTCCATTTTAATTTCAACCTAGCACACTTCTCTCAATCCTATGTCTCATTTGCTACCACTCTGTACACAACTCTAGCACCTATATGAGGACGTAGATAGAAAGATCTCTTTAGTAGCCAAGTGACAGCGTACCCTTCTCACTGGAATTCTTTAGGTTATGGTACCCCAATAGCAATTCAGTGATCTGGAAAGGTATGGGAGGAAGGCTTATGCTACAGTTAGTGGAAATAATAAAAACTATGAGTAACAGATTCTAACATCTTTATTTTAGCACATCCCTATCAGTTAACCAATATTGCTACCGCCTTGAAAAGTTATATTTATGCGGAAGACCCCACTAAAAGGTCCTGAGAGCCATCAGATGTTATGAAATTATTTTAATGAGAGCAAAACAATTAAAAGCGAGTTTGACTTACCATATAAATTGATAGAGGCATGCAGAAGGCTGATGAATTTGATTTCTTTTTTTTTTGTCTCAGCAACGCAGAGAGATTCTCCTCTGCAACACTGCCTCTGCTGGCCATTCAATATAATCTGCAGATGGAAAAGTCCACAGTTAGTCCATTATTAGAATTTGAATATTTCCAAACTCAAGCCAACACTACCAAATAAAATTATTTTCATAAAGCTATAACAATTAGTACAATGGAGTCTGTGATACTGTGAAAATTCAAAGTTCACTAAAAATTCTATTTTCCATTTTAATTTCAACCTAGCACACTTCTCTCAATTCTATGTCTCATTTGCTACCACTCTGTACACAACTCTAGCACCTATATGAGGACGTAGATGGAAAGATCTCTTTAGTAGCCAAGTTACAGCGTACCCTTCTCACTGGAATTCTTTAGGTTATGGTACACCAATAGCAATTCAGTGACCTGGTAAGGTATGGGAGGAAGGATTATGCTACAGTTAGTGGAAATAATAAAAACTATGAGTAACAGATTCTAACATCTTTATTTTAGCACATCCCTATCAGTTAATCAATATTGCTACCATCTTGAAAAGTTAAATTTATGCGGAAGACCCCACTAAAAGGTCCTGAGAGCCATCAGATGTTATGAAATTATTTTAATGAGAACAAAACAATTAAAAGCGAGTTTGACTTACCATATAAATTGATAGAGGCATGCAGAAGGCTGATGAATTTGATTTCTTTTTTTTTTTCTCAGCAACGCAGAGAGATTCTCCTCTGCAACACTGCCTCTGCTGGCCATGCAATATAATCTGCAGGTGGAAAAGTCCACCGTTCGTCCATTATTAGAATTTGAATATTTCCAAACTCAAGCCAACATTACCAAATAAAATTATTTTCATAAAGCTATACCAATTAGTACAATGGAGTGTGTGATATTGTGAAAATTCAAAGTTCACTAAAAATTCTATTTTCCATTTTAATTTCAACCTAGCACACTTCTCTCAATCCTAGGTCTCATTTGCTACCACTCTGTACACAACTCTAGCACCTATATGAGGACGTAGATAGAAAGATCTCTTTAGTAGCCAAGTGACAGCGTACCCTTCTCACTGGAATTCTTTAGGTTATGGTACCCCAATAGCAATTCAGTGATCTGGAAAGGTATGGGAGGAAGGTTTATGCTACAGTTAGTGGAAATAATAAAAACTATGAGTAACAGATTCTAACATCTTTATTTTAGCACATCCCTATCAGTTAACCAATATTGCTACCGCCTTGAAAAGTTATATTTATGCGGAAGACCCCACTAAAAGGTCCTGAGAGCCATCAGATGTTATGAAATTATTTTAATGAGAGCAAAACAATTAAAAGCGAGTTTGACTTACCATATAAATTGATAGAGGCATGCAGAAGGCTGATGAATTTGATTTCTTTTTTTTTTGTCTCAGCAACGCAGAGAGATTCTCCTCTGCAACACTGCCTCTGCTGGCCATTCAATATAATCTGCAGATGGAAAAGTCCACCGTTAGTCCATTATTAGAATTTGAATATTTCCAAACTCAAGCCAACACTACCAAATAAAATTATTTTCATAAAGCTATAACAATTAGTACAATGGAGTCTGTGATACTGTGAAAATTCAAAGTTCACTAAAAATTCTATTTTCCATTTTAATTTCAACCTAGCACACTTCTCTCAATCCTATGTCTCATTTGCTACCACTCTGTACACAACTCTAGCACCTATATGAGGACGTAGATAGAAAGATCTCTTTAGTAGCCAAGTGACAGCGTACCCTTCTCACTGGAATTCTTTAGGTTATGGTACCCCAATAGCAATTCAGTGATCTGGAAAGGTATGGGAGTAAGGCTTATGCTACAGTTAGTGGAAATAATAAAAACTATGAGTAACAGATTCTAACATCTTTATTTTAGCACATCCCTATCAGTTAACCAATATTGCTACCGCCTTGAAAAGTTAAATTTATGCGGAAGACCCCACTAAAAGGTCCTGAGAGCCATCAGATGTTATGAAATTATTTTAATGAGAGCAAAACAATTAAAAGCGAGTTTGACTTACCATATAAATTGATAGAGGCATGCAGAAGGCTGATGAATTTGATTTCTTTTTTTTTTTCTCAGCAACGCAGAGAGATTATCCTCTGCAACACTGCCTCTGCTGGCCATGCAATATAATCTGCAGATGGAAAAGTCCACCGTTAGTCCATTATTAGAATTTGAATATTTCCAAACTCAAGCCAACACTACCAAATAACATTATTTTCATAAAGCTATAACAATTAGTACAATGGAGTCTGTGATACTGTGAAAATTCAAAGTTCACTAAAAATTCTATTTTCCATTTTAATTTCAACCTAGCACACTTCTCTCAATCCTATGTCTCATTTGCTACCACTCTGTACACAACTCTAGCACCTATATGAGGACGTAGATAGAAAGATCTCTTTAGTAGCCAAGTTACAGCGTACCCTTCTCACTGGAATTCTTTAGGTTATGGTACCCCAATAGCAATTCAGTGATCTGGTAAGTTAAGGGAGTAAGGCTTATGCTACAGTTAGTGGAAATAATAAAAACTATGAGTAACAGATTCTGACATCTTTATTTTAGCACATCCCTATCAGTTAACCAATATTGCTACCGCCTTGAAAAGTTATATTTATGCGGAAGACCCCACTAAAAGGTCCTGAGAGCCATCAGATGTTATGAAATTATTTTAATGAGAGCAAAACAATTAAAAGCGAGTTTGACTTACCATATAAATTGATAGAGGCATGCAGAAGGCTGATGAATTTGATTTCTTTTTTTTTTGTCTCAGCAACGCAGAGAGATTCTCCTCTGCAACACTGCCTCTGCTGGCCATTCAATATAATCTGCAGATGGAAAAGTCCACCGTTAGTCCATTATTAGAATTTGAATATTTCCAAACTCAAGCCAACACTACCAAATAAAATTATTTTCATAAAGCTATAACAATTAGTACAATGGAGTCTGTGATACTGTGAAAATTCAAAGTTCACTAAAAATTCTATTTTCCATTTTAATTACAACCTAGCACACTTCTCTCAATCCTATGTCTCATTTGCTACCACTCTGTACACAACTCTAGCACCTATATGAGGACGTAGATCGAAAGATCTCTTTAGTGGCCAAGTGACAGCGAACCCTTCTCACTGGAATTCTTTAGGTTATGGTACACCAATAGCAATTCAGTGATCTGGTAAGTTAAGGGAGTAAGGCTTATGCTACAGTTAGTGGAAATTATAAAAACTATGAGTAACAGATTCTAACATCTTTATTTTAGCACATCCCTATCAGTTAACCAATATTGCTACCGCCTTGAAAAGTTATATTTATGCGGAAGACCCCACTAAAAGGTCCTGAGAGCCATCAGATGTTGTGAAATTATTTTAATGAGAGCAAAACAATTAAAAGCGAGTTTGACTTACCATATAAATTGATAGAGGCATGCAGAAGGCTGATGAATTTGATTTCTTTTTTTTTTGTCTCAGCAACGCAGAGAGATTCTCCTCTGCAACACTGCCTCTGCTTGCCATGCAATATAATCTTCAGATGGAAAAGTCCACCGTTAGTCCATTATTAGAATTTGAATATTTCCAAACTCAAGCCAACACTACCAAATAAAATTATTTTCATAAAGCTATAACAATTAGTACAATGGAGTCTGTGATACTGTGAAAATTCAAAGTTCACTAAAAATTCTATTTTCCATTTTAATTTCAACCTAGCACACTTCTCTCAATCCTAGGTCTCATTTGCTACCACTCTGTACACAACTCTAGCACCTATATGAGGCCGTAGATCGAAAGATCTCTTTAGTAGCCAAGTGACAGCGAACCCTTCTCACTGGAATTCTTTAGGTTATGGTACCCCAATAGCAATATAGTGTTCTGGTAAGTTAAGGGAGGAAGGATTATGCTACAGTTAGTGGAAATAATAAAAACTATGAGTAACAGATTCTAACATCTTTATTTTAGCACATCCCTATCAGTTAATCAATATTGCTACCATCTTGAAAAGTTATATTTATGCGGAGGACCCCACTAAAAGGTCCTGAGAGCCATCAGATGTTATGAACCTATTTTAATTAGAGCAAAACAATTAAAAGCGAGTTTGACTTACCATATAAATTGATAGAGGCATGCAGAAGGCTGATGAATTTGATTTTTTTTTTTTTGTCTCAGCAACGCAGAGAGATTCTCCTCTGCAACACTGCCTCTGCTGGCCATTCAATATAATCTGCAGATGGAAAAGTCCACCGTTAGTCCATTATTAGAATTTGAATATTTCCAAACTCAAGCCAACACTACCAAATAAAATTATTTTCATAAAGCTATAACAATTAGTACAATGGAGTCTGTGATACTGTGAAAATTCAAAGTTCACTAAAAATTCTATTTTCCATTTTAATTTCAACCTAGCACACTTCTCTCAATCCTATGTCTCATTTGCTACCACTCTGTACACAACTCTAGCACCTATATGAGGACGTAGATAGAAAGATCTCTTTAGTAGCCAAGTGACAGCGTACCCTTCTCACTGGAATTCTTTAGGTTATGGTACCCCAATAGCAATTCAGTGATCTGGAAAGGTATGGGAGGAAGGCTTATGCTACAGTTAGTGGAAATAATAAAAACTATGAGTAACAGATTCTAACATCTTTATTTTAGCACATCCCTATCAGTTAACCAATATTGCTACCGCCTTGAAAAGTTATATTTATGCGGAAGACCCCACTAAAAGGTCCTGAGAGCCATCAGATGTTATGAAATTATTTTAATGAGAGCAAAACAATTAAAAGCGAGTTTGACTTACCATATAAATTGATAGAGGCATGCAGAAGGCTGATGAATTTGATTTCTTTTTTTTTTGTCTCAGCAACGCAGAGAGATTCTCCTCTGCAACACTGCCTCTGCTGGCCATTCAATATAATCTGCAGATGGAAAAGTCCACAGTTAGTCCATTATTAGAATTTGAATATTTCCAAACTCAAGCCAACACTACCAAATAAAATTATTTTCATAAAGCTATAACAATTAGTACAATGGAGTCTGATACTGTGAAAATTCAAAGTTCACTAAAAATTCTATTTTCCATTTTAATTTCAACCTAGCACACTTCTCTCAATTCTATGTCTCATTTGCTACCACTCTGTACACAACTCTAGCACCTATATGAGGACGTAGATGGAAAGATCTCTTTAGTAGCCAAGTTACAGCGTACCCTTCTCACTGGAATTCTTTAGGTTATGGTACACCAATAGCAATTCAGTGATCTGGTAAGTTAAGGGAGTAAGGCTTATGCTACAGTTAGTGGAAATTATAAAAACTATGAGTAACAGATTCTAACATCTTTATTTTAGCACATCCCTATCAGTTAACCAATATTGCTACCGCCTTGAAAAGTTATATTTATGCGGAAGACCCCACTAAAAGGTCCTGAGAGCCATCAGATGTTATGAAATTATTTTAATGAGAGCAAAACAATTAAAAGCGAGTTTGACTTACCATATAAATTGATAGAGGCATGCAGAAGGCTGATGAATTTGATTTCTTTTTTTTTTGTCTCAGCAACGCAGAGAGATTCTCCTCTGCAACACTGCCTCTGCTTGCCATGCAATATAATCTTCAGATGGAAAAGTCCACCGTTAGTCCATTATTAGAATTTGAATATTTCCAAACTCAAGCCAACACTACCAAATAAAATTATTTTCATAAAGCTATAACAATTAGTACAATGGAGTCTGTGATACTGTGAAAATTCAAAGTTCACTAAAAATTCTATTTTCCATTTTAATTTCAACCTAGCACACTTCTCTCAATCCTAGGTCTCATTTGCTACCACTCTGTACACAACTCTAGCACCTATATGAGGCCGTAGATCGAAAGATCTCTTTAGTAGCCAAGTGACAGCGAACCCTTCTCACTGGAATTCTTTAGGTTATGGTACCCCAATAGCAATATAGTGTTCTGGTAAGTTAAGGGAGGAAGGATTATGCTACAGTTAGTGGAAATAATAAAAACTATGAGTAACAGATTCTAACATCTTTATTTTAGCACATCCCTATCAGTTAATCAATATTGCTACCATCTTGAAAAGTTATATTTATGCGGAGGACCCCACTAAAAGGTCCTGAGAGCCATCAGATGTTATGAACCTATTTTAATTAGAGCAAAACAATTAAAAGCGAGTTTGACTTACCATATAAATTGATAGAGGCATGCAGAAGGCTGATGAATTTGATTTTTTTTTTTTTGTCTCAGCAACGCAGAGAGATTCTCCTCTGCAACACTGCCTCTGCTGGCCATTCAATATAATCTGCAGATGGAAAAGTCCACCGTTAGTCCATTATTAGAATTTGAATATTTCCAAACTCAAGCCAACACTACCAAATAAAATTATTTTCATAAAGCTATAACAATTAGTACAATGGAGTCTGTGATACTGTGAAAATTCAAAGTTCACTAAAAATTCTATTTTCCATTTTAATTTCAACCTAGCACACTTCTCTCAATCCTATGTCTCATTTGCTACCACTCTGTACACAACTCTAGCACCTATATGAGGACGTAGATGGAAAGATCTCTTTAGTAGCCAAGTTACAGCGTACCCTTCTCACTGGAATTCTTTAGGTTATGGTACACCAATAGCAATTCAGTGACCTGGTAAGGTATGGGAGGAAGGATTATGCTACAGTTAGTGGAAATAATAAAAACTATGAGTAACAGATTCTAACATCTTCATTTTAGCACATCCCTATCAGTTAATCAATATTGCTACCATCTTTAAAAGTTAAATTTATGCGGAAGACCCCACTAAAAGGTCCTGAGAGCCATCAGATGTTATGAAATTATTTTAATGAGAACAAAACAATTAAAAGCGAGTTTGACTTACCATATAAATTGATAGAGGCATGCAGAAGGCTGATGAATTTGATTTCTTTTTTTTTTTCTCAGCAACGCAGAGAGATTCTCCTCTGCAACACTGCCTCTGCTGGCCATGCAATATAATCTGCAGGTGGAAAAGTCCACCGTTCGTCCATTATTAGAATTTGAATATTTCCAAACTCAAGCCAACATTACCAAATAAAATTATTTTCATAAAGCTATACCAATTAGTACAATGGAGTGTGTGATATTGTGATAATTCAAAGTTCACTAAAAATTCTATTTTCCATTTTAATTTCAACCTAGCACACTTCTCTCAATCCTAGGTCTCATTTGCTACCACTCTGTACACAACTCTAGCACCTATATGAGGACGTAGATAGAAAGATCTCTTTAGTAGCCAAGTGACAGCGTACCCTTCTCACTGGAATTCTTTAGGTTATGGTACCCCAATAGCAATTCAGTGATCTGGAAAGGTATGGGAGGAAGGCTTATGCTACAGTTAGTGGAAATAATAAAAACTATGAGTAACAGATTCTAACATCTTTATTTTAGCACATCCCTATCAGTTAACCAATATTGCTACCGCCTTGAAAAGTTAAATTTATGCGGAAGACCCCACTAAAAGGTCCTGAGAGCCATCAGATGTTATGAAATTATTTTAATGAGAGCAAAACAATTAAAAGCGAGTTTGACTTACCATATAAATTGATAGAGGCATGCAGAAGGCTGATGAATTTGATTTCTTTTTTTTTTGTCTCAGCAACGCAGAGAGATTCTCCTCTGCAACACTGCCTCTGCTGGCCATTCAATATAATCTGCAGATGGAAAAGTCCACCGTTAGTCCATTATTAGAATTTGAATATTTCCAAACTCAAGCCAACACTACCAAATAAAATTATTTTCATAAAGCTATAACAATTAGTACAATGGAGTCTGTGATACTGTGAAAATTCAAAGTTCACTAAAAATTCTATTTTCCATTTTAATTTCAACCTAGCACACTTCTCTCAATCCTATGTCTCATTTGCTACCACTCTGTACAGAACTCTAGCACCTATATGAGGACGTAGATCGAAAGATCTCTTTAGTGGCCAAGTGACAGCGAACCCTTCTCACTGGAATTCTTTAGGTTATGGTACACCAATAGCAATTCAGTGATCTGGTAAGTTAAGGGAGTAAGGCTTATGCTACAGTTAGTGGAAATTATAAAAACTATGAGTAACAGATTCTAACATCTTTATTTTAGCACATCCCTATCAGTTAACCAATATTGCTACCGCCTTGAAAAGTTATATTTATGCGGAAGACCCCACTAAAAGGTCCTGAGAGCCATCAGATGTTATGAAATTATTTTAATGAGAGCAAAACAATTAAAAGCGAGTTTGACTTACCATATAAATTGATAGAGGCATGCAGAAGGCTGATGAATTTGATTTCTTTTTTTTTTGTCTCAGCAACGCAGAGAGATTCTCCTCTGCAACACTGCCTCTGCTTGCCATGCAATATAATCTGCAGATGGAAAAGTCCACCGTTAGTCCATTATTAGAATTTG
Source organism: Triturus cristatus (assembly GCF_964204655.1). Lineage (NCBI taxonomy): Eukaryota > Metazoa > Chordata > Amphibia > Caudata > Salamandridae > Triturus > Triturus cristatus. The sequence goes on along the minus strand of NC_140587.1, from coordinate 1,008,605,476 downwards.
AATATTTCCAAACTCAAGCCAGCACTACCAAATAAAATTATTTTCATAAAGCTATAACAATTAGTACAATGGAGTCTGTGATACTGTGAAAATTCAAAGTTCACTAAAAATTCTATTTTCCATTTTAATTTCAACCTAGCACACTTCTCTCAATTCTATGTCTCATTTGCTACCACTCTGTACACAACTCTAGCACCTATATGAGGACGTAGATAGAAAGATCTCTTTAGTAGCCAAGTTACAGCGTACCCTTCTCACTGGAATTCTTTAGGTTATGGTACACCAATAGCAATTCAGTGACCTGGTAAGGTATGGGAGGAAGGCTTATGCTACAGTTAGTGGAAATAATAAAAACTATGAGTAACAGATTCTAACATCTTTATTTTAGCACATCCCTATCAGTTAACCAATATTGCTACCGCCTTGAAAAGTTAAATTTATGCGTAAGACCCCACTAAAAGGTCCTGAGAGCCATCAGATGTTATGAAAATATTTTAATGAGAGCAAAACAATTAAAAGCGAGTTTGACTTACCATATAAATTGATAGAGGCATGCAGAAGGCTGATGAATTTGATTTCTTTTCTTTTTTGTCTCAGCAACGCAGAGAGAACCTCCTCTGCAACACTGCCTCTGCTGGCCATGCAATATAATCTGCAGATGGAAAAGTCCACCGTTCGTCCATTATTAGAATTTGAATATTTCCAAACTCAAGCCAACATTACCAAATAAAATTATTTTCATAAAGCTATAACAATTAGTACAATGGAGTGTGTGATATTGTGAAAATTCAAAGTTCACTAAAAATTCTATTTTCCATTTTAATTTCAACCTAGCACACTTCTCTCAATCCTAGGTCTCATTTGCTACCACTCTGTACACAACTCTAGCACCTATATGAGGACGTAGATAGAAAGATCTCTTTAGTAGCCAAGTGACAGCGTACCCTTCTCACTGGAATTCTTTAGGTTATGGTACCCCAATAGCAATTCAGTGATCTGGAAAGGTATGGGAGGAAGGCTTATGCTACAGTTAGTGGAAATAATAAAAACTATGAGTAACAGATTCTAACATCTTTATTTTAGCACATCCCTATCAGTTAACCAATATTGCTACCGCCTTGAAAAGTTATATTTATGCGGAAGACCCCACTAAAAGGTCCTGAGAGCCATCAGATGTTATGAAATTATTTTAATGAGAGCAAAACAATTAAAAGCGAGTTTGACTTACCATATAAATTGATAGAGGCATGCAGAAGGCTGATGAATTTGATTTCTTTTTTTTTTGTCTCAGCAACGCAGAGAGATTCTCCTCTGCAACACTGCCTCTGCTGGCCATTCAATATAATCTGCAGATGGAAAAGTCCACCGTTAGTCCATTATTAGAATTTGAATATTTCCAAACTCAAGCCAACACTACCAAATAAAATTATTTTCATAAAGCTATAACAATTAGTACAATGGAGTCTGTGATACTGTGAAAATTCAAAGTTCACAAAAAATTCTATTTTCCATTTTAATTTCAACCTAGCACACTTCTCTCAATCCTATGTCTCATTTGCTACCACTCTGTACACAACTCTAGCACCTATATGAGGACGTAGATAGAAAGATCTCTTTAGTAGCCAAGTGACAGCGTACCCTTCTCACTGGAATTCTTTAGGTTATGGTACACCAATAGCAATTCAGTGACCTGGTAAGGTATGGGAGGAAGGCTTATGCTACAGTTAGTGGAAATAATAAAAACTATGAGTAACAGATTCTAACATCTTTATTTTAGCACATCCCTATCAGTTAACCAATATTGCTACCGCCTTGAAAAGTTAAATTTATGCGGAAGACCCCACTAAAAGGTCCTGAGAGCCATCAGATGTTATGAAATTATTTTAATGAGAGCAAAACAATTAAAAGCGAGTTTGACTTACCATATAAATTGATAGAGGCATGCAGAAGGCTGATGAATTTGATTTCTTTTTTTTTTTCTCAGCAACGCAGAGAGATTCTCCTCTGCAACACTGCCTCTGCTGGCCATGCAATATAATCTGCAGATGGAAAAGTCCACCGTAAGTCCATTATTAGAATTTGAATATTTCCAAACTCAAGCCAACACTACCAAATAAAATTATTTTCATAAAGCTATAACAATTAGTACAATGGAGTCTGTGATACTGTGAAAATTCAAAGTTCACTAAAAATTCTATTTTCCATTTTAATTTCAACCTAGCACACTTCTCTCAATTCTATGTCTCATTTGCTACCACTCTGTACACAACTCTAGCACCTATATGAGGACGTAGATAGCAAGATCTCTTTAGTAGCCAAGTGAGAGCGTACCCTTCTCACTGGAATTCTTTAGGTTATGGTACACCAATAGCAATTCAGTGATCTGGAAAGGTATGGGAGGAAGGCTTATGCTACAGTTAGTGGAAATAATAAAAACTATGAGTAACAGATTCTAACATCTTTATTTTAGCACATCCCTATCAGTTAACCAATATTGCTACCGCCTTGAAAAGTTATATTTATGCGTAAGACCCCACTAAAAGGTCCTGAGAGCCATCAGATGTTATGAAAATATTTTAATGAGAGCAAAACAATTAAAAGCGAGTTTGACTTACCATATAAATTGATAGAGGCATGCAGAAGGCTGATGAATTTGATTTCTTTTCTTTTTTGTCTCAGCAACGCAGAGAGATTCTCCTCTGCAACACTGCCTCGGCTGGCCATTCAATATAATCTGCAGATGGAAAAGTCCACCGTTAGTCCATTATTAGAATTTGAATATTTCCAAACTCAAGCCAACACTACCAAATAAAATTATTTTCATAAAGCTATAACAATTAGTACAATGGAGTCTGTGATACTGTGAAAATTCAAAGTTCACTAAAAATTCTATTTTCCATTTTAATTTCAACCTAGCACACTTCTCTCAATCCTATGTCTCATTTGCTACCACTCTGTACACAACTCTAGCACCTATATGAGGACGTAGATAGAAAGATCTCTTTAGTAGCCAAGTGACAGCGTACCCTTCTCACTGGAATTCTTTAGGTTATGGTACCCCAATAGCAATTCAGTGATCTGGAAAGGTATGGGAGTAAGGCTTATGCTACAGTTAGTGGAAATAATAAAAACTATGAGTAACAGATTCTAACATCTTTATTTTAGCACATCCCTATCAGTTAACCAATATTGCTACCGCCTTGAAAAGTTAAATTTATGCGGAAGACCCCACTAAAAGGTCCTGAGAGCCATCAGATGTTATGAAATTATTTTAATGAGAGCAAAACAATTAAAAGTGAGTTTGACTTACCATATAAATTGATAGAGGCATGCAGAAGGCTGATGAATTTGATTTCTTTTTTTTTTTCTCAGCAACGCAGAGAGATTATCCTCTGCAACACTGCCTCTGCTGGCCATGCAATATAATATGCAGATGGAAAAGTCCACCGTAAGTCCATTATTTGAATTTGAATATTTCCAAACTCAAGCCAACATTACCAAATAAAATTATTTTCATGAAGCTATAACAATTAGTACAATGAAGTGTGTGATATTGTGAAAATTCAAAGTTCACTAAAAATTCTATTTTCCATTTTAATTTCAACCTAGCACACTTCTCTCAATTCTATGTCTCATTTGCTACCACTCTGTACACAACTCTAGCACCTATATGAGGACGTAGATAGAAAGATCTCTTTAGTAGCCAAGTGACAGCGTACCCTTCTCACTGGAATTCTTTAGGTTATGGTACACCAATAGACATTCAGTGATCTGGAAAGGTATGGGAGGAAGGCTTATGCTACAGTTAGTGGAAATAATAAAAACTATGAGTAACAGATTCTAACATCTTTATTTTAGCACATCCCTATCAGTTAACCAATATTGCTACCGCCTTGAAAAGTTATATTTATGCGTAAGACCCCACTAAAAGGTCCTGAGAGCCATCAGATGTTATGAACCTATTTTAATTAGAGCAAAACAATTAAAAGCGAGTTTGACTTACCATATAAATTGATAGAGGCATGCAGAAGGCTGATGAATTTGATTTCTTTTTTTTTTGTCTCAGCAACGCAGAGAGATTCTCCTCTGCAACACTGCCTCTGCTGGCCATTCAATATAATCTGCAGATGGAAAAGTCCACCGTTAGTCCATTATTAGAATTTGAATATTTCCAAACTCAAGCCAACACTACCAAATAAAATTATTTTCATAAAGCTATAACAATTAGTACAATGGAGTCTGTGATACTGTGAAAATTCAAAGTTCACTAAAAATTCTATTTTCCATTTTAATTTCAACCTAGCACACTTCTCTCAATCCTATGTCTCATTTGCTACCACTCTGTACACAACTCTAGGACCTATATGAGGACGTAGATGGAAAGATCTCTTTAGTAGCCAAGTTACAGCGTACCCTTCTCACTGGAATTCTTTAGGTTATGGTACACCAATAGCAATTCAGTGACCTGGTAAGGTATGGGAGGAAGGATTATGCTACAGTTAGTGGAAATAATAAAAACTATGAGTAACAGATTCTAACATCTTTATTTTAGCACATCCCTATCAGTTAACCAATATTGCTACCGCCTTGAAAAGTTATATTTATGCGTAAGACCCCACTAAAAGGTCCTGAGAGCCATCAGATGTTATGAAAATATTTTAATGAGAGCAAAACAATTAAAAGCGAGTTTGACTTACCATATAAATTGATGGAGGCATGCAGAAGGCTGATGAATTTGATTTCTTTTCTTTTTTGTCTCAGCAACGCAGAGAGATTCTCCTCTGCAACACTGCCTCAGCTGGCCATGCAATATAATCTGCAGATGGAAAAGTCCACCGTTAGTCCATTATTAGAATTTGAATATTTCCAAACTCAAGCCAACACTACCAAATAAAATTATTTTCATAAAGCTATAACAATTAGTACAATGGAGTGTGTGATATTGTGAAAATTCAAAGTTCACTAAAAATTCTATTTTCCATTTTAATTTCAACCTAGCACACTTCTCTCAATCCTATGTCTCATTTGCTACCACTCTGTACACAACTCTAGCACCTATATGAGGACGTAGATGGAAAGATCTCTTTAGTAGCCAAGTGATAGCGTACCCTTCTCACTGGAATTCTTTAGGTTATGGTACCCCAATAGCAATTCAGTGATCTGGTAAGTTAAGGGAGGAAGGCTTATGCTACAGTTAGTGGAAATAATAAAAACTATGAGTAACAGATTCTAACATCTTTATTTTAGCACATCCCTATCAGTTAACCAATATTGCTACCGCCTTGAAAAGTTATATTTATGCGGAAGACCCCAGTAAAAGGTCCTGAGAGCCATCAGATGTTATGAAAATATTTTAATGAGAGCAAAACAATTAAAAGCGAGTTTGACTTACCATATAAATTGATGGAGGCATGCAGAAGGCTGATGAATTTGATTTCTTTTCTTTTTTGTCTCAGCAACGCAGAGAGATTCTCCTCTGCAACACTGCCTCTGCTGGCCATGCAATATAATCTGCAGATGGAAAAGTCCACCGTTAGTCCATTATTAGAATTTGAATATTTCCAAACTCAAGCCAACACTACCAAATAAAATTATTTTCATAAAGCTATAACAATTAGTACAATGGAGTCTGTGATACTGTGAAAATTCAAAGTTCACTAAAAATTCTATTTTCCATTTTAATTTCAACCTAGCACACTTCTCTCAATTCTATGTCTCATTTGCTACCACTCTGTACACAACTCTAGCACATATATGAGGACGTAGATAGAAAGATCTCTTTAGTAGCCAAGTGACAGCGTACCCTTCTCACTGGAATTCTTTAGGTTATGGTACCCCAATAGCAATTCAGTGATCTGGAAAGGTATGGGAGGAAGGCTTATGCTACAGTTAGTGGAAATAATAAATACTATGAGTAACAGATTCTAACATCTTTATTTTAGCACATCCCTATCAGTTAACCAATATTGCTACCGCCTTGAAAAGTTATATTTATGCGTAAGACCCCACTAAAAGGTCCTGAGAGCCATCAGATGTTATGAAAATATTTTAATGAGAGCAAAACAATTAAAAGCGAGTTTGACTTACCATATATATTGATAGAGGCATGCAGAAGGCTGATGAATTTGATTTCTTTTCTTTTTTGTCTCAGCAACGCAGAGATATTCTCCTCTGCAACACTGCCTCTGCTGGCCATGCAATATAATCTGCAGATGGAAAAGTCCACCGTTAGTCCATTATTAGAATTTGAATATTTCCAAACTCAAGCCAACACTACCAAATAAAATTATTTTCATAAAGCTATAACAATTAGTACAATGTAGTCTGTGACATTGTGAAAATTCAAAGTTCACTAAAAATTCTATTTTCCATTTTAATTTCAACCTAGCACACTTCTCTCAATCCTATGTCTCATTTGCTACCACTCTGTACACAACTCTAGCACCTATATGAGGACGTAGATGGAAAGATCTCTTTAGTAGCTAAGTGATAGCGTACCCTTCTCACTGGAATTCTTTAGGTTATGGTACCCCAATAGCAATTCAGTGATCTGGTAAGGTATGGGAGGAAGGCTTATGCTACAGTTAGTGGAAATAATAAAAACTATGAGTAACAGATTCTAACATCTTTATTTTAGCACATCCCTATCAGTTAACCAATATTGCTACCATCTTTTAAAGTTATATTTATGCGGAGGACCCCACTAAAAGGTCCTGAGAGCCATCAGATGTTATGAAATTATTTTAATGAGAGCAAAACAATTAAAAGCGAGTTTGACTTACCATATAAATTGATAGAGGCATGCAGAAGGCTGATGAATTTGATTTCTTTTTTTTTTTCTCAGCAACACAGAGAGATTCTCCTCTGCAACACTGCCTCTGCTGGCCATGCAATATAATCTGCAGATGGAAAAGTCCACCGTTCGTCCATTATTAGAATTTGAATATTTCCAAACTCAAGCCAACATTACCAAATAAAATTATTTTCATAAAGCTATAACAATTAGTACAATGGAGTCTGTGATACTGTGAAAATTCAAAGTTCACTAAAAATTCTATTTTCCATTTTAATTTCAACCTAGCACACTTCTCCCAATCCTATGTCTCATTTGCTACCACTCTGTACACAACTCTAGCACCTATATGAGGACGTAGATAGAAAGATCTCTTTAGTAGCCAAGTGACAGCGAACCCTTCTCACTGGAATTCTTTAGGTTATGGTACCCCAATAGCAATTCAGTGACCTGGTAAGGTATGGGAGGAAGGCTTATGCTACAGTTAGTGGAAATAATAAAAACTATGAGTAACAGATTCTAACATCTTTATTTTAGCACATCCCTATCAGTTAACCAATATTGCTACCGCCTTGAAAAGTTAAATTTATGCGGAAGACCCCACTAAAAGGTCCTGAGAGCCATCAGATGTTATGAAAATATTTTAATGAGAGCAAAACAATTAAAAGCGAGTTTGACTTACCATATAAATTGATAGAGGCATGCAGAAGGCTGATGAATTTGATTTCTTTTTTTTTTTCTCAGCAACACAGAGAGATTCTCCTCTGCAACACTGCCTCTGATGGCCATGCAATATAATCTGCAGATGGAAAAGTCCACCGTTCGTCCATTATTAGAATTTGAATATTTCCAAACTCAAGCCAACATTACCAAATAAAATTATTTTCATAAAGCTATAACAATTAGTACAATGGAGTGTGTGATATTGTGAAAATTCAAAGTTCACTAAAAATTCTATTTTCCATTTTAATTTCAACCTAGCACACTTCTCTCAATTCTATGTCTCATTTGCTACCACTCTGTACACAACTCTAGCACGTATATGAGGACGTAGATAGAAAGATCTCTTTAGTAGCCAAGTGACAGCGTACCCTTCTCACTGGAATTCTTTAGGTTATGGTACCCCAATAGCAATTCAGTGATCTGGTAAGGTATGGGAGGAAGGCTTATGCTACAGTTAGTGGAAATAATAAAAACTATGAGTAACAGATTCTAACATCTTTATTTTAGCACATCCCTATCAGTTAACCAATATTGCTACCGCCTTGAAAAGTTAAATTTATGCGGAAGACCCCACTAAAAGGTCCTGAGAGCCATCAGATGTTATGAAATTATTTTAATGAGAGCAAAACAATTAAAAGCGAGTTTGACTTACCATATAAATTGATAGAGGCATGCAGAAGGCTGATGAATTTGATTTCTTTTTTTTTGTCTCAGCAACGCAGAGATATTCTCCTCTGCAACACTGCCTCTGCTGGCCATGCAATATAATCTGCAGATGGAAAAGTCCACCGTTAGTCCATTATTAGAATTTGAATATTTCCAAACTCAAGCCAACACTACCAAATAAAATTATTTTCATAAAGCTATAACAATTAGTACAATGTAGTCTGTGACATTGTGAAAATTCAAAGTTCACTAAAAATTCTATTTTCCATTTTAATTTCAACCTAGCACACTTCTCTCAATCCTATGTCTCATTTGCTACCACTCTGTACACAACTCTAGGACCTATATGAGGACGTAGATAGAAAGATCTCTTTAGTAGCCAAGTTACAGCGTACCCTTCTCACTGGAATTCTTTAGGTTATGGTACCCCAATAGCAATTCAGTGATCTGGTAAGTTAAGGGAGGAAGGCTTATGCTACAGTTAGTGGAAATAATAAAAACTATGAGTAACAGATTCTAACATCTTTATTTTAGCACATCCCTATCAGTTAACCAATATTGCTACCGCCTTGAAAAGTTATATTTATGCGTAAGACCCCACTAAAAGGTCCTGAGAGCCATCAGATGTTATGAAAATATTTTAATGAGAGCAAAACAATTAAAAGCGAGTTTGACTTACCATATATATTGATAGAGGCATGCAGAAGGCTGATGAATTTGATTTCTTTTCTTTTTTGTCTCAGCAACGCAGAGAGATTCTCCTCTGCAACACTGCCTCAGCTGGCCATGCAATATAATCTGCAGATGGAAAAGTCCACCGTTAGTCCATTATTAGAATTTGAATATTTCCAAACTCAAGCCAACACTACCAAATAAAATTATTTTCATAAAGCTATAACAATTAGTACAATGGAGTGTGTGATATTGTGAAAATTCAAAGTTCACTAAAAATTCTATTTTCCATTTTAATTTCAACCTAGCACACTTCTCTCAATCCTATGTCTCATTTGCTACCACTCTGTACACAACTCTAGCACCTATATGAGGACGTAGATGGAAAGATCTCTTTAGTAGCCAAGTGATAGCGTACCCTTCTCACTGGAATTCTTTAGGTTATGGTACCCCAATAGCAATTCAGTGATCTGGTAAGGTATGGGAGGAAGGCTAATGCTACAGTTAGTGGAAATAATAAAAACTATGAGTAACAGATTCTAACATCTTTATTTTAGCACATCCCTATCAGTTAACCAATATTGCTACCGCCTTGAAAAGTTAAATTTATGCGGAAGACCCCACTAAAAGGTCCTGAGAGCCATCAGATGTTATGAAATTATTTTAATGAGAGCAAAACAATTAAAAGCGAGTTTGACTTACCATATAAATTGATAGAGGCATGCAGAAGGCTGATGAATTTGATTTCTTTTTTTTTTAGTCTCAGCAACGCAGAGAGATTCTCCTCTGCAACACTGCCTCTGCTGGCCATTCAATATAATCTGCAGATGGAAAAGTCCACCGTTAGTCCATTATTAGAATTTGAATATTTCCAAACTCAAGCCAACACTACCAAATAAAATTATTTTCATAAAGCTATAACAATTAGTACAATGGAGTCTGTGATACTGTGAAAATTCAAAGTTCACTAAAAATTCTATTTTCCATTTTAATTTCAACCTAGCACACTTCTCTCAATCCTATGTCTCATTTGCTACCACTCTGTACACAACTCTAGCACCTATATGAGGACGTAGATGGAAAGATCTCTTTAGTAGCCAAGTGATAGCGTACCCTTCTCACTGGAATTCTTTAGGTTATGGTACCCCAATAGCAATTCAGTGATCTGGTAAGGTATGGGAGGAAGGCTTATGCTACAGTTAGTGGAAATAATAAAAACTATGAGTAACAGATTCTAACATCTTTATTTTAGCACATCCCTATCAGTTAACCAATATTGCTACCGCCTTGAAAAGTTAAATTTATGCGGAAGACCCCACTAAAAGGTCCTGAGAGCCATCAGATGTTATGAAAATATTTTAATGAGAGCAAAACAATTAAAAGCGAGTTTGACTTACCATATAAATTGATAGAGGCATGCAGAAGGCTGATGAATTTGATTTCTTTTTTTTTTTCTCAGCAACACAGAGAGATTCTCCTCTGCAACACTGCCTCTGCTGGCCATGCAATATAATCTGCAGATGGAAAAGTCCACCGTTCGTCCATTATTAGAATTTGAATATTTCCAAACTCAAGCCAACACTACCAAATAAAATTATTTTCATAAAGCTATAACAATTAGTACAATGTAGTCTGTGACATTGTGAAAATTCAAAGTTCACTAAAAATTCTATTTTCCATTTTAATTTCAACCTAGCACACTTCTCTCAATCCTATGTCTCATTTGCTACCACTCTGTACACAACTCTAGGACCTATATGAGGACGTAGATAGAAAGATCTCTTTAGTAGCCAAGTTACAGCATACCCTTCTCACTGGAATTTTTTAGGTTATGGTACCCCAATAGCAATTCAGTGATCTGGTAAGTTAAGGGAGGAAGGCTTATGCTACAGTTAGTGGAAATAATAAAAACTATGAGTAACAGATTCTAACATCTTTATTTTAGCACATCCCTATCAGTTAACCAATATTGCTACCGCCTTGAAAAGTTATATTTATGCGGAAGACCCCAGTAAAAGGTCCTGAGAGCCATCAGATGTTATGAAATTATTTTAATGAGAGCAAAACAATTAAAAGCGAGTTTGACTTACCATATAAATTGATAGAGGCATGCAGAAGGCTGATGAATTTGATTTCTTTTTTTTTTTCTCAGCAACACAGAGATTCTCCTCTGCAACACTGCCTCTGCTGGCCATGCAATATAATCTGCAGATGGAAAAGTCCACCGTTAGTCCATTATTAGAATTTGAATATTTCCAAACTCAAGCCAACACTACCAAATAAAATTATTTTCATAAAGCTATAACAATTAGTACAATGTAGTCTGTGACATTGTGAAAATTCAAAGTTCACTAAAAATTCTATTTTCCATTTTAATTTCAACCTAGCACACTTCTCTCAATCCTATGTCTCATTTGCTACCACTCTGTACACAACTCTAGCACCTATATGAGGACGTAGATGGAAAGATCTCTTTAGTAGCCAAGTGATAGCGTACCCTTCTCACTGGAATTCTTTAGGTTATGGTACCCCAATAGCAATTCAGTGATCTGGTAAGTTAAGGGAGGAAGGCTTATGCTACAGTTAGTGGAAATAATAAAAACTATGAGTAACAGATTCTAACATCTTTATTTTAGCACATCCCTATCAGTTAACCAATATTGCTACCGCCTTGAAAAGTTATATTTATGCGGAAGACCCCAGTAAAAGGTCCTGAGAGCCATCAGATGTTATGAAATTATTTTAATGAGAGCAAAACAATTAAAAGCGAGTTTGACTTACCATATAAATTGATAGAGGCATTCAGAAGGCTGATGAATTTGATTTCTTTTTTTTTTGTCTCAGCAACGCAGAGATATTCTCCTCTGCAACACTGCCTCTGCTGGCCATGCAATATAATCTGCAGATGGAAAAGTCCACCGTTAGTCCATTATTAGAATTTGAATATTTCCAAACTCAAGCCAACACTACCAAATAAAATTATTTTCATAAAGCTATAACAATTAGTACAATGTAGTCTGTGACATTGTGAAAATTCAAAGTTCACTAAAAATTCTATTTTCCATTTTAATTTCAACCTAGCACACTTCTCTCAATCCTATGTCTCATTTGCTACCACTCTGTACACAACTCTAGGACCTATATGAGGACGTAGATAGAAAGATCTCTTTAGTAGCCAAGTTACAGCGTACCCTTCTCACTGGAATTCTTTAGGTTATGGTACCCCAATAGCAATTCAGTGATCTGGTAAGTTAAGGGAGGAAGGCTTATGCTACAGTTAGTGGAAATAATAAAAACTATGAGTAACAGATTCTAACATCTTTATTTTAGCACATCCCTATCAGTTAACCAATATTGCTACCGCCTTGAAAAGTTATATTTATGCGTAAGACCCCACTAAAAGGTCCTGAGAGCCATCAGATGTTATGAAAATATTTTAATGAGAGCAAAACAATTAAAAGCGAGTTTGACTTACCATATATATTGATAGAGGCATGCAGAAGGCTGATGAATTTGATTTCTTTTCTTTTTTGTCTCAGCAACGCAGAGAGATTCTCCTCTGCAACACTGCCTCAGCTGGCCATGCAATATAATCTGCAGATGGAAAAGTCCACCGTTAGTCCATTATTAGAATTTGAATATTTCCAAACTCAAGCCAACACTACCAAATAAAATTATTTTCATAAAGCTATAACAATTAGTACAATGGAGTGTGTGATATTGTGAAAATTCAAAGTTCACTAAAAATTCTATTTTCCATTTTAATTTCAACCTAGCACACTTCTCTCAATCCTATGTCTCATTTGCTACCACTCTGTACACAACTCTAGCACCTATATGAGGACGTAGATGGAAAGATCTCTTTAGTAGCCAAGTGATAGCGTACCCTTCTCACTGGAATTCTTTAGGTTATGGTACCCCAATAGCAATTCAGTGATCTGGTAAGGTATGGGAGGAAGGCTTATGCTACAGTTAGTGGAAATAATAAAAACTATGAGTAACAGATTCTAACATCTTTATTTTAGCACATCCCTATCAGTTAACCAATATTGCTACCGCCTTGAAAAGTTAAATTTATGCGGAAGACCCCACTAAAAGGTCCTGAGAGCCATCAGATGTTATGAAATTATTTTAATGAGAGCAAAACAATTAAAAGCGAGTTTGACTTAGAATATAAATTGATAGAGGCATGCAGAAGGCTGATGAATTTGATTTCTTTTTTTTTTAGTCTCAGCAACGCAGAGAGATTCTCCTCTGCAACACTGCCTCTGCTGGCCATTCAATATAATCTGCAGATGGAAAAGTCCACCGTTAGTCCATTATTAGAATTTGAATATTTCCAAACTCAAGCCAACACTACCAAATAAAATTATTTTCATAAAGCTATAACAATTAGTACAATGGAGTCTGTGATACTGTGAAAATTCAAAGTTCACTAAAAATTCTATTTTCCATTTTAATTTCAACCTAGCACACTTCTCTCAATCCTATGTCTCATTTGCTACCACTCTGTACACAACTCTAGCACCTATATGAGGACGTAGATGGAAAGATCTCTTTAGTAGCCAAGTGATAGCGTACCCTTCTCACTGGAATTCTTTAGGTTATGGTACCCCAATAGCAATTCAGTGATCTGGTAAGGTATGGGAGGAAGGCTTATGCTACAGTTAGTGGAAATAATAAAAACTATGAGTAACAGATTCTAACATCTTTATTTTAGCACATCGCTATCAGTTAACCAATATTGCTACCGCCTTGAAAAGTTATATTTATGCGGAAGACCCCAGTAAAAGGTCCTGAGAGCCATCAGATGTTATGAAATTATTTTAATGAGAGCAAAACAATTAAAAGCGAGTTTGACTTACCATATAAATTGATAGAGGCATGCAGAAGGCTGATGAATTTGATTTCTTTTTTTTTTTCTCAGCAACACAGAGATTCTCCTCTGCAACACTGCCTCTGCTGGCCATGCAATATAATCTGCAGATGGAAAAGTCCACCGTTAGTCCATTATTAGAATTTGAATATTTCCAAACTCAAGCCAACACTACCAAATAAAATTATTTTCATAAAGCTATAACAATTAGTACAATGTAGTCTGTGATATTGTGAAAATTCAAAGTTCACTAAAAATTCTATTTTCCATTTTAATTTCAACCTAGCACACTTCTCTCAATCCTATGTCTCATTTGCTACCACTCTGTACACAACTCTAGCACCTATATGAGGACGTAGATGGAAAGATCTCTTTAGTAGCCAAGTGATAGCGTACCCTTCTCACTGGAATTCTTTAGGTTATGGTACCCCAATAGCAATTCAGTGATCTGGTAAGTTAAGGGAGGAAGGCTTATGCTACAGTTAGTGGAAATAATAAAAACTATGAGTAACAGATTCTAACATCTTTATTTTAGCACATCCCTATCAGTTAACCAATATTGCTACCGCCTTGAAAAGTTATATTTATGCGGAAGACCCCAGTAAAAGGTCCTGAGAGCCATCAGATGTTATGAAAATATTTTAATGAGAGCAAAACAATTAAAAGCGAGTTTGACTTACCATATAAATTGATGGAGGCATGCAGAAGGCTGATGAATTTGATTTCTTTTCTTTTTTGTCTCAGCAACGCAGAGAGATTCTCCTCTGCAACACTGCCTCTGCTGGCCATGCAATATAATCTGCAGATGGAAAAGTCCACCGTTAGTCCATTATTAGAATTTGAATATTTCCAAACTCAAGCCAACACTACCAAATAAAATTATTTTCATAAAGCTATAACAATTAGTACAATGGAGTCTGTGATACTGTGAAAATTCAAAGTTCACTAAAAATTCTATTTTCCATTTTAATTTCAACCTAGCACACTTCTCTCAATTCTATGTCTCATTTGCTACCACTCTGTACACAACTCTAGCACCTATATGAGGACGTAGATAGAAAGATCTCTTTAGTAGCCAAGTGACAGCGTACCCTTCTCACTGGAATTCTTTAGGTTATGGTACCCCAATAGCAATTCAGTGATCTGGAAAGGTATGGGAGGAAGGCTTATGCTACAGTTAGTGGAAATAATAAATACTATGAGTAACAGATTCTAACATCTTTATTTTAGCACATCCCTATCAGTTAACCAATATTGCTACCGCCTTGAAAAGTTATATTTATGCGTAAGACCCCACTAAAAGGTCCTGAGAGCCATCAGATGTTATGAAAATATTTTAATGAGAGCAAAACAATTAAAAGCGAGTTTGACTTACCATATGTATTGATAGAGGCATGCAGAAGGCTGATGAATTTGATTTCTTTTCTTTTTTGTCTCAGCAACGCAGAGAGATTCTCCTCTGCAACACTGCCTCAGCTGGCCATGCAATATAATCTGCAGATGGAAAAGTCCACCGTTAGTCCATTATTAGAATTTGAATATTTCCAAACTCAAGCCAACACTACCAAATAAAATTATTTTCATAAAGCTATAACAATTAGTACAATGGAGTGTGTGATATTGTGAAAATTCAAAGTTCACTAAAAATTCTATTTTCCATTTTAATTTCAACCTAGCACACTTCTCTCAATCCTATGTCTCATTTGCTACCACTCTGTACACAACTCTAGCACCTATATGAGGACGTAGATGGAAAGATCTCTTTAGTAGCCAAGTGATAGCGTACCCTTCTCACTGGAATTCTTTAGGTTATGGTACCCCAATAGCAATTCAGTGATCTGGTAAGGTATGGGAGGAAGGCTTATGCTACAGTTAGTGGAAATAATAAAAACTATGAGTAACAGATTCTAACATCTTTATTTTAGCACATCCCTATCAGTTAACCAATATTGCTACCGCCTTGAAAAGTTATATTTATGCGGAAGACCCCAGTAAAAGGTCCTGAGAGCCATCAGATGTTATGAAATTATTTTAATGAGAGCAAAACAATTAAAAGCGAGTTTGACTTACCATATAAATTGATAGAGGCATTCAGAAGGCTGATGAATTTGATTTCTTTTTTTTTTGTCTCAGCAACGCAGAGATATTCTCCTCTGCAACACTGCCTCTGATGGCCATGCAATATAATCTGCAGATGGAAAAGTCCACCGTTCGTCCATTATTAGAATTTGAATATTTCCAAACTCAAGCCAACACTACCAAATAAAATTATTTTCATAAAGCTATAACAATTAGTACAATGTAGTCTGTGACATTGTGAAAATTCAAAGTTCACTAAAAATTCTATTTTCCATTTTAATTTCAACCTAGCACACTTCTCTCAATCCTATGTCTCATTTGCTACCACTCTGTACACAACTCTAGCACCTATATGAGGACGTAGATGGAAAGATCTCTTTAGTAGCCAAGTGATAGCGTACCCTTCTCACTGGAATTCTTTAGGTTATGGTACCCCAATAGCAATTCAGTGATCTGGTAAGTTAAGGGAGGAAGGCTTATGCTACAGTTAGTGGAAATAATAAAAACTATGAGTAACAGATTCTAACATCTTTATTTTAGCACATCCCTATCAGTTAACCAATATTGCTACCGCCTTGAAAAGTTATATTTATGCGGAAGACCCCAGTAAAAGGTCCTGAGAGCCATCAGATGTTATGAAATTATTTTAATGAGAGCAAAACAATTAAAAGCGAGTTTGACTTACCATATAAATTGATAGAGGCATTCAGAAGGCTGATGAATTTGATTTCTTTTTTTTTTGTCTCAGCAACGCAGAGATATTCTCCTCTGCAACACTGCCTCTGCTGGCCATGCAATATAATCTGCAGATGGAAAAGTCCACCGTTAGTCCATTATTAGAATTTGAATATTTCCAAACTCAAGCCAACACTACCAAATAAAATTATTTTCATAAAGCTATAACAATTAGTACAATGTAGTCTGTGACATTGTGAAAATTCAAAGTTCACTAAAAATTCTATTTTCCATTTTAATTTCAACCTAGCACACTTCTCTCAATCCTATGTCTCATTTGCTACCACTCTGTACACAACTCTAGGACCTATATGAGGACGTAGATAGAAAGATCTCTTTAGTAGCCAAGTTACAGCGTACCCTTCTCACTGGAATTCTTTAGGTTATGGTACCCCAATAGCAATTCAGTGATCTGGTAAGTTAAGGGAGGAAGGCTTATGCTACAGTTAGTGGAAATAATAAAAACTATGAGTAACAGATTCTAACATCTTTATTTTAGCACATCCCTATCAGTTAACCAATATTGCTACCGCCTTGAAAAGTTATATTTATGCGTAAGACCCCACTAAAAGGTCCTGAGAGCCATCAGATGTTATGAAAATATTTTAATGAGAGCAAAACAATTAAAAGCGAGTTTGACTTACCATATATATTGATAGAGGCATGCAGAAGGCTGATGAATTTGATTTCTTTTCTTTTTTGTCTCAGCAACGCAGAGAGATTCTCCTCTGCAACACTGCCTCAGCTGGCCATGCAATATAATCTGCAGATGGAAAA
The DNA here is from genome assembly GCF_964204655.1 of Triturus cristatus. Classification (NCBI taxonomy): domain Eukaryota; kingdom Metazoa; phylum Chordata; class Amphibia; order Caudata; family Salamandridae; genus Triturus; species Triturus cristatus. The sequence continues at coordinate 1,008,588,155 of NC_140587.1, read as the reverse complement.
GTCCACCGTTAGTCCATTATTAGAATTTGAATATTTCCAAACTCAAGCCAACACTACCAAATAAAATTATTTTCATAAAGCTATAACAATTAGTACAATGGAGTGTGTGATATTGTGAAAATTCAAAGTTCACTAAAAATTCTATTTTCCATTTTAATTTCAACCTAGCACACTTCTCTCAATCCTATGTCTCATTTGCTACCACTCTGTACACAACTCTAGCACCTATATGAGGACGTAGATGGAAAGATCTCTTTAGTAGCCAAGTGATAGCGTACCCTTCTCACTGGAATTCTTTAGGTTATGGTACCCCAATAGCAATTCAGTGATCTGGTAAGGTATGGGAGGAAGGCTTATGCTACAGTTAGTGGAAATAATAAAAACTATGAGTAACAGATTCTAACATCTTTATTTTAGCACATCCCTATCAGTTAACCAATATTGCTACCGCCTTGAAAAGTTAAATTTATGCGGAAGACCCCACTAAAAGGTCCTGAGAGCCATCAGATGTTATGAAATTATTTTAATGAGAGCAAAACAATTAAAAGCGAGTTTGACTTAGAATATAAATTGATAGAGGCATGCAGAAGGCTGATGAATTTGATTTCTTTTTTTTTTTTTCTCAGCAACACAGAGAGATTCTCCTCTGCAACACTGCCTCTGCTGGCCATGCAATATAATCTGCAGATGGAAAAGTCCACCGTTCGTCCATTATTAGAATTTGAATATTTCCAAACTCAAGCCAACACTACCAAATAAAATTATTTTCATAAAGCTATAACAATTAGTACAATGTAGTCTGTGACATTGTGAAAATTCAAAGTTCACTAAAAATTCTATTTTCCATTTTAATTTCAACCTAGCACACTTCTCTCAATCCTATGTCTCATTTGCTACCACTCTGTACACAACTCTAGGACCTATATGAGGACGTAGATAGAAAGATCTCTTTAGTAGCCAAGTTACAGCGTACCCTTCTCACTGGAATTCTTTAGGTTATGGTACCCCAATAGCAATTCAGTGATCTGGTAAGTTAAGGGAGGAAGGCTTATGCTACAGTTAGTGGAAATAATAAAAACTATGAGTAACAGATTCTAACATCTTTATTTTAGCACATCCCTATCAGTTAACCAATATTGCTACCGCCTTGAAAAGTTATATTTATGCGTAAGACCCCACTAAAAGGTCCTGAGAGCCATCAGATGTTATGAAAATATTTTAATGAGAGCAAAACAATTAAAAGCGAGTTTGACTTAGAATATAAATTGATAGAGGCATGCAGAAGGCTGATGAATTTGATTTCTTTTTTTTTTAGTCTCAGCAACGCAGAGAGATTCTCCTCTGCAACACTGCCTCTGCTGGCCATTCAATATAATCTGCAGATGGAAAAGTCCACCGTTAGTCCATTATTAGAATTTGAATATTTCCAAACTCAAGCCAACACTACCAAATAAAATTATTTTCATAAAGCTATAACAATTAGTACAATGGAGTCTGTGATACTGTGAAAATTCAAAGTTCACTAAAAATTCTATTTTCCATTTTAATTTCAACCTAGCACACTTCTCTCAATCCTATGTCTCATTTGCTACCACTCTGTACACAACTCTAGCACCTATATGAGGACGTAGATGGAAAGATCTCTTTAGTAGCCAAGTGATAGCGTACCCTTCTCACTGGAATTCTTTAGGTTATGGTACCCCAATAGCAATTCAGTGATCTGGTAAGGTATGGGAGGAAGGCTTATGCTACAGTTAGTGGAAATAATAAAAACTATGAGTAACAGATTCTAACATCTTTATTTTAGCACATCGCTATCAGTTAACCAATATTGCTACCGCCTTGAAAAGTTATATTTATGCGGAAGACCCCAGTAAAAGGTCCTGAGAGCCATCAGATGTTATGAAATTATTTTAATGAGAGCAAAACAATTAAAAGCGAGTTTGACTTACCATATAAATTGATAGAGGCATGCAGAAGGCTGATGAATTTGATTTCTTTTTTTTTTTCTCAGCAACACAGAGATTCTCCTCTGCAACACTGCCTCTGCTGGCCATGCAATATAATCTGCAGATGGAAAAGTCCACCGTTAGTCCATTATTAGAATTTGAATATTTCCAAACTCAAGCCAACACTACCAAATAAAATTATTTTCATAAAGCTATAACAATTAGTACAATGTAGTCTGTGATATTGTGAAAATTCAAAGTTCACTAAAAATTCTATTTTCCATTTTAATTTCAACCTAGCACACTTCTCTCAATCCTATGTCTCATTTGCTACCACTCTGTACACAACTCTAGCACCTATATGAGGACGTAGATGGAAAGATCTCTTTAGTAGCCAAGTGATAGCGTACCCTTCTCACTGGAATTCTTTAGGTTATGGTACCCCAATAGCAATTCAGTGATCTGGTAAGTTAAGGGAGGAAGGCTTATGCTACAGTTAGTGGAAATAATAAAAACTATGAGTAACAGATTCTAACATCTTTATTTTAGCACATCCCTATCAGTTAACCAATATTGCTACCGCCTTGAAAAGTTATATTTATGCGGAAGACCCCAGTAAAAGGTCCTGAGAGCCATCAGATGTTATGAAAATATTTTAATGAGAGCAAAACAATTAAAAGCGAGTTTGACTTACCATATAAATTGATGGAGGCATGCAGAAGGCTGATGAATTTGATTTCTTTTCTTTTTTGTCTCAGCAACGCAGAGAGATTCTCCTCTGCAACACTGCCTCTGCTGGCCATGCAATATAATCTGCAGATGGAAAAGTCCACCGTTAGTCCATTATTAGAATTTGAATATTTCCAAACTCAAGCCAACACTACCAAATAAAATTATTTTCATAAAGCTATAACAATTAGTACAATGGAGTCTGTGATACTGTGAAAATTCAAAGTTCACTAAAAATTCTATTTTCCATTTTAATTTCAACCTAGCACACTTCTCTCAATTCTATGTCTCATTTGCTACCACTCTGTACACAACTCTAGCACCTATATGAGGACGTAGATAGAAAGATCTCTTTAGTAGCCAAGTGACAGCGTACCCTTCTCACTGGAATTCTTTAGGTTATGGTACCCCAATAGCAATTCAGTGATCTGGAAAGGTATGGGAGGAAGGCTTATGCTACAGTTAGTGGAAATAATAAATACTATGAGTAACAGATTCTAACATCTTTATTTTAGCACATCCCTATCAGTTAACCAATATTGCTACCGCCTTGAAAAGTTATATTTATGCGTAAGACCCCACTAAAAGGTCCTGAGAGCCATCAGATGTTATGAAAATATTTTAATGAGAGCAAAACAATTAAAAGCGAGTTTGACTTACCATATGTATTGATAGAGGCATGCAGAAGGCTGATGAATTTGATTTCTTTTCTTTTTTGTCTCAGCAACGCAGAGAGATTCTCCTCTGCAACACTGCCTCAGCTGGCCATGCAATATAATCTGCAGATGGAAAAGTCCACCGTTAGTCCATTATTAGAATTTGAATATTTCCAAACTCAAGCCAACACTACCAAATAAAATTATTTTCATAAAGCTATAACAATTAGTACAATGGAGTGTGTGATATTGTGAAAATTCAAAGTTCACTAAAAATTCTATTTTCCATTTTAATTTCAACCTAGCACACTTCTCTCAATCCTATGTCTCATTTGCTACCACTCTGTACACAACTCTAGCACCTATATGAGGACGTAGATGGAAAGATCTCTTTAGTAGCCAAGTGATAGCGTACCCTTCTCACTGGAATTCTTTAGGTTATGGTACCCCAATAGCAATTCAGTGATCTGGTAAGGTATGGGAGGAAGGCTTATGCTACAGTTAGTGGAAATAATAAAAACTATGAGTAACAGATTCTAACATCTTTATTTTAGCACATCCCTATCAGTTAACCAATATTGCTACCGCCTTGAAAAGTTAAATTTATGCGGAAGACCCCACTAAAAGGTCCTGAGAGCCATCAGATGTTATGAAATTATTTTAATGAGAGCAAAACAATTAAAAGCGAGTTTGACTTACCATATAAATTGATAGAGGCATGCAGAAGGCTGATGAATTTGATTTCTTTTTTTTTTAGTCTCAGCAACGCAGAGAGATTCTCCTCTGCAACACTGCCTCTGCTGGCCATTCAATATAATCTGCAGATGGAAAAGTCCACCGTTAGTCCATTATTAGAATTTGAATATTTCCAAATTCAAGCCAACACTACCAAATAAAATTATTTTCATAAAGCTATAACAATTAGTACAATGGAGTCTGTGATACTGTGAAAATTCAAAGTTCACTAAAAATTCTATTTTCCATTTTAATTTCAACCTAGCACACTTCTCTCAATCCTATGTCTCATTTGCTACCACTCTGTACACAACTCTAGCACCTATATGAGGACGTAGATGGAAAGATCTCTTTAGTAGCCAAGTGATAGCGTACCCTTCTCACTGGAATTCTTTAGGTTATGGTACCCCAATAGCAATTCAGTGATCTGGTAAGGTATGGGAGGAAGGCTTATGCTACAGTTAGTGGAAATAATAAAAACTATGAGTAACAGATTCTAACATCTTTATTTTAGCACATCCCTATCAGTTAACCAATATTGCTACCGCCTTGAAAAGTTAAATTTATGCGGAAGACCCCACTAAAAGGTCCTGAGAGCCATCAGATGTTATGAAAATATTTTAATAAGAGCAAAACAATTAAAAGCGAGTTTGACTTACCATATAAATTGATAGAGGCATGCAGAAGGCTGATGAATTTGATTTCTTTTTTTTTTTCTCAGCAACACAGAGAGATTCTCCTCTGCAACACTGCCTCTGCTGGCCATGCAATATAATCTGCAGATGGAAAAGTCCACCGTTCGTCCATTATTAGAATTTGAATATTTCCAAACTCAAGCCAACACTACCAAATAAAATTATTTTCATAAAGCTATAACAATTAGTACAATGTAGTCTGTAAAACTGTGAAAATTCAAAGTTCACTAAAAATTCTATTTTCCATTTTAATTTCAACCTAGCACACTTCTCTCAATCCTATGTCTCATTTGCTACCACTCTGTACACAACTCTAGCACCTATATGAGGACGTAGATGGAAAGATCTCTTTAGTAGCCAAGTGATAGCGTACCCTTCTCACTGGAATTCTTTAGGTTATGGTACCCCAATAGCAATTCAGTGATCTGGTAAGTTAAGGGAGGAAGGCTTATGCTACAGTTAGTGGAAATAATAAAAACTATGAGTAACAGATTCTAACATCTTTATTTTAGCACATCCCTATCAGTTAACCAATATTGCTACCGCCTTGAAAAGTTATATTTATGCGGAAGACCCCAGTAAAAGGTCCTGAGAGCCATCAGATGTTATGAAATTATTTTAATGAGAGCAAAACAATTAAAAGCGAGTTTGACTTACCATATAAATTGATAGAGGCATTCAGAAGGCTGATGAATTTGATTTCTTTTTTTTTTGTCTCAGCAACGCAGAGATATTCTCCTCTGCAACACTGCCTCTGCTGGCCATGCAATATAATCTGCAGATGGAAAAGTCCACCGTTAGTCCATTATTAGAATTTGAATATTTCCAAACTCAAGCCAACACTACCAAATAAAATTATTTTCATAAAGCTATAACAATTAGTACAATGTAGTCTGTGACATTGTGAAAATTCAAAGTTCACTAAAAATTCTATTTTCCATTTTAATTTCAACCTAGCACACTTCTCTCAATCCTATGTCTCATTTGCTACCACTCTGTACACAACTCTAGGACCTATATGAGGACGTAGATAGAAAGATCTCTTTAGTAGCCAAGTTACAGCGTACCCTTCTCACTGGAATTCTTTAGGTTATGGTACCCCAATAGCAATTCAGTGATCTGGTAAGTTAAGGGAGGAAGGCTTATGCTACAGTTAGTGGAAATAATAAAAACTATGAGTAACAGATTCTAACATCTTTATTTTAGCACATCCCTATCAGTTAACCAATATTGCTACCGCCTTGAAAAGTTAAATTTATGCGGAAGACCCCACTAAAAGGTCCTGAGAGCCATCAGATGTTATGAAATTATTTTAATGAGAGCAAAACAATTAAAAGCGAGTTTGACTTACCATATAAATTGATAGAGGCATGCAGAAGGCTGATGAATTTGATTTCTTTTTTTTTTTCTCAGCAACACAGAGAGATTCTCCTCTGCAACACTGCCTCTGCTGGCCATGCAATATAATCTGCAGATGGAAAAGTCCACCGTTAGTCCATTATTAGAATTTGAATATTTCCAAACTCAAGCCAACACTACCAAATAAAATTATTTTCATAAAGCTATAACAATTAGTACAATGTAGTCTGTGACATTGTGAAAATTCAAAGTTCACTAAAAATTCTATTTTCCATTTTAATTTCAACCTAGCACACTTCTCTCAATCCTATGTCTCATTTGCTACCACTCTGTACACAACTCTAGCACCTATATGAGGACGTAGATGGAAAGATCTCTTTAGTAGCCAAGTGATAGCGTACCCTTCTCACTGGAATTCTTTAGGTTATGGTACCCCAATAGCAATTCAGTGATCTGGTAAGGTATGGGAGGAAGGCTTATGCTACAGTTAGTGGAAATAATAAAAACTATGAGTAACAGATTCTAACATCTTTATTTTAGCACATCCCTATCAGTTAACCAATATTGCTACCATCTTTTAAAGTTACATTTATGCGGAGGACCCCACTAAAAGGTCCTGAGAGCCATCAGATGTTATGAACCTATTTTAATGAGAGCAAAACAATTAAAAGCGAGTTTGGCTTACCATATAAATTGATAGAGGCATGCAGAAGGCTGATGAATTTGATTTCTTTTTTTTTTTGTCTCAGCAACGCAGAGAGATTCTCCTCTGCAACACTGCCTCTGCTGGCCATGCAATATAATCTGCAGATGGAAAAGTCCACCGTTAGTCCATTATTAGAATTTGAATATTTCCAAACTCAAGCCAACACTACCAAATAAAATTATTTTCATAAAGCTATAACAATTAGAACAATGTAGTCTGTGACATTGTGAAAATTCAAAGTTCACTAAAAATTCTATTTTCCATTTTAATTTCAACCTAGCACACTTCTCTCAATCCTATGTCTCATTTGCTACCACTCTGTACACAACTCTAGGACCTATATGAGGACGTAGATAGAAAGATCTCTTTAGTAGCCAAGTTACAGCGTACCCTTCTCACTGGAATTCTTTAGGTTATGGTACCCCAATAGCAATTCAGTGATCTGGTAAGTTAAGGGAGGAAGGCTTATGCTACAGTTAGTGGAAATAATAAAAACTATGAGTAACAGATTCTAACATCTTTATTTTAGCACATCCCTATCAGTTAACCAATATTGCTACCGCCTTGAAAAGTTATATTTATGCGGAAGACCCCAGTAAAAGGTCCTGAGAGCCATCAGATGTTATGAAAATATTTTAATGAGAGCAAAACAATTAAAAGCGAGTTTGGCTTACCATATAAATTGATAGAGGCATGCAGAAGGCTGATGAATTTGATTTCTTTTTTTTTTTGTCTCATCAACGCAGAGAGATTCTCCTCTGCAACACTGCCTCTGCTGGCCATGCAATATAATCTGCAGATGGAAAAGTCCACCGTTCGTCCATTATTAGAATTTGAATATTTCCAAACTCAAGCCAACATTACCAAATAAAATTATTTTCATAAAGCTATAACAATTAGTACAATGGAGTCTGTGATACTGTGAAAATTCAAAGTTCACTAAAAATTCTATTTTCCATTTTAATTTCAACCTAGCACACTTCTCTCAATCCTATGTCTCATTTGCTACCACTCTGTACACAACTCTAGCACCTATATGAGGACGTAGATAGAAAGATCTCTTTAGTAGCCAAGTGACAGCGTACCCTTCTCACTGGAATTCTTTAGGTTATGGTACCCCAATAGCAATTCAGTGATCTGGAAAGGTATGGGAGGAAGGCTTATGCTACAGTTAGTGGAAATAATAAATACTATGAGTAACAGATTCTAACATCTTTATTTTAGCACATCCCTATCAGTTAACCAATATTGCTACCGCCTTGAAAAGTTATATTTATGCGTAAGACCCCACTAAAAGGTCCTGAGAGCCATCAGATGTTATGAAAATATTTTAATGAGAGCAAAACAATTAAAAGCGAGTTTGACTTACCATATATATTGATAGAGGCATGCAGAAGGCTGATGAATTTGATTTCTTTTCTTTTTTGTCTCAGCAACGCAGAGATATTCTCCTCTGCAACACTGCCTCTGCTGGCCATGCAATATAATCTGCAGATGGAAAAGTCCACCGTTAGTCCATTATTAGAATTTGAATATTTCCAAACTCAAGCCAACACTACCAAATAAAATTATTTTCATAAAGCTATAACAATTAGTACAATGTAGTCTGTGACATTGTGAAAATTCAAAGTTCACTAAAAATTCTATTTTCCATTTTAATTTCAACCTAGCACACTTCTCTCAATCCTATGTCTCATTTGCTACCACTCTGTACACAACTCTAGCACCTATATGAGGACGTAGATGGAAAGATCTCTTTAGTAGCTAAGTGATAGCGTACCCTTCTCACTGGAATTCTTTAGGTTATGGTACCCCAATAGCAATTCAGTGATCTGGTAAGGTATGGGAGGAAGGCTTATGCTACAGTTAGTGGAAATAATAAAAACTATGAGTAACAGATTCTAACATCTTTATTTTAGCACATCCCTATCAGTTAACCAATATTGCTACCATCTTTTAAAGTTATATTTATGCGGAGGACCCCACTAAAAGGTCCTGAGAGCCATCAGATGTTATGAAATTATTTTAATGAGAGCAAAACAATTAAAAGCGAGTTTGACTTACCATATAAATTGATAGAGGCATGCAGAAGGCTGATGAATTTGATTTCTTTTTTTTTTTCTCAGCAACACAGAGAGATTCTCCTCTGCAACACTGCCTCTGATGGCCATGCAATATAATCTGCAGATGGAAAAGTCCACCGTTCGTCCATTATTAGAATTTGAATATTTCCAAACTCAAGCCAACATTACCAAATAAAATTATTTTCATAAAGCTATAACAATTAGTACAATGGAGTGTGTGATATTGTGAAAATTCAAAGTTCACTAAAAATTCTATTTTCCATTTTAATTTCAACCTAGCACACTTCTCTCAATTCTATGTCTCATTTGCTACCACTCTGTACACAACTCTAGCACGTATATGAGGACGTAGATAGAAAGATCTCTTTAGTAGCCAAGTGACAGCGTACCCTTCTCACTGGAATTCTTTAGGTTATGGTACCCCAATAGCAATTCAGTGATCTGGTAAGGTATGGGAGGAAGGCTTATGCTACAGTTAGTGGAAATAATAAAAACTATGAGTAACAGATTCTAACATCTTTATTTTAGCACATCCCTATCAGTTAACCAATATTGCTACCGCCTTGAAAAGTTAAATTTATGCGGAAGACCCCACTAAAAGGTCCTGAGAGCCATCAGATGTTATGAAATTATTTTAATGAGAGCAAAACAATTAAAAGCGAGTTTGACTTACCATATAAATTGATAGAGGCATGCAGAAGGCTGATGAATTTGATTTCTTTTTTTTTGTCTCAGCAACGCAGAGATATTCTCCTCTGCAACACTGCCTCTGCTGGCCATGCAATATAATCTGCAGATGGAAAAGTCCACCGTTAGTCCATTATTAGAATTTGAATATTTCCAAACTCAAGCCAACACTACCAAATAAAATTATTTTCATAAAGCTATAACAATTAGTACAATGTAGTCTGTGACATTGTGAAAATTCAAAGTTCACTAAAAATTCTATTTTCCATTTTAATTTCAACCTAGCACACTTCTCTCAATCCTATGTCTCATTTGCTACCACTCTGTACACAACTCTAGGACCTATATGAGGACGTAGATAGAAAGATCTCTTTAGTAGCCAAGTTACAGCGTACCCTTCTCACTGGAATTCTTTAGGTTATGGTACCCCAATAGCAATTCAGTGATCTGGTAAGTTAAGGGAGGAAGGCTTATGCTACAGTTAGTGGAAATAATAAAAACTATGAGTAACAGATTCTAACATCTTTATTTTAGCACATCCCTATCAGTTAACCAATATTGCTACCGCCTTGAAAAGTTAAATTTATGCGGAAGACCCCACTAAAAGGTCCTGAGAGCCATCAGATGTTATGAAATTATTTTAATGAGAGCAAAACAATTAAAAGCGAGTTTGACTTACCATATAAATTGATAGAGGCATGCAGAAGGCTGATGAATTTGATTTCTTTTTTTTTTTCTCAGCAACACAGATTCTCCTCTGCAACACTGCCTCTGCTGGCCATGCAATATAATCTGCAGATGGAAAAGTCCACCGTTCGTCCATCATTAGAATTTGAATATTTCCAAACTCAAGCCAACACTACCAAATAAAATTATTTTCATAAAGCTATAACAATTAGTACAATGTAGTCTGTGACATTGTGAAAATTCAAAGTTCACTAAAAATTCTATTTTCCATTTTAATTTCAACCTAGCACACTTCTCTCAATCCTATGTCTCATTTGCTACCACTCTGTACACAACTCTAGCACCTATATGAGGACGTAGATGGAAAGATCTCTTTAGTAGCCAAGTGATAGCGTACCCTTCTCACTGGAATTCTTTAGGTTATGGTACCCCAATAGCAATTCAGTGATCTGGTAAGTTAAGGGAGGAAGGCTTATGCTACAGTTAGTGGAAATAATAAAAACTATGAGTAACAGATTCTAACATCTTTATTTTAGCACATCCCTATCAGTTAACCAATATTGCTACCGCCTTGAAAAGTTATATTTATGCGGAAGACCCCAGTAAAAGGTCCTGAGAGCCATCAGATGTTATGAAATTATTTTAATGAGAGCAAAACAATTAAAAGCGAGTTTGACTTACCATATAAATTGATAGAGGCATTCAGAAGGCTGATGAATTTGATTTCTTTTTTTTTTGTCTCAGCAACGCAGAGATATTCTCCTCTGCAACACTGCCTCTGCTGGCCATGCAATATAATCTGCAGATGGAAAAGTCCACCGTTAGTCCATTATTAGAATTTGAATATTTCCAAACTCAAGCCAACACTACCAAATAAAATTATTTTCATAAAGCTATAACAATTAGTACAATGTAGTCTGTGACATTGTGAAAATTCAAAGTTCACTAAAAATTCTATTTTCCATTTTAATTTCAACCTAGCACACTTCTCTCAATCCTATGTCTCATTTGCTACCACTCTGTACACAACTCTAGCACCTATATGAGGACGTAGATGGAAAGATCTCTTTAGTAGCTAAGTGATAGCGTACCCTTCTCACTGGAATTCTTTAGGTTATGGTACCCCAATAGCAATTCAGTGATCTGGTAAGGTATGGGAGGAAGGCTTATGCTACAGTTAGTGGAAATAATAAAAACTATGAGTAACAGATTCTAACATCTTTATTTTAGCACATCCCTATCAGTTAACCAATATTGCTACCATCTTTTAAAGTTATATTTATGCGGAGGACCCCACTAAAAGGTCCTGAGAGCCATCAGATGTTATGAAATTATTTTAATGAGAGCAAAACAATTAAAAGCGAGTTTGACTTACCATATAAATTGATAGAGGCATGCAGAAGGCTGATGAATTTGATTTCTTTTTTTTTTTCTCAGCAACACAGAGAGATTCTCCTCTGCAACACTGCCTCTGATGGCCATGCAATATAATCTGCAGATGGAAAAGTCCACCGTTCGTCCATTATTAGAATTTGAATATTTCCAAACTCAAGCCAACATTACCAAATAAAATTATTTTCATAAAGCTATAACAATTAGTACAATGGAGTGTGTGATATTGTGAAAATTCAAAGTTCACTAAAAATTCTATTTTCCATTTTAATTTCAACCTAGCACACTTCTCTCAATTCTATGTCTCATTTGCTACCACTCTGTACACAACTCTAGCACGTATATGAGGACGTAGATAGAAAGATCTCTTTAGTAGCCAAGTGACAGCGTACCCTTCTCACTGGAATTCTTTAGGTTATGGTACCCCAATAGCAATTCAGTGATCTGGTAAGGTATGGGAGGAAGGCTTATGCTACAGTTAGTGGAAATAATAAAAACTATGAGTAACAGATTCTAACATCTTTATTTTAGCACATCCCTATCAGTTAACCAATATTGCTACCGCCTTGAAAAGTTAAATTTATGCGGAAGACCCCACTAAAAGGTCCTGAGAGCCATCAGATGTTATGAAATTATTTTAATGAGAGCAAAACAATTAAAAGCGAGTTTGACTTACCATATAAATTGATAGAGGCATGCAGAAGGCTGATGAATTTGATTTCTTTTTTTTTGTCTCAGCAACGCAGAGATATTCTCCTCTGCAACACTGCCTCTGCTGGCCATGCAATATAATCTGCAGATGGAAAAGTCCACCGTTAGTCCATTATTAGAATTTGAATATTTCCAAACTCAAGCCAACACTACCAAATAAAATTATTTTCATAAAGCTATAACAATTAGTACAATGTAGTCTGTGACATTGTGAAAATTCAAAGTTCACTAAAAATTCTATTTTCCATTTTAATTTCAACCTAGCACACTTCTCTCAATCCTATGTCTCATTTGCTACCACTCTGTACACAACTCTAGGACCTATATGAGGACGTAGATAGAAAGATCTCTTTAGTAGCCAAGTTACAGCGTACCCTTCTCACTGGAATTCTTTAGGTTATGGTACCCCAATAGCAATTCAGTGATCTGGTAAGTTAAGGGAGGAAGGCTTATGCTACAGTTAGTGGAAATAATAAAAACTATGAGTAACAGATTCTAACATCTTTATTTTAGCACATCCCTATCAGTTAACCAATATTGCTACCGCCTTGAAAAGTTATATTTATGCGTAAGACCCCACTAAAAGGTCCTGAGAGCCATCAGATGTTATGAAAATATTTTAATGAGAGCAAAACAATTAAAAGCGAGTTTGACTTACCATATATATTGATAGAGGCATGCAGAAGGCTGATGAATTTGATTTCTTTTCTTTTTTGTCTCAGCAACGCAGAGAGATTCTCCTCTGCAACACTGCCTCAGCTGGCCATGCAATATAATCTGCAGATGGAAAAGTCCACCGTTAGTCCATTATTAGAATTTGAATATTTCCAAACTCAAGCCAACACTACCAAATAAAATTATTTTCATAAAGCTATAACAATTAGTACAATGGAGTGTGTGATATTGTGAAAATTCAAAGTTCACTAAAAATTCTATTTTCCATTTTAATTTCAACCTAGCACACTTCTCTCAATCCTATGTCTCATTTGCTACCACTCTGTACACAACTCTAGCACCTATATGAGGACGTAGATGGAAAGATCTCTTTAGTAGCCAAGTGATAGCGTACCCTTCTCACTGGAATTCTTTAGGTTATGGTACCCCAATAGCAATTCAGTGATCTGGTAAGGTATGGGAGGAAGGCTTATGCTACAGTTAGTGGAAATAATAAAAACTATGAGTAACAGATTCTAACATCTTTATTTTAGCACATCCCTATCAGTTAACCAATATTGCTACCGCCTTGAAAAGTTAAATTTATGCGGAAGACCCCACTAAAAGGTCCTGAGAGCCATCAGATGTTATGAAATTATTTTAATGAGAGCAAAACAATTAAAAGCGAGTTTGACTTAGAATATAAATTGATAGAGGCATGCAGAAGGCTGATGAATTTGATTTCTTTTTTTTTTAGTCTCAGCAACGCAGAGAGATTCTCCTCTGCAACACTGCCTCTGCTGGCCATTCAATATAATCTGCAGATGGAAAAGTCCACCGTTAGTCCATTATTAGAATTTGAATATTTCCAAACTCAAGCCAACACTACCAAATAAAATTATTTTCATAAAGCTATAACAATTAGTACAATGGAGTCTGTGATACTGTGAAAATTCAAAGTTCACTAAAAATTCTATTTTCCATTTTAATTTCAACCTAGCACACTTCTCTCAATCCTATGTCTCATTTGCTACCACTCTGTACACAACTCTAGCACCTATATGAGGACGTAGATGGAAAGATCTCTTTAGTAGCCAAGTGATAGCGTACCCTTCTCACTGGAATTCTTTAGGTTATGGTACCCCAATAGCAATTCAGTGATCTGGTAAGGTATGGGAGGAAGGCTTATGCTACAGTTAGTGGAAATAATAAAAACTATGAGTAACAGATTCTAACATCTTTATTTTAGCACATCGCTATCAGTTAACCAATATTGCTACCGCCTTGAAAAGTTATATTTATGCGGAAGACCCCAGTAAAAGGTCCTGAGAGCCATCAGATGTTATGAAATTATTTTAATGAGAGCAAAACAATTAAAAGCGAGTTTGACTTACCATATAAATTGATAGAGGCATGCAGAAGGCTGATGAATTTGATTTCTTTTTTTTTTTCTCAGCAACACAGAGATTCTCCTCTGCAACACTGCCTCTGCTGGCCATGCAATATAATCTGCAGATGGAAAAGTCCACCGTTAGTCCATTATTAGAATTTGAATATTTCCAAACTCAAGCCAACACTACCAAATAAAATTATTTTCATAAAGCTATAACAATTAGTACAATGTAGTCTGTGACATTGTGAAAATTCAAAGTTCACTAAAAATTCTATTTTCCATTTTAATTTCAACCTAGCACACTTCTCTCAATCCTATGTCTCATTTGCTACCACTCTGTACACAACTCTAGGACCTATATGAGGACGTAGATAGAAAGATCTCTTTAGTAGCCAAGTTACAGCGTACCCTTCTCACTGGAATTCTTTAGGTTATGGTACCCCAATAGCAATTCAGTGATCTGGTAAGTTAAGGGAGGAAGGCTTATGCTACAGTTAGTGGAAATAATAAAAACTATGAGTAACAGATTCTAACATCTTTATTTTAGCACATCCCTATCAGTTAACCAATATTGCTACCGCCTTGAAAAGTTATATTTATGCGTAAGACCCCACTAAAAGGTCCTGAGAGCCATCAGATGTTATGAAAATATTTTAATGAGAGCAAAACAATTAAAAGCGAGTTTGACTTACCATATAAATTGATGGAGGCATGCAGAAGGCTGATGAATTTGATTTCTTTTCTTTTTTGTCTCAGCAACGCAGAGAGATTCTCCTCTGCAACACTGCCTCAGCTGGCCATGCAATATAATCTGCAGATGGAAAAGTCCACCGTTAGTCCATTATTAGAATTTGAATATTTCCAAACTCAAGCCAACACTACCAAATAAAATTATTTTCATAAAGCTATAACAATTAGTACAATGGAGTGTGTGATATTGTGAAAATTCAAAGTTCACTAAAAATTCTATTTTCCATTTTAATTTCAACCTAGCACACTTCTCTCAATCCTATGTCTCATTTGCTACCACTCTGTACACAACTCTAGCACCTATATGAGGACGTAGATGGAAAGATCTCTTTAGTAGCCAAGTGATAGCGTACCCTTCTCACTGGAATTCTTTAGGTTATGGTACCCCAATAGCAATTCAGTGATCTGGTAAGTTAAGGGAGGAAGGCTTATGCTACAGTTAGTGGAAATAATAAAAACTATGAGTAACAGATTCTAACATCTTTATTTTAGCACATCCCTATCAGTTAACCAATATTGCTACCGCCTTGAAAAGTTATATTTATGCGGAAGACCCCAGTAAAAGGTCCTGAGAGCCATCAGATGTTATGAAAATATTTTAATGAGAGCAAAACAATTAAAAGCGAGTTTGACTTACCATATAAATTGATGGAGGCATGCAGAAGGCTGATGAATTTGATTTCTTTTCTTTTTTGTCTCAGCAACGCAGAGAGATTCTCCTCTGCAACACTGCCTCTGCTGGCCATGCAATATAATCTGCAGATGGAAAAGTCCACCGTTAGTCCATTATTAGAATTTGAATATTTCCAAACTCAAGCCAACACTACCAAATAAAATTATTTTCATAAAGCTATAACAATTAGTACAATGGAGTCTGTGATACTGTGAAAATTCAAAGTTCACTAAAAATTCTATTTTCCATTTTAATTTCAACCTAGCACACTTCTCTCAATTCTATGTCTCATTTGCTACCACTCTGTACACAACTCTAGCACCTATATGAGGACGTAGATAGAAAGATCTCTTTAGTAGCCAAGTGACAGCGTACCCTTCTCACTGGAATTCTTTAGGTTATGGTACCCCAATAGCAATTCAGTGATCTGGAAAGGTATGGGAGGAAGGCTTATGCTACAGTTAGTGGAAATAATAAATACTATGAGTAACAGATTCTAACATCTTTATTTTAGCACATCCCTATCAGTTAACCAATATTGCTACCGCCTTGAAAAGTTATATTTATGCGTAAGACCCCACTAAAAGGTCCTGAGAGCCATCAGATGTTATGAAAATATTTTAATGAGAGCAAAACAATTAAAAGCGAGTTTGACTTACCATATGTATTGATAGAGGCATGCAGAAGGCTGATGAATTTGATTTCTTTTCTTTTTTGTCTCAGCAACGCAGAGAGATTCTCCTCTGCAACACTGCCTCAGCTGGCCATGCAATATAATCTGCAGATGGAAAAGTCCACCGTTAGTCCATTATTAGAATTTGAATATTTCCAAACTCAAGCCAACACTACCAAATAAAATTATTTTCATAAAGCTATAACAATTAGTACAATGGAGTGTGTGATATTGTGAAAATTCAAAGTTCACTAAAAATTCTATTTTCCATTTTAATTTCAACCTAGCACACTTCTCTCAATCCTATGTCTCATTTGCTACCACTCTGTACACAACTCTAGCACCTATATGAGGACGTAGATGGAAAGATCTCTTTAGTAGCCAAGTGATAGCGTACCCTTCTCACTGGAATTCTTTAGGTTATGGTACCCCAATAGCAATTCAGTGATCTGGTAAGGTATGGGAGGAAGGCTTATGCTACAGTTAGTGGAAATAATAAAAACTATGAGTAACAGATTCTAACATCTTTATTTTAGCACATCCCTATCAGTTAACCAATATTGCTACCGCCTTGAAAAGTTATATTTATGCGGAAGACCCCAGTAAAAGGTCCTGAGAGCCATCAGATGTTATGAAAATATTTTAATGAGAGCAAAACAATTAAAAGCGAGTTTGACTTACCATATAAATTGATGGAGGCATGCAGAAGGCTGATGAATTTGATTTCTTTTCTTTTTTGTCTCAGCAACGCAGAGAGATTCTCCTCTGCAACACTGCCTCTGCTGGCCATGCAATATAATCTGCAGATGGAAAAGTCCACCGTTAGTCCATTATTAGAATTTGAATATTTCCAAACTCAAGCCAACACTACCAAATAAAATTATTTTCATAAAGCTATAACAATTAGTACAATGGAGTCTGTGATACTGTGAAAATTCAAAGTTCACTAAAAATTCTATTTTCCATTTTAATTTCAACCTAGCACACTTCTCTCAATTCTATGTCTCATTTGCTACCACTCTGTACACAACTCTAGCACCTATATGAGGACGTAGATAGAAAGATCTCTTTAGTAGCCAAGTGACAGCGTACCCTTCTCACTGGAATTCTTTAGGTTATGGTACCCCAATAGCAATTCAGTGATCTGGAAAGGTATGGGAGGAAGGCTTATGCTACAGTTAGTGGAAATAATAAATACTATGAGTAACAGATTCTAACATCTTTATTTTAGCACATCCCTATCAGTTAACCAATATTGCTACCGCCTTGAAAAGTTATATTTATGCGTAAGACCCCACTAAAAGGTCCTGAGAGCCATCAGATGTTATGAAAATATTTTAATGAGAGCAAAACAATTAAAAGCGAGTTTGACTTACCATATGTATTGATAGAGGCATGCAGAAGGCTGATGAATTTGATTTCTTTTCTTTTTTGTCTCAGCAACGCAGAGAGATTCTCCTCTGCAACACTGCCTCAGCTGGCCATGCAATATAATCTGCAGATGGAAAAGTCCACCGTTAGTCCATTATTAGAATTTGAATATTTCCAAACTCAAGCCAACACTACCAAATAAAATTATTTTCATAAAGCTATAACAATTAGTACAATGGAGTGTGTGATATTGTGAAAATTCAAAGTTCACTAAAAATTCTATTTTCCATTTTAATTTCAACCTAGCACACTTCTCTCAATCCTATGTCTCATTTGCTACCACTCTGTACACAACTCTAGCACCTATATGAGGACGTAGATGGAAAGATCTCTTTAGTAGCCAAGTGATAGCGTACCCTTCTCACTGGAATTCTTTAGGTTATGGTACCCCAATAGCAATTCAGTGATCTGGTAAGGTATGGGAGGAAGGCTTATGCTACAGTTAGTGGAAATAATAAAAACTATGAGTAACAGATTCTAACATCTTTATTTTAGCACATCCCTATCAGTTAACCAATATTGCTACCGCCTTGAAAAGTTAAATTTATGCGGAAGACCCCACTAAAAGGTCCTGAGAGCCATCAGATGTTATGAAATTATTTTAATGAGAGCAAAACAATTAAAAGCGAGTTTGACTTACCATATAAATTGATAGAGGCATGCAGAAGGCTGATGAATTTGATTTCTTTTTTTTTTAGTCTCAGCAACGCAGAGAGATTCTCCTCTGCAACACTGCCTCTGCTGGCCATTCAATATAATCTGCAGATGGAAAAGTCCACCGTTAGTCCATTATTAGAATTTGAATATTTCCAAATTCAAGCCAACACTACCAAATAAAATTATTTTCATAAAGCTATAACAATTAGTACAATGGAGTCTGTGATACTGTGAAAATTCAAAGTTCACTAAAAATTCTATTTTCCATTTTAATTTCAACCTAGCACACTTCTCTCAATCCTATGTCTCATTTGCTACCACTCTGTACACAACTCTAGCACCTATATGAGGACGTAGATGGAAAGATCTCTTTAGTAGCCAAGTGATAGCGTACCCTTCTCACTGGAATTCTTTAGGTTATGGTACCCCAATAGCAATTCAGTGATCTGGTAAGGTATGGGAGGAAGGCTTATGCTACAGTTAGTGGAAATAATAAAAACTATGAGTAACAGATTCTAACATCTTTATTTTAGCACATCCCTATCAGTTAACCAATATTGCTACCGCCTTGAAAAGTTAAATTTATGCGGAAGACCCCACTAAAAGGTCCTGAGAGCCATCAGATGTTATGAAAATATTTTAATAAGAGCAAAACAATTAAAAGCGAGTTTGACTTACCATATAAATTGATAGAGGCATGCAGAAGGCTGATGAATTTGATTTCTTTTTTTTTTTCTCAGCAACACAGAGAGATTCTCCTCTGCAACACTGCCTCTGCTGGCCATGCAATATAATCTGCAGATGGAAAAGTCCACCGTTCGTCCATTATTAGAATTTGAATATTTCCAAACTCAAGCCAACACTACCAAATAAAATTATTTTCATAAAGCTATAACAATTAGTACAATGTAGTCTGTAAAACTGTGAAAATTCAAAGTTCACTAAAAATTCTATTTTCCATTTTAATTTCAACCTAGCACACTTCTCTCAATCCTATGTCTCATTTGCTACCACTCTGTACACAACTCTAGCACCTATATGAGGACGTAGATGGAAAGATCTCTTTAGTAGCCAAGTGATAGCGTACCCTTCTCACTGGAATTCTTTAGGTTATGGTACCCCAATAGCAATTCAGTGATCTGGTAAGTTAAGGGAGGAAGGCTTATGCTACAGTTAGTGGAAATAATAAAAACTATGAGTAACAGATTCTAACATCTTTATTTTAGCACATCCCTATCAGTTAACCAATATTGCTACCGCCTTGAAAAGTTATATTTATGCGGAAGACCCCAGTAAAAGGTCCTGAGAGCCATCAGATGTTATGAAATTATTTTAATGAGAGCAAAACAATTAAAAGCGAGTTTGACTTACCATATAAATTGATAGAGGCATTCAGAAGGCTGATGAATTTGATTTCTTTTTTTTTTGTCTCAGCAACGCAGAGATATTCTCCTCTGCAACACTGCCTCTGCTGGCCATGCAATATAATCTGCAGATGGAAAAGTCCACCGTTAGTCCATTATTAGAATTTGAATATTTCCAAACTCAAGCCAACACTACCAAATAAAATTATTTTCATAAAGCTATAACAATTAGTACAATGTAGTCTGTGACATTGTGAAAATTCAAAGTTCACTAAAAATTCTATTTTCCATTTTAATTTCAACCTAGCACACTTCTCTCAATCCTATGTCTCATTTGCTACCACTCTGTACACAACTCTAGGACCTATATGAGGACGTAGATAGAAAGATCTCTTTAGTAGCCAAGTTACAGCGTACCCTTCTCACTGGAATTCTTTAGGTTATGGTACCCCAATAGCAATTCAGTGATCTGGTAAGTTAAGGGAGGAAGGCTTATGCTACAGTTAGTGGAAATAATAAAAACTATGAGTAACAGATTCTAACATCTTTATTTTAGCACATCCCTATCAGTTAACCAATATTGCTACCGCCTTGAAAAGTTAAATTTATGCGGAAGACCCCACTAAAAGGTCCTGAGAGCCATCAGATGTTATGAAATTATTTTAATGAGAGCAAAACAATTAAAAGCGAGTTTGACTTACCATATAAATTGATAGAGGCATGCAGAAGGCTGATGAATTTGATTTCTTTTTTTTTTTTCTCAGCAACACAGAGAGATTCTCCTCTGCAACACTGCCTCTGCTGGCCATGCAATATAATCTGCAGATGGAAAAGTCCACCGTTAGTCCATTATTAGAATTTGAATATTTCCAAACTCAAGCCAACACTACCAAATAAAATTATTTTCATAAAGCTATAACAATTAGTACAATGTAGTCTGTGACATTGTGAAAATTCAAAGTTCACTAAAAATTCTATTTTCCATTTTAATTTCAACCTAGCACACTTCTCTCAATCCTATGTCTCATTTGCTACCACTCTGTACACAACTCTAGCACCTATATGAGGACGTAGATGGAAAGATCTCTTTAGTAGCCAAGTGATAGCGTACCCTTCTCACTGGAATTCTTTAGGTTATGGTACCCCAATAGCAATTCAGTGATCTGGTAAGGTATGGGAGGAAGGCTTATGCTACAGTTAGTGGAAATAATAAAAACTATGAGTAACAGATTCTAACATCTTTATTTTAGCACATCCCTATCAGTTAACCAATATTGCTACCATCTTTTAAAGTTACATTTATGCGGAGGACCCCACTAAAAGGTCCTGAGAGCCATCAGATGTTATGAACCTATTTTAATGAGAGCAAAACAATTAAAAGCGAGTTTGGCTTACCATATAAATTGATAGAGGCATGCAGAAGGCTGATGAATTTGATTTCTTTTTTTTTTTGTCTCAGCAACGCAGAGAGATTCTCCTCTGCAACACTGCCTCTGCTGGCCATGCAATATAATCTGCAGATGGAAAAGTCCACCGTTAGTCCATTATTAGAATTTGAATATTTCCAAACTCAAGCCAACACTACCAAATAAAATTATTTTCATAAAGCTATAACAATTAGAACAATGTAGTCTGTGACATTGTGAAAATTCAAAGTTCACTAAAAATTCTATTTTCCATTTTAATTTCAACCTAGCACACTTCTCTCAATCCTATGTCTCATTTGCTACCACTCTGTACACAACTCTAGGACCTATATGAGGACGTAGATAGAAAGATCTCTTTAGTAGCCAAGTTACAGCGTACCCTTCTCACTGGAATTCTTTAGGTTATGGTACCCCAATAGCAATTCAGTGATCTGGTAAGTTAAGGGAGGAAGGCTTATGCTACAGTTAGTGGAAATAATAAAAACTATGAGTAACAGATTCTAACATCTTTATTTTAGCACATCCCTATCAGTTAACCAATATTGCTACCGCCTTGAAAAGTTATATTTATGCGGAAGACCCCAGTAAAAGGTCCTGAGAGCCATCAGATGTTATGAAAATATTTTAATGAGAGCAAAACAATTAAAAGCGAGTTTGGCTTACCATATAAATTGATAGAGGCATGCAGAAGGCTGATGAATTTGATTTCTTTTTTTTTTTGTCTCATCAACGCAGAGAGATTCTCCTCTGCAACACTGCCTCTGCTGGCCATGCAATATAATCTGCAGATGGAAAAGTCCACCGTTAGTCCATTATTAGAATTTGAATATTTCCAAACTCAAGCCAACACTACCAAATAAAATTATTTTCATAAAGCTATAACAATTAGTACAATGTAGTCTGTGACATTGTGAAAATTCAAAGTTCACTAAAAATTCTATTTTCCATTTTAATTTCAACCTAGCACACTTCTCTCAATCCTATGTCTCATTTGCTACCACTCTGTACACAACTCTAGCACCTATATGAGGACGTAGATGGAAAGATCTCTTTAGTAGCTAAGTGATAGCGTACCCTTCTCACTGGAATTCTTTAGGTTATGGTACCCCAATAGCAATTCAGTGATCTGGTAAGGTATGGGAGGAAGGCTTATGCTACAGTTAGTGGAAATAATAAAAACTATGAGTAACAGATTCTAACATCTTTATTTTAGCACATCCCTATCAGTTAACCAATATTGCTACCATCTTTTAAAGTTATATTTATGCGAGGACCCCACTAAAAGGTCCTGAGAGCCATCAGATGTTATGAAATTATTTTAATGAGAGCAAAACAATTAAAAGCGAGTTTGACTTACCATATAAATTGATAGAGGCATGCAGAAGGCTGATGAATTTGATTTCTTTTTTTTTTTCTCAGCAACACAGAGAGATTCTCCTCTGCAACACTGACTCTGCTGGCCATGCAATATAATCTGCAGATGGAAAAGTCCACCGTTAGTCCATTATTAGAATTTGAATATTTCCAAACTCAAGCCAACACTACCAAATACAATTATTTTCATAAAGCTATAACAATTAGTACAATGTAGTCTGTGACATTGTGAAAATTCAAAGTTCACTAAAAATTCTATTTTCCATTTTAATTTCAACCTAGCACACTTCTCTCAATCCTATGTCTCATTTGCTACCACTCTGTACACAACTCTAGCACCTATATGAGGACGTAGATGGAAAGATCTCTTTAGTAGCTAAGTGATAGCGTACCCTTCTCACTGGAATTCTTTAGGTTATGGTACCCCAATAGCAATTCAGTGATCTGGTAAGGTATGGGAGGAAGGCTTATGCTACAGTTAGTGGAAATAATAAAAACTATGAGTAACAGATTCTAACATCTTTATTTTAGCACATCCCTATCAGTTAACCAATATTGCTACCATCTTTTAAAGTTATATTTATGCGGAGGACCCCACTAAAAGGTCCTGAGAGCCATCAGATGTTATGAAATTATTTTAATGAGAGCAAAACAATTAAAAGCGAGTTTGACTTACCATATAAATTGATAGAGGCATGCAGAAGGCTGATGAATTTGATTTCTTTTTTTTTTTCTCAGCAACACAGAGAGATTCTCCTCTGCAACACTGCCTCTGATGGCCATGCAATATAATCTGCAGATGGAAAAGTCCACCGTTCGTCCATTATTAGAATTTGAATATTTCCAAACTCAAGCCAACATTACCAAATAAAATTATTTTCATAAAGCTATAACAATTAGTACAATGGAGTGTGTGATATTGTGAAAATTCAAAGTTCACTAAAAATTCTATTTTCCATTTTAATTTCAACCTAGCACACTTCTCTCAATTCTATGTCTCATTTGCTACCACTCTGTACACAACTCTAGCACGTATATGAGGACGTAGATAGAAAGATCTCTTTAGTAGCCAAGTGACAGCGTACCCTTCTCACTGGAATTCTTTAGGTTATGGTACCCCAATAGCAATTCAGTGATCTGGTAAGGTATGGGAGGAAGGCTTATGCTACAGTTAGTGGAAATAATAAAAACTATGAGTAACAGATTCTAACATCTTTATTTTAGCACATCCCTATCAGTTAACCAATATTGCTACCGCCTTGAAAAGTTAAATTTATGCGGAAGACCCCACTAAAAGGTCCTGAGAGCCATCAGATGTTATGAAATTATTTTAATGAGAGCAAAACAATTAAAAGCGAGTTTGACTTACCATATAAATTGATAGAGGCATGCAGAAGGCTGATGAATTTGATTTCTTTTTTTTTGTCTCAGCAACGCAGAGATATTCTCCTCTGCAACACTGCCTCTGCTGGCCATGCAATATAATCTGCAGATGGAAAAGTCCACCGTTAGTCCATTATTAGAATTTGAATATTTCCAAACTCAAGCCAACACTACCAAATAAAATTATTTTCATAAAGCTATAACAATTAGTACAATGTAGTCTGTGACATTGTGAAAATTCAAAGTTCACTAAAAATTCTATTTTCCATTTTAATTTCAACCTAGCACACTTCTCTCAATCCTATGTCTCATTTGCTACCACTCTGTACACAACTCTAGGACCTATATGAGGACGTAGATAGAAAGATCTCTTTAGTAGCCAAGTTACAGCGTACCCTTCTCACTGGAATTCTTTAGGTTATGGTACCCCAATAGCAATTCAGTGATCTGGTAAGTTAAGGGAGGAAGGCTTATGCTACAGTTAGTGGAAATAATAAAAACTATGAGTAACAGATTCTAACATCTTTATTTTAGCACATCCCTATCAGTTAACCAATATTGCTACCGCCTTGAAAAGTTAAATTTATGCGGAAGACCCCACTAAAAGGTCCTGAGAGCCATCAGATGTTATGAAATTATTTTAATGAGAGCAAAACAATTAAAAGCGAGTTTGACTTACCATATAAATTGATAGAGGCATGCAGAAGGCTGATGAATTTGATTTCTTTTTTTTTTTCTCAGCAACACAGATTCTCCTCTGCAACACTGCCTCTGCTGGCCATGCAATATAATCTGCAGATGGAAAAGTCCACCGTTCGTCCATCATTAGAATTTGAATATTTCCAAACTCAAGCCAACATTACCAAATAAAATTATTTTCATAAAGCTATAACAATTAGTACAATGGAGTGTGTGATATTGTGAAAATTCAAAGTTCACTAAAAATTCTATTTTCCATTTTAATTTCAACCTAGCACACTTCTCTCAATTCTATGTCTCATTTGCTACCACTCTGTACACAACTCTAGCACGTATATGAGGACGTAGATAGAAAGATCTCTTTAGTAGCCAAGTTACAGCGTACCCTTCTCACTGGAATTCTTTAGGTTATGGTACCCCAATAGCAATTCAGTGATCTGGTAAGTTAAGGGTGGAAGGCTTATGCTACAGTTAGTGGAAATAATAAAAACTATGAGTAACAGATTCTAACATCTTTATTTTAGCACATCCCTATCAGTTAACCAATATTGCTACCGCCTTGAAAAGTTATATTTATGCGGAAGACCCCAGTAAAAGGTCCTGAGAGCCATCAGATGTTATGAAATTATTTTAATGAGAGCAAAACAATTAAAAGCGAGTTTGACTTACCATATAAATTGATAGAGGCATTCAGAAGGCTGATGAATTTGATTTCTTTTTTTTTTGTCTCAGCAACGCAGAGATATTCTCCTCTGCAACACTGCCTCTGCTGGCCATGCAATATAATCTGCAGATGGAAAAGTCCACCGTTAGTCCATTATAAGAATTTGAATATTTCCAAACTCAAGCCAACACTACCAAATAAAATTATTTTCATAAAGCTATAACAATTAGTACAATGTAGTCTGTGACATTGTGAAAATTCAAAGTTCACTAAAAATTCTATTTTCCATTTTAATTTCAACCTAGCACACTTCTCTCAATCCTATGTCTCATTTGCTACCACTCTGTACACAACTCTAGGACCTATATGAGGACATAGATAGAAAGATCTCTTTAGTAGCCAAGTTACAGCGTACCCTTCTCACTGGAATTCTTTAGGTTATGGTACCCCAATAGCAATTCAGTGATCTGGTAAGTTAAGGGAGGAAGGCTTATGCTACAGTTAGTGGAAATAATAAAAACTATGAGTAACAGATTCTAACATCTTTATTTTAGCACATCCCTATCAGTTAACCAATATTGCTACCGCCTTGAAAAGTTAAATTTATGCGGAAGACCCCACTAAAAGGTCCTGAGAGCCATCAGATGTTATGAAATTATTTTAATGAGAGCAAAACAATTAAAAGCGAGTTTGACTTACCATATAAATTGATAGAGGCATGCAGAAGGCTGATGAATTTGATTTCTTTTTTTTTTTCTCAGCAACACAGATTCTCCTCTGCAACACTGCCTCTGCTGGCCATGCAATATAATCTGCAGATGGAAAAGTCCACCGTTCGTCCATCATTAGAATTTGAATATTTCCAAACTCAAGCCAACATTACCAAATAAAATTATTTTCATAAAGCTATAACAATTAGTACAATGGAGTGTGTGATATTGTGAAAATTCAAAGTTCACTAAAAATTCTATTTTCCATTTTAATTTCAACCTAGCACACTTCTCTCAATTCTATGTCTCATTTGCTACCACTCTGTACACAACTCTAGCACGTATATGAGGACGTAGATAGAAAGATCTCTTTAGTAGCCAAGTTACAGCGTACCCTTCTCACTGGAATTCTTTAGGTTATGGTACCCCAATAGCAATTCAGTGATCTGGTAAGTTAAGGGTGGAAGGCTTATGCTACAGTTAGTGGAAATAATAAAAACTATGAGTAACAGATTCTAACATCTTTATTTTAGCACATCCCTATCAGTTAACCAATATTGCTACCGCCTTGAAAAGTTATATTTATGCGGAAGACCCCAGTAAAAGGTCCTGAGAGCCATCAGATGTTATGAAATTATTTTAATGAGAGCAAAACAATTAAAAGCGAGTTTGACTTACCATATAAATTGATAGAGGCATTCAGAAGGCTGATGAATTTGATTTCTTTTTTTTTTGTCTCAGCAACGCAGAGATATTCTCCTCTGCAACACTGCCTCTGCTGGCCATGCAATATAATCTGCAGATGGAAAAGTCCACCGTTAGTCCATTATTAGAATTTGAATATTTCCAAACTCAAGCCAACACTACCAAATAAAATTATTTTCATAAAGCTATAACAATTAGTACAATGTAGTCTGTGACATTGTGAAAATTCAAAGTTCACTAAAAATTCTATTTTCCATTTTAATTTCAACCTAGCACACTTCTCTCAATCCTATGTCTCATTTGCTACCACTCTGTACACAACTCTAGGACCTATATGAGGACGTAGATAGAAAGATCTCTTTAGTAGCCAAGTGATAGCGTACCCTTCTCACTGGAATTCTTTAGGTTATGGTACCCCAATAGCAATTCAGTGATCTGGTAAGGTATGGGAGGAAGGCTTATGCTACAGTTAGTGGAAATAATAAAAACTATGAGTAACAGATTCTAACATCTTCATTTTAGCACATCCCTATCAGTTAACCAATATTGCTACCGCCTTGAAAAGTTAAATTTATGCGGAAGACCCCACTAAAAGGTCCTGAGAGCCATCAGATGTTATGAAAATATTTTAATGAGAGCAAAACAATTAAAAGCGAGTTTGACTTACCATATAAATTGATAGAGGCATGCAGAAGGCTGATGAATTTGATTTCTTTTTTTTTTTCTCAGCAACACAGAGAGATTCTCCTCTGCAACACTGCCTCTGCTGGCCATGCAATATAATCTGCAGATGGAAAAGTCCACCGTTCGTCCATTATTAGAATTTGAATATTTCCAAACTCAAGCCAACATTACCAAATAAAATTATTTTCATAAAGCTATAACAATTAGTACAATGTAGTCTGTGACATTGTGAAAATTCAAAGTTCACTAAAAATTCTATTTTCCATTTTAATTTCAACCTAGCACACTTCTCTCAATTCTATGTCTCATTTGCTACCACTCTGTACACAACTCTAGCACCTATATGAGGACGTAGATGGAAAGATCTCTTTAGTAGCCAAGTGATAGCGTACCCTTCTCACTGGAATTCTTTAGGTTATGGTACCCCAATAGCAATTCAGTGATCTGGTAAGTTAAGGGAGGAAGGCTTATGCTACAGTTAGTGGAAATAATAAAAACTATGAGTAACAGATTCTAACATCTTTATTTTAGCACATCCCTATCAGTTAACCAATATTGCTACCGCCTTGAAAAGTTATATTTATGCGGAAGACCCCAGTAAAAGGTCCTGAGAGCCATCAGATGTTATGAAAATATTTTAATGAGAGCAAAACAATTAAAAGCGAGTTTGACTTACCATATAAATTGATGGAGGCATGCAGAAGGCTGATGAATTTGATTTTTCTTTTTTGTCTCAGCAACGCAGAGAGATTCTCCTCTGCAACACTGCCTCTGCTGGCCATGCAATATAATCTGCAGATGGAAAAGTCCACCGTTAGTCCATTATTAGAATTTGAATATTTCCAAACTCAAGCCAACACTACCAAATAAAATTATTTTCATAAAGCTATAACAATTAGTACAATGGAGTGTGTGATATTGTGAAAATTCAAAGTTCACTAAAAATTCTATTTTCCATTTTAATTTCAACCTAGCACACTTCTCTCAATCCTATGTCTCATTTGCTACCACTCTGTACACAACTCTAGCACCTATATGAGGACGTAGATGGAAAGATCTCTTTAGTAGCCAAGTGATAGCGTACCCTTCTCACTGGAATTCTTTAGGTTATGGTACCCCAATAGCAATTCAGTGATCTGGTAAGGTATGGGAGGAAGGCTTATGCTACAGTTAGTGGAAATAATAAAAACTATGAGTAACAGATTCTAACATCTTTATTTTAGCACATCCCTATCAGTTAACCAATATTGCTACCGCCTTGAAAAGTTAAATTTATGCGGAAGACCCCACTAAAAGGTCCTGAGAGCCATCAGATGTTATGAAATTATTTTAATGAGAGCAAAACAATTAAAAGCGAGTTTGACTTACCATATAAATTGATAGAGGCATGCAGAAGGCTGATGAATTTGATTTCTTTTTTTTTTAGTCTCAGCAACGCAGAGAGATTCTCCTCTGCAACACTGCCTCTGCTGGCCATTCAATATAATCTGCAGATGGAAAAGTCCACCGTTAGTCCATTATTAGAATTTGAATATTTCCAAACTCAAGCCAACACTACCAAATAAAATTATTTTCATAAAGCTATAACAATTAGTACAATGGAGTCTGTGATACTGTGAAAATTCAAAGTTCACTAAAAATTCTATTTTCCATTTTAATTTCAACCTAGCACACTTCTCTCAATCCTATGTCCCATTTGCTACCACTCTGTACACAACTCTAGCACCTATATGAGGACGTAGATGGAAAGATCTCTTTAGTAGCCAAATGATAGCGTACCCTTCTCACTGGAATTCTTTAGGTTATGGTACCCCAATAGCAATTCAGTGATCTGGTAAGGTATGGGAGGAAGGCTTATGCTACAGTTAGTGGAAATAATAAAAACTATGAGTAACAGATTCTAACATCTTTATTTTAGCACATCCCTATCAGTTAACCAATATTGCTACCGCCTTGAAAAGTTATATTTATGCGGAAGACCCCACTAAAAGGTCCTGAGAGCCATCAGATGTTATGAAAATATTTTAATGAGAGCAAAACAATTAAAAGCGAGTTTGACTTACCATATAAATTGATGGAGGCATGCAGAAGGCTGATGAATTTGATTTCTTTTCTTTTTTGTCTCAGCAACGCAGAGAGATTCTCCTCTGCAACACTGCCTCAGCTGGCCATGCAATATAATCTGCAGATGGAAAAGTCCACCGTTAGTCCATTATTAGAATTTGAATATTTCCAAACTCAAGCCAACATTACCAAATAAAATTATTTTCATAAAGCTATAACAATTAGTACAATGGTGTGTGTGATATTGTGAAAATTCAAAGTTCACTAAAAATTCTATTTTCCATTTTAATTTCAACCTAGCACACTTCTCTCAATTCTAGGTCTCATTTGCTACCACTCTGTACACAACTCTAGCACCTATATGAGGACGTAGATGGAAAGATCTCTTTAGTAGCCAAGTGATAGCGTACCCTTCTCACTGGAATTCTTTAGGTTATGGTACCCCAATAGCAATTCAGTGATCTGGTAAGTTAAGGGAGGAAGGCTTATGCTACAGTTAGTGGAAATAATAAAAACTATGAGTAACAGATTCTAACATCTTTATTTTAGCACATCCCTATCAGTTAACCAATATTGCTACCGCCTTGAAAAGTTATATTTATGCGGAAGACCCCAGTAAAAGGTCCTGAGAGCCATCAGATGTTATGAAAATATTTTAATGAGAGCAAAACAATTAAAAGCGAGTTTGACTTACCATATAAATTGATGGAGGCATGCAGAAGGCTGATGAATTTGATTTCTTTTCTTTTTTGTCTCAGCAACGCAGAGAGATTCTCCTCTGCAACACTGCCTCTGCTGGCCATGCAATATAATCTGCAGATGGAAAAGTCCACCGTTAGTCCATTATTAGAATTTGAATATTTCCAAACTCAAGCCAACACTACCAAATAAAATTATTTTCATAAAGCTATAACAATTAGTACAATGGAGTCTGTGATACTGTGAAAATTCAAAGTTCACTAAAAATTCTATTTTCCATTTTAATTTCAACCTAGCACACTTCTCTCAATTCTATGTCTCATTTGCTACCACTCTGTACACAACTCTAGCACCTATATGAGGACGTAGATAGAAAGATCTCTTTAGTAGCCAAGTGACAGCGTACCCTTCTCACTGGAATTCTTTAGGTTATGGTACCCCAATAGCAATTCAGTGATCTGGAAAGGTATGGGAGGAAGGCTTATGCTACAGTTAGTGGAAATAATAAATACTATGAGTAACAGATTCTAACATCTTTATTTTAGCACATCCCTATCAGTTAACCAATATTGCTACCGCCTTGAAAAGTTATATTTATGCGTAAGACCCCACTAAAAGGTCCTGAGAGCCATCAGATGTTATGAAAATATTTTAATGAGAGCAAAACAATTAAAAGCGAGTTTGACTTACCATATATATTGATAGAGGCATGCAGAAGGCTGATGAATTTGATTTCTTTTCTTTTTTGTCTCAGCAACGCAGAGAGATTCTCCTCTGCAACACTGCCTCAGCTGGCCATGCAATATAATCTGCAGATGGAAAAGTCCACCGTTAGTCCATTATTAGAATTTGAATATTTCCAAACTCAAGCCAACACTACCAAATAAAATTATTTTCATAAAGCTATAACAATTAGTACAATGGAGTGTGTGATATTGTGAAAATTCAAAGTTCACTAAAAATTCTATTTTCCATTTTAATTTCAACCTAGCACACTTCTCTCAATCCTATGTCTCATTTGCTACCACTCTGTACACAACTCTAGCACCTATATGAGGACGTAGATGGAAAGATCTCTTTAGTAGCCAAGTGATAGCGTACCCTTCTCACTGGAATTCTTTAGGTTATGGTACCCCAATAGCAATTCAGTGATCTGGTAAGGTATGGGAGGAAGGCTTATGCTACAGTTAGTGGAAATAATAAAAACTATGAGTAACAGATTCTAACATCTTTATTTTAGCACATCCCTATCAGTTAACCAATATTGCTACCGCCTTGAAAAGTTAAATTTATGCGGAAGACCCCACTAAAAGGTCCTGAGAGCCATCAGATGTTATGAAATTATTTTAATGAGAGCAAAACAATTAAAAGCGAGTTTGACTTACCATATAAATTGATAGAGGCATGCAGAAGGCTGATGAATTTGATTTCTTTTTTTTTTAGTCTCAGCAACGCAGAGAGATTCTCCTCTGCAACACTGCCTCTGCTGGCCATTCAATATAATCTGCAGATGGAAAAGTCCACCGTTAGTCCATTATTAGAATTTGAATATTTCCAAACTCAAGCCAACACTACCAAATAAAATTATTTTCATAAAGCTATAACAATTAGTACAATGGAGTCTGTGATACTGTGAAAATTCAAAGTTCACTAAAAATTCTATTTTCCATTTTAATTTCAACCTAGCACACTTCTCTCAATCCTATGTCTCATTTGCTACCACTCTGTACACAACTCTAGCACCTATATGAGGACGTAGATGGAAAGATCTCTTTAGTAGCCAAGTGATAGCGTACCCTTCTCACTGGAATTCTTTAGGTTATGGTACCCCAATAGCAATTCAGTGATCTGGTAAGGTATGGGAGGAAGGCTTATGCTACAGTTAGTGGAAATAATAAAAACTATGAGTAACAGATTCTAACATCTTTATTTTAGCACATCCCTATCAGTCAACCAATATTGCTACCGCCTTGAAAAGTTAAATTTATGCGGAAGACCCCACTAAAAGGTCCTGAGAGCCATCAGATGTTATGAAAATATTTTAATGAGAGCAAAACAATTAAAAGCGAGTTTGACTTACCATATAAATTGATAGAGGCATGCAGAAGGCTGATGAATTTGATTTCTTTTTTTTTTTCTCAGCAACACAGAGAGATTCTCCTCTGCAACACTGCCTCTGCTGGCCATGCAATATAATCTGCAGATGGAAAAGTCCACCGTTCGTCCATTATTAGAATTTGAATATTTCCAAACTCAAGCCAACACTACCAAATAAAATTATTTTCATAAAGCTATAACAATTAGTACAATGTAGTCTGTGACATTGTGAAAATTCAAAGTTCACTAAAAATTCTATTTTCCATTTTAATTTCAACCTAGCACACTTCTCTCAATCCTATGTCTCATTTGCTACCACTCTGTACACAACTCTAGGACCTATATGAGGACGTAGATAGAAAGATCTCTTTAGTAGCCAAGTTACAGCATACCCTTCTCACTGGAATTCTTTAGGTTATGGTACCCCAATAGCAATTCAGTGATCTGGTAAGTTAAGGGAGGAAGGCTTATGCTACAGTTAGTGGAAATAATAAAAACTATGAGTAACAGATTCTAACATCTTTATTTTAGCACATCCCTATCAGTTAACCAATATTGCTACCGCCTTGAAAAGTTATATTTATGCGGAAGACCCCAGTAAAAGGTCCTGAGAGCCATCAGATGTTATGAAATTATTTTAATGAGAGCAAAACAATTAAAAGCGAGTTTGACTTACCATATAAATTGATAGAGGCATGCAGAAGGCTGATGAATTTGATTTCTTTTTTTTTTTCTCAGCAACACAGAGATTCTCCTCTGCAACACTGCCTCTGCTGGCCATGCAATATAATCTGCAGATGGAAAAGTCCACCGTTAGTCCATTATTAGAATTTGAATATTTCCAAACTCAAGCCAACACTACCAAATAAAATTATTTTCATAAAGCTATAACAATTAGTACAATGTAGTCTGTGACATTGTGAAAATTCAAAGTTCACTAAAAATTCTATTTTCCATTTTAATTTCAACCTAGCACACTTCTCTCAATCCTATGTCTCATTTGCTACCACTCTGTACACAACTCTAGCACCTATATGAGGACGTAGATGGAAAGATCTCTTTAGTAGCCAAGTGATAGCGTACCCTTCTCACTGGAATTCTTTAGGTTATGGTACCCCAATAGCAATTCAGTGATCTGGTAAGTTAAGGGAGGAAGGCTTATGCTACAGTTAGTGGAAATAATAAAAACTATGAGTAACAGATTCTAACATCTTTATTTTAGCACATCCCTATCAGTTAACCAATATTGCTACCGCCTTGAAAAGTTATATTTATGCGGAAGACCCCAGTAAAAGGTCCTGAGAGCCATCAGATGTTATGAAATTATTTTAATGAGAGCAAAACAATTAAAAGCGAGTTTGACTTACCATATAAATTGATAGAGGCATTCAGAAGGCTGATGAATTTGATTTCTTTTTTTTTTGTCTCAGCAACGCAGAGATATTCTCCTCTGCAACACTGCCTCTGCTGGCCATGCAATATAATCTGCAGATGGAAAAGTCCACCGTTAGTCCATTATTAGAATTTGAATATTTCCAAACTCAAGCCAACACTACCAAATAAAATTATTTTCATAAAGCTATAACAATTAGTACAATGTAGTCTGTGACATTGTGAAAATTCAAAGTTCACTAAAAATTCTATTTTCCATTTTAATTTCAACCTAGCACACTTCTCTCAATCCTATGTCTCATTTGCTACCACTCTGTACACAACTCTAGGACCTATATGAGGACGTAGATAGAAAGATCTCTTTAGTAGCCAAGTGATAGCGTACCCTTCTCACTGGAATTCTTTAGGTTATGGTACCCCAATAGCAATTCAGTGATCTGGTAAGTTAAGGGAGGAAGGCTTATGCTACAGTTAGTGGAAATAATAAAAACTATGAGTAACAGATTCTAACATCTTTATTTTAGCACATCCCTATCAGTTAACCAATATTGCTACCGCCTTGAAAAGTTATATTTATGCGGAAGACCCCAGTAAAAGGTCCTGAGAGCCATCAGATGTTATGAAATTATTTTAATGAGAGCAAAACAATTAAAAGCGAGTTTGACTTACCATATAAATTGATAGAGGCATTCAGAAGGCTGATGAATTTGATTTCTTTTTTTTTTGTCTCAGCAACGCAGAGATATTCTCCTCTGCAACACTGCCTCTGCTGGCCATGCAATATAATCTGCAGATGGAAAAGTCCACCGTTAGTCCATTATTAGAATTTGAATATTTCCAAACTCAAGCCAACACTACCAAATAAAATTATTTTCATAAAGCTATAACAATTAGTACAATGTAGTCTGTGACATTGTGAAAATTCAAAGTTCACTAAAAATTCTATTTTCCATTTTAATTTCAACCTAGCACACTTCTCTCAATCCTATGTCTCATTTGCTACCACTCTGTACACAACTCTAGGACCTATATGAGGACGTAGATAGAAAGATCTCTTTAGTAGCCAAGTTACAGCGTACCCTTCTCACTGGAATTCTTTAGGTTATGGTACCCCAATAGCAATTCAGTGATCTGGTAAGTTAAGGGAGGAAGGCTTATGCTACAGTTAGTGGAAATAATAAAAACTATGAGTAACAGATTCTAACATCTTTATTTTAGCACATCCCTATCAGTTAACCAATATTGCTACCGCCTTGAAAAGTTAAATTTATGCGGAAGACCCCACTAAAAGGTCCTGAGAGCCATCAGATGTTATGAAATTATTTTAATGAGAGCAAAACAATTAAAAGCGAGTTTGACTTACCATATAAATTGATAGAGGCATGCAGAAGGCTGATGAATTTGATTTCTTTTTTTTTTTCTCAGCAACACAGAGAGATTCTCCTCTGCAACACTGCCTCTGCTGGCCATGCAATATAATCTGCAGATGGAAAAGTCCACCGTTCGTCCATCATTAGAATTTGAATATTTCCAAACTCAAGCCAACATTACCAAATAAAATTATTTTCATAAAGCTATAACAATTAGTACAATGGAGTGTGTGATATTGTGAAAATTCAAAGTTCACTAAAAATTCTATTTTCCATTTTAATTTCAACCTAGCACACTTCTCTCAATTCTATGTCTCATTTGCTACCACTCTGTACACAACTCTAGCACGTATATGAGGACGTAGATAGAAAGATCTCTTTAGTAGCCAAGTTACAGCGTACCCTTCTCACTGGAATTCTTTAGGTTATGGTACCCCAATAGCAATTCAGTGATCTGGTAAGTTAAGGGTGGAAGGCTTATGCTACAGTTAGTGGAAATAATAAAAACTATGAGTAACAGATTCTAACATCTTTATTTTAGCACATCCCTATCAGTTAACCAATATTGCTACCGCCTTGAAAAGTTATATTTATGCGGAAGACCCCAGTAAAAGGTCCTGAGAGCCATCAGATGTTATGAAATTATTTTAATGAGAGCAAAACAATTAAAAGCGAGTTTGACTTACCATATAAATTGATAGAGGCATTCAGAAGGCTGATGAATTTGATTTCTTTTTTTTTTGTCTCAGCAACGCAGAGATATTCTCCTCTGCAACACTGCCTCTGCTGGCCATGCAATATAATCTGCAGATGGAAAAGTCCACTGTTAGTCCATTATTAGAATTTGAATATTTCCAAACTCAAGCCAACACTACCAAATAAAATTATTTTCATAAAGCTATAACAATTAGTACAATGTAGTCTGTGACATTGTGAAAATTCAAAGTTCACTAAAAATTCTATTTTCCATTTCAATTTCAACCTAGCACACTTCTCTCAATCCTATGTCTCATTTGCTACCACTCTGTACACAACTCTAGCACCTATATGAGGACGTAGATGGAAAGATCTCTTTAGTAGCCAAGTGATAGCGTACCCTTCTCACTGGAATTCTTTAGGTTATGGTACCCCAATAGCAATTCAGTGATCTGGTAAGGTATGGGAGGAAGGCTTATGCTACAGTTAGTGGAAATAATAAAAACTATGAGTAACAGATTCTAACATCTTTATTTTAGCACATCCCTATCAGTTAACCAATATTGCTACCATCTTTTAAAGTTACATTTATGCGGAGGACCCCACTAAAAGGTCCTGAGAGCCATCAGATGTTATGAACCTATTTTAATGAGAGCAAAACAATTAAAAGCGAGTTTGGCTTACCATATAAATTGATAGAGGCATGCAGAAGGCTGATGAATTTGATTTCTTTTTTTTTTTGTCTCAGCAACGCAGAGAGATTCTCCTCTGCAACACTGCCTCTGCTGGCCATGCAATATAATCTGCAGATGGAAAAGTCCACCGTTAGTCCATTATTAGAATTTGAATATTTCCAAACTCAAGCCAACACTACCAAATAAAATTATTTTCATAAAGCTATAACAATTAGTACAATGTAGTCTGTGACATTGTGAAAATTCAAAGTTCACTAAAAATTCTATTTTCCATTTTAATTTCAACCTAGCACACTTCTCTCAATCCTATGTCTCATTTGCTACCACTCTGTACACAACTCTAGGACCTATATGAGGACGTAGATAGAAAGATCTCTTTAGTAGCCAAGTTACAGCGTACCCTTCTCACTGGAATTCTTTAGGTTATGGTACCCTAATAGCAATTCAGTGATCTGGTAAGTTAAGGGAGGAAGGCTTATGCTACAGTTAGTGGAAATAATAAAAACTATGAGTAACAGATTCTAACATCTTTATTTTAGCACATCCCTATCAGTTAACCAATATTGCTACCGCCTTGAAAAGTTATATTTATGCGGAAGACCCCAGTAAAAGGTCCTGAGAGCCATCAGATGTTATGAAAATATTTTAATGAGAGCAAAACAATTAAAAGCGAGTTTGGCTTACCATATAAATTGATAGAGGCATGCAGAAGGCTGATGAATTTGATTTCTTTTTTTTTTTGTCTCAGCAACGCAGAGAGATTCTCCTCTGCAACACTGCCTCTGCTGGCCATGCAATATAATCTGCAGATGGAAAAGTCCACCGTTAGTCCATTATTAGAATTTGAATATTTCCAAACTCAAGCCAACACTACCAAATAAAATTATTTTCATAAAGCTATAACAATTAGTACAATGTAGTCTGTGACATTGTGAAAATTCAAAGTTCACTAAAAATTCTATTTTCCATTTTAATTTCAACCTAGCACACTTCTCTCAATCCTATGTCTCATTTGCTACCACTCTGTACACAACTCTAGCACCTATATGAGGACGTAGATGGAAAGATCTCTTTAGTAGCTAAGTGATAGCGTACCCTTCTCACTGGAATTCTTTAGGTTATGGTACCCCAATAGCAATTCAGTGATCTGGTAAGGTATGGGAGGAAGGCTTATGCTACAGTTAGTGGAAATAATAAAAACTATGAGTAACAGATTCTAACATCTTTATTTTAGCACATCCCTATCAGTTAACCAATATTGCTACCATCTTTTAAAGTTATATTTATGCGGAGGACCCCAATAAAAGGTCCTGAGAGCCATCAGATGTTATGAAATTATTTTAATGAGAGCAAAACAATTAAAAGCGAGTTTGACTTACCATATAAATTGATAGAGGCATGCAGAAGGCTGATGAATTTGATTTCTTTTTTTTTTTTCTCAGCAACACAGAGAGATTCTCCTCTGCAACACTGCCTCTGCTGGCCATGCAATATAATCTGCAGATGGAAAAGTCCACCGTTCGTCCATTATTAGAATTTGAATATTTCCAAACTCAAGCCAACATTACCAAATAAAATTATTTTCATAAAGCTATAACAATTAGTACAATGGAGTCTGTGATACTGTGAAAATTCAAAGTTCACTAAAAATTCTATTTTCCATTTTAATTTCAACCTAGCACACTTCTCTCAATCCTATGTCTCATTTGCTACCACTCTGTACACAACTCTAGCACCTATATGAGGACGTAGATAGAAAGATCTCTTTAGTAGCCAAGTGACAGCGAACCCTTCTCACTGGAATTCTTTAGGTTATGGTACCCCAATAGCAATTCAGTGACCTGGTAAGGTATGGGAGGAAGGCTTATGCTACAGTTAGTGGAAATAATAAAAACTATGAGTAACAGATTCTAACATCTTTATTTTAGCACATCCCTATCAGTTAACCAATATTGCTACCGCCTTGAAAAGTTAAATTTATGCGGAAGACCCCACTAAAAGGTCCTGAGAGCCATCAGATGTTATGAAATTATTTTAATGAGCAAAACAATTAAAAGCGAGTTTGACTTACCATATAAATTGATAGAGGCATGCAGAAGGCTGATGAATTTGATTTCTTTTTTTTTTTCTCAGCAACACAGAGATTCTCCTCTGCAACACTGCCTCTGCTGGCCATGCAATATAATCTGCAGATGGAAAAGTCCACCGTTAGTCCATTATTAGAATTTGAATATTTCCAAACTCAAGCCAACACTACCAAATAAAATTATTTTCATAAAGCTATAACAATTAGTACAATGTAGTCTGTGACATTGTGAAAATTCAAAGTTCACTAAAAATTCTATTTTCCATTTTAATTTCAACCTAGCACACTTCTCTCAATCCTATGTCTCATTTGCTACCACTCTGTACACAACTCTAGCACCTATATGAGGACGTAGATGGAAAGATCTCTTTAGTAGCCAAGTGATAGCGTACCCTTCTCACTGGAATTCTTTAGGTTATGGTACCCCAATAGCAATTCAGTGATCTGGTAAGGTATGGGAGGAAGGCTTATGCTACAGTTAGTGGAAATAATAAAAACTATGAGTAACAGATTCTAACATCTTTATTTTAGCACATCCCTATCAGTTAACCAATATTGCTACCACCTTGAAAAGTTAAATTTATGCGGAAGACCCCACTAAAAGGTCCTGAGAGCCATCAGATGTTATGAAATTATTTTAATGAGAGCAAAACAATTAAAAGCGAGTTTGACTTACCATATAAATTGATAGAGGCATGCAGAAGGCTGATGAATTTGATTTCTTTTTTTTTGTCTCAGCAACGCAGAGATATTCTCCTCTGCAACACTGCCTCTGCTGGCCATGCAATATAATCTGCAGATGGAAAAGTCCACCGTTAGTCCATTATTAGAATTTGAATATTTCCAAACTCAAGCCAACACTACCAAATAAAATTATTTTCATAAAGCTATAACAATTAGTACAATGTAGTCTGTGACATTGTGAAAATTCAAAGTTCACTAAAAATTCTATTTTCCATTTTAATTTCAACCTAGCACACTTCTCTCAATCCTATGTCTCATTTGCTACCACTCTGTACACAACTCTAGGACCTATATGAGGACGTAGATAGAAAGATCTCTTTAGTAGCCAAGTTACAGCGTACCCTTCTCACTGGAATTCTTTAGGTTATGGTACCCCAATAGCAATTCAGTGATCTGGTAAGTTAAGGGAGGAAGGCTTATGCTACAGTTAGTGGAAATAATAAAAACTATGAGTAACAGATTCTAACATCTTTATTTTAGCACATCCCTATCAGTTAACCAATATTGCTACCGCCTTGAAAAGTTATATTTATGCGTAAGACCCCACTAAAAGGTCCTGAGAGCCATCAGATGTTATGAAAATATTTTAATGAGAGCAAAACAATTAAAAGCGAGTTTGACTTACCATATAAATTGATGGAGGCATGCAGAAGGCTGATGAATTTGATTTCTTTTCTTTTTTGTCTCAGCAACGCAGAGAGATTCTCCTCTGCAACACTGCCTCAGCTGGCCATGCAATATAATCTGCAGATGGAAAAGTCCACCGTTAGTCCATTATTAGAATTTGAATATTTCCAAACTCAAGCCAACACTACCAAATAAAATTATTTTCATAAAGCTATAACAATTAGTACAATGGAGTCTGTGATACTGTGAAAATTCAAAGTTCACTAAAAATTCTATTTTCCATTTTAATTTCAACCTAGCACACTTCTCTCAATTCTATGTCTCATTTGCTACCACTCTGTACACAACTCTAGCACCTATATGAGGACGTAGATAGAAAGATCTCTTTAGTAGCCAAGTGACAGCGTACCCTTCTCACTGGAATTCTTTAGGTTATGGTACCCCAATAGCAATTCAGTGATCTGGAAAGGTATGGGAGGAAGGCTTATGCTACAGTTAGTGGAAATAATAAATACTATGAGTAACAGATTCTAACATCTTTATTTTAGCACATCCCTATCAGTTAACCAATATTGCTACCGCCTTGAAAAGTTATATTTATGCGTAAGACCCCACTAAAAGGTCCTGAGAGCCATCAGATGTTATGAAAATATTTTAATGAGAGCAAAACAATTAAAAGCGAGTTTGACTTACCATATATATTGATAGAGGCATGCAGAAGGCTGATGAATTTGATTTCTTTTCTTTTTTGTCTCAGCAACGCAGAGAGATTCTCCTCTGCAACACTGCCTCAGCTGGCCATGCAATATAATCTGCAGATGGAAAAGTCCACCGTTAGTCCATTATTAGAATTTGAATATTTCCAAACTCAAGCCAACACTACCAAATAAAATTATTTTCATAAAGCTATAACAATTAGTACAATGGAGTGTGTGATATTGTGAAAATTCAAAGTTCACTAAAAATTCTATTTTCCATTTTAATTTCAACCTAGCACACTTCTCTCAATCCTATGTCTCATTTGCTACCACTCTGTACACAACTCTAGCACCTATATGAGGACGTAGATGGAAAGATCTCTTTAGTAGCCAAGTGATAGCGTACCCTTCTCACTGGAATTCTTTAGGTTATGGTACCCCAATAGCAATTCAGTGATCTGGTAAGGTATGGGAGGAAGGCTTATGCTACAGTTAGTGGAAATAATAAAAACTATGAGTAACAGATTCTAACATCTTTATTTTAGCACATCCCTATCAGTTAACCAATATTGCTACCGCCTTGAAAAGTTAAATTTATGCGGAAGACCCCACTAAAAGGTCCTGAGAGCCATCAGATGTTATGAAATTATTTTAATGAGAGCAAAACAATTAAAAGCGAGTTTGACTTACCATATAAATTGATAGAGGCATGCAGAAGGCTGATGAATTTGATTTCTTTTTTTTTTTCTCAGCAACACAGAGAGATTCTCCTCTGCAACACTGCCTCTGATGGCCATGCAATATAATCTGCAGATGGAAAAGTCCACCGTTCGTCCATTATTAGAATTTGAATATTTCCAAACTCAAGCCAACATTACCAAATAAAATTATTTTCATAAAGCTATAACAATTAGTACAATGGAGTGTGTGATATTGTGAAAATTCAAAGTTCACTAAAAATTCTATTTTCCATTTTAATTTCAA
Organism: Triturus cristatus; assembly: GCF_964204655.1. Taxonomy (NCBI): domain Eukaryota; kingdom Metazoa; phylum Chordata; class Amphibia; order Caudata; family Salamandridae; genus Triturus; species Triturus cristatus. Next base: position 1,008,546,372 of record NC_140587.1, on the reverse strand, counting down.
CCTAGCACACTTCTCTCAATTCTATGTCTCATTTGCTACCACTCTGTACACAACTCTAGCACGTATATGAGGACGTAGATAGAAAGATCTCTTTAGTAGCCAAGTGACAGCGTACCCTTCTCACTGGAATTCTTTAGGTTATGGTACCCCAATAGCAATTCAGTGATCTGGTAAGGTATGGGAGGAAGGCTTATGCTACAGTTAGTGGAAATAATAAAAACTATGAGTAACAGATTCTAACATCTTTATTTTAGCACATCCCTATCAGTTAACCAATATTGCTACCGCCTTGAAAAGTTAAATTTATGCGGAAGACCCCACTAAAAGGTCCTGAGAGCCATCAGATGTTATGAAATTATTTTAATGAGAGCAAAACAATTAAAAGCGAGTTTCACTTACCATATAAATTGATAGAGGCATGCAGAAGGCTGATGAATTTGATTTCTTTTTTTTTTTCTCAGCAACACAGATTCTCCTCTGCAACACTGCCTCTGCTGGCCATGCAATATAATCTGCAGATGGAAAAGTCCACCGTTAGTCCATTATTAGAATTTGAATATTTCCAAACTCAAGCCAACACTACCAAATAAAATTATTTTCATAAAGCTATAACAATTAGTACAATGTAGTCTGTGACATTGTGAAAATTCAAAGTTCACAAAAAATTCTATTTTCCATTTTAATTTCAACCTAGCACACTTCTCTCAATCCTATGTCTCATTTGCTACCACTCTGTACACAACTCTAGGACCTATATGAGGACGTAGATAGAAAGATCTCTTTAGTAGCCAAGTTACAGCGTACCCTTCTCACTGGAATTCTTTAGGTTATGGTACCCCAATAGCAATTCAGTGATCTGGTAAGTTAAGGGAGGAAGGCTTATGCTACAGTTAGTGGAAATAATAAAAACTCTGAGTAACAGATTCTAACATCTTTATTTTAGCACATCCCTATCAGTTAACCAATATTGCTACCACCTTGAAAAGTTAAATTTATGCGGAAGACCCCACTAAAAGGTCCTGAGAGCCATCAGATGTTATGAAATTATTTTAATGAGAGCAAAACAATTAAAAGCGAGTTTGACTTACCATATAAATTGATAGAGGCATGCAGAAGGCTGATGAATTTGATTTCTTTTTTTTTGTCTCAGCAACGCAGAGATATTCTCCTCTGCAACACTGCCTCTGCTGGCCATGCAATATAATCTGCAGATGGAAAAGTCCACCGTTAGTCCATTATTAGAATTTGAATATTTCCAAACTCAAGCCAACACTACCAAATAAAATTATTTTCATAAAGCTATAACAATTAGTACAATGTAGTCTGTGACATTGTGAAAATTCAAAGTTCACAAAAAATTCTATTTTCCATTTTAATTTCAACCTAGCACACTTCTCTCAATCCTATGTCTCATTTGCTACCACTCTGTACACAACTCTAGGACCTATATGAGGACGTAGATAGAAAGATCTCTTTAGTAGCCAAGTTACAGCGTACCCTTCTCACTGGAATTCTTTAGGTTATGGTACCCCAATAGCAATTCAGTGATCTGGTAAGTTAAGGGAGGAAGGCTTATGCTACAGTTAGTGGAAATAATAAAAACTATGAGTAACAGATTCTAACATCTTTATTTTAGCACATCCCTATCAGTTAACCAATATTGCTACCGCCTTGAAAAGTTATATTTATGCGTAAGACCCCACTAAAAGGTCCTGAGAGCCATCAGATGTTATGAAAATATTTTAATGAGAGCAAAACAATTAAAAGCGAGTTTGACTTACCATATAAATTGATGGAGGCATGCAGAAGGCTGATGAATTTGATTTCTTTTCTTTTTTGTCTCAGCAACGCAGAGAGATTCTCCTCTGCAACACTGCCTCAGCTGGCCATGCAATATAATCTGCAGATGGAAAAGTCCACCGTTAGTCCATTATTAGAATTTGAATATTTCCAAACTCAAGCCAACACTACCAAATAAAATTATTTTCATAAAGCTATAACAATTAGTACAATGGAGTGTGTGATATTGTGAAAATTCAAAGTTCACTAAAAATTCTATTTTCCATTTTAATTTCAACCTAGCACACTTCTCTCAATCCTATGTCTCATTTGCTACCACTCTGTACACAACTCTAGCACCTATATGAGGACGTAGATGGAAAGATCTCTTTAGTAGCCAAGTGATAGCGTACCCTTCTCACTGGAATTCTTTAGGTTATGGTACCCCAATAGCAATTCAGTGATCTGGTAAGTTAAGGGAGGAAGGCTTATGCTACAGTTAGTGGAAATAATAAAAACTATGAGTAATAGATTCTAACATCTTTATTTTAGCACATCCCTATCAGTTAACCAATATTGCTACCGCCTTGAAAAGTTATATTTATGCGGAAGACCCCAGTAAAAGGTCCTGAGAGCCATCAGATGTTATGAAAATATTTTAATGAGAGCAAAACAATTAAAAGCGAGTTTGACTTGCCATATAAATTGATGGAGGCATGCAGAAGGCTGATGAATTTGATTTCTTTTCTTTTTTGTCTCAGCAACGCAGAGAGATTCTCCTCTGCAACACTGCCTCTGCTGGCCATGCAATATAATCTGCAGATGGAAAAGTCCACCGTTAGTCCATTATTAGAATTTGAATATTTCCAAACTCAAGCCAACACTACCAAATAAAATTATTTTCATAAAGCTATAACAATTAGTACAATGGAGTCTGTGATACTGTGAAAATTCAAAGTTCACTAAAAATTCTATTTTCCATTTTAATTTCAACCTAGCACACTTCTCTCAATTCTATGTCTCATTTGCTACCACTCTGTACACAACTCTAGCACCTATATGAGGACGTAGATAGAAAGATCTCTTTAGTAGCCAAGTGACAGCGTACCCTTCTCACTGGAATTCTTTAGGTTATGGTACCCCAATAGCAATTCAGTGATCTGGAAAGGTATGGGAGGAAGGCTTATGCTACAGTTAGTGGAAATAATAAATACTATGAGTAACAGATTCTAACATCTTTATTTTAGCACATCCCTATCAGTTAACCAATATTGCTACCGCCTTGAAAAGTTATATTTATGCGTAAGACCCCACTAAAAGGTCCTGAGAGCCATCAGATGTTATGAAAATATTTTAATGAGAGCAAAACAATTAAAAGCGAGTTTGACTTACCATATATATTGATAGAGGCATGCAGAAGGCTGATGAATTTGATTTCTTTTCTTTTTTGTCTCAGCAACGCAGAGAGATTCTCCTCTGCAACACTGCCTCAGCTGGCCATGCAATATAATCTGCAGATGGAAAAGTCCACCGTTAGTCCATTATTAGAATTTGAATATTTCCAAACTCAAGCCAACACTACCAAATAAAATTATTTTCATAAAGCTATAACAATTAGTACAATGGAGTGTGTGATATTGTGAAAATTCAAAGTTCACTAAAAATTCTATTTTCCATTTTAATTTCAACCTAGCACACTTCTCTCAATCCTATGTCTCATTTGCTACCACTCTGTACACAACTCTAGCACCTATATGAGGACGTAGATGGAAAGATCTCTTTAGTAGCCAAGTGATAGCGTACCCTTCTCACTGGAATTCTTTAGGTTATGGTACCCCAATAGCAATTCAGTGATCTGGTAAGGTATGGGAGGAAGGCTTATGCTACAGTTAGTGGAAATAATAAAAACTATGAGTAACAGATTCTAACATCTTTATTTTAGCACATCCCTATCAGTTAACCAATATTGCTACCGCCTTGAAAAGTTAAATTTATGCGGAAGACCCCACTAAAAGGTCCTGAGAGCCATCAGATGTTATGAAATTATTTTAATGAGAGCAAAACAATTAAAAGCGAGTTTGACTTACCATATAAATTGATAGAGGCATGCAGAAGGCTGATGAATTTGATTTCTTTTTTTTTTTCTCAGCAACACAGAGAGATTCTCCTCTGCAACACTGCCTCTGCTGGCCTTGCAATATAATCTGCAGATGGAAAAGTCCACCGTTCGTCCATTATTAGAATTTGAATATTTCCAAACTCAAGCCAACACTACCAAATAAAATTATTTTCATAAAGCTATAACAATTAGTACAATGTAGTCTGTGACATTGTGAAAATTCAAAGTTCACTAAAAATTCTATTTTCCATTTTAATTTCAACCTAGCACACTTCTCTCAATCCTATGTCTCATTTGCTACCACTCTGTACACAACTCTAGGACCTATATGAGGACGTAGATAGAAAGATCTCTTTAGTAGCCAAGTTACAGCGTACCCTTCTCACTGGAATTCTTTAGGTTATGGTACCCCAATAGCAATTCAGTGATCTGGTAAGTTAAGGGAGGAAGGCTTATGCTACAGTTAGTGGAAATAATAAAAACTATGAGTAACAGATTCTAACATCTTTATTTTAGCACATCCCTATCAGTTAACCAATATTGCTACCGCCTTGAAAAGTTATATTTATGCGTAAGACCCCACTAAAAGGTCCTGAGAGCCATCAGATGTTATGAAAATATTTTAATGAGAGCAAAACAATTAAAAGCGAGTTTGACTTACCATATAAATTGATGGAGGCATGCAGAAGGCTGATGAATTTGATTTCTTTTCTTTTTTGTCTCAGCAACGCAGAGAGATTCTCCTCTGCAACACTGCCTCAGCTGGCCATGCAATATAATCTGCAGATGGAAAAGTCCACCGTTAGTCCATTATTAGAATTTGAATATTTCCAAACTCAAGCCAACACTACCAAATAAAATTATTTTCATAAAGCTATAACAATTAGTACAATGGAGTGTGTGATATTGTGAAAATTCAAAGTTCACTAAAAATTCTATTTTCCATTTTAATTTCAACCTAGCACACTTCTCTCAATTCTATGTCTCATTTGCTACCACTCTGTACACAACTCTAGCACCTATATGAGGACGTAGATAGAAAGATCTCTTTAGTAGCCAAGTGACAGCGTACCCTTCTCACTGGAATTCTTTAGGTTATGGTACCCCAATAGCAATTCAGTGATCTGGAAAGGTATGGGAGGAAGGCTTATGCTACAGTTAGTGGAAATAATAAATACTATGAGTAACAGATTCTAACATCTTTATTTTAGCACATCCCTATCAGTTAACCAATATTGCTACCGCCTTGAAAAGTTATATTTATGCGTAAGACCCCACTAAAAGGTCCTGAGAGCCATCAGATGTTATGAAAATATTTTAATGAGAGCAAAACAATTAAAAGCGAGTTTGACTTACCATATATATTGATAGAGGCCTGCAGAAGGCTGATGAATTTGATTTCTTTTCTTTTTTGTCTCAGCAACGCAGAGAGATTCTCCTCTGCAACACTGCCTCAGCTGGCCATGCAATATAATCTGCAGATGGAAAAGTCCACCGTTAGTCCATTATTAGAATTTGAATATTTCCAAACTCAAGCCAACACTACCAAATAAAATTATTTTCATAAAGCTATAACAATTAGTACAATGTAGTCTGTGACATTGTGAAAATTCAAAGTTCACTAAAAATTCTATTTTCCATTTTAATTTCAACCTAGCACACTTCTCTCAATCCTATGTCTCATTTGCTACCACTCTGTACAAAACTCTAGGACCTATATGAGGACGTAGATAGAAAGATCTCTTTAGTAGCCAAGTTACAGCGTACCCTTCTCACTGGAATTCTTTAGGTTATGGTACCCCAATAGCAATTCAGTGATCTGGTAAGTTAAGGGAGGAAGGCTTATGCTACAGTTAGTGGAAATAATAAAAACTATGAGTAACAGATTCTAACATCTTTATTTTAGCACATCCCTATCAGTTAACCAATATTGCTACCGCCTTGAAAAGTTATATTTATGCGGAAGACCCCACTAAAAGGTCCTGAGAGCCATCAGATGTTATGAAAATATTTTAATGAGAGCAAAACAATTAAAAGCGAGTTTGACTTACCATATAAATTGATGGAGGCATGCAGAAGGCTGATGAATTTGATTTCTTTTCTTTTTTGTCTCAGCAACGCAGAGAGATTCTCCTCTGCAACACTGCCTCAGCTGGCCATGCAATATAATCTGCAGATGGAAAAGTCCACCGTTAGTCCATTATTAGAATTTGAATATTTCCAAACTCAAGCCAACATTACCAAATAAAATTATTTTCATAAAGCTATAACAATTAGTACAATGGTGTGTGTGATATTGTGAAAATTCAAAGTTCACTAAAAATTCTATTTTCCATTTTAATTTCAACCTAGCACACTTCTCTCAATTCTATGTCTCATTTGCTACCACTCTGTACACAACTCTAGCACCTATATGAGGACGTAGATGGAAAGATCTCTTTAGTAGCCAAGTGATAGCGTACCCTTCTCACTGGAATTCTTTAGGTTATGGTACCCCAATAGCAATTCAGTGATCTGGTAAGTTAAGGGAGGAAGGCTTATGCTACAGTTAGTGGAAATAATAAAAACTATGAGTAACAGATTCTAACATCTTTATTTTAGCACATCCCTATCAGTTAACCAATATTGCTACCGCCTTGAAAAGTTATATTTATGCGGAAGACCCCAGTAAAAGGTCCTGAGAGCCATCAGATGTTATGAAAATATTTTAATGAGAGCAAAACAATTAAAAGCGAGTTTGACTTACCATATAAATTGATGGAGGCATGCAGAAGGCTGATGAATTTGATTTCTTTTCTTTTTTGTCTCAGCAACGCAGAGAGATTCTCCTCTGCAACACTGCCTCTGCTGGCCATGCAATATAATCTGCAGATGGAAAAGTCCACCGTTAGTCCATTATTAGAATTTGAATATTTCCAAACTCAAGCCAACACTACCAAATAAAATTATTTTCATAAAGCTATAACAATTAGTACAATGGAGTCTGTGATACTGTGAAAATTCAAAGTTCACTAAAAATTCTATTTTCCATTTTAATTTCAACCTAGCACACTTCTCTCAATTCTATGTCTCATTTGCTACCACTCTGTACACAACTCTAGCACCTATATGAGGACGTAGATAGAAAGATCTCTTTAGTAGCCAAGTGACAGCGTACCCTTCTCACTGGAATTCTTTAGGTTATGGTACCCCAATAGCAATTCAGTGATCTGGAAAGGTATGGGAGGAAGGCTTATGCTACAGTTAGTGGAAATAATAAATACTATGAGTAACAGATTCTAACATCTTTATTTTAGCACATCCCTATCAGTTAACCAATATTGCTACCGCCTTGAAAAGTTATATTTATGCGTAAGACCCCACTAAAAGGTCCTGAGAGCCATCAGATGTTATGAAAATATTTTAATGAGAGCAAAACAATTAAAAGCGAGTTTGACTTACCATATATATTGATAGAGGCATGCAGAAGGCTGATGAATTTGATTTCTTTTCTTTTTTGTCTCAGCAACGCAGAGAGATTCTCCTCTGCAACACTGCCTCAGCTGGCCATGCAATATAATCTGCAGATGGAAAAGTCCACCGTTAGTCCATTATTAGAATTTGAATATTTCCAAACTCAAGCCAACACTACCAAATAAAATTATTTTCATAAAGCTATAACAATTAGTACAATGGAGTCTGTGATACTGTGAAAATTCAAAGTTCACTAAAAATTCTATTTTCCATTTTAATTTCAACCTAGCACACTTCTCTCAATCCTATGTCTCATTTGCTACCACTCTGTACACAACTCTAGCACCTATATGAGGACGTAGATGGAAAGATCTCTTTAGTAGCCAAGTGATAGCGTACCCTTCTCACTGGAATTCTTTAGGTTATGGTACCCCAATAGCAATTCAGTGATCTGGTAAGGTATGGGAGGAAGGCTTATGCTACAGTTAGTGGAAATAATAAAAACTATGAGTAACAGATTCTAACATCTTTATTTTAGCACATCCCTATCAGTTAACCAATATTGCTACCGCCTTGAAAAGTTAAATTTATGCGGAAGACCCCACTAAAAGGTCCTGAGAGCCATCAGATGTTATGAAAATATTTTAATGAGAGCAAAACAATTAAAAGCGAGTTTGACTTACCATATAAATTGATAGAGGCATGCAGAAGGCTGATGAATTTGATTTCTTTTTTTTTTTCTCAGCAACACAGAGAGATTCTCCTCTGCAACACTGCCTCTGCTGGCCATGCAATATAATCTGCAGATGGAAAAGTCCACCGTTCGTCCATTATTAGAATTTGAATATTTCCAAACTCAAGCCAACACTACCAAATAAAATTATTTTCATAAAGCTATAACAATTAGTACAATGTAGTCTGTGACATTGTGAAAATTCAAAGTTCACTAAAAATTCTATTTTCCATTTTAATTTCAACCTAGCACACTTCTCTCAATCCTATGTCTCATTTGCTACCACTCTGTACACAACTCTAGGACCTATATGAGGACGTAGATAGAAAGATCTCTTTAGTAGCCAAGTTACAGCATACCCTTCTCACTGGAATTCTTTAGGTTATGGTACCCCAATAGCAATTCAGTGATCTGGTAAGTTAAGGGAGGAAGGCTTATGCTACAGTTAGTGGAAATAATAAAAACTATGAGTAACAGATTCTAACATCTTTATTTTAGCACATCCCTATCAGTTAACCAATATTGCTACCGCCTTGAAAAGTTATATTTATGCGCAAGACCCCAGTAAAAGGTCCTGAGAGCCATCAGATGTTATGAAATTATTTTAATGAGAGCAAAACAATTAAAAGCGAGTTTGACTTACCATATAAATTGATAGAGGCATGCAGAAGGCTGATGAATTTGATTTCTTTTTTTTTTTCTCAGCAACACAGAGATTCTCCTCTGCAACACTGCCTCTGCTGGCCATGCAATATAATCTGCAGATGGAAAAGTCCACCGTTAGTCCATTATTAGAATTTGAATATTTCCAAACTCAAGCCAACACTACCAAATAAAATTATTTTCATAAAGCTATAACAATTAGTACAATGTAGTCTGTGACATTGTGAAAATTCAAAGTTCACTAAAAATTCTATTTTCCATTTTAATTTCAACCTAGCACACTTCTCTCAATCCTATGTCTCATTTGCTACCACTCTGTACACAACTCTAGCACCTATATGAGGACGTAGATGGAAAGATCTCTTTAGTAGCCAAGTGATAGCGTACCCTTCTCACTGGAATTCTTTAGGTTATGGTACCCCAATAGCAATTCAGTGATCTGGTAAGTTAAGGGAGGAAGGCTTATGCTACAGTTAGTGGAAATAATAAAAACTATGAGTAACAGATTCTAACATCTTTATTTTAGCACATCCCTATCAGTTAACCAATATTGCTACCGCCTTGAAAAGTTATATTTATGCGGAAGACCCCAGTAAAAGGTCCTGAGAGCCATCAGATGTTATGAAATTATTTTAATGAGAGCAAAACAATTAAAAGCGAGTTTGACTTACCATATAAATTGATAGAGGCATTCAGAAGGCTGATGAATTTGATTTTTTTTTTTGTCTCAGCAACGCAGAGATATTCTCCTCTGCAACACTGCCTCTGCTGGCCATGCAATATAATCTGCAGATGGAAAAGTCCACCGTTAGTCCATTATTAGAATTTGAATATTTCCAAACTCAAGCCAACACTACCAAATAAAATTATTTTCATAAAGCTATAACAATTAGTACAATGTAGTCTGTGACATTGTGAAAATTCAAAGTTCACTAAAAATTCTATTTTCCATTTTAATTTCAACCTAGCACACTTCTCTCAATCCTATGTCTCATTTGCTACCACTCTGTACACAACTCTAGGACCTATATGAGGACGTAGATAGAAAGATCTCTTTAGTAGCCAAGTGATAGCGTACCCTTCTCACTGGAATTCTTTAGGTTATGGTACCCCAATAGCAATTCAGTGATCTGGTAAGTTAAGGGAGGAAGGCTTATGCTACAGTTAGTGGAAATAATAAAAACTATGAGTAACAGATTCTAACATCTTTATTTTAGCACATCCCTATCAGTTAACCAATATTGCTACCGCCTTGAAAAGTTATATTTATGCGGAAGACCCCAGTAAAAGGTCCTGAGAGCCATCAGATGTTATGAAATTATTTTAATGAGAGCAAAACAATTAAAAGCGAGTTTGACTTACCATATAAATTGATAGAGGCATTCAGAAGGCTGATGAATTTGATTTCTTTTTTTTTTGTCTCAGCAACGCAGAGAGATTCTCCTCTGCAACACTGCCTCTGCTGGCCATGCAATATAATCTGCAGATGGAAAAGTCCACCGTTAGTCCATTATTAGAATTTGAATATTTCCAAACTCAAGCCAACACTACCAAATAAAATTATTTTCATAAAGCTATAACAATTAGTACAATGTAGTCTGTGACATTGTGAAAATTCAAAGTTCACTAAAAATTCTATTTTCCATTTTAATTTCAACCTAGCACACTTCTCTCAATCCTATGTCTCATTTGCTACCACTCTGTACACAACTCTAGCACCTATATGAGGACGTAGATGGAAAGATCTCTTTAGTAGCTAAGTGATAGCGTACCCTTCTCACTGGAATTCTTTAGGTTATGGTACCCCAATAGCAATTCAGTGATCTGGTAAGGTATGGGAGGAAGGCTTATGCTACAGTTAGTGGAAATAATAAAAACTATGAGTAACAGATTCTAACATCTTTATTTTAGCACATCCCTATCAGTTAACCAATATTGCTACCATCTTTTAAAGTTATATTTATGCGGAGGACCCCAATAAAAGGTCCTGAGAGCCATCAGATGTTATGAAATTATTTTAATGAGAGCAAAACAATTAAAAGCGAGTTTGACTTACCATATAAATTGATAGAGGCATGCAGAAGGCTGATGAATTTGATTTCTTTTTTTTTTTCTCAGCAACACAGAGAGATTCTCCTCTGCAACACTGCCTCTGCTGGCCATGCAATATAATCTGCAGATGGAAAAGTCCACCGTTCGTCCATTATTAGAATTTGAATATTTCCAAACTCAAGCCAACATTACCAAATAAAATTATTTTCATAAAGCTATAACAATTAGTACAATGGAGTCTGTAAAACTGTGAAAATTCAAAGTTCACTAAAAATTCTATTTTCCATTTTAATTTCAACCTAGCACACTTCTCTCAATCCTATGTCTCATTTGCTACCACTCTGTACACAACTCTAGCACCTATATGAGGATGTAGATAGAAAGATCTCTTTAGTAGCCAAGTGACAGCGAACCCTTCTCACTGGAATTCTTTAGGTTATGGTACCCCAATAGCAATTCAGTGACCTGGTAAGGTATGGGAGGAAGGCTTATGCTACAGTTAGTGGAAATAATAAAAACTATGAGTAACAGATTCTAACATCTTTATTTTAGCACATCCCTATCAGTTAACCAATATTGCTACCGCCTTGAAAAGTTAAATTTATGCGGAAGACCCCACTAAAAGGTCCTGAGAGCCATCAGATGTTATGAAATTATTTTAATGAGAGCAAAACAATTAAAAGCGAGTTTGACTTACCATATAAATTGATAGAGGCATTCAGAAGGCTGATGAATTTGATTTCTTTTTTTTTTGTCTCAGCAACGCAGAGATATTCTCCTCTGCAACACTGCCTCTGCTGGCCATGCAATATAATCTGCAGATGGAAAAGTCCACCGTTAGTCCATTATTAGAATTTGAATATTTCCAAACTCAAGCCAACACTACCAAATAAAATTATTTTCATAAAGCTATAACAATTAGTACAATGTAGTCTGTGACATTGTGAAAATTCAAAGTTCACTAAAAATTCTATTTTCCATTTTAATTTCAACCTAGCACACTTCTCTCAATCCTATGTCTCATTTGCTACCACTCTGTACACAACTCTAGCACCTATATGAGGACGTAGATGGAAAGATCTCTTTAGTAGCCAAGTGATAGCGTACCCTTCTCACTGGAATTCTTTAGGTTATGGTACCCCAATAGCAATTCAGTGATCTGGTAAGGTATGGGAGGAAGGCTTATGCTACAGTTAGTGGAAATAATAAAAACTATGAGTAACAGATTCTAACATCTTTATTTTAGCACATCCCTATCAGTTAACCAATATTGCTACCACCTTGAAAAGTTAAATTTATGCGGAAGACCCCACTAAAAGGTCCTGAGAGCCATCAGATGTTATGAAATTATTTTAATGAGAGCAAAACAATTAAAAGCGAGTTTGACTTACCATATAAATTGATAGAGGCATGCAGAAGGCTGATGAATTTGATTTCTTTTTTTTTGTCTCAGCAACGCAGAGATATTCTCCTCTGCAACACTGCCTCTGCTGGCCATGCAATATAATCTGCAGATGGAAAAGTCCACCGTTAGTCCATTATTAGAATTTGAATATTTCCAAACTCAAGCCAACACTACCAAATAAAATTATTTTCATAAAGCTATAACAATTAGTACAATGTAGTCTGTGACATTGTGAAAATTCAAAGTTCACTAAAAATTCTATTTTCCATTTTAATTTCAACCTAGCACACTTCTCTCAATCCTATGTCTCATTTGCTACCACTCTGTACACAACTCTAGGACCTATATGAGGACGTAGATAGAAAGATCTCTTTAGTAGCCAAGTTACAGCGTACCCTTCTCACTGGAATTCTTTAGGTTATGGTACCCCAATAGCAATTCAGTGATCTGGTAAGTTAAGGGAGGAAGGCTTATGCTACAGTTAGTGGAAATAATAAAAACTATGAGTAACAGATTCTAACATCTTTATTTTAGCACATCCCTATCAGTTAACCAATATTGCTACCGCCTTGAAAAGTTATATTTATGCGGAAGACCCCAGTAAAAGGTCCTGAGAGCCATCAGATGTTATGAAAATATTTTAATGAGAGCAAAACAATTAAAAGCGAGTTTGGCTTACCATATAAATTGATAGAGGCATGCAGAAGGCTGATGAATTTGATTTCTTTTTTTTTTTGTCTCAGCAACGCAGAGAGATTCTCCTCTGCAACACTGCCTCTGCTGGCCATGCAATATAATCTGCAGATGGAAAAGTCCACCGTTAGTCCATTATTAGAATTTGAATATTTCCAAACTCAAGCCAACACTACCAAATAAAATTATTTTCATAAAGCTATAACAATTAGTACAATGTAGTCTGTGACATTGTGAAAATTCAAAGTTCACTAAAAATTCTATTTTCCATTTTAATTTCAACCTAGCACACTTCTCTCAATCCTATGTCTCATTTGCTACCACTCTGTACACAACTCTAGCACCTATATGAGGACGTAGATGGAAAGATCTCTTTAGTAGCTAAGTGATAGCGTACCCTTCTCACTGGAATTCTTTAGGTTATGGTACCCCAATAGCAATTCAGTGATCTGGTAAGGTATGGGAGGAAGGCTTATGCTACAGTTAGTGGAAATAATAAAAACTATGAGTAACAGATTCTAACATCTTTATTTTAGCACATCCCTATCAGTTAACCAATATTGCTACCATCTTTTAAAGTTATATTTATGCGGAGGACCCCAGTAAAAGGTCCTGAGAGCCATCAGATGTTATGAAAATATTTTAATGAGAGCAAAACAATTAAAAGCGAGTTTGACTTGCCATATAAATTGATGGAGGCATGCAGAAGGCTGATGAATTTGATTTCTTTTCTTTTTTGTCTCAGCAACGCAGAGAGATTCTCCTCTGCAACACTGCCTCTGCTGGCCATGCAATATAATCTGCAGATGGAAAAGTCCACCGTTAGTCCATTATTAGAATTTGAATATTTCCAAACTCAAGCCAACACTACCAAATAAAATTATTTTCATAAAGCTATAACAATTAGTACAATGGAGTCTGTGATACTGTGAAAATTCAAAGTTCACTAAAAATTCTATTTTCCATTTTAATTTCAACCTAGCACACTTCTCTCAATTCTATGTCTCATTTGCTACCACTCTGTACACAACTCTAGCACCTATATGAGGACGTAGATAGAAAGATCTCTTTAGTAGCCAAGTGACAGCGTACCCTTCTCACTGGAATTCTTTAGGTTATGGTACCCCAATAGCAATTCAGTGATCTGGAAAGGTATGGGAGGAAGGCTTATGCTACAGTTAGTGGAAATAATAAATACTATGAGTAACAGATTCTAACATCTTTATTTTAGCACATCCCTATCAGTTAACCAATATTGCTACCGCCTTGAAAAGTTATATTTATGCGTAAGACCCCACTAAAAGGTCCTGAGAGCCATCAGATGTTATGAAAATATTTTAATGAGAGCAAAACAATTAAAAGCGAGTTTGACTTACCATATATATTGATAGAGGCATGCAGAAGGCTGATGAATTTGATTTCTTTTCTTTTTTGTCTCAGCAACGCAGAGAGATTCTCCTCTGCAACACTGCCTCAGCTGGCCATGCAATATAATCTGCAGATGGAAAAGTCCACCGTTAGTCCATTATTAGAATTTGAATATTTCCAAACTCAAGCCAACACTACCAAATAAAATTATTTTCATAAAGCTATAACAATTAGTACAATGGAGTGTGTGATATTGTGAAAATTCAAAGTTCACTAAAAATTCTATTTTCCATTTTAATTTCAACCTAGCACACTTCTCTCAATCCTATGTCTCATTTGCTACCACTCTGTACACAACTCTAGCACCTATATGAGGACGTAGATGGAAAGATCTCTTTAGTAGCCAAGTGATAGCGTACCCTTCTCACTGGAATTCTTTAGGTTATGGTACCCCAATAGCAATTCAGTGATCTGGTAAGGTATGGGAGGAAGGCTTATGCTACAGTTAGTGGAAATAATAAAAACTATGAGTAACAGATTCTAACATCTTTATTTTAGCACATCCCTATCAGTTAACCAATATTGCTACCGCCTTGAAAAGTTAAATTTATGCGGAAGACCCCACTAAAAGGTCCTGAGAGCCATCAGATGTTATGAAATTATTTTAATGAGAGCAAAACAATTAAAAGCGAGTTTGACTTACCATATAAATTGATAGAGGCATGCAGAAGGCTGATGAATTTGATTTCTTTTTTTTTTTCTCAGCAACACAGAGATTCTCCTCTGCAACACTGCCTCTGCTGGCCATGCAATATAATCTGCAGATGGAAAAGTCCACCGTTAGTCCATTATTAGAATTTGAATATTTCCAAACTCAAGCCAACACTACCAAATAAAATTATTTTCATAAAGCTATAACAATTAGTACAATGTAGTCTGTGACATTGTGAAAATTCAAAGTTCACTAAAAATTCTATTTTCCATTTTATTTTCAACCTAGCACACTTCTCTCAATCCTATGTCTCATTTGCTACCACTCTGTACACAACTCTAGCACCTATATGAGGACGTAGATGGAAAGATCTCTTTAGTAGCTAAGTGATAGCGTACCCTTCTCACTGGAATTCTTTAGGTTATGGTACCCCAATAGCAATTCAGTGATCTGGTAAGGTATGGGAGGAAGGCTTATGCTACAGTTAGTGGAAATAATAAAAACTATGAGTAACAGATTCTAACATCTTTATTTTAGCACATCCCTATCAGTTAACCAATATTGCTACCATCTTTTAAAGTTATATTTATGCGGAGGACCCCAGTAAAAGGTCCTGAGAGCCATCAGATGTTATGAAAATATTTTAATGAGAGCAAAACAATTAAAAGCGAGTTTGACTTGCCATATAAATTGATGGAGGCATGCAGAAGGCTGATGAATTTGATTTCTTTTCTTTTTTGTCTCAGCAACGCAGAGAGATTCTCCTCTGCAACACTGCCTCTGCTGGCCATGCAATATAATCTGCAGATGGAAAAGTCCACCGTTAGTCCATTATTAGAATTTGAATATTTCCAAACTCAAGCCAACACTACCAAATAAAATTATTTTCATAAAGCTATAACAATTAGTACAATGGAGTCTGTGATACTGTGAAAATTCAAAGTTCACTAAAAATTCTATTTTCCATTTTAATTTCAACCTAGCACACTTCTCTCAATTCTATGTCTCATTTGCTACCACTCTGTACACAACTCTAGCACCTATATGAGGACGTAGATAGAAAGATCTCTTTAGTAGCCAAGTGACAGCGTACCCTTCTCACTGGAATTCTTTAGGTTATGGTACCCCAATAGCAATTCAGTGATCTGGAAAGGTATGGGAGGAAGGCTTATGCTACAGTTAGTGGAAATAATAAATACTATGAGTAACAGATTCTAACATCTTTATTTTAGCACATCCCTATCAGTTAACCAATATTGCTACCGCCTTGAAAAGTTATATTTATGCGTAAGACCCCACTAAAAGGTCCTGAGAGCCATCAGATGTTATGAAAATATTTTAATGAGAGCAAAACAATTAAAAGCGAGTTTGACTTACCATATATATTGATAGAGGCATGCAGAAGGCTGATGAATTTGATTTCTTTTCTTTTTTGTCTCAGCAACGCAGAGAGATTCTCCTCTGCAACACTGCCTCAGCTGGCCATGCAATATAATCTGCAGATGGAAAAGTCCACCGTTAGTCCATTATTAGAATTTGAATATTTCCAAACTCAAGCCAACACTACCAAATAAAATTATTTTCATAAAGCTATAACAATTAGTACAATGGAGTGTGTGATATTGTGAAAATTCAAAGTTCACTAAAAATTCTATTTTCCATTTTAATTTCAACCTAGCACACTTCTCTCAATCCTATGTCTCATTTGCTACCACTCTGTACACAACTCTAGCACCTATATGAGGACGTAGATGGAAAGATCTCTTTAGTAGCCAAGTGATAGCGTACCCTTCTCACTGGAATTCTTTAGGTTATGGTACCCCAATAGCAATTCAGTGATCTGGTAAGGTATGGGAGGAAGGCTTATGCTACAGTTAGTGGAAATAATAAAAACTATGAGTAACAGATTCTAACATCTTTATTTTAGCACATCCCTATCAGTTAACCAATATTGCTACCGCCTTGAAAAGTTAAATTTATGCGGAAGACCCCACTAAAAGGTCCTGAGAGCCATCAGATGTTATGAAATTATTTTAATGAGAGCAAAACAATTAAAAGCGAGTTTGACTTACCATATAAATTGATAGAGGCATGCAGAAGGCTGATGAATTTGATTTCTTTTTTTTTTTCTCAGCAACACAGAGATTCTCCTCTGCAACACTGCCTCTGCTGGCCATGCAATATAATCTGCAGATGGAAAAGTCCACCGTTAGTCCATTATTAGAATTTGAATATTTCCAAACTCAAGCCAACACTACCAAATAAAATTATTTTCATAAAGCTATAACAATTAGTACAATGTAGTCTGTGACATTGTGAAAATTCAAAGTTCACTAAAAATTCTATTTTCCATTTTATTTTCAACCTAGCACACTTCTCTCAATCCTATGTCTCATTTGCTACCACTCTGTACACAACTCTAGCACCTATATGAGGACGTAGATGGAAAGATCTCTTTAGTAGCCAAGTGATAGCGTACCCTTCTCACTGGAATTCTTTAGGTTATGGTACCCCAATAGCAATTCAGTGATCTGGTAAGGTATGGGAGGAAGGCTTATGCTACAGTTAGTGGAAATAATAAAAACTATGAGTAACAGATTCTAACATCTTTATTTTAGCACATCCCTATCAGTTAACCAATATTGCTACCACCTTGAAAAGTTAAATTTATGCGGAAGACCCCACTAAAAGGTCCTGAGAGCCATCAGATGTTATGAAATTATTTTAATGAGAGCAAAACAATTAAAAGCGAGTTTGACTTACCATATAAATTGATAGAGGCATGCAGAAGGCTGATGAATTTGATTTCTTTTTTTTTGTCTCAGCAACGCAGAGATATTCTCCTCTGCAACACTGCCTCTGCTGGCCATGCAATATAATCTGCAGATGGAAAAGTCCACCGTTAGTCCATTATTAGAATTTGAATATTTCCAAACTCAAGCCAACACTACCAAATAAAATTATTTTCATAAAGCTATAACAATTAGTACAATGTAGTCTGTGACATTGTGAAAATTCAAAGTTCACTAAAAATTCTATTTTCCATTTTAATTTCAACCTAGCACACTTCTCTCAATCCTATGTCTCATTTGCTACCACTCTGTACACAACTCTAGGACCTATATGAGGACGTAGATAGAAAGATCTCTTTAGTAGCCAAGTTACAGCGTACCCTTCTCACTGGAATTCTTTAGGTTATGGTACCCCAATAGCAATTCAGTGATCTGGTAAGTTAAGGGAGGAAGGCTTATGCTACAGTTAGTGGAAATAATAAAAACTATGAGTAACAGATTCTAACATCTTTATTTTAGCACATCCCTATCAGTTAACCAATATTGCTACCGCCTTGAAAAGTTATATTTATGCGTAAGACCCCACTAAAAGGTCCTGAGAGCCATCAGATGTTATGAAAATATTTTAATGAGAGCAAAACAATTAAAAGCGAGTTTGACTTACCATATAAATTGATGGAGGCATGCAGAAGGCTGATGAATTTGATTTCTTTTCTTTTTTGTCTCAGCAACGCAGAGAGATTCTCCTCTGCAACACTGCCTCAGCTGGCCATGCAATATAATCTGCAGATGGAAAAGTCCACCGTTAGTCCATTATTAGAATTTGAATATTTCCAAACTCAAGCCAACACTACCAAATAAAATTATTTTCATAAAGCTATAACAATTAGTACAATGGAGTGTGTGATATTGTGAAAATTCAAAGTTCACTAAAAATTCTATTTTCCATTTTAATTTCAACCTAGCACACTTCTCTCAATCCTATGTCTCATTTGCTACCACTCTGTACACAACTCTAGCACCTATATGAGGACGTAGATGGAAAGATCTCTTTAGTAGCCAAGTGATAGCGTACCCTTCTCACTGGAATTCTTTAGGTTATGGTACCCCAATAGCAATTCAGTGATCTGGTAAGTTAAGGGAGGAAGGCTTATGCTACAGTTAGTGGAAATAATAAAAACTATGAGTAATAGATTCTAACATCTTTATTTTAGCACATCCCTATCAGTTAACCAATATTGCTACCGCCTTGAAAAGTTATATTTATGCGGAAGACCCCAGTAAAAGGTCCTGAGAGCCATCAGATGTTATGAAAATATTTTAATGAGAGCAAAACAATTAAAAGCGAGTTTGACTTGCCATATAAATTGATGGAGGCATGCAGAAGGCTGATGAATTTGATTTCTTTTCTTTTTTGTCTCAGCAACGCAGAGAGATTCTCCTCTGCAACACTGCCTCTGCTGGCCATGCAATATAATCTGCAGATGGAAAAGTCCACCGTTAGTCCATTATTAGAATTTGAATATTTCCAAACTCAAGCCAACACTACCAAATAAAATTATTTTCATAAAGCTATAACAATTAGTACAATGGAGTCTGTGATACTGTGAAAATTCAAAGTTCACTAAAAATTCTATTTTCCATTTTAATTTCAACCTAGCACACTTCTCTCAATTCTATGTCTCATTTGCTACCACTCTGTACACAACTCTAGCACCTATATGAGGACGTAGATAGAAAGATCTCTTTAGTAGCCAAGTGACAGCGTACCCTTCTCACTGGAATTCTTTAGGTTATGGTACCCCAATAGCAATTCAGTGATCTGGAAAGGTATGGGAGGAAGGCTTATGCTACAGTTAGTGGAAATAATAAATACTATGAGTAACAGATTCTAACATCTTTATTTTAGCACATCCCTATCAGTTAACCAATATTGCTACCGCCTTGAAAAGTTATATTTATGCGTAAGACCCCACTAAAAGGTCCTGAGAGCCATCAGATGTTATGAAAATATTTTAATGAGAGCAAAACAATTAAAAGCGAGTTTGACT
This sequence comes from Triturus cristatus, assembly GCF_964204655.1. Taxonomy (NCBI): domain Eukaryota; kingdom Metazoa; phylum Chordata; class Amphibia; order Caudata; family Salamandridae; genus Triturus; species Triturus cristatus. Next base: position 1,008,526,552 of record NC_140587.1, on the reverse strand, counting down.
TACCATATATATTGATAGAGGCATGCAGAAGGCTGATGAATTTGATTTCTTTTCTTTTTTGTCTCAGCAACGCAGAGAGATTCTCCTCTGCAACACTGCCTCAGCTGGCCATGCAATATAATCTGCAGATGGAAAAGTCCACCGTTAGTCCATTATTAGAATTTGAATATTTCCAAACTCAAGCCAACACTACCAAATAAAATTATTTTCATAAAGCTATAACAATTAGTACAATGGAGTGTGTGATATTGTGAAAATTCAAAGTTCACTAAAAATTCTATTTTCCATTTTAATTTCAACCTAGCACACTTCTCTCAATCCTATGTCTCATTTGCTACCACTCTGTACACAACTCTAGCACCTATATGAGGACGTAGATGGAAAGATCTCTTTAGTAGCCAAGTGATAGCGTACCCTTCTCACTGGAATTCTTTAGGTTATGGTACCCCAATAGCAATTCAGTGATCTGGTAAGGTATGGGAGGAAGGCTTATGCTACAGTTAGTGGAAATAATAAAAACTATGAGTAACAGATTCTAACATCTTTATTTTAGCACATCCCTATCAGTTAACCAATATTGCTACCGCCTTGAAAAGTTAAATTTATGCGGAAGACCCCACTAAAAGGTCCTGAGAGCCATCAGATGTTATGAAATTATTTTAATGAGAGCAAAACAATTAAAAGCGAGTTTGACTTACCATATAAATTGATAGAGGCATGCAGAAGGCTGATGAATTTGATTTCTTTTTTTTTTTCTCAGCAACACAGAGAGATTCTCCTCTGCAACACTGCCTCTGCTGGCCTTGCAATATAATCTGCAGATGGAAAAGTCCACCGTTCGTCCATTATTAGAATTTGAATATTTCCAAACTCAAGCCAACACTACCAAATAAAATTATTTTCATAAAGCTATAACAATTAGTACAATGTAGTCTGTGACATTGTGAAAATTCAAAGTTCACTAAAAATTCTATTTTCCATTTTAATTTCAACCTAGCACACTTCTCTCAATCCTATGTCTCATTTGCTACCACTCTGTACACAACTCTAGGACCTATATGAGGACGTAGATAGAAAGATCTCTTTAGTAGCCAAGTTACAGCGTACCCTTCTCACTGGAATTCTTTAGGTTATGGTACCCCAATAGCAATTCAGTGATCTGGTAAGTTAAGGGAGGAAGGCTTATGCTACAGTTAGTGGAAATAATAAAAACTATGAGTAACAGATTCTAACATCTTTATTTTAGCACATCCCTATCAGTTAACCAATATTGCTACCGCCTTGAAAAGTTATATTTATGCGTAAGACCCCACTAAAAGGTCCTGAGAGCCATCAGATGTTATGAAAATATTTTAATGAGAGCAAAACAATTAAAAGCGAGTTTGACTTACCATATAAATTGATGGAGGCATGCAGAAGGCTGATGAATTTGATTTCTTTTCTTTTTTGTCTCAGCAACGCAGAGAGATTCTCCTCTGCAACACTGCCTCAGCTGGCCATGCAATATAATCTGCAGATGGAAAAGTCCACCGTTAGTCCATTATTAGAATTTGAATATTTCCAAACTCAAGCCAACACTACCAAATAAAATTATTTTCATAAAGCTATAACAATTAGTACAATGGAGTGTGTGATATTGTGAAAATTCAAAGTTCACTAAAAATTCTATTTTCCATTTTAATTTCAACCTAGCACACTTCTCTCAATCCTATGTCTCATTTGCTACCACTCTGTACACAACTCTAGCACCTATATGAGGACGTAGATGGAAAGATCTCTTTAGTAGCCAAGTGATAGCGTACCCTTCTCACTGGAATTCTTTAGGTTATGGTACCCCAATAGCAATTCAGTGATCTGGTAAGTTAAGGGAGGAAGGCTTATGCTACAGTTAGTGGAAATAATAAAAACTATGAGTAACAGATTCTAACATCTTTATTTTAGCACATCCCTATCAGTTAACCAATATTGCTACCGCCTTGAAAAGTTATATTTATGCGGAAGACCCCAGTAAAAGGTCCTGAGAGCCATCAGATGTTATGAAAATATTTTAATGAGAGCAAAACAATTAAAAGCGAGTTTGACTTACCATATAAATTGATGGAGGCATGCAGAAGGCTTATGAATTTGATTTCTTTTCTTTTTTGTCTCAGCAACGCAGAGAGATTCTCCTCTGCAACACTGCCTCTGCTGGCCATGCAATATAATCTGCAGATGGAAAAGTCCACCGTTAGTCCATTATTAGAATTTGAATATTTCCAAACTCAAGCCAACACTACCAAATAAAATTATTTTCATAAAGCTATAACAATTAGTACAATGGAGTCTGTGATACTGTGAAAATTCAAAGTTCACTAAAAATTCTATTTTCCATTTTAATTTCAACCTAGCACACTTCTCTCAATTCTATGTCTCATTTGCTACCACTCTGTACACAACTCTAGCACCTATATGAGGACGTAGATAGAAAGATCTCTTTAGTAGCCAAGTGACAGCGTACCCTTCTCACTGGAATTCTTTAGGTTATGGTACCCCAATAGCAATTCAGTGATCTGGAAAGGTATGGGAGGAAGGCTTATGCTACAGTTAGTGGAAATAATAAATACTATGAGTAACAGATTCTAACATCTTTATTTTAGCACATCCCTATCAGTTAACCAATATTGCTACCGCCTTGAAAAGTTATATTTATGCGTAAGACCCCACTAAAAGGTCCTGAGAGCCATCAGATGTTATGAAAATATTTTAATGAGAGCAAAACAATTAAAAGCGAGTTTGACTTACCATATATATTGATAGAGGCCTGCAGAAGGCTGATGAATTTGATTTCTTTTCTTTTTTGTCTCAGCAACGCAGAGAGATTCTCCTCTGCAACACTGCCTCAGCTGGCCATGCAATATAATCTGCAGATGGAAAAGTCCACCGTTAGTCCATTATTAGAATTTGAATATTTCCAAACTCAAGCCAACACTACCAAATAAAATTATTTTCATAAAGCTATAACAATTAGTACAATGGAGTGTGTGATATTGTGAAAATTCAAAGTTCACTAAAAATTCTATTTTCCATTTTAATTTCAACCTAGCACACTTCTCTCAATCCTATGTCTCAATTGCTACCACTCTGTACACAACTCTAGCACCTATATGAGGACGTAGATGGAAAGATCTCTTTAGTAGCCAAGTGATAGCGTACCCTTCTCACTGGAATTCTTTAGGTTATGGTACCCCAATAGCAATTCAGTGATCTGGTAAGGTATGGGAGGAAGGCTTATGCTACAGTTAGTGGAAATAATAAAAACTATGAGTAACAGATTCTAACATCTTTATTTTAGCACATCCCTATCAGTTAACCAATATTGCTACCGCCTTGAAAAGTTAAATTTATGCGGAAGACCCCACTAAAAGGTCCTGAGAGCCATCAGATGTTATGAAATTATTTTAATGAGAGCAAAACAATTAAAAGCGAGTTTGACTTACCATATAAATTGATAGAGGCATGCAGAAGGCTGATGAATTTGATTTCTTTTTTTTTTTCTCAGCAACACAGAGAGATTCTCCTCTGCAACACTGCCTCTGCTGGCCTTGCAATATAATCTGCAGATGGAAAAGTCCACCGTTCGTCCATTATTAGAATTTGAATATTTCCAAACTCAAGCCAACATTACCAAATAAAATTATTTTCATAAAGCTATAACAATTAGTACAATGGAGTGTGTGATATTGTGAAAATTCAAAGTTCACTAAAAATTCTATTTTCCATTTTAATTTCAACCTAGCACACTTCTCTCAATTCTATGTCTCATTTGCTACCACTCTGTACACAACTCTAGCACGTATATGAGGACGTAGATAGAAAGATCTCTTTAGTAGCCAAGTTACAGCGTACCCTTCTCACTGGAATTCTTTAGGTTATGGTACCCCAATAGCAATTCAGTGATCTGGTAAGTTAAGGGAGGAAGGCTTATGCTACAGTTACTGGAAATAATAAAAACTATGAGTAACAGATTCACACATCTTTATTTTAGCACATCCCTATCAGTTAACCAATATTGCTACCGCCTTGAAAAGTTATATTTATGCGGAAGACCCCAGTAAAAGGTCCTGAGAGCCATCAGATGTTATGAAATTATTTTAATGAGAGCAAAACAATTAAAAGCGAGTTTGACTTACCATATAAATTGATAGAGGCATGCAGAAGGCTGATGAATTTGATTTCTTTTTTTTTTTCTCAGCAACACAGAGATTCTCCTCTGCAACACTGCCTCTGCTGGCCATGCAATATAATCTGCAGATGGAAAAGTCCACCGTTCGTCCATTATTAGAATTTGAATATTTCCAAACTCAAGCCAACATTACCAAATAAAATTATTTTCATAAAGCTATAACAATTAGTACAATGGAGTGTGTGATATTGTGAAAATTCAAAGTTCACTAAAAATTCTATTTTCCATTTTAATTTCAACCTAGCACACTTCTCTCAATTCTATGTCTCATTTGCTACCACTCTGTACACAACTCTAGCACGTATATGAGGACGTAGATAGAAAGATCTCTTTAGTAGCCAAGTTACAGCGTACCCTTCTCACTGGAATTCTTTAGGTTATGGTACCCCAATAGCAATTCAGTGATCTGGTAAGTTAAGGGAGGAAGGCTTATGCTACAGTTAGTGGAAATAATAAAAACTATGAGTAACAGATTCTAACATCTTTATTTTAGCACATCCCTATCAGTTAACCAATATTGCTACCACCTTGAAAAGTTATATTTATGCGGAAGACCCCAGTAAAAGGTCCTGAGAGCCATCAGATGTTATGAAAATATTTTAATGAGAGCAAAACAATTAAAAGCGAGTTTGACTTACCATATAAATTGATGGAGGCATGCAGAAGGCTGATGAATTTGATTTCTTTTCTTTTTTGTCTCAGCAACGCAGAGAGATTCTCCTCTGCAACACTGCCTCTGCTGGCCATGCAATATAATCTGCAGATGGAAAAGTCCACCGTTAGTCCATTATTAGAATTTGAATATTTCCAAACTCAAGCCAACACTACCAAATAAAATTATTTTCATAAAGCTATAACAATTAGTACAATGGAGTCTGTGATTCTATGAAAATTCAAAGTTCACTAAAAATTCTATTTTCCATTTTAATTTCAACCTAGCACACTTCTCTCAATTCTATGTCTCATTTGCTACCACTCTGTACACAACTCTAGCACCTATATGAGGACGTAGATAGAAAGATCTCTTTAGTAGCCAAGTGACAGCGTACCCTTCTCACTGGAATTCTTTAGGTTATGGTACCCCAATAGCAATTCAGTGATCTGGAAAGGTATGGGAGGAAGGCTTATGCTACAGTTAGTGGAAATAATAAATACTATGAGTAACAGATTCTAACATCTTTATTTTAGCACATCCCTATCAGTTAACCAATATTGCTACCGCCTTGAAAAGTTATATTTATGCGGAAGACCCCACTAAAAGGTCCTGAGAGCCATAAGATGTTATGAAAATATTTTAATGAGAGCAAAACAATTAAAAGCGAGTTTGACTTACCATATAAATTGATAGAGGCATGCAGAAGGCTGATGAATTTGATTTCTTTTCTTTTTTGTCTCAGCAACGCAGAGAGATTCTCCTCTGCAACACTGCCTCAGCTGGCCATGCAATATAATCTGCAGATGGAAAAGTCCACCGTTAGTCCATTATTAGAATTTGAATATTTCCAAACTCAAGCCAACACTACCAAATAAAATTATTTTCATAAAGCTATAACAATTAGTACAATGGAGTGTGTGATATTGTGAAAATTCAAAGTTCACTAAAAATTCTATTTTCCATTTTAATTTCAACCTAGCACACTTCTCTCAATCCTATGTCTCATTTGCTACCACTCTGTACACAACTCTAGCACCTATATGAGGACGTAGATGGAAAGATCTCTTTAGTAGCCAAGTGATAGCGTACCCTTCTCACTGGAATTCTTTAGGTTATGGTACCCCAATAGCAATTCAGTGATCTGGTAAGGTATGGGAGGAAGGCTTATGCTACAGTTAGTGGAAATAATAAAAACTATGAGTAACAGATTCTAACATCTTTATTTTAGCACATCCCTATCAGTTAACCAATATTGCTACCGCCTTGAAAAGTTAAATTTATGCGGAAGACCCCACTAAAAGGTCCTGAGAGCCATCAGATGTTATGAAATTATTTTAATGAGAGCAAAACAATTAAAAGCGAGTTTGACTTACCATATAAATTGATAGAGGCATGCAGAAGGCTGATGAATTTGATTTCTTTTTTTTTTTCTCAGCAACACAGAGAGATTCTCCTCTGCAACACTGCCTCTGCTGGCCATGCAATATAATCTGCAGATGGAAAAGTCCACCGTTCGTCCATTATTAGAATTTGAATATTTCCAAACTCAAGCCAACATTACCAAATAAAATTATTTTCATAAAGCTATAACAATTAGTACAATGGAGTGTGTGATATTGTGAAAATTCAAAGTTCCCTAAAAATTCTATTTTCCATTTTAATTTCAACCTAGCACACTTCTCTCAATTCTATGTCTCATTTGCTACCACTCTGTACACAACTCTAGCACCTATATGAGGACGTAGATGGAAAGATCTCTTTAGTAGCCAAGTGATAGCGTACCCTTCTCACTGGAATTCTTTAGGTTATGGTACCCCAATAGCAATTCAGTGATCTGGTAAGTTAAGGGAGGAAGGCTTATGCTACAGTTAGTGGAAATAATAAAAACTATGAGTAACAGATTCTAACATCTTTATTTTAGCACATCCCTATCAGTTAACCAATATTGCTACCGCCTTGAAAAGTTAAATTTATGCGGAAGACCCCAGTAAAAGGTCCTGAGAGCCATCAGATGTTATGAAAATATTTTAATGAGAGCAAAACAATTAAAAGCGAGTTTGACTTACCATATAAATTGATGGAGGCATGCAGAAGGCTTATGAATTTGATTTCTTTTCTTTTTTGTCTCAGCAACGCAGAGAGATTCTCCTCTGCAACACTGCCTCTGCTGGCCATGCAATATAATCTGCAGATGGAAAAGTCCACCGTTAGTCCATTATTAGAATTTGAATATTTCCAAACTCAAGCCAACACTACCAAATAAAATTATTTTCATAAAGCTATAACAATTAGTACAATGGAGTCTGTGATACTGTGAAAATTCAAAGTTCACTAAAAATTCTATTTTCCATTTTAATTTCAACCTAGCACACTTCTCTCAATTCTATGTCTCATTTGCTACCACTCTGTACACAACTCTAGCACCTATATGAGGACGTAGATAGAAAGATCTCTTTAGTAGCCAAGTGACAGCGTACCCTTCTCACTGGAATTCTTTAGGTTATGGTACCCCAATAGCAATTCAGTGATCTGGAAAGGTATGGGAGGAAGGCTTATGCTACAGTTAGTGGAAATAATAAATACTATGAGTAACAGATTCTAACATCTTTATTTTAGCACATCCCTATCAGTTAACCAATATTGCTACCGCCTTGAAAAGTTATATTTATGCGTAAGACCCCACTAAAAGGTCCTGAGAGCCATCAGATGTTATGAAAATATTTTAATGAGAGCAAAACAATTAAAAGCGAGTTTGACTTACCATATATATTGATAGAGGCATGCAGAAGGCTGATGAATTTGATTTCTTTTCTTTTTTGTCTCAGCAACGCAGAGAGATTCTCCTCTGCAACACTGCCTCAGCTGGCCATGCAATATAATCTGCAGATGGAAAAGTCCACCGTTAGTCCATTATTAGAATTTGAATATTTCCAAACTCAAGCCAACACTACCAAATAAAATTATTTTCATAAAGCTATAACAATTAGTACAATGGAGTGTGTGATATTGTGAAAATTCAAAGTTCACTAAAAATTCTATTTTCCATTTTAATTTCAACCTAGCACACTTCTCTCAATCCTATGTCTCAATTGCTACCACTCTGTACACAACTCTAGCACCTATATGAGGACGTAGATGGAAAGATCTCTTTAGTAGCCAAGTGATAGCGTACCCTTCTCACTGGAATTCTTTAGGTTATGGTACCCCAATAGCAATTCAGTGATCTGGTAAGGTATGGGAGGAAGGCTTATGCTACAGTTAGTGGAAATAATAAAAACTATGAGTAACAGATTCTAACATCTTTATTTTAGCACATCCCTATCAGTTAACCAATATTGCTACCGCCTTGAAAAGTTAAATTTATGCGGAAGACCCCAGTAAAAGGTCCTGAGAGCCATCAGATGTTATGAAATTATTTTAATGAGAGCAAAACAATTAAAAGCGAGTTTGACTTACCATATAAATTGATAGAAGCATGCAGAAGGCTGATGAATTTGATTTCTTTTTTTTTTTCTCAGCAACACAGAGATTCTCCTCTGCAACACTGCCTCTGCTGGCCATGCAATATAATCTGCAGATGGAAAAGTCCACCGTTCGTCCATTATTAGAATTTGAATATTTCCAAACTCAAGCCAACATTACCAAATAAAATTATTTTCATAAAGCTATAACAATTAGTACAATGGAGTGTGTGATATTGTGAAAATTCAAAGTTCACTAAAAATTCTATTTTCCATTTTAATTTCAACCTAGCACACTTCTCTCAATCCTATGTCTCATTTGCTACCACTCTGTACACAACTCTAGCGCCTATATGAGGACGTAGATAGAAAGATCTCTTTAGTAGCCAAGTGACAGCGAACCCTTCTCACTGGAATTCTTTAGGTTATGGTACCCCAATAGCAATTCAGTGACCTGGTAAGGTATGGGAGGAAGGCTTATGCTACAGTTAGTGGAAATAATAAAAACTATGAGTAACAGATTCTAACATCTTTATTTTAGCACATCCCTATCAGTTAACCAATATTGCTACCGCCTTGAAAAGTTAAATTTATGCGGAAGACCCCACTAAAAGGTCCTGAGAGCCATCAGATGTTATGAAATTATTTTAATGAGAGCAAAACCATTAAAAGCGAGTTTGACTTACCATATAAATTGATAGAGGCATGCAGAAGGCTGATGAATTTGATTTCTTTTTTTTTTCCTCAGCAACGCAGAGAGATTATCCTCTGCAACACTGCCTCTGCTGGCCATGCAATATAATCTGCAGATGGAAAAGTCCACCGTTCGTCCATTATTAGAATTTGAATATTTCCAAACTCAAGCCAACATTACCAAATAAAATTATTTTCATAAAGCTATAACAATTAGTACAATGGAGTGTGTGATATTGTGAAAATTCAAAGTTCACTAAAAATTCTATTTTCCATTTTAATTTCAACCTAGCACACTTCTCTCAATTCTATGTCTCATTTGCTACCACTCTGTACACAACTCTAGCACGTATATGAGGACGTAGATAGAAAGATCTCTTTAGTAGCCAAGTTACAGCGTACCCTTCTCACTGGAATTCTTTAGGTTATGGTACCCCAATAGCAATTCAGTGATCTGGTAAGTTAAGGGAGGAAGGCTTATGCTACAGTTAGTGGAAATAATAAAAACTATAAGTAACAGATTCTAACATCTTTATTTTAGCACATCCCTATCAGTTAACCAATATTGCTACCACCTTGAAAAGTTATATTTATGCGGAAGACCCCAGTAAAAGGTCCTGAGAGCCATCAGATGTTATGAAAATATTTTAATGAGAGCAAAACAATTAAAAGCGAGTTTGACTTACCATATAAATTGATGGAGGCATGCAGAAGGCTGATGAATTTGATTTCTTTTCTTTTTTGTCTCAGCAACGCAGAGAGATTCTCCTCTGCAACACTGCCTCTGCTGGCCATGCAATATAATCTGCAGATGGAAAAGTCCACCGTTAGTCCATTATTAGAATTTGAATATTTCCAAACTCAAGCCAACACTACCAAATAAAATTATTTTCATAAAGCTATAACAATTAGTACAATGGAGTCTGTGATTCTATGAAAATTCAAAGTTCACTAAAAATTCTATTTTCCATTTTAATTTCAACCTAGCACACTTCTCTCAATTCTATGTCTCATTTGCTACCACTCTGTACACAACTCTAGCACCTATATGAGGACGTAGATAGAAAGATCTCTTTAGTAGCCAAGTGACAGCGTACCCTTCTCACTGGAATTCTTTAGGTTATGGTACCCCAATAGCAATTCAGTGATCTGGAAAGGTATGGGAGGAAGGCTTATGCTACAGTTAGTGGAAATAATAAATACTATGAGTAACAGATTCTAACATCTTTATTTTAGCACATCCCTATCAGTTAACCAATATTGCTACCGCCTTGAAAAGTTATATTTATGCGGAAGACCCCACTAAAAGGTCCTGAGAGCCATAAGATGTTATGAAAATATTTTAATGAGAGCAAAACAATTAAAAGCGAGTTTGACTTACCATATAAATTGATAGAGGCATGCAGAAGGCTGATGAATTTGATTTCTTTTCTTTTTTGTCTCAGCAACGCAGAGAGATTCTCCTCTGCAACACTGCCTCAGCTGGCCATGCAATATAATCTGCAGATGGAAAAGTCCACCGTTAGTCCATTATTAGAATTTGAATATTTCCAAACTCAAGCCAACACTACCAAATAAAATTATTTTCATAAAGCTATAACAATTAGTACAATGGAGTGTGTGATATTGTGAAAATTCAAAGTTCACTAAAAATTCTATTTTCCATTTTAATTTCAACCTAGCACACTTCTCTCAATCCTATGTCTCATTTGCTACCACTCTGTACACAACTCTAGCACCTATATGAGGACGTAGATGGAAAGATCTCTTTAGTAGCCAAGTGATAGCGTACCCTTCTCACTGGAATTCTTTAGGTTATGGTACCCCAATAGCAATTCAGTGATCTGGTAAGGTATGGGAGGAAGGCTTATGCTACAGTTAGTGGAAATAATAAAAACTATGAGTAACAGATTCTAACATCTTTATTTTAGCACATCCCTATCAGTTAACCAATATTGCTACCGCCTTGAAAAGTTATATTTATGCGGAAGACCCCAGTAAAAGGTCCTGAGAGCCATCAGATGTTATGAAATTATTTTAATGAGCAAAACAATTAAAAGCGAGTTTGACTTACCATATAAATTGATAGAGGCATTCAGAAGGCTGATGAATTTGATTTCTTTTTTTTTTGTCTCAGCAACGCAGAGATATTCTCCTCTGCAACACTGCCTCTGCTGGCCATGCAATATAATCTGCAGATGGAAAAGTCCACCGTTAGTCCATTATTAGAATTTGAATATTTCCAAACTCAAGCCAACACTACCAAATAAAATTATTTTCATAAAGCTATAACAATTAGTACAATGTAGTCTGTGACATTGTGAAAATTCAAAGTTCACTAAAAATTCTATTTTCCATTTTAATTTCAACCTAGCACACTTCTCTCAATCCTATGTCTCATTTGCTACCACTCTGTACACAACTCTAGGACCTATATGAGGATGTAGATAGAAAGAACTCTTTAGTAGCCAAGTTACAGCGTACCCTTCTCACTGGAATTCTTTAGGTTATGGTACCCCAATAGCAATTCAGTGATCTGGTAAGTTAAGGGAGGAAGGCTTATGCTACAGTTAGTGGAAATAATAAAAACTATGAGTAACAGATTCTAACATCTTTATTTTAGCACATCCCTATCAGTTAACCAATATTGCTACCACCTTGAAAAGTTATATTTATGCGGAAGACCCCAGTAAAAGGTCCTGAGAGCCATCAGATGTTATGAAAATATTTTAATGAGAGCAAAACAATTAAAAGCGAGTTTGACTTACCATATAAATTGATAGAGGCATGCAGAAGGCTGATGAATTTGATTTCTTTTTTTTTTCTCAGCAACACAGAGATTCTCCTCTGCAACACTGCCTCTGCTGGCCATGCAATATAATCTGCAGATGGAAAAGTCCACCGTTCGTCCATTATTAGAATTTGAATATTTCCAAACTCAAGCCAACATTACCAAATAAAATTATTTTCATAAAGCTATAACAATTAGTACAATGGAGTGTGTGATATTGTGAAAATTCAAAGTTCACTAAAAATTCTATTTTCCATTTTAATTTCAACCTAGCACACTTCTCTCAATTCTATGTCTCATTTGCTACCACTCTGTACACAACTCTAGCACGTATATGAGGACGTAGATAGAAAGATCTCTTTAGTAGCCAAGTTACAGCGTACCCTTCTCACTGGAATTCTTTAGGTTATGGTACCCCAATAGCAATTCAGTGATCTGGTAAGTTAAGGGAGGAAGGCTTATGCTACAGTTAGTGGAAATAATAAAAACTATGAGTAACAGATTCACACATCTTTATTTTAGCACATCACTATCAGTTAACCAATATTGCTACCGCCTTGAAAAGTTATATTTATGCGGAAGACCCCAGTAAAAGGTCCTGAGAGCCATCAGATGTTATGAAATTATTTTAATGAGAGCAAAACAATTAAAAGCGAGTTTGACTTACCATATAAATTGATAGAGGCATGCAGAAGGCTGATGAATTTGATTTCTTTTTTTTTTCTCAGCAACACAGAGAGATTCTCCTCTGCAACACTGCCTCTGCTGGCCATGCAATATAATCTGCAGATGGAAAAGTCCACCGTTCGTCCATTATTAGAATTTGAATATTTCCAAACTCAAGCCAACATTACCAAATAAAATTATTTTCATAAAGCTATAACAATTAGTACAATGGAGTGTGTGATATTGTGAAAATTCAAAGTTCACTAAAAATTCTATTTTCCATTTTAATTTCAACCTAGCACACTTCTCTCAATCCTATGTCTCATTTGCTACCACTCTGTACACAACTCTAGCGCCTATATGAGGACGTAGATAGAAAGATCTCTTTAGTAGCCAAGTGACAGCGAACCCTTCTCACTGGAATTCTTTAGGTTATGGTATCCCAATAGCAATTCAGTGACCTGGTAAGGTATGGGAGGAAGGCTTATGCTACAGTTAGTGGAAATAATAAAAACTATGAGTAACAGATTCTAACATCTTTATTTTAGCACATCCCTATCAGTTAACCAATATTGCTACCGCCTTGAAAAGTTAAATTTATGCGGAAGACGCCACTAAAAGGTCCTGAGAGCCATCAGATGTTATGAAATTATTTTAATGAGAGCAAAACCATTAAAAGCGAGTTTGACTTACCATATAAATTGATAGAGGCATGCAGAAGGCTGATGAATTTGATTTCTTTTTTTTTTCCTCAGCAACGCAGAGAGATTATCCTCTGCAACACTGCCTCTGCTGGCCATGCAATATAATCTGCAGATGGAAAAGTCCACCGTAAGTCCATTATTTGAATTTGAATATTTCCAAACTCAAGCCAACATTACCAAATAAAATTATTTTCATAAAGCTATAACAATTAGTACAATGGAGTGTGTGATATTGTGAAAATTCAAAGTTCACTAAAAATTCTATTTTCCATTTTAATTTCAACCTAGCACACTTCTCTCAATTCTAGGTCTCATTTGCTACCACTCTGTACACAACTCTAGCACCTATATGAGGACGTAGATGGAAAGATCTCTTTAGTAGCCAAGTGACAGCGTACCCTTCTCACTGGAATTCTTTAGGTTATGGTACCCCAATAGCAATTCAGTGATCTGGAAAGGTATGGGAGGAAGGCTTATGCTACAGTTAGTGGAAATAATAAATACTATGAGTAACAGATTCTAACATCTTTATTTTAGCACATCCCTATCAGTTAACCAATATTGCTACCGCCTTGAAAAGTTATATTTATGCGTAAGACCCCACTAAAAGGTCCTGAGAGCCATCAGATGTTATGAAAATATTTTAATGAGAGCAAAACAATTAAAAGCGAGTTTGACTTACCATATAAATTGATAGAGGCATGCACAAGGCTGATGAATTTGATTTCTTTTCTTTTTTGTCTCAGCAACGCAGAGATATTCTCCTCTGCAACACTGCCTCTGCTGGCCATGCAATATAATCTGCAGATGGAAAAGTCCACCGTTAGTCCATTATTAGAATTTGAATATTTCCAAACTCAAGCCAACACTACCAAATAAAATTATTTTCATAAAGCTATAACAATTAGTACAATGGAGTCTGTGATACTGTGAAAATTCAAAGTTCACTAAAAATTCTATTTTCCATTTTAATTTCAACCTAGCACACTTCTCTCAATCCTATATCTCATTTGCTACCACTCTGTACACAACTCTAGCACGTATATGAGGACGTAGATAGAAAGATCTCTTTCGTAGCCAAGTTACAGCGTACCCTTCTCACTGGAATTCTTTAGGTTATGGTACCCCAATAGCAATTCAGTGATCTGGTAAGTTAAGGGAGGAAGGCTTATGCTACAGTTAGTGGAAATAATATAAACTATGAGTAACAGATTCTAACATCTTTATTTTAGCACATCCCTATCAGTTAACCAATATTGCTACCGCCTTGAAAAGTTATATTTATGCGGAAGACCCCAGTAAAAGGTCCTGAGAGCCATCAGATGTTATGAAATTATTTTAATGAGAGCAAAACAATTAAAAGCGAGTTTGACTTACCATATAAATTGATGGAGGCATTCAGAAGGCTGATGAATTTGATTTCTTTTTTTTTGTCTCAGCAACGCAGAGAGATTCTCCTCTGCAACACTGCCTCTGCTGGCCATGCAATATAATCTGCAGATGGAAAAGTCCACCGTAAGTCCATTATTTGAATTTGAATATTTCCAAACTCAAGCCAACATTACCAAATAAAATTATTTTCATAAAGCTATAACAATTAGTACAATGGTGTGTGTGATATTGTGAAAATTCAAAGTTCACTAAAAATTCTATTTTCCATTTTAATTTCAACCTAGCACACTTCTCTCAATTCTATGTCTCATTTGCTACCACTCTGTACACAACTCTAGCACCTATATGAGGACGTAGATCGAAAGATCTCTTTAGTAGCCAAGTGACAGCGAACCCTTCTCACTGGAATTCTTTAGGTTATGGTACCCCAATAGCGATTCAGTGATCTGGTAAGGTATGGGAGGAAGGCTTATGCTACAGTTAGTGGAAATAATAAAAACTATGAGTAACAGATTCTAACATCTTTATTTTAGCACATCCCTATCAGTTAACCAATATTGCTACCGCCTTGAAAAGTTAAATTTATGCGGAAGACCCCACTAAAAGGTCCTGAGAGCCATCAGATGTTATGAAATTATTTTAATGAGAGCAAAACAATTAAAAGCGAGTTTGACTTACCATATAAATTGATAGAGGCATGCAGAAGGCTGATGAATTTGATTTCTTTTCTTTTTTGTCTCAGCAACGCAGAGAGATTCTCCTCTGCAACACTGCCTCAGCTGGCCATGCAATATAATCTGCAGATGGAAAAGTCCACCGTTAGTCCATTATTAGAATTTGAATATTTCCAAACTCAAGCCAACACTACCAAATAAAATTATTTTCATAAAGCTATAACAATTAGTACAATGGAGTGTGTGATATTGTGAAAATTCAAAGTTCACTAAAAATTCTATTTTCCATTTTAATTTCAACCTAGCACACTTCTCTCAATTCTATGTCTCATTTGCTACCACTCTGTACACAACTCTAGCACCTATATGAGGACGTAGATGGAAAGATCTCTTTAGTAGCCAAGTGATAGCGTACCCTTCTCACTGGAATTCTTTAGGTTATGGTACCCCAATAGCAATTCAGTGATCTGGTAAGGTATGGGAGGAAGGCTTATGCTACAGTTAGTGGAAATAATAAAAACTATGAGTAACAGATTCTAACATCTTTATTTTAGCACATCCCTATCAGTTAACCAATATTGCTACCGCCTTGAAAAGTTAAATTTATGCAGAAGACCCCACTAAAAGGTCCTGAGAGCCATCAGATGTTATGAAATTATTTTAATGAGAGCAAAACAATTAAAAGCGAGTTTGACTTACCATATAAATTGATAGAGGCATGCAGAAGGCTGATGAATTTGATTTTTTTTTTTTTTCTCAGCAACACAGAGATTTTCCTCTGCAACACTGCCTCTGCTGGCCATGCAATATAATCTGCAGATGGAAAAGTCCACCGTTCGTCCATTATTAGAATTTGAATATTTCCAAACTCAAGCCAACATTACCAAATAAAATTATTTTCATAAAGCTATAACAATTAGTACAATGTAGTCTGTGACATTGTGAAAATTCAAAGTTCACTAAAAATTCTATTTTCCATTTTAATTTCAACCTAGCACACTTCTCTCAATCCTATGTCTCATTTGCTACCACTCTGTACACAACTCTAGCACCTATATGAGGACGTAGATGGAAAGATCTCTTTAGTAGCCAAGTGATAGCGTACCCTTCTCACTGGAATTCTTTAGGTTATGGTACCCCAATAGCAATTCAGTGATCTGGTAAGTTAAGGGAGGAAGGCTTATGCTACAGTTAGTGGAAATAATAAAAACTATGAGTAACAGATTCTAACATCTTTATTTTAGCACATCCCTATCAGTTAACCAATATTGCTACCGCCTTGAAAAGTTATATTTATGCGGAAGACCCCAGTAAAAGGTCCTGAGAGCCATCAGATGTTATGAAATTATTTTAATGAGAGCAAAACAATTAAAAGCGAGTTTGACTTACCATATAAATTGATAGAGGCATGCAGAAGGCTGATGAATTTGATTTCTTTTCTTTTTTGTCTCAGCAACGCAGAGAGATTCTCCTCTGCAACACTGCCTCAGCTGGCCATGCAATATAATCTGCAGATGGAAAAGTCCACCGTTAGTCCATTATTAGAATTTGAATATTTCCAAACTCAAGCCAACACTACCAAATAAAATTATTTTCATAAAGCTATAACAATTAGTACAATGGAGTCTGTGATTCTATGAAAATTCAAAGTTCACTAAAAATTCTATTTTCCGTTTTAATTTCAACCTAGCACACTTCTCTCAATTCTATGTCTCATTTGCTACCACTCTGTACACAACTCTAGCACCTATATGAGGACGTAGATAGAAAGATCTCTTTAGTAGCCAAGTGACAGCGTACCCTTCTCACTGGAATTCTTTAGGTTATGGTACCCCAATAGCAATTCAGTGATCTGGAAAGGTATGGGAGGAAGGCTTATGCTACAGTTAGTGGAAATAATAAATACTATGAGTAACAGATTCTAACATCTTTATTTTAGCACATCCCTATCAGTTAACCAATATTGCTACCGCCTTGAAAAGTTATATTTATGCGGAAGACCCCACTAAAAGGTCCTGAGAGCCATAAGATGTTATGAAAATATTTTAATGAGAGCAAAACAATTAAAAGCGAGTTTGACTTACCATATAAATTGATAGAGGCATGCAGAAGGCTGATGAATTTGATTTCTTTTTTTTTTTCTCAGCAACACAGAGAGATTCTCCTCTGCAACACTGCCTCTGCTGGCCATGCAATATAATCTGCAGATGGAAAAGTCCACCGTTCGTCCATTATTAGAATTTGAATATTTCCAAACTCAAGCCAACACTACCAAATAAAATTATTTTCATAAAGCTATAACAATTAGTACAATGGAGTGTGTGATATTGTGAAAATTCAAAGTTCACTAAAAATTCTATTTTCCATTTTAATTTCAACCTAGCACACTTCTCTCAATCCTATGTCTCAATTGCTACCACTCTGTACACAACTCTAGCACCTATATGAGGACGTAGATGGAAAGATCTCTTTAGTAGCCAAGTGATAGCGTACCCTTCTCACTGGAATTCTTTAGGTTATGGTACCCCAATAGCAATTCAGTGATCTGGTAAGGTATGGGAGGAAGGCTTATGCTACAGTTAGTGGAAATAATAAAAACTATGAGTAACAGATTCTAACATCTTTATTTTAGCACATCCCGATCAGTTAACCAATATTGCTACCGCCTTGAAAAGTTAAATTTATGCGGAAGACCCCACTAAAAGGTCCTGAGAGCCATCAGATGTTATGAAATTATTTTAATGAGAGCAAAACAATTAAAAGCGAGTTTGACTTACCATATAAATTGATAGAGGCATGCAGAAGGCTGATGAATTTGATTTCTTTTTTTTTTTCTCAGCAACACAGAGAGATTCTCCTCTGCAACACTGCCTCTGCTGGCCTTGCAATATAATCTGCAGATGGAAAAGTCCACCGTTCGTCCATTATTAGAATTTGAATATTTCCAAACTCAAGCCAACATTACCAAATAAAATTATTTTCATAAAGCTATAACAATTAGTACAATGGAGTGTGTGATATTGTGAAAATTCAAAGTTCACTAAAAATTCTATTTTCCATTTTAATTTCAACCTAGCACACTTCTCTCAATTCTATGTCTCATTTGCTTCCACTCTGTACACAACTCTAGCACGTATATGAGGACGTAGATAGAAAGATCTCTTTAGTAGCCAAGTTACAGCGTACCCTTCTCACTGGAATTCTTTAGGTTATGGTACCCCAATAGCAATTCAGTGATCTGGTAAGTTAAGGGAGGAAGGCTTATGCTACAGTTACTGGAAATAATAAAAACTATGAGTAACAGATTCACACATCTTTATTTTAGCACATCCCTATCAGTTAACCAATATTGCTACCGCCTTGAAAAGTTATATTTATGCGGAAGACCCCAGTAAAAGGTCCTGAGAGCCATCAGATGTTATGAAATTATTTTAATGAGAGCAAAACAATTAAAAGCGAGTTTGACTTACCATATAAATTGATAGAGGCATGCAGAAGGCTGATGAATTTGATTTCTTTTTTTTTTTCTCAGCAACACAGAGATTCTCCTCTGCAACACTGCCTCTGCTGGCCATGCAATATAATCTGCAGATGGAAAAGTCCACCGTTCGTCCATTATTAGAATTTGAATATTTCCAAACTCAAGCCAACATTACCAAATAAAATTATTTTCATAAAGCTATAACAATTAGTACAATGGAGTGTGTGATATTGTGAAAATTCAAAGTTCACTAAAAATTCTATTTTCCATTTTAATTTCAACCTAGCACACTTATCTCAATCCTATGTCTCATTTGCTACCACTCTGTACACAACTCTAGCGCCTATATGAGGACGTAGATAGAAAGATCTCTTTAGTAGCCAAGTGACAGCGAACCCTTCTCACTGGAATTCTTTAGGTTATGGTACCCCAATAGCAATTCAGTGACCTGGTAAGGTATGGGAGGAAGGCTTATGCTACAGTTAGTGGAAATAATAAAAACTATGAGTAACAGATTCTAACATCTTTATTTTAGCACATCCCTATCAGTTAACCAATATTGCTACCGCCTTGAAAAGTTAAATTTATGCGGAAGACCCCACTAAAAGGTCCTGAGAGCCATCAGATGTTATGAAATTATTTTAATGAGAGCAAAACAATTAAAAGCGAGTTTGACTTACCATATAAATTGATGGAGGCATGCAGAAGGCTGATGAATTTGATTTCTTTTCTTTTTTGTCTCAGCAACGCAGAGAGATTCTCCTCTGCAACACTGCCTCTGCTGGCCATGCAATATAATCTGCAGATGGAAAAGTCCACCGTTAGTCCATTATTAGAATTTGAATATTTCCAAACTCAAGCCAACACTACCAAATAAAATTATTTTCATAAAGCTATAACAATTAGTACAATGGAGTGTGTGATATTGTGAAAATTCAAAGTTCCCTAAAAATTCTATTTTCCATTTTAATTTCAACCTAGCACACTTCTCTCAATTCTATGTCTCATTTGCTACCACTCTGTACACAACTCTAGCACGTATATGAGGACGTAGATAGAAAGATCTCTTTAGTAGCCAAGTTACAGCGTACCCTTCTCACTGGAATTCTTTAGGTTATGGTACCCCAATAGCAATTCAGTGATCTGGTAAGTTAAGGGAGGAAGGCTTATGCTACAGTTACTGGAAATAATAAAAACTATGAGTAACAGATTCTAACATCTTTATTTTAGCACATCCCTATCAGTTAACCAATATTGCTACCGCCTTGAAAAGTTATATTTATGCGGAAGACCCCAGTAAAAGGTCCTGAGAGCCATCAGATGTTATGAAATTATTTTAATGAGCAAAACAATTAAAAGCGAGTTTGACTTACCATATAAATTGATAGAGGCATTCAGAAGGCTGATGAATTTGATTTCTTTTTTTTTTGTCTCAGCAACGCAGAGATATTCTCCTCTGCAACACTGCCTCTGCTGGCCATGCAATATAATCTGCAGATGGAAAAGTCCACCGTTAGTCCATTATTAGAATTTGAATATTTCCAAACTCAAGCCAACACTACCAAATAAAATTATTTTCATAAAGCTATAACAATTAGTACAATGGAGTGTGTGATATTGTGAAAATTCAAAGTTCACTAAAAATTCTATTTTCCATTTTAATTTCAACCTAGCACACTTCTCTCAATTCTATGTCTCATTTGCTACCACTCTGTACACAACTCTAGCACGTATATGAGGACGTAGATAGAAAGATCTCTTTAGTAGCCAAGTTACAGCGTACCCTTCTCACTGGAATTCTTTAGGTTATGGTACCCCAATAGCAATTCAGTGATCTGGTAAGTTAAGGGAGGAAGGCTTATGCTACAGTTAGTGGAAATAATAAAAACTATGAGTAACAGATTCACACATCTTTATTTTAGCACATCCCTATCAGTTAACCAATATTGCTACCGCCTTGAAAAGTTATATTTATGCGGAAGACCCCAGTAAAAGGTCCTGAGAGCCATCAGATGTTATGAAATTATTTTAATGAGAGCAAAACAATTAAAAGCGAGTTTGACTTACCATATAAATTGATAGAGGCATGCAGAAGGCTGATGAATTTGATTTCTTTTTTTTTTCTCAGCAACACAGAGAGATTCTCCTCTGCAACACTGCCTCTGCTGGCCATGCAATATAATCTGCAGATGGAAAAGTCCACCGTTCGTCCATTATTAGAATTTGAATATTTCCAAACTCAAGCCAACATTACCAAATAAAATTATTTTCATAAAGCTATAACAATTAGTACAATGGAGTGTGTGATATTGTGAAAATTCAAAGTTCACTAAAAATTCTATTTTCCATTTTAATTTCAACCTAGCACACTTCTCTCAATCCTATGTCTCATTTGCTACCACTCTGTACACAACTCTAGCGCCTATATGAGGACGTAGATAGAAAGATCTCTTTAGTAGCCAAGTGACAGCGAACCCTTCTCACTGGAATTCTTTAGGTTATGGTATCCCAATAGCAATTCAGTGACCTGGTAAGGTATGGGAGGAAGGCTTATGCTACAGTTAGTGGAAATAATAAAAACTATGAGTAACAGATTCTAACATCTTTATTTTAGCACATCCCTATCAGTTAACCAATATTGCTACCGCCTTGAAAAGTTAAATTTATGCGGAAGACCCCACTAAAAGGTCCTGAGAGCCATCAGATGTTATGAAATTATTTTAATGAGAGCAAAACCATTAAAAGCGAGTTTGACTTACCATATAAATTGATAGAGGCATGCAGAAGGCTGATGAATTTGATTTCTTTTTTTTTTCCTCAGCAACGCAGAGAGATTATCCTCTGCAACACTGCCTCTGCTGGCCATGCAATATAATCTGCAGATGGAAAAGTCCACCGTAAGTCCATTATTTGAATTTGAATATTTCCAAACTCAAGCCAACATTACCAAATAAAATTATTTTCATAAAGCTATAACAATTAGTACAATGGAGTGTGTGATATTGTGAAAATTCAAAGTTCACTAAAAATTCTATTTTCCATTTTAATTTCAACCTAGCACACTTCTCTCAATTCTAGGTCTCATTTGCTACCACTCTGTACACAACTCTAGCACCTATATGAGGACGTAGATGGAAAGATCTCTTTAGTAGCCAAGTGACAGCGTACCCTTCTCACTGGAATTCTTTAGGTTATGGTACCCCAATAGCAATTCAGTGATCTGGAAAGGTATGGGAGGAAGGCTTATGCTACAGTTAGTGGAAATAATAAATACTATGAGTAACAGATTCTAACATCTTTATTTTAGCACATCCCTATCAGTTAACCAATATTGCTACCGCCTTGAAAAGTTATATTTATGCGTAAGACCCCACTAAAAGGTCCTGAGAGCCATCAGATGTTATGAAAATATTTTAATGAGAGCAAAACAATTAAAAGCGAGTTTGACTTACCATATAAATTGATAGAGGCATGCACAAGGCTGATGAATTTGATTTCTTTTCTTTTTTGTCTCAGCAACGCAGAGAGATTCTCTGCAACACTGCCTCAGCTGGCCATGCAATATAATCTGCAGATGGAAAAGTCCACCGTTCGTCCATTATTTGAATTTGAATATTTCCAAACTCAAGCCAACACTACCAAATAAAATTATTTTCATAAAGCTATAACAATTAGTACAATGGAGTGTGTGATATTGTGAAAATTCAAAGTTCACTAAAAATTCTATTTTCCATTTTAATTTCAACCTAGCACACTTCTCTCAATCCTATGTCTCATTTGCTACCACTCTGTACACAACTCTAGCACCTATATGAGGACGTAGATGGAAAGATCTCTTTAGTAGCCAAGTGATAGCGTACCCTTCTCACTGGAATTCTTTAGGTTATGGTACCCCAATAGCAATTCAGTGATCTGGTAAGTTAAGGGAGGAAGGCTTATGCTACAGTTAGTGGAAATAATAAAAAGTATGAGTAACAGATTCTAACATCTTTATTTTAGCACATCCCTATCAGTTAACCAATATTGCTACCGCCTTGATAAGTTATATTTATACGGAAGACCCCAGTAAAAGGTCCTGAGAGCCATCAGATGTTATGAAATTATTTTAATGAGAGCAAAACAATTAAAAGCGAGTTTGACTTACCATATAAATTGATAGAGGCATGCAGAAGGCTGATGAATTTGATTTCTTTTCTTTTTTGTCTCAGCAACGCAGAGAGATTCTCCTCTGCAACACTGCCTCTGCTGGCCATGCAATATAATCTGCAGATGGAAAAGTCCACCGTTAGTCCATTATTAGAATTTGAATATTTCCAAACTCAAGCCAACACTACCAAATAAAATTATTTTCATAAAGCTACAACAATTAGTACAATGGAGTCTGTGATACTGTGAAAATTCAAAGTTCACTAAAAATTCTATTTTCCATTTTAATTTCAACCTAGCACACTTCTCTCAATCCTATGTCTCATTTGCTACCACTCTGTACACAACTCTAGCACGTATATGAGGACGTAGATAGAAAGATCTCTTTCGTAGCCAAGTTACAGCGTACCCTTCTCACTGGAATTCTTTAGGTTATGGTACCCCAATAGCAATTCAGTGATCTGGTAAGTTAAGGGAGGAAGGCTTATGCTACAGTTAGTGGAAATAATATAAACTATGAGTAACAGATTCTAACATCTTTATTTTAGCACATCCCTATCAGTTAACCAATATTGCTACCGCCTTGAAAAGTTATATTTATGCGGAAGACCCCAGTAAAAGGTCCTGAGAGCCATCAGATGTTATGAAATTATTTTAATGAGAGCAAAACAATTAAAAGCGAGTTTGACTTACCATATAAATTGATGGAGGCATTCAGAAGGCTGATGAATTTGATTTCTTTTTTTTTGTCTCAGCAACGCAGAGAGATTCTCCTCTGCAACACTGCCTCTGCTGGCCATGCAATATAATCTGCAGATGGAAAAGTCCACCGTAAGTCCATTATTTGAATTTGAATATTTCCAAACTCAAGCCAACATTACCAAATAAAATTATTTTCATAAAGCTATAACAATTAGTACAATGGTGTGTGTGATATTGTGAAAATTCAAAGTTCACTAAAAATTCTATTTTCCATTTTAATTTCAACCTAGCACACTTCTCTCAATTCTATGTCTCATTTGCTACCACTCTGTACACAACTCTAGCACCTATATGAGGACGTAGATCGAAAGATCTCTTTAGTAGCCAAGTGACAGCGAACCCTTCTCACTGGAATTCTTTAGGTTATGGTACCCCAATAGCGATTCAGTGATCTGGTAAGGTATGGGAGGAAGGCTTATGCTACAGTTAGTGGAAATAATAAAAACTATGAGTAACAGATTCTAACATCTTTATTTTAGCACATCCCTATCAGTTAACCAATATTGCTACCGCCTTGAAAAGTTAAATTTATGCGGAAGACCCCACTAAAAGGTCCTGAGAGCCATCAGATGTTATGAAATTATTTTAATGAGAGCAAAACAATTAAAAGCGAGTTTGACTTACCATATAAATTGATAGAGGCATGCAGAAGGCTGATGAATTTGATTTCTTTTCTTTTTTGTCTCAGCAACGCAGAGAGATTCTCCTCTGCAACACTGCCTCAGCTGGCCATGCAATATAATCTGCAGATGGAAAAGTCCACCGTTAGTCCATTATTAGAATTTGAATATTTCCAAACTCAAGCCAACACTACCAAATAAAATTATTTTCATAAAGCTATAACAATTAGTACAATGGAGTGTGTGATATTGTGAAAATTCAAAGTTCACTAAAAATTCTATTTTCCATTTTAATTTCAACCTAGCACACTTCTCTCAATTCTATGTCTCATTTGCTACCACTCTGTACACAACTCTAGCACCTATATGAGGACGTAGATGGAAAGATCTCTTTAGTAGCCAAGTGATAGCGTACCCTTCTCACTGGAATTCTTTAGGTTATGGTACCCCAATAGCAATTCAGTGATCTGGTAAGGTATGGGAGGAAGGCTTATGCTACAGTTAGTGGAAATAATAAAAACTATGAGTAACAGATTCTAACATCTTTATTTTAGCACATCCCTATCAGTTAACCAATATTGCTACCGCCTTGAAAAGTTAAATTTATGCAGAAGACCCCACTAAAAGGTCCTGAGAGCCATCAGATGTTATGAAATTATTTTAATGAGAGCAAAACAATTAAAAGCGAGTTTGACTTACCATATAAATTGATAGAGGCATGCAGAAGGCTGATGAATTTGATTTTTTTTTTTTTTCTCAGCAACACAGAGATTTTCCTCTGCAACACTGCCTCTGCTGGCCATGCAATATAATCTGCAGATGGAAAAGTCCACCGTTCGTCCATTATTAGAATTTGAATATTTCCAAACTCAAGCCAACATTACCAAATAAAATTATTTTCATAAAGCTATAACAATTAGTACAATGTAGTCTGTGACATTGTGAAAATTCAAAGTTCACTAAAAATTCTATTTTCCATTTTAATTTCAACCTAGCACACTTCTCTCAATCCTATGTCTCATTTGCTACCACTCTGTACACAACTCTAGCACCTATATGAGGACGTAGATGGAAAGATCTCTTTAGTAGCCAAGTGATAGCGTACCCTTCTCACTGGAATTCTTTAGGTTATGGTACCCCAATAGCAATTCAGTGATCTGGTAAGTTAAGGGAGGAAGGCTTATGCTACAGTTAGTGGAAATAATAAAAACTATGAGTAACAGATTCTAACATCTTTATTTTAGCACATCCCTATCAGTTAACCAATATTGCTACCGCCTTGAAAAGTTATATTTATGCGGAAGACCCCAGTAAAAGGTCCTGAGAGCCATCAGATGTTATGAAATTATTTTAATGAGAGCAAAACAATTAAAAGCGAGTTTGACTTACCATATAAATTGATAGAGGCATTCAGAAGGCTGATGAATTTGATTTCTTTTTTTTTTGTCTCAGCAACGCAGAGATATTCTCCTCTGCAACACTGCCTCTGCTGGCCATGCAATATAATCTGCAGATGGAAAAGTCCACCGTTAGTCCATTATTAGAATTTGAATATTTCCAAACTCAAGCCAACATTACCAAATAAAATTATTTTCATAAAGCTATAACAATTAGTACAATGTAGTCTGTGACATTGTGAAAATTCAAAGTTCACTAAAAATTCTATTTTCCATTTTAATTTCAACCTAGCACACTTCTCTCAATCCTATGTCTCATTTGCTACCACTCTGTACACAACTCTAGGACCTATATGAGGACGTAGATAGAAAGATCTCTTTAGTAGCCAAGTTACAGCGTACCCTTCTCACTGGAATTCTTTAGGTTATGGTACCCCAATAGCAATTCAGTGATCTGGTAAGTTAAGGGAGGAAGGCTTATGCTACAGTTAGTGGAAATAATAAAAACTATGAGTAACAGATTCTAACATCTTTATTTTAGCACATCCCTATCAGTTAACCAATATTGCTACCGCCTTGAAAAGTTAAATTTATGCGGAAGACCCCACTAAAAGGTCCTGAGAGCCATCAGATGTTATGAAATTATTTTAATGAGAGCAAAACAATTAAAAGCGAGTTTGACTTACCATATAAATTGATAGAGGCATGCAGAAGGCTGATGAATTTGATTTCTTTTTTTTTTTCTCAGCAACACAGATTCTCCTCTGCAACACTGCCTCTGCTGGCCATGCAATATAATCTGCAGATGGAAAAGTCCACCGTTAGTCCATTATTAGAATTTGAATATTTCCAAACTCAAGCCAACACTACCAAATAAAATTATTTTCATAAAGCTATAACAATTAGTACAATGTAGTCTGTGACATTGTGAAAATTCAAAGTTCACTAAAAATTCTATTTTCCATTTTAATTTCAACCTAGCACACTTCTCTCAATCCTATGTCTCATTTGCTACCACTCTGTACACAACTCTAGCACCTATATGAGGACGTAGATGGAAAGATCTCTTTAGTAGCCAAGTGATAGCGTACCCTTCTCACTGGAATTCTTTAGGTTATGGTACCCCAATAGCAATTCAGTGATCTGGTAAGGTATGGGAGGAAGGCTTGTGCTACAGTTAGTGGAAATAATAAAAACTATGAGTAACAGATTCTAACATCTTTATTTTAGCACATCCCTATCAGTTAACCAATATTGCTACCGCCTTGAAAAGTTAAATTTATGCGGAAGACCCCACTAAAAGGTCCTGAGAGCCATCAGATGTTATGAAATTATTTTAATGAGAGAAAAACAATTAAAAGCGAGTTTGACTTACCATATAAATTGATAGAGGCATGCAGAAGGCTGATGAATTTGATTTCTTTTTTTTTTTCTCAGCAACACAGAGAGATTCTCCTCTGCAACACTGCCTCTGCTGGCCATGCAATATAATCTGCAGATGGAAAAGTCCACCGTTCGTCCATCATTAGAATTTGAATATTTCCAAACTCAAGCCAACATTACCAAATAAAATTATTTTCATAAAGCTATAACAATTAGTACAATGGAGTGTGTGATATTGTGAAAATTCAAAGTTCACTAAATTCTATTTTCCATTTTAATTTCAACCTAGCACACTTCTCTCAATTCTATGTCTCATTTGCTACCACTCTGTACACAACTCTAGCACGTATATGAGGACGTAGATAGAAAGATCTCTTTAGTAGCCAAGTTACAGCGTACCCTTCTCACTGGAATTCTTTAGGTTATGGTACCCCAATAGCAATTCAGTGATCTGGTAAGTTAAGGGTGGAAGGCTTATGCTACAGTTAGTGGAAATAATAAAAACTATGAGTAACAGATTCTAACATCTTTATTTTAGCACATCCCTATCAGTTAACCAATATTGCTACCGCCTTGAAAAGTTATATTTATGCGGAACACCCCAGTAAAAGGTCCTGAGAGCCATCAGATGTTATGAAATTATTTTAATGAGAGCAAAACAATTAAAAGCGAGTTTGACTTACCATATAAATTGATAGAGGCATTCAGAAGGCTGATGAATTTGATTTCTTTTTTTTTTGTCTCAGCAACGCAGAGATATTCTCCTCTGCAACACTGCCTCTGCTGGCCATGCAATATAACCTGCAGATGGAAAAGTCCACCGTTAGTCCATTATTAGAATTTGAATATTTCCAAACTCAAGCCAACACTACCAAATAAAATTATTTTCATAAAGCTATAACAATTAGTACAATGTAGTCTGTGACATTGTGAAAATTCAAAGTTCACTAAAAATTCTATTTTCCATTTTAATTTCAACCTAGCACACTTCTCTCAATCCTATGTCTCATTTGCTACCACTCTGTACACAACTCTAGCACCTATATGAGGACGTAGATGGAAAGATCTCTTTAGTAGCCAAGTGATAGCGTACCCTTCTCACTGGAATTCTTTAGGTTATGGTACCCCAATAGCAATTCAGTGATCTGGTAAGGTATGGGAGGAAGGCTTATGCTACAGTTAGTGGAAATAATAAAAACTATGAGTAACAGATTCTAACATCTTTATTTTAGCACATCCCTATCAGTTAACCAATATTGCTACCATCTTTTAAAGTTACATTTATGCGGAGGACCCCACTAAAAGGTCCTGAGAGCCATCAGATGTTATGAACCTATTTTAATGAGAGCAAAACAATTAAAAGCGAGGTTGACTTACCATATAAATTGATAGAGGCATGCAGAAGGCTGATGAATTTGATTTCTTTTTTTTTTTCTCAGCAACACAGAGAGATTCTCCTCTGCAACACTGCCTCTGCTGGCCATGCAATATAATCTGCAGATGGAAAAGTCCACCGTTCGTCCATTATTAGAATTTGAATATTTCCAAACTCAAGCCAACATTACCAAATAAAATTATTTTCATAAAGCTATAACAATTAGTACAATGGAGTCTGTGATACTGTGAAAATTCAAAGTTAACTAAAAATTCTATTTTCCATTTTAATTTCAACCTAGCACACTTCTCTCAATCCTATGTCTCATTTGCTACCACTCTGTACACAACTCTAGCACCTATATGAGGACGTAGATAGAAAGATCTCTTTAGTAGCCAAGTGACAGCGAACCCTTCTCACTGGAATTCTTTAGGTTATGGTACCCCAATAGCAATTCAGTGACCTGGTAAGGTATGGGAGGAAGGCTTATGCTACAGTTAGTGGAAATAATAAAAACTATGAGTAACAGATTCTAACATCTTTATTTTAGCACATCCCTATCAGTTAACCAATATTGCTACCGCCTTGAAAAGTTAAATTTATGCGGAAGACCCCACTAAAAGGTCCTGAGAGCCATCAGATGTTATGAAATTATTTTAATGAGAGCAAAACAATTAAAAGCGAGTTTGACTTACCATATAAATTGATAGAGGCATGCAGAAGGCTGATGAATTTGATTTCTTTTTTTTTTCTCAGCAACACAGAGAGATTCTCCTCTGCAACACTGCCTCTGCTGGCCATGCAATATAATCTGCAGATGGAAAAGTCCACCGTTCGTCCATTATTAGAATTTGAATATTTCCAAACTCAAGCCAACATTACCAAATAAAATTATTTTCATAAAGCTATAACAATTAGTACAATGGAGTGTGTGATATTGTGAAAATTCAAAGTTCACTAAAAATTCTATTTTCCATTTTAATTTCAACCTAGCACACTTCTCTCAATCCTATGTCTCATTTGCTACCACTCTGTACACAACTCTAGCACCTATATGAGGACGTAGATAGAAAGATCTCTTTAGTAGCCAAGTGACAGCGAACCCTTCTCACTGGAATTCTTTAGGTTATGGTACCCCAATAGCAATTCAGTGATCTGGAAAGGTATGGGAGGAAGGCTTATGCTACAGTTAGTGGAAATAATAAATACTATGAGTAACAGATTCTAACATCTTTATTTTAGCACTTCCCTATCAGTTAACCAATATTGCTACCGCCTTGAAAAGTTATATTTATGCATAAGACCCCACTAAAAGGTCCTGAGAGCCATCAGATGTTATGAAAATATTTTAATGAGAGCAAAACAATTAAAAGCGAGTTTGACTTACCATATACATTGATAGAGGCATGCAGAAGGCTGATGAATTTGATTTCTTTTCTTTTTTGTCTCAGCAACGCAGAGAGATTCTCCTCTGCAACACTGCCTCAGCTGGCCATGCAATATAATCTGCAGATGGAAAAGTCCACCGTTAGTCCATTATTAGAATTTGAATATTTCCAAACTCAAGCCAACACTACCAAATAAAATTATTTTCATAAAGCTATAACAATTAGTACAATGGAGTGTGTGATATTGTGAAAATTCAAAGTTCACTAAAAATTCTATTTTCCATTTTAATTTCAACCTAGCACACTTCTCTCAATCCTATGTCTCATTTGCTACCACTCTGTACACAACTCTAGCACCTATATGAGGACGTAGATGGAAAGATCTCTTTAGTAGCCAAGTGATAGCGTACCCTTCTCACTGGAATTCTTTAGGTTATGGTACCCCAATAGCAATTCAGTGATCTGGTAAGGTATGGGAGGAAGGCTTATGCTACAGTTAGTGGAAATAATAAAAACTATGAGTAACAGATTCTAACATCTTTATTTTAGCACATCCCTATCAGTTAACCAATATTGCTACCGCCTTGAAAAGTTAAATTTATGCGGAAGACCCCACTAAAAGGTCCTGAGAGCCATCAAATGTTATGAATTTATTTTAATGAGAGCAAAACAATTAAAAGCGAGTTTGACTTACCATATAAATTGATTGAGGCATTCAGAAGGCTGATGAATTTGATTTCTTTTTTTTTGTCTCAGCAACGCAGAGATATTCTCCTCTGCAACACTGCCTCTGCTGGCCATGCAATATAATCTGCAGATGGAAAAGTCCACCGTTAGTCCATTATTAGAATTTGAATATTTCCAAACTCAAGCCAACACTACCAAATAAAATTATTTTCATAAAGCTATAACAATTAGTACAATGTAGTCTGTGACATTGTGAAAATTCAAAGTTCACTAAAATTCTATTTTCCATTTTAATTTCAACCTAGCACACTTCTCTCAATCCTATGTCTCATTTGCTACCACTCTGTACACAACTCTAGGACCTATATGAGGACGTAGATAGAAAGATCTCTTTAGTAGCCAAGTTACAGCGTACCCTTCTCACTGGAATTCTTTAGGTTATGGTACCCCAATAGCAATTCAGTGATCTGGTAAGTTAAGGGAGGAAGGCTTATGCTACAGTTAGTGGAAATAATAAAAACTATGAGTAACAGATTCTAACATCTTTATTTTAGCACATCCCTATCAGTTAACCAATATTGCTACCGCCTTGAAAAGTTATATTTATGCGGAAGACCCCAGTAAAAGGTCCTGAGAGCCATCAGGTGTTATGAAAATATTTTAATGAGAGCAAAACAATTAAAAGCGAGTTTGACTTACCATATAAATTGATGGAGGCATGCAGAAGGCTGATGAATTTGATTTCTTTTCTTTTTTGTCTCAGCAACGCAGAGAGATTCTCCTCTGCAACACTGCCTCTGCTGGCCATGCAATATAATCTGCAGATGGAAAAGTCCACCGTTAGTCCATTATTAGAATTTGAATATTTCCAAACTCAAGCCAACACTACCAAATAAAATTATTTTCATAAAGCTATAACAATTAGTACAATGTAGTCTGTGACATTGTGAAAATTCAAAGTTCACTAAAAATTCTATTTTCCATTTTAATTTCAACCTAGCACACTTCTCTCAATCCTATGTCTCATTTGCTACCACTCTGTACACAACTCTAGGACCTATATGAGGACGTAGATAGAAAGATCTCTTTAGTAGCCAAGTTACAGCGTACCCTTCTCACTGGAATTCTTTAGGTTATGGTACCCCAATAGCAATTCAGTGATCTGGTAAGTTAAGGGAGGAAGGCTTATGCTACAGTTAGTGGAAATAATAAAAACTATGAGTAACAGATTCTAACATCTTTATTTTAGCACATCCCTATCAGTTAACCAATATTGCTGCCGCCTTGAAAAGTTATATTTATGCGGAAGACCCCAGTAAAAGGTCCTGAGAGCCATCAGGTGTTATGAAAATATTTTAATGAGAGCAAAACAATTAAAAGCGAGTTTGACTTACCATATAAATTGATGGAGGCATGCAGAAGGCTGATGAATTTGATTTCTTTTCTTTTTTGTCTCAGCAACGCAGAGAGATTCTCCTCTGCAACACTGCCTCTGCTGGCCATGCAATATAATCTGCAGATGGAAAAGTCCACCGTTAGTCCATTATTAGAATTTGAATATTTCCAAACTCAAGCCAACACTACCAAATAAAATTATTTTCATAAAGCTATAACAATTAGTACAATGGAGTCTGTGATACTGTGAAAATTCAAAGTTAACTAAAAATTCTATTTTCCATTTTAATTTCAACCTAGCACACTTCTCTCAATCCTATGTCTCATTTGCTACCACTCTGTACACAACTCTAGCACCTATATGAGGACGTAGATAGAAAGATCTCTTTAGTAGCCAAGTGATAGCATACCCTTCTCACTGGAATTCTTTAGGTTATGGTACCCCAATAGCAATTCAGTGATCTGGTAAGGTATGGGAGGAAGGTTTATGCTACAGTTAGTGGAAATAATAAAAACTATGAGTAACAGATTCTAACATCTTTATTTTAGCACATCCCTATCAGTTAACCAATATTGCTACCGCCTTGAAAAGTTATATTTATGCGGAAGACCCCAGTAAAAGGTCCTGAGAGCCATCAGATGTTATGAAAATATTTTAATGAGAGCAAAACAATTAAAAGCGAGTTTGACTTACCATATAAGTTGATAGAGGCATGCAGAAGGCTGATGAATTTGATTTCTTTTTTTTTTCTCAGCAACACAGAGATTCTCCTCTGCAACACTGCCTCTGCTGGCCATGCAATATAATCTGCAGATGGAAAAGTCCACCGTTCGTCCATTATTAGAATTTGAATATTTCCAAACTCAAGCCAACATTACCAAATAAAATTATTTTCATAAAGCTATAACAATTAGTACAATGGAGTGTGTGATATTGTGAAAATTCAAAGTTCCCTAAAAATTCTATTTTCCATTTTAATTTCAACCTAGCACACTTCTCTCAATTCTATGTCTCATTTGCTACCACTCTGTACACAACTCTAGCACCTATATGAGGACGTAGATGGAAAGATCTCTTTAGTAGCCAAGTGATAGCGTACCCTTCTCACTGGAATTCTTTAGGTTATGGTACCCCAATAGCAATTCAGTGATCTGGTAAGTTAAGGGAGGAAGGCTTATGCTACAGTTAGTGGAAATAATAAAAACTATGAGTAACAGATTCTAACATCTTTATTTTAGCACATCCCTATCAGTTAACCAATATTGCTACCGCCTTGAAAAGTTAAATTTATGCGGAAGACCCCAGTAAAAGGTCCTGAGAGCCATCAGATGTTATGAAAATATTTTAATGAGAGCAAAACAATTAAAAGCGAGTTTGACTTACCATATAAATTGATGGAGGCATGCAGAAGGCTTATGAATTTGATTTCTTTTCTTTTTTGTCTCAGCAACGCAGAGAGATTCTCCTCTGCAACACTGCCTCTGCTGGCCATGCAATATAATCTGCAGATGGAAAAGTCCACCGTTAGTCCATTATTAGAATTTGAATATTTCCAAACTCAAGCCAACACTACCAAATAAAATTATTTTCATAAAGCTATAACAATTAGTACAATGGAGTCTGTGATACTGTGAAAATTCAAAGTTCACTAAAAATTCTATTTTCCATTTTAATTTCAACCTAGCACACTTCTCTCAATTCTATGTCTCATTTGCTACCACTCTGTACACAACTCTAGCACCTATATGAGGACGTAGATAGAAAGATCTCTTTAGTAGCCAAGTGACAGCGTACCCTTCTCACTGGAATTCTTTAGGTTATGGTACCCCAATAGCAATTCAGTGATCTGGAAAGGTATGGGAGGAAGGCTTATGCTACAGTTAGTGGAAATAATAAATACTATGAGTAACAGATTCTAACATCTTTATTTTAGCACATCCCTATCAGTTAACCAATATTGCTACCGCCTTGAAAAGTTATATTTATGCGTAAGACCCCACTAAAAGGTCCTGAGAGCCATCAGATGTTATGAAAATATTTTAATGAGAGCAAAACAATTAAAAGCGAGTTTGACTTACCATATATATTGATAGAGGCATGCAGAAGGCTGATGAATTTGATTTCTTTTCTTTTTTGTCTCAGCAACGCAGAGAGATTCTCCTCTGCAACACTGCCTCAGCTGGCCATGCAATATAATCTGCAGATGGAAAAGTCCACCGTTAGTCCATTATTAGAATTTGAATATTTCCAAACTCAAGCCAACACTACCAAATAAAATTATTTTCATAAAGCTATAACAATTAGTACAATGGAGTGTGTGATATTGTGAAAATTCAAAGTTCACTAAAAATTCTATTTTCCATTTTAATTTCAACCTAGCACACTTCTCTCAATCCTATGTCTCAATTGCTACCACTCTGTACACAACTCTAGCACCTATATGAGGACGTAGATGGAAAGATCTCTTTAGTAGCCAAGTGATAGCGTACCCTTCTCACTGGAATTCTTTAGGTTATGGTACCCCAATAGCAATTCAGTGATCTGGTAAGGTATGGGAGGAAGGCTTATGCTACAGTTAGTGGAAATAATAAAAACTATGAGTAACAGATTCTAACATCTTTATTTTAGCACATCCCTATCAGTTAACCAATATTGCTACCGCCTTGAAAAGTTAAATTTATGCGGAAGACCCCAGTAAAAGGTCCTGAGAGCCATCAGATGTTATGAAATTATTTTAATGAGAGCAAAACAATTAAAAGCGAGTTTGACTTACCATATAAATTGATAGAAGCATGCAGAAGGCTGATGAATTTGATTTCTTTTTTTTTTTCTCAGCAACACAGAGATTCTCCTCTGCAACACTGCCTCTGCTGGCCATGCAATATAATCTGCAGATGGAAAAGTCCACCGTTCGTCCATTATTAGAATTTGAATATTTCCAAACTCAAGCCAACATTACCAAATAAAATTATTTTCATAAAGCTATAACAATTAGTACAATGGAGTGTGTGATATTGTGAAAATTCAAAGTTCACTAAAAATTCTATTTTCCATTTTAATTTCAACCTAGCACACTTCTCTCAATCCTATGTCTCATTTGCTACCACTCTGTACACAACTCTAGCGCCTATATGAGGACGTAGATAGAAAGATCTCTTTAGTAGCCAAGTGACAGCGAACCCTTCTCACTGGAATTCTTTAGGTTATGGTACCCCAATAGCAATTCAGTGACCTGGTAAGGTATGGGAGGAAGGCTTATGCTACAGTTAGTGGAAATAATAAAAACTATGAGTAACAGATTCTAACATCTTTATTTTAGCACATCCCTATCAGTTAACCAATATTGCTACCGCCTTGAAAAGTTAAATTTATGCGGAAGACCCCACTAAAAGGTCCTGAGAGCCATCAGATGTTATGAAATTATTTTAATGAGAGCAAAACCATTAAAAGCGAGTTTGACTTACCATATAAATTGATAGAGGCATGCAGAAGGCTGATGAATTTGATTTCTTTTTTTTTTCCTCAGCAACGCAGAGAGATTATCCTCTGCAACACTGCCTCTGCTGGCCATGCAATATAATCTGCAGATGGAAAAGTCCACCGTTCGTCCATTATTAGAATTTGAATATTTCCAAACTCAAGCCAACATTACCAAATAAAATTATTTTCATAAAGCTATAACAATTAGTACAATGGAGTGTGTGATATTGTGAAAATTCAAAGTTCACTAAAAATTCTATTTTCCATTTTAATTTCAACCTAGCACACTTCTCTCAATTCT
Source organism: Triturus cristatus (assembly GCF_964204655.1). Lineage (NCBI taxonomy): Eukaryota > Metazoa > Chordata > Amphibia > Caudata > Salamandridae > Triturus > Triturus cristatus. The sequence goes on along the minus strand of NC_140587.1, from coordinate 1,008,490,878 downwards.
ATGTCTCATTTGCTACCACTCTGTACACAACTCTAGCACGTATATGAGGACGTAGATAGAAAGATCTCTTTAGTAGCCAAGTTACAGCGTACCCTTCTCACTGGAATTCTTTAGGTTATGGTACCCCAATAGCAATTCAGTGATCTGGTAAGTTAAGGGAGGAAGGCTTATGCTACAGTTAGTGGAAATAATAAAAACTATGAGTAACAGATTCTAACATCTTTATTTTAGCACATCCCTATCAGTTAACCAATATTGCTACCACCTTGAAAAGTTATATTTATGCGGAAGACCCCAGTAAAAGGTCCTGAGAGCCATCAGATGTTATGAAAATATTTTAATGAGAGCAAAACAATTAAAAGCGAGTTTGACTTACCATATAAATTGATGGAGGCATGCAGAAGGCTGATGAATTTGATTTCTTTTCTTTTTTGTCTCAGCAACGCAGAGAGATTCTCCTCTGCAACACTGCCTCTGCTGGCCATGCAATATAATCTGCAGATGGAAAAGTCCACCGTTAGTCCATTATTAGAATTTGAATATTTCCAAACTCAAGCCAACACTACCAAATAAAATTATTTTCATAAAGCTATAACAATTAGTACAATGGAGTCTGTGATTCTATGAAAATTCAAAGTTCACTAAAAATTCTATTTTCCATTTTAATTTCAACCTAGCACACTTCTCTCAATTCTATGTCTCATTTGCTACCACTCTGTACACAACTCTAGCACCTATATGAGGACGTAGATAGAAAGATCTCTTTAGTAGCCAAGTGACAGCGTACCCTTCTCACTGGAATTCTTTAGGTTATGGTACCCCAATAGCAATTCAGTGATCTGGAAAGGTATGGGAGGAAGGCTTATGCTACAGTTAGTGGAAATAATAAATACTATGAGTAACAGATTCTAACATCTTTATTTTAGCACATCCCTATCAGTTAACCAATATTGCTACCGCCTTGAAAAGTTATATTTATGCGGAAGACCCCACTAAAAGGTCCTGAGAGCCATAAGATGTTATGAAAATATTTTAATGAGAGCAAAACAATTAAAAGCGAGTTTGACTTACCATATAAATTGATAGAGGCATGCAGAAGGCTGATGAATTTGATTTCTTTTCTTTTTTGTCTCAGCAACGCAGAGAGATTCTCCTCTGCAACACTGCCTCAGCTGGCCATGCAATATAATCTGCAGATGGAAAAGTCCACCGTTAGTCCATTATTAGAATTTGAATATTTCCAAACTCAAGCCAACACTACCAAATAAAATTATTTTCATAAAGCTATAACAATTAGTACAATGGAGTGTGTGATATTGTGAAAATTCAAAGTTCACTAAAAATTCTATTTTCCATTTTAATTTCAACCTAGCACACTTCTCTCAATCCTATGTCTCATTTGCTACCACTCTGTACACAACTCTAGCACCTATATGAGGACGTAGATGGAAAGATCTCTTTAGTAGCCAAGTGATAGCGTACCCTTCTCACTGGAATTCTTTAGGTTATGGTACCCCAATAGCAATTCAGTGATCTGGTAAGGTATGGGAGGAAGGCTTATGCTACAGTTAGTGGAAATAATAAAAACTATGAGTAACAGATTCTAACATCTTTATTTTAGCACATCCCTATCAGTTAACCAATATTGCTACCGCCTTGAAAAGTTATATTTATGCGGAAGACCCCAGTAAAAGGTCCTGAGAGCCATCAGATGTTATGAAATTATTTTAATGAGCAAAACAATTAAAAGCGAGTTTGACTTACCATATAAATTGATAGAGGCATTCAGAAGGCTGATGAATTTGATTTCTTTTTTTTTTGTCTCAGCAACGCAGAGATATTCTCCTCTGCAACACTGCCTCTGCTGGCCATGCAATATAATCTGCAGATGGAAAAGTCCACCGTTAGTCCATTATTAGAATTTGAATATTTCCAAACTCAAGCCAACACTACCAAATAAAATTATTTTCATAAAGCTATAACAATTAGTACAATGTAGTCTGTGACATTGTGAAAATTCAAAGTTCACTAAAAATTCTATTTTCCATTTTAATTTCAACCTAGCACACTTCTCTCAATCCTATGTCTCATTTGCTACCACTCTGTACACAACTCTAGGACCTATATGAGGATGTAGATAGAAAGAACTCTTTAGTAGCCAAGTTACAGCGTACCCTTCTCACTGGAATTCTTTAGGTTATGGTACCCCAATAGCAATTCAGTGATCTGGTAAGTTAAGGGAGGAAGGCTTATGCTACAGTTAGTGGAAATAATAAAAACTATGAGTAACAGATTCTAACATCTTTATTTTAGCACATCCCTATCAGTTAACCAATATTGCTACCACCTTGAAAAGTTATATTTATGCGGAAGACCCCAGTAAAAGGTCCTGAGAGCCATCAGATGTTATGAAAATATTTTAATGAGAGCAAAACAATTAAAAGCGAGTTTGACTTACCATATAAATTGATAGAGGCATGCAGAAGGCTGATGAATTTGATTTCTTTTTTTTTTTCTCAGCAACACAGAGATTCTCCTCTGCAACACTGCCTCTGCTGGCCATGCAATATAATCTGCAGATGGAAAAGTCCACCGTTCGTCCATTATTAGAATTTGAATATTTCCAAACTCAAGCCAACATTACCAAATAAAATTATTTTCATAAAGCTATAACAATTAGTACAATGGAGTGTGTGATATTGTGAAAATTCAAAGTTCACTAAAAATTCTATTTTCCATTTTAATTTCAACCTAGCACACTTCTCTCAATTCTATGTCTCATTTGCTACCACTCTGTACACAACTCTAGCACGTATATGAGGACGTAGATAGAAAGATCTCTTTAGTAGCCAAGTTACAGCGTACCCTTCTCACTGGAATTCTTTAGGTTATGGTACCCCAATAGCAATTCAGTGATCTGGTAAGTTAAGGGAGGAAGGCTTATGCTACAGTTAGTGGAAATAATAAAAACTATGAGTAACAGATTCACACATCTTTATTTTAGCACATCCCTATCAGTTAACCAATATTGCTACCGCCTTGAAAAGTTATATTTATGCGGAAGACCCCAGTAAAAGGTCCTGAGAGCCATCAGATGTTATGAAATTATTTTAATGAGAGCAAAACAATTAAAAGCGAGTTTGACTTACCATATAAATTGATAGAGGCATGCAGAAGGCTGATGAATTTGATTTCTTTTTTTTTTCTCAGCAACACAGAGAGATTCTCCTCTGCAACACTGCCTCTGCTGGCCATGCAATATAATCTGCAGATGGAAAAGTCCACCGTTCGTCCATTATTAGAATTTGAATATTTCCAAACTCAAGCCAACATTACCAAATAAAATTATTTTCATAAAGCTATAACAATTAGTACAATGGAGTGTGTGATATTGTGAAAATTCAAAGTTCACTAAAAATTCTATTTTCCATTTTAATTTCAACCTAGCACACTTCTCTCAATCCTATGTCTCATTTGCTACCACTCTGTACACAACTCTAGCGCCTATATGAGGACGTAGATAGAAAGATCTCTTTAGTAGCCAAGTGACAGCGAACCCTTCTCACTGGAATTCTTTAGGTTATGGTATCCCAATAGCAATTCAGTGACCTGGTAAGGTATGGGAGGAAGGCTTATGCTACAGTTAGTGGAAATAATAAAAACTATGAGTAACAGATTCTAACATCTTTATTTTAGCACATCCCTATCAGTTAACCAATATTGCTACCGCCTTGAAAAGTTAAATTTATGCGGAAGACCCCACTAAAAGGTCCTGAGAGCCATCAGATGTTATGAAATTATTTTAATGAGAGCAAAACCATTAAAAGCGAGTTTGACTTACCATATAAATTGATAGAGGCATGCAGAAGGCTGATGAATTTGATTTCTTTTTTTTTTCCTCAGCAACGCAGAGAGATTATCCTCTGCAACACTGCCTCTGCTGGCCATGCAATATAATCTGCAGATGGAAAAGTCCACCGTAAGTCCATTATTTGAATTTGAATATTTCCAAACTCAAGCCAACATTACCAAATAAAATTATTTTCATAAAGCTATAACAATTAGTACAATGGAGTGTGTGATATTGTGAAAATTCAAAGTTCACTAAAAATTCTATTTTCCATTTTAATTTCAACCTAGCACACTTCTCTCAATTCTAGGTCTCATTTGCTACCACTCTGTACACAACTCTAGCACCTATATGAGGACGTAGATGGAAAGATCTCTTTAGTAGCCAAGTGACAGCGTACCCTTCTCACTGGAATTCTTTAGGTTATGGTACCCCAATAGCAATTCAGTGATCTGGAAAGGTATGGGAGGAAGGCTTATGCTACAGTTAGTGGAAATAATAAATACTATGAGTAACAGATTCTAACATCTTTATTTTAGCACATCCCTATCAGTTAACCAATATTGCTACCGCCTTGAAAAGTTATATTTATGCGTAAGACCCCACTAAAAGGTCCTGAGAGCCATCAGATGTTATGAAAATATTTTAATGAGAGCAAAACAATTAAAAGCGAGTTTGACTTACCATATAAATTGATAGAGGCATGCACAAGGCTGATGAATTTGATTTCTTTTCTTTTTTGTCTCAGCAACGCAGAGATATTCTCCTCTGCAACACTGCCTCTGCTGGCCATGCAATATAATCTGCAGATGGAAAAGTCCACCGTTAGTCCATTATTAGAATTTGAATATTTCCAAACTCAAGCCAACACTACCAAATAAAATTATTTTCATAAAGCTATAACAATTAGTACAATGGAGTCTGTGATACTGTGAAAATTCAAAGTTCACTAACAATTCTATTTTCCATTTTAATTTCAACCTAGCACACTTCTCTCAATCCTATATCTCATTTGCTACCACTCTGTACACAACTCTAGCACGTATATGAGGACGTAGATAGAAAGATCTCTTTCGTAGCCAAGTTACAGCGTACCCTTCTCACTGGAATTCTTTAGGTTATGGTACCCCAATAGCAATTCAGTGATCTGGTAAGTTAAGGGAGGAAGGCTTATGCTACAGTTAGTGGAAATAATATAAACTATGAGTAACAGATTCTAACATCTTTATTTTAGCACATCCCTATCAGTTAACCAATATTGCTACCGCCTTGAAAAGTTATATTTATGCGGAAGACCCCAGTAAAAGGTCCTGAGAGCCATCAGATGTTATGAAATTATTTTAATGAGAGCAAAACAATTAAAAGCGAGTTTGACTTACCATATAAATTGATGGAGGCATTCAGAAGGCTGATGAATTTGATTTCTTTTTTTTTGTCTCAGCAACGCAGAGAGATTCTCCTCTGCAACACTGCCTCTGCTGGCCATGCAATATAATCTGCAGATGGAAAAGTCCACCGTAAGTCCATTATTTGAATTTGAATATTTCCAAACTCAAGCCAACATTACCAAATAAAATTATTTTCATAAAGCTATAACAATTAGTACAATGGTGTGTGTGATATTGTGAAAATTCAAAGTTCACTAAAAATTCTATTTTCCATTTTAATTTCAACCTAGCACACTTCTCTCAATTCTATGTCTCATTTGCTACCACTCTGTACACAACTCTAGCACCTATATGAGGACGTAGATCGAAAGATCTCTTTAGTAGCCAAGTGACAGCGAACCCTTCTCACTGGAATTCTTTAGGTTATGGTACCCCAATAGCGATTCAGTGATCTGGTAAGGTATGGGAGGAAGGCTTATGCTACAGTTAGTGGAAATAATAAAAACTATGAGTAACAGATTCTAACATCTTTATTTTAGCACATCCCTATCAGTTAACCAATATTGCTACCGCCTTGAAAAGTTAAATTTATGCGGAAGACCCCACTAAAAGGTCCTGAGAGCCATCAGATGTTATGAAATTATTTTAATGAGAGCAAAACAATTAAAAGCGAGTTTGACTTACCATATAAATTGATAGAGGCATGCAGAAGGCTGATGAATTTGATTTCTTTTCTTTTTTGTCTCAGCAACGCAGAGAGATTCTCCTCTGCAACACTGCCTCAGCTGGCCATGCAATATAATCTGCAGATGGAAAAGTCCACCGTTAGTCCATTATTAGAATTTGAATATTTCCAAACTCAAGCCAACACTACCAAATAAAATTATTTTCATAAAGCTATAACAATTAGTACAATGGAGTGTGTGATATTGTGAAAATTCAAAGTTCACTAAAAATTCTATTTTCCATTTTAATTTCAACCTAGCACACTTCTCTCAATTCTATGTCTCATTTGCTACCACTCTGTACACAACTCTAGCACCTATATGAGGACGTAGATGGAAAGATCTCTTTAGTAGCCAAGTGATAGCGTACCCTTCTCACTGGAATTCTTTAGGTTATGGTACCCCAATAGCAATTCAGTGATCTGGTAAGGTATGGGAGGAAGGCTTATGCTACAGTTAGTGGAAATAATAAAAACTATGAGTAACAGATTCTAACATCTTTATTTTAGCACATCCCTATCAGTTAACCAATATTGCTACCGCCTTGAAAAGTTAAATTTATGCAGAAGACCCCACTAAAAGGTCCTGAGAGCCATCAGATGTTATGAAATTATTTTAATGAGAGCAAAACAATTAAAAGCGAGTTTGACTTACCATATAAATTGATAGAGGCATGCAGAAGGCTGATGAATTTGATTTTTTTTTTTTTTCTCAGCAACACAGAGATTTTCCTCTGCAACACTGCCTCTGCTGGCCATGCAATATAATCTGCAGATGGAAAAGTCCACCGTTCGTCCATTATTAGAATTTGAATATTTCCAAACTCAAGCCAACATTACCAAATAAAATTATTTTCATAAAGCTATAACAATTAGTACAATGTAGTCTGTGACATTGTGAAAATTCAAAGTTCACTAAAAATTCTATTTTCCATTTTAATTTCAACCTAGCACACTTCTCTCAATCCTATGTCTCATTTGCTACCACTCTGTACACAACTCTAGCACCTATATGAGGACGTAGATGGAAAGATCTCTTTAGTAGCCAAGTGATAGCGTACCCTTCTCACTGGAATTCTTTAGGTTATGGTACCCCAATAGCAATTCAGTGATCTGGTAAGTTAAGGGAGGAAGGCTTATGCTACAGTTAGTGGAAATAATAAAAACTATGAGTAACAGATTCTAACATCTTTATTTTAGCACATCCCTATCAGTTAACCAATATTGCTACCGCCTTGAAAAGTTATATTTATGCGGAAGACCCCAGTAAAAGGTCCTGAGAGCCATCAGATGTTATGAAATTATTTTAATGAGAGCAAAACAATTAAAAGCGAGTTTGACTTACCATATAAATTGATAGAGGCATGCAGAAGGCTGATGAATTTGATTTCTTTTCTTTTTTGTCTCAGCAACGCAGAGAGATTCTCCTCTGCAACACTGCCTCAGCTGGCCATGCAATATAATCTGCAGATGGAAAAGTCCACCGTTAGTCCATTATTAGAATTTGAATATTTCCAAACTCAAGCCAACACTACCAAATAAAATTATTTTCATAAAGCTATAACAATTAGTACAATGGAGTCTGTGATTCTATGAAAATTCAAAGTTCACTAAAAATTCTATTTTCCGTTTTAATTTCAACCTAGCACACTTCTCTCAATTCTATGTCTCATTTGCTACCACTCTGTACACAACTCTAGCACCTATATGAGGACGTAGATAGAAAGATCTCTTTAGTAGCCAAGTGACAGCGTACCCTTCTCACTGGAATTCTTTAGGTTATGGTACCCCAATAGCAATTCAGTGATCTGGAAAGGTATGGGAGGAAGGCTTATGCTACAGTTAGTGGAAATAATAAATACTATGAGTAACAGATTCTAACATCTTTATTTTAGCACATCCCTATCAGTTAACCAATATTGCTACCGCCTTGAAAAGTTATATTTATGCGGAAGACCCCACTAAAAGGTCCTGAGAGCCATAAGATGTTATGAAAATATTTTAATGAGAGCAAAACAATTAAAAGCGAGTTTGACTTACCATATAAATTGATAGAGGCATGCAGAAGGCTGATGAATTTGATTTCTTTTTTTTTTTCTCAGCAACACAGAGAGATTCTCCTCTGCAACACTGCCTCTGCTGGCCATGCAATATAATCTGCAGATGGAAAAGTCCACCGTTCGTCCATTATTAGAATTTGAATATTTCCAAACTCAAGCCAACACTACCAAATAAAATTATTTTCATAAAGCTATAACAATTAGTACAATGGAGTGTGTGATATTGTGAAAATTCAAAGTTCACTAAAAATTCTATTTTCCATTTTAATTTCAACCTAGCACACTTCTCTCAATCCTATGTCTCAATTGCTACCACTCTGTACACAACTCTAGCACCTATATGAGGACGTAGATGGAAAGATCTCTTTAGTAGCCAAGTGATAGCGTACCCTTCTCACTGGAATTCTTTAGGTTATGGTACCCCAATAGCAATTCAGTGATCTGGTAAGGTATGGGAGGAAGGCTTATGCTACAGTTAGTGGAAATAATAAAAACTATGAGTAACAGATTCTAACATCTTTATTTTAGCACATCCCGATCAGTTAACCAATATTGCTACCGCCTTGAAAAGTTAAATTTATGCGGAAGACCCCACTAAAAGGTCCTGAGAGCCATCAGATGTTATGAAATTATTTTAATGAGAGCAAAACAATTAAAAGCGAGTTTGACTTACCATATAAATTGATAGAGGCATGCAGAAGGCTGATGAATTTGATTTCTTTTTTTTTTTCTCAGCAACACAGAGAGATTCTCCTCTGCAACACTGCCTCTGCTGGCCTTGCAATATAATCTGCAGATGGAAAAGTCCACCGTTCGTCCATTATTAGAATTTGAATATTTCCAAACTCAAGCCAACATTACCAAATAAAATTATTTTCATAAAGCTATAACAATTAGTACAATGGAGTGTGTGATATTGTGAAAATTCAAAGTTCACTAAAAATTCTATTTTCCATTTTAATTTCAACCTAGCACACTTCTCTCAATTCTATGTCTCATTTGCTTCCACTCTGTACACAACTCTAGCACGTATATGAGGACGTAGATAGAAAGATCTCTTTAGTAGCCAAGTTACAGCGTACCCTTCTCACTGGAATTCTTTAGGTTATGGTACCCCAATAGCAATTCAGTGATCTGGTAAGTTAAGGGAGGAAGGCTTATGCTACAGTTACTGGAAATAATAAAAACTATGAGTAACAGATTCACACATCTTTATTTTAGCACATCCCTATCAGTTAACCAATATTGCTACCGCCTTGAAAAGTTATATTTATGCGGAAGACCCCAGTAAAAGGTCCTGAGAGCCATCAGATGTTATGAAATTATTTTAATGAGAGCAAAACAATTAAAAGCGAGTTTGACTTACCATATAAATTGATAGAGGCATGCAGAAGGCTGATGAATTTGATTTCTTTTTTTTTTTCTCAGCAACACAGAGATTCTCCTCTGCAACACTGCCTCTGCTGGCCATGCAATATAATCTGCAGATGGAAAAGTCCACCGTTCGTCCATTATTAGAATTTGAATATTTCCAAACTCAAGCCAACATTACCAAATAAAATTATTTTCATAAAGCTATAACAATTAGTACAATGGAGTGTGTGATATTGTGAAAATTCAAAGTTCACTAAAAATTCTATTTTCCATTTTAATTTCAACCTAGCACACTTATCTCAATCCTATGTCTCATTTGCTACCACTCTGTACACAACTCTAGCGCCTATATGAGGACGTAGATAGAAAGATCTCTTTAGTAGCCAAGTGACAGCGAACCCTTCTCACTGGAATTCTTTAGGTTATGGTACCCCAATAGCAATTCAGTGACCTGGTAAGGTATGGGAGGAAGGCTTATGCTACAGTTAGTGGAAATAATAAAAACTATGAGTAACAGATTCTAACATCTTTATTTTAGCACATCCCTATCAGTTAACCAATATTGCTACCGCCTTGAAAAGTTAAATTTATGCGGAAGACCCCACTAAAAGGTCCTGAGAGCCATCAGATGTTATGAAATTATTTTAATGAGAGCAAAACAATTAAAAGCGAGTTTGACTTACCATATAAATTGATGGAGGCATGCAGAAGGCTGATGAATTTGATTTCTTTTCTTTTTTGTCTCAGCAACGCAGAGAGATTCTCCTCTGCAACACTGCCTCTGCTGGCCATGCAATATAATCTGCAGATGGAAAAGTCCACCGTTAGTCCATTATTAGAATTTGAATATTTCCAAACTCAAGCCAACACTACCAAATAAAATTATTTTCATAAAGCTATAACAATTAGTACAATGGAGTCTGTGATTCTATGAAAATTCAAAGTTCACTAAAAATTCTATTTTCCATTTTAATTTCAACCTAGCACACTTCTCTCAATTCTATGTCTCATTTGCTACCACTCTGTACACAACTCTAGCACCTATATGAGGACGTAGATAGAAAGATCTCTTTAGTAGCCAAGTGACAGCGTACCCTTCTCACTGGAATTCTTTAGGTTATGGTACCCCAATAGCAATTCAGTGATCTGGAAAGGTATGGGAGGAAGGCTTATGCTACAGTTAGTGGAAATAATAAATACTATGAGTAACAGATTCTAACATCTTTATTTTAGCACATCCCTATCAGTTAACCAATATTGCTACCGCCTTGAAAAGTTATATTTATGCGGAAGACCCCACTAAAAGGTCCTGAGAGCCATAAGATGTTATGAAAATATTTTAATGAGAGCAAAACAATTAAAAGCGAGTTTGACTTACCATATAAATTGATAGAGGCATGCAGAAGGCTGATGAATTTGATTTCTTTTCTTTTTTGTCTCAGCAACGCAGAGAGATTCTCCTCTGCAACACTGCCTCAGCTGGCCATGCAATATAATCTGCAGATGGAAAAGTCCACCGTTAGTCCATTATTAGAATTTGAATATTTCCAAACTCAAGCCAACACTACCAAATAAAATTATTTTCATAAAGCTACAACAATTAGTACAATGGAGTCTGTGATACTGTGAAAATTCAAAGTTCACTAAAAATTCTATTTTCCATTTTAATTTCAACCTAGCACACTTCTCTCAATCCTATGTCTCATTTGCTACCACTCTGTACACAACTCTAGCACGTATATGAGGACGTAGATAGAAAGATCTCTTTCGTAGCCAAGTTACAGCGTACCCTTCTCACTGGAATTCTTTAGGTTATGGTACCCCAATAGCAATTCAGTGATCTGGTAAGTTAAGGGAGGAAGGCTTATGCTACAGTTAGTGGAAATAATATAAACTATGAGTAACAGATTCTAACATCTTTATTTTAGCACATCCCTATCAGTTAACCAATATTGCTACCGCCTTGAAAAGTTATATTTATGCGGAAGACCCCAGTAAAAGGTCCTGAGAGCCATCAGATGTTATGAAATTATTTTAATGAGAGCAAAACAATTAAAAGCGAGTTTGACTTACCATATAAATTGATGGAGGCATTCAGAAGGCTGATGAATTTGATTTCTTTTTTTTTGTCTCAGCAACGCAGAGAGATTCTCCTCTGCAACACTGCCTCTGCTGGCCATGCAATATAATCTGCAGATGGAAAAGTCCACCGTAAGTCCATTATTTGAATTTGAATATTTCCAAACTCAAGCCAACATTACCAAATAAAATTATTTTCATAAAGCTATAACAATTAGTACAATGGTGTGTGTGATATTGTGAAAATTCAAAGTTCACTAAAAATTCTATTTTCCATTTTAATTTCAACCTAGCACACTTCTCTCAATTCTATGTCTCATTTGCTACCACTCTGTACACAACTCTAGCACCTATATGAGGACGTAGATCGAAAGATCTCTTTAGTAGCCAAGTGACAGCGAACCCTTCTCACTGGAATTCTTTAGGTTATGGTACCCCAATAGCGATTCAGTGATCTGGTAAGGTATGGGAGGAAGGCTTATGCTACAGTTAGTGGAAATAATAAAAACTATGAGTAACAGATTCTAACATCTTTATTTTAGCACATCCCTATCAGTTAACCAATATTGCTACCGCCTTGAAAAGTTAAATTTATGCGGAAGACCCCACTAAAAGGTCCCGAGAGCCATCAGATGTTATGAAATTATTTTAATGAGAGCAAAACAATTAAAAGCGAGTTTGACTTACCATATAAATTGATAGAGGCATGCAGAAGGCTGATGAATTTGATTTCTTTTCTTTTTTGTCTCAGCAACGCAGAGAGATTCTCCTCTGCAACACTGCCTCAGCTGGCCATGCAATATAATCTGCAGATGGAAAAGTCCACCGTTAGTCCATTATTAGAATTTGAATATTTCCAAACTCAAGCCAACACTACCAAATAAAATTATTTTCATAAAGCTATAACAATTAGTACAATGGAGTGTGTGATATTGTGAAAATTCAAAGTTCACTAAAAATTCTATTTTCCATTTTAATTTCAACCTAGCACACTTCTCTCAATTCTAGGTCTCATTTGCTACCACTCTGTACACAACTCTAGCACCTATATGAGGACGTAGATGGAAAGATCTCTTTAGTAGCCAAGTGATAGCGTACCCTTCTCACTGGAATTCTTTAGGTTATGGTACCCCAATAGCAATTCAGTGATCTGGTAAGGTATGGGAGGAAGGCTTATGCTACAGTTAGTGGAAATAATAAAAACTATGAGTAACAGATTCTAACATCTTTATTTTAGCACATCCCTATCAGTTAACCAATATTGCTACCGCCTTGAAAAGTTAAATTTATGCAGAAGACCCCACTAAAAGGTCCTGAGAGCCATCAGATGTTATGAAATTATTTTAATGAGAGCAAAACAATTAAAAGCGAGTTTGACTTACCATATAAATTGATAGAGGCATGCAGAAGGCTGATGAATTTGATTTTTTTTTTTTTTCTCAGCAACACAGAGATTTTCCTCTGCAACACTGCCTCTGCTGGCCATGCAATATAATCTGCAGATGGAAAAGTCCACCGTTCGTCCATTATTAGAATTTGAATATTTCCAAACTCAAGCCAACATTACCAAATAAAATTATTTTCATAAAGCTATAACAATTAGTACAATGTAGTCTGTGACATTGTGAAAATTCAAAGTTCACTAAAAATTCTATTTTCCATTTTAATTTCAACCTAGCACACTTCTCTCAATCCTATGTCTCATTTGCTACCACTCTGTACACAACTCTAGCACCTATATGAGGACGTAGATGGAAAGATCTCTTTAGTAGCCAAGTGATAGCGTACCCTTCTCACTGGAATTCTTTAGGTTATGGTACCCCAATAGCAATTCAGTGATCTGGTAAGTTAAGGGAGGAAGGCTTATGCTACAGTTAGTGGAAATAATAAAAACTATGAGTAACAGATTCTAACATCTTTATTTTAGCACATCCCTATCAGTTAACCAATATTGCTACCGCCTTGAAAAGTTATATTTATGCGGAAGACCCCAGTAAAAGGTCCTGAGAGCCATCAGATGTTATGAAATTATTTTAATGAGAGCAAAACAATTAAAAGCGAGTTTGACTTACCATATAAATTGATAGAGGCATTCAGAAGGCTGATGAATTTGATTTCTTTTTTTTTTGTCTCAGCAACGCAGAGATATTCTCCTCTGCAACACTGCCTCTGCTGGCCATGCAATATAATCTGCAGATGGAAAAGTCCACCGTTAGTCCATTATTAGAATTTGAATATTTCCAAACTCAAGCCAACATTACCAAATAAAATTATTTTCATAAAGCTATAACAATTAGTACAATGTAGTCTGTGACATTGTGAAAATTCAAAGTTCACTAAAAATTCTATTTTCCATTTTAATTTCAACCTAGCACACTTCTCTCAATCCTATGTCTCATTTGCTACCACTCTGTACACAACTCTAGGACCTATATGAGGACGTAGATAGAAAGATCTCTTTAGTAGCCAAGTTACAGCGTACCCTTCTCACTGGAATTCTTTAGGTTATGGTACCCCAATAGCAATTCAGTGATCTGGTAAGTTAAGGGAGGAAGGCTTATGCTACAGTTAGTGGAAATAATAAAAACTATGAGTAACAGATTCTAACATCTTTATTTTAGCACATCCCTATCAGTTAACCAATATTGCTACCGCCTTGAAAAGTTAAATTTATGCGGAAGACCCCACTAAAAGGTCCTGAGAGCCATCAGATGTTATGAAATTATTTTAATGAGAGCAAAACAATTAAAAGCGAGTTTGACTTACCATATAAATTGATAGAGGCATGCAGAAGGCTGATGAATTTGATTTCTTTTTTTTTTTCTCAGCAACACAGATTCTCCTCTGCAACACTGCCTCTGCTGGCCATGCAATATAATCTGCAGATGGAAAAGTCCACCGTTAGTCCATTATTAGAATTTGAATATTTCCAAACTCAAGCCAACACTACCAAATAAAATTATTTTCATAAAGCTATAACAATTAGTACAATGTAGTCTGTGACATTGTGAAAATTCAAAGTTCACTAAAAATTCTATTTTCCATTTTAATTTCAACCTAGCACACTTCTCTCAATCCTATGTCTCATTTGCTACCACTCTGTACACAACTCTAGCACCTATATGAGGACGTAGATGGAAAGATCTCTTTAGTAGCCAAGTGATAGCGTACCCTTCTCACTGGAATTCTTTAGGTTATGGTACCCCAATAGCAATTCAGTGATCTGGTAAGGTATGGGAGGAAGGCTTGTGCTACAGTTAGTGGAAATAATAAAAACTATGAGTAACAGATTCTAACATCTTTATTTTAGCACATCCCTATCAGTTAACCAATATTGCTACCGCCTTGAAAAGTTAAATTTATGCGGAAGACCCCACTAAAAGGTCCTGAGAGCCATCAGATGTTATGAAATTATTTTAATGAGAGAAAAACAATTAAAAGCGAGTTTGACTTACCATATAAATTGATAGAGGCATGCAGAAGGCTGATGAATTTGATTTCTTTTTTTTTTTCTCAGCAACACAGAGAGATTCTCCTCTGCAACACTGCCTCTGCTGGCCATGCAATATAATCTGCAGATGGAAAAGTCCACCGTTCGTCCATCATTAGAATTTGAATATTTCCAAACTCAAGCCAACATTACCAAATAAAATTATTTTCATAAAGCTATAACAATTAGTACAATGGAGTGTGTGATATTGTGAAAATTCAAAGTTCACTAAATTCTATTTTCCATTTTAATTTCAACCTAGCACACTTCTCTCAATTCTATGTCTCATTTGCTACCACTCTGTACACAACTCTAGCACGTATATGAGGACGTAGATAGAAAGATCTCTTTAGTAGCCAAGTTACAGCGTACCCTTCTCACTGGAATTCTTTAGGTTATGGTACCCCAATAGCAATTCAGTGATCTGGTAAGTTAAGGGTGGAAGGCTTATGCTACAGTTAGTGGAAATAATAAAAACTATGAGTAACAGATTCTAACATCTTTATTTTAGCACATCCCTATCAGTTAACCAATATTGCTACCGCCTTGAAAAGTTATATTTATGCGGAACACCCCAGTAAAAGGTCCTGAGAGCCATCAGATGTTATGAAATTATTTTAATGAGAGCAAAACAATTAAAAGCGAGTTTGACTTACCATATAAATTGATAGAGGCATTCAGAAGGCTGATGAATTTGATTTCTTTTTTTTTTGTCTCAGCAACGCAGAGATATTCTCCTCTGCAACACTGCCTCTGCTGGCCATGCAATATAACCTGCAGATGGAAAAGTCCACCGTTAGTCCATTATTAGAATTTGAATATTTCCAAACTCAAGCCAACACTACCAAATAAAATTATTTTCATAAAGCTATAACAATTAGTACAATGTAGTCTGTGACATTGTGAAAATTCAAAGTTCACTAAAAATTCTATTTTCCATTTTAATTTCAACCTAGCACACTTCTCTCAATCCTATGTCTCATTTGCTACCACTCTGTACACAACTCTAGCACCTATATGAGGACGTAGATGGAAAGATCTCTTTAGTAGCCAAGTGATAGCGTACCCTTCTCACTGGAATTCTTTAGGTTATGGTACCCCAATAGCAATTCAGTGATCTGGTAAGGTATGGGAGGAAGGCTTATGCTACAGTTAGTGGAAATAATAAAAACTATGAGTAACAGATTCTAACATCTTTATTTTAGCACATCCCTATCAGTTAACCAATATTGCTACCATCTTTTAAAGTTACATTTATGCGGAGGACCCCACTAAAAGGTCCTGAGAGCCATCAGATGTTATGAACCTATTTTAATGAGAGCAAAACAATTAAAAGCGAGTTTGACTTACCATATAAATTGATAGAGGCATGCAGAAGGCTGATGAATTTGATTTCTTTTTTTTTTTCTCAGCAACACAGAGAGATTCTCCTCTGCAACACTGCCTCTGCTGGCCATGCAATATAATCTGCAGATGGAAAAGTCCACCGTTCGTCCATTATTAGAATTTGAATATTTCCAAACTCAAGCCAACATTACCAAATAAAATTATTTTCATAAAGCTATAACAATTAGTACAACGGAGTCTGTGATACTGTGAAAATTCAAAGTTAACTAAAAATTCTATTTTCCATTTTAATTTCAACCTAGCACACTTCTCTCAATCCTATGTCTCATTTGCTACCACTCTGTACACAACTCTAGCACCTATATGAGGACGTAGATAGAAAGATCTCTTTAGTAGCCAAGTGACAGCGAACCCTTCTCACTGGAATTCTTTAGGTTATGGTACCCCAATAGCAATTCAGTGACCTGGTAAGGTATGGGAGGAAGGCTTATGCTACAGTTAGTGGAAATAATAAAAACTATGAGTAACAGATTCTAACATCTTTATTTTAGCACATCCCTATCAGTTAACCAATATTGCTACCGCCTTGAAAAGTTAAATTTATGCGGAAGACCCCACTAAAAGGTCCTGAGAGCCATCAGATGTTATGAAATTATTTTAATGAGAGCAAAACAATTAAAAGCGAGTTTGACTTACCATATAAATTGATAGAGGCATGCAGAAGGCTGATGAATTTGATTTCTTTTTTTTTTCTCAGCAACACAGAGAGATTCTCCTCTGCAACACTGCCTCTGCTGGCCATGCAATATAATCTGCAGATGGAAAAGTCCACCGTTCGTCCATTATTAGAATTTGAATATTTCCAAACTCAAGCCAACATTACCAAATAAAATTATTTTCATAAAGCTATAACAATTAGTACAATGGAGTGTGTGATATTGTGAAAATTCAAAGTTCACTAAAAATTCTATTTTCCATTTTAATTTCAACCTAGCACACTTCTCTCAATCCTATGTCTCATTTGCTACCACTCTGTACACAACTCTAGCACCTATATGAGGACGTAGATAGAAAGATCTCTTTAGTAGCCAAGTGACAGCGAACCCTTCTCACTGGAATTCTTTAGGTTATGGTACCCCAATAGCAATTCAGTGATCTGGAAAGGTATGGGAGGAAGGCTTATGCTACAGTTAGTGGAAATAATAAATACTATGAGTAACAGATTCTAACATCTTTATTTTAGCACTTCCCTATCAGTTAACCAATATTGCTACCGCCTTGAAAAGTTATATTTATGCATAAGACCCCACTAAAAGGTCCTGAGAGCCATCAGATGTTATGAAAATATTTTAATGAGAGCAAAACAATTAAAAGCGAGTTTGACTTACCATATACATTGATAGAGGCATGCAGAAGGCTGATGAATTTGATTTCTTTTCTTTTTTGTCTCAGCAACGCAGAGAGATTCTCCTCTGCAACACTGCCTCAGCTGGCCATGCAATATAATCTGCAGATGGAAAAGTCCACCGTTAGTCCATTATTAGAATTTGAATATTTCCAAACTCAAGCCAACACTACCAAATAAAATTATTTTCATAAAGCTATAACAATTAGTACAATGGAGTGTGTGATATTGTGAAAATTCAAAGTTCACTAAAAATTCTATTTTCCATTTTAATTTCAACCTAGCACACTTCTCTCAATCCTATGTCTCATTTGCTACCACTCTGTACACAACTCTAGCACCTATATGAGGACGTAGATGGAAAGATCTCTTTAGTAGCCAAGTGATAGCGTACACTTCTCACTGGAATTCTTTAGGTTATGGTACCCCAATAGCAATTCAGTGATCTGGTAAGGTATGGGAGGAAGGCTTATGCTACAGTTAGTGGAAATAATAAAAACTATGAGTAACAGATTCTAACATCTTTATTTTAGCACATCCCTATCAGTTAACCAATATTGCTACCGCCTTGAAAAGTTAAATTTATGCGGAAGACCCCACTAAAAGGTCCTGAGAGCCATCAAATGTTATGAATTTATTTTAATGAGAGCAAAACAATTAAAAGCGAGTTTGACTTACCATATAAATTGATTGAGGCATTCAGAAGGCTGATGAATTTGATTTCTTTTTTTTTGTCTCAGCAACGCAGAGATATTCTCCTCTGCAACACTGCCTCTGCTGGCCATGCAATATAATCTGCAGATGGAAAAGTCCACCGTTAGTCCATTATTAGAATTTGAATATTTCCAAACTCAAGCCAACACTACCAAATAAAATTATTTTCATAAAGCTATAACAATTAGTACAATGTAGTCTGTGACATTGTGAAAATTCAAAGTTCACTAAAATTCTATTTTCCATTTTAATTTCAACCTAGCACACTTCTCTCAATCCTATGTCTCATTTGCTACCACTCTGTACACAACTCTAGGACCTATATGAGGACGTAGATAGAAAGATCTCTTTAGTAGCCAAGTTACAGCGTACCCTTCTCACTGGAATTCTTTAGGTTATGGTACCCCAATAGCAATTCAGTGATCTGGTAAGTTAAGGGAGGAAGGCTTATGCTACAGTTAGTGGAAATAATAAAAACTATGAGTAACAGATTCTAACATCTTTATTTTAGCACATCCCTATCAGTTAACCAATATTGCTACCGCCTTGAAAAGTTATATTTATGCGGAAGACCCCAGTAAAAGGTCCTGAGAGCCATCAGGTGTTATGAAAATATTTTAATGAGAGCAAAACAATTAAAAGCGAGTTTGACTTACCATATAAATTGATGGAGGCATGCAGAAGGCTGATGAATTTGATTTCTTTTCTTTTTTGTCTCAGCAACGCAGAGAGATTCTCCTCTGCAACACTGCCTCTGCTGGCCATGCAATATAATCTGCAGATGGAAAAGTCCACCGTTAGTCCATTATTAGAATTTGAATATTTCCAAACTCAAGCCAACACTACCAAATAAAATTATTTTCATAAAGCTATAACAATTAGTACAATGTAGTCTGTGACATTGTGAAAATTCAAAGTTCACTAAAAATTCTATTTTCCATTTTAATTTCAACCTAGCACACTTCTCTCAATCCTATGTCTCATTTGCTACCACTCTGTACACAACTCTAGGACCTATATGAGGACGTAGATAGAAAGATCTCTTTAGTAGCCAAGTTACAGCGTACCCTTCTCACTGGAATTCTTTAGGTTATGGTACCCCAATAGCAATTCAGTGATCTGGTAAGTTAAGGGAGGAAGGCTTATGCTACAGTTAGTGGAAATAATAAAAACTATGAGTAACAGATTCTAACATCTTTATTTTAGCACATCCCTATCAGTTAACCAATATTGCTGCCGCCTTGAAAAGTTATATTTATGCGGAAGACCCCAGTAAAAGGTCCTGAGAGCCATCAGGTGTTATGAAAATATTTTAATGAGAGCAAAACAATTAAAAGCGAGTTTGACTTACCATATAAATTGATGGAGGCATGCAGAAGGCTGATGAATTTGATTTCTTTTCTTTTTTGTCTCAGCAACGCAGAGAGATTCTCCTCTGCAACACTGCCTCTGCTGGCCATGCAATATAATCTGCAGATGGAAAAGTCCACCGTTAGTCCATTATTAGAATTTGAATATTTCCAAACTCAAGCCAACACTACCAAATAAAATTATTTTCATAAAGCTATAACAATTAGTACAATGGAGTCTGTGATACTGTGAAAATTCAAAGTTAACTAAAAATTCTATTTTCCATTTTAATTTCAACCTAGCACACTTCTCTCAATCCTATGTCTCATTTGCTACCACTCTGTACACAACTCTAGCACCTATATGAGGACGTAGATAGAAAGATCTCTTTAGTAGCCAAGTGATAGCGTACCCTTCTCACTGGAATTCTTTAGGTTATGGTACCCCAATAGCAATTCAGTGATCTGGTAAGGTATGGGAGGAAGGTTTATGCTACAGTTAGTGGAAATAATAAAAACTATGAGTAACAGATTCTAACATCTTTATTTTAGCACATCCCTATCAGTTAACCAATATTGCTACCGCCTTGAAAAGTTATATTTATGCGGAAGACCCCAGTAAAAGGTCCTGAGAGCCATCAGATGTTATGAAAATATTTTAATGAGAGCAAAACAATTAAAAGCGAGTTTGACTTACCATATAAGTTGATAGAGGCATGCAGAAGGCTGATGAATTTGATTTCTTTTTTTTTTCTCAGCAACACAGAGATTCTCCTCTGCAACACTGCCTCTGCTGGCCATGCAATATAATCTGCAGATGGAAAAGTCCACCGTTCGTCCATTATTAGAATTTGAATATTTCCAAACTCAAGCCAACATTACCAAATAAAATTATTTTCATAAAGCTATAACAATTAGTACAATGGAGTGTGTGATATTGTGAAAATTCAAAGTTCACTAAAAATTCTATTTTCCATTTTAATTTCAACCTAGCACACTTCTCTCAATCCTATGTCTCATTTGCTACCACTCTGTACACAACTCTAGCACCTATATGAGGACGTAGATAGAAAGATCTCTTTAGTAGCCAAGTGACAGCGAACCCTTCTCACTGGAATTCTTTAGGTTATGGTACCCCAATAGCAATTCAGTGATCTGGAAAGGTATGGGAGGAAGGCTTATGCTACAGTTAGTGGAAATAATAAATACTATGAGTAACAGATTCTAACATCTTTATTTTAGCACTTCCCTATCAGTTAACCAATATTGCTACCGCCTTGAAAAGTTATATTTATGCATAAGACCCCACTAAAAGGTCCTGAGAGCCATCAGATGTTATGAAAATATTTTAATGAGAGCAAAACAATTAAAAGCGAGTTTGACTTACCATATACATTGATAGAGGCATGCAGAAGGCTGATGAATTTGATTTCTTTTCTTTTTTGTCTCAGCAACGCAGAGAGATTCTCCTCTGCAACACTGCCTCAGCTGGCCATGCAATATAATCTGCAGATGGAAAAGTCCACCGTTAGTCCATTATTAGAATTTGAATATTTCCAAACTCAAGCCAACACTACCAAATAAAATTATTTTCATAAAGCTATAACAATTAGTACAATGGAGTATGTGATATTGTGAAAATTCAAAGTTCACTAAAAATTCTATTTTCCATTTTAATTTCAACCTAGCACACTTCTCTCAATCCTATGTCTCATTTGCTACCACTCTGTACACAACTCTAGCACCTATATGAGGACGTAGATGGAAAGATCTCTTTAGTAGCCAAGTGATAGCGTACCCTTCTCAC
Source organism: Triturus cristatus (assembly GCF_964204655.1). Taxonomy (NCBI): domain Eukaryota; kingdom Metazoa; phylum Chordata; class Amphibia; order Caudata; family Salamandridae; genus Triturus; species Triturus cristatus. The sequence continues at coordinate 1,008,469,291 of NC_140587.1, read as the reverse complement.
TGGAATTCTTTAGGTTATGGTACCCCAATAGCAATTCAGTGATCTGGTAAGGTATGGGAGGAAGGCTTATGCTACAGTTAGTGGAAATAATAAAAACTATGAGTAACAGATTCTAACATCTTTATTTTAGCACATCCCTATCAGTTAACCAATATTGCTACCGCCTTGAAAAGTTATATTTATGCGGAAGACCCCACTAAAAGGTCCTGAGAGCCATCAAATGTTATGAATTTATTTTAATGAGAGCAAAACAATTAAAAGCGAGTTTGACTTACCATATAAATTGATTGAGGCATTCAGAAGGCTGATGAATTTGATTTCTTTTTTTTTGTCTCAGCAACGCAGAGATATTCTCCTCTGCAACACTGCCTCTGCTGGCCATGCAATATAATCTGCAGATGGAAAAGTCCACCGTTAGTCCATTATTAGAATTTGAATATTTCCAAACTCAAGCCAACACTACCAAATAAAATTATTTTCATAAAGCTATAACAATTAGTACAATGTAGTCTGTGACATTGTGAAAATTCAAAGTTCACTAAAAATTCTATTTTCCATTTTAATTTCAACCTAGCACACTTCTCTCAATCCTATGTCTCATTTGCTACCACTCTGTACACAACTCTAGGACCTATATGAGGACGTAGATAGAAAGATCTCTTTAGTAGCCAAGTTACAGCGTACCCTTCTCACTGGAATTCTTTAGGTTATGGTACCCCAATAGCAATTCAGTGATCTGGTAAGTTAAGGGAGGAAGGCTTATGCTACAGTTAGTGGAAATAATAAAAACTATGAGTAACAGATTCTAACATCTTTATTTTAGCACATCCCTATCAGTTAACCAATATTGCTACCGCCTTGAAAAGTTATATTTATGCGGAAGACCCCAGTAAAAGGTCCTGAGAGCCATCAGGTGTTATGAAAATATTTTAATGAGAGCAAAACAATTAAAAGCGAGTTTGACTTACCATATAAATTGATGGAGGCATGCAGAAGGCTGATGAATTTGATTTCTTTTCTTTTTTGTCTCAGCAACGCAGAGAGATTCTCCTCTGCAACACTGCCTCTGCTGGCCATGCAATATAATCTGCAGATGGAAAAGTCCACCGTTAGTCCATTATTAGAATTTGAATATTTCCAAACTCAAGCCAACACTACCAAATAAAATTATTTTCATAAAGCTATAACAATTAGTACAATGTAGTCTGTGACATTGTGAAAATTCAAAGTTCACTAAAAATTCTATTTTCCATTTTAATTTCAACCTAGCACACTTCTCTCAATCCTATGTCTCATTTGCTACCACTCTGTACACAACTCTAGGACCTATATGAGGACGTAGATAGAAAGATCTCTTTAGTAGCCAAGTTACAGCGTACCCTTCTCACTGGAATTCTTTAGGTTATGGTACCCCAATAGCAATTCAGTGATCTGGTAAGTTAAGGGAGGAAGGCTTATGCTACAGTTAGTGGAAATAATAAAAACTATGAGTAACAGATTCTAACATCTTTATTTTAGCACATCCCTATCAGTTAACCAATATTGCTACCGCCTTGAAAAGTTATATTTATGCGGAAGACCCCAGTAAAAGGTCCTGAGAGCCATCAGGTGTTATGAAAATATTTTAATGAGAGCAAAACAATTAAAAGCGAGTTTGACTTACCATATAAATTGATGGAGGCATGCAGAAGGCTGATGAATTTGATTTCTTTTCTTTTTTGTCTCAGCAACGCAGAGAGATTCTCCTCTGCAACACTGCCTCTGCTGGCCATGCAATATAATCTGCAGATGGAAAAGTCCACCGTTAGTCCATTATTAGAATTTGAATATTTCCAAACTCAAGCCAACACTACCAAATAAAATTATTTTCATAAAGCTATAACAATTAGTACAATGGAGTCTGTGATACTGTGAAAATTCAAAGTTCACTAAAAATTCTATTTTCCATTTTAATTTCAACCTAGCACACTTCTCTCAATTCTATGTCTCATTTGCTACCACTCTGTACACAACTCTAGCACCTATATGAGGACGTAGATAGAAAGATCTCTTTAGTAGCCAAGTGACAGCGTACCCTTCTCACTGGAATTCTTTAGGTTATGGTACCCCAATAGCAATTCAGTGATCTGGAAAGGTATGGGAGGAAGGCTTATGCTACAGTTAGTGGAAATAATAAATACTATGAGTAACAGATTCTAACATCTTTATTTTAGCACATCCCTATCAGTTAACCAATATTGCTACCGCCTTGAAAAGTTATATTTATGCGTAAGACCCCACTAAAAGGTCCTGAGAGCCATCAGATGTTATGAAAATATTTTAATGAGAGCAAAACAATTAAAAGCGAGTTTGACTTACCATATAAATTGATAGAGGCATGCAGAAGGCTGATGAATTTGATTTCTTTTCTTTTTTGTCTCAGCAACGCAGAGAGATTCTCCTCTGCAACACTGCCTCTGCTGGCCATTCAATATAATCTGCAGATGGAAAAGTCCACAGTTAGTCCATTATTAGAATTTGAATATTTCCAAACTCAAGCCAACACTACCAAATAAAATTATTTTCATAAAGCTATAACAATTAGTACAATGGAGTCTGTGATACTGTGAAAATTCAAAGTTCACTAAAAATTCTATTTTCCATTTTAATTTCAACCTAGCACACTTCTCTCAATCCTATGTCTCATTTGCTACCACTCTGTACACAACTCTAGCACCTATATGAGGACGTAGATAGAAAGATCTCTTTAGTAGCCAAGTGATAGCGTACCCTTCTCACTGGAATTCTTTAGGTTATGGTACCCCAATAGCAATTCAGTGATCTGGTAAGGTATGGGAGGAAGGCTTATGCTACAGTTAGTGGAAATAATAAAAACTATGAGTAACAGATTCTAACATCTTTATTTTAGCACATCCCTATCAGTTAACCAATATTGCTACCGCCTTGAAAAGTTATATTTATGCGGAAGACCCCAGTAAAAGGTCCTGAGAGCCATCAGATGTTATGAAAATATTTTAATGAGAGCAAAACAATTAAAAGCGAGTTTGACTTACCATATAAGTTGATAGAGGCATGCAGAAGGCTGATGAATTTGATTTCTTTTTTTTTTCTCAGCAACACAGAGAGATTCTCCTCTGCAACACTGCCTCTGCTGGCCATGCAATATAATCTGCAGATGGAAAAGTCCACCGTTCGTCCATTATTAGAATTTGAATATTTCCAAACTCAAGCCAACATTACCAAATAAAATTATTTTCATAAAGCTATAACAATTAGTACAATGGAGTGTGTGATATTGTGAAAATTCAAAGTTCACTAAAAATTCTATTTTCCATTTTAATTTCAACCTAGCACACTTCTCTCAATCCTATGTCTCATTTGCTACCACTCTGTACACAACTCTAGCACCTATATGAGGACGTAGATAGAAAGATCTCTTTAGTAGCCAAGTGACAGCGAACCCTTCTCACTGGAATTCTTTAGGTTATGGTACCCCAATAGCAATTCAGTGATCTGGTAAGTTAAGGGAGGAAGGCTTATGCTACAGTTAGTGGAAATAATAAAAACTATGAGTAACAGATTCTAACATCTTTATTTTAGCACTTCCCTATCAGTTAACCAATATTGCTACCGCCTTGAAAAGTTATATTTATGCGGAAGACCCCAGTAAAAGGTCCTGAGAGCCATCAGGTGTTATGAAAATATTTTAATGAGAGCAAAACAATTAAAAGCGAGTTTGACTTACCATATAAATTGATGGAGGCATGCAGAAGGCTGATGAATTTGATTTCTTTTCTTTTTTGTCTCAGCAACGCAGAGAGATTCTCCTCTGCAACACTGCCTCTGCTGGCCATGCAATATAATCTGCAGATGGAAAAGTCCACCGTTAGTCCATTATTAGAATTTGAATATTTCCAAACTCAAGCCAACACTACCAAATAAAATTATTTTCATAAAGCTATAACAATTAGTACAATGTAGTCTGTGACATTGTGAAAATTCAAAGTTCACTAAAAATTCTATTTTCCATTTTAATTTCAACCTAGCACACTTCTCTCAATCCTATGTCTCATTTGCTACCACTCTGTACACAACTCTAGGACCTATATGAGGACGTAGATAGAAAGATCTCTTTAGTAGCCAAGTTACAGCGTACCCTTCTCACTGGAATTCTTTAGGTTATGGTACCCCAATAGCAATTCAGTGATCTGGTAAGTTAAGGGAGGAAGGCTTATGCTACAGTTAGTGGAAATAATAAAAACTATGAGTAACAGATTCTAACATCTTTATTTTAGCACATCCCTATCAGTTAACCAATATTGCTACCGCCTTGAAAAGTTATATTTATGCGGAAGACCCCACTAAAAGGTCCTGAGAGCCATCAGATGTTATGAAAATATTTTAATGAGAGCAAAACAATTAAAAGCGAGTTTGACTTACCATATAAATTGATAGAGGCATGCAGAAGGCTGATGAATTTGATTTCTTTTCTTTTTTGTCTCAGCAACGCAGAGAGATTCTCCTCTGCAACACTGCCTCAGCTGGCCATGCAATATAATCTGCAGATGGAAAAGTCCACCGTTAGTCCATTATTAGAATTTGAATATTTCCAAACTCAAGCCAACACTACCAAATAAAATTATTTTCATAAAGCTATAACAATTAGTACAATGGAGTGTGTGATATTGTGAAAATTCAAAGTTCACTAAAAATTCTATTTTCCATTTTAATTTCAACCTAGCACACTTCTCTCAATCCTATGTCTCATTTGCTACCACTCTGTACACAACTCTAGCACCTATATGAGGACGTAGATGGAAAGATCTCTTTAGTAGCCAAGTGATAGCGTACCCTTCTCACTGGAATTCTTTAGGTTATGGTACCCCAATAGCAATTCAGTGATCTGGTAAGGTATGGGAGGAAGGCTTATGCTACAGTTAGTGGAAATAATAAAAACTATGAGTAACAGATTCTAACATCTTTATTTTAGCACATCCCTATCAGTTAACCAATATTGCTACCGCCTTTAAAAGTTAAATTTATGCGGAAGAACCCACTAAAAGGTCCTGAGAGCCATCAGATGTTATGAAATTATTTTAATGAGAGCAAAACAATTAAAAGCGAGTTTGACTTACCATATAAATTGATAGAGGCATGCAGAAGGCTGATGAATTTGATTTCTTTTTTTTTTGTCTCAGCAACGCAGAGAGATTCTCCTCTGCAACACTGCCTCTGCTGGCCATTCAATATAATCTGCAGATGGAAAAGTCCACAGTTAGTCCATTATTAGAATTTGAATATTTCCAAACTCAAGCCAACACTACCAAATAAAATTATTTTCATAAAGCTATAACAATTAGTACAATGGAGTCTGTGATACTGTGAAAATTCAAAGTTCACTAAAAATTCTATTTTCCATTTTAATTTCAACCTAGCACACTTCTCTCAATCCTATGTCTCATTTGCTACCACTCTGTACACAACTCTAGCACCTATATGAGGACGTAGATAGAAAGATCTCTTTAGTAGCCAAGTGATAGCGTACCCTTCTCACTGGAATTCTTTAGGTTATGGTACCCCAATAGCAATTCAGTGATCTGGTAAGGTATGGGAGGAAGGCTTATGCTACAGTTAGTGGAAATAATAAAAACTATGAGTAACAGATTCTAACATCTTTATTTTAGCACATCCCTATCAGTTAACCAATATTGCTACCGCCTTGAAAAGTTATATTTATGCGGAAGACCCCAGTAAAAGGTCCTGAGAGCCATCAGATGTTATGAAAATATTTTAATGAGAGCAAAACAATTAAAAGCGAGTTTGACTTACCATATAAGTTGATAGAGGCATGCAGAAGGCTGATGAATTTGATTTCTTTTTTTTTTCTCAGCAACACAGAGAGATTCTCCTCTGCAACACTGCCTCTGCTGGCCATGCAATATAATCTGCAGATGGAAAAGTCCACCGTTCGTCCATTATTAGAATTTGAATATTTCCAAACTCAAGCCAACATTACCAAATAAAATTATTTTCATAAAGCTATAACAATTAGTACAATGGAGTGTGTGATATTGTGAAAATTCAAAGTTCACTAAAAATTCTATTTTCCATTTTAATTTCAACCTAGCACACTTCTCTCAATCCTATGTCTCATTTGCTACCACTCTGTACACAACTCTAGCACCTATATGAGGACGTAGATAGAAAGATCTCTTTAGTAGCCAAGTGACAGCGAACCCTTCTCACTGGAATTCTTTAGGTTATGGTACCCCAATAGCAATTCAGTGATCTGGAAAGGTATGGGAGGAAGGCTTATGCTACAGTTAGTGGAAATAATAAATACTATGAGTAACAGATTCTAACATCTTTATTTTAGCACTTCCCTATCAGTTAACCAATATTGCTACCGCCTTGAAAAGTTATATTTATGCATAAGACCCCACTAAAAGGTCCTGAGAGCCATCAGATGTTATGAAAATATTTTAATGAGAGCAAAACAATTAAAAGCGAGTTTGACTTACCATATACATTGATAGAGGCATGCAGAAGGCTGATGAATTTGATTTCTTTTCTTTTTTGTCTCAGCAACGCAGAGAGATTCTCCTCTGCAACACTGCCTCAGCTGGCCATGCAATATAATCTGCAGATGGAAAAGTCCACCGTTAGTCCATTATTAGAATTTGAATATTTCCAAACTCAAGCCAACACTACCAAATAAAATTATTTTCATAAAGCTATAACAATTAGTACAATGGAGTGTGTGATATTGTGAAAATTCAAAGTTCACTAAAAATTCTATTTTCCATTTTAATTTCAACCTAGCACACTTCTCTCAATCCTATGTCTCATTTGCTACCACTCTGTACACAACTCTAGCACCTATATGAGGACGTAGATGGAAAGATCTCTTTAGTAGCCAAGTGATAGCGTACCCTTCTCACTGGAATTCTTTAGGTTATGGTACCCCAATAGCAATTCAGTGATCTGGTAAGGTATGGGAGGAAGGCTTATGCTACAGTTAGTGGAAATAATAAAAACTATGAGTAACAGATTCTAACATCTTTATTTTAGCACATCCCTATCAGTTAACCAATATTGCTACCGCCTTGAAAAGTTATATTTATGCGGAAGACCCCACTAAAAGGTCCTGAGAGCCATCAAATGTTATGAATTTATTTTAATGAGAGCAAAACAATTAAAAGCGAGTTTGACTTACCATATAAATTGATTGAGGCATTCAGAAGGCTGATGAATTTGATTTCTTTTTTTTTGTCTCAGCAACGCAGAGATATTCTCCTCTGCAACACTGCCTCTGCTGGCCATGCAATATAATCTGCAGATGGAAAAGTCCACCGTTAGTCCATTATTAGAATTTGAATATTTCCAAACTCAAGCCAACACTACCAAATAAAATTATTTTCATAAAGCTATAACAATTAGTACAATGTAGTCTGTGACATTGTGAAAATTCAAAGTTCACTAAAAATTCTATTTTCCATTTTAATTTCAACCTAGCACACTTCTCTCAATCCTATGTCTCATTTGCTACCACTCTGTACACAACTCTAGGACCTATATGAGGACGTAGATAGAAAGATCTCTTTAGTAGCCAAGTTACAGCGTACCCTTCTCACTGGAATTCTTTAGGTTATGGTACCCCAATAGCAATTCAGTGATCTGGTAAGTTAAGGGAGGAAGGCTTATGCTACAGTTAGTGGAAATAATAAAAACTATGAGTAACAGATTCTAACATCTTTATTTTAGCACATCCCTATCAGTTAACCAATATTGCTACCGCCTTGAAAAGTTATATTTATGCGGAAGACCCCAGTAAAAGGTCCTGAGAGCCATCAGGTGTTATGAAAATATTTTAATGAGAGCAAAACAATTAAAAGCGAGTTTGACTTACCATATAAATTGATGGAGGCATGCAGAAGGCTGATGAATTTGATTTCTTTTCTTTTTTGTCTCAGCAACGCAGAGAGATTCTCCTCTGCAACACTGCCTCTGCTGGCCATGCAATATAATCTGCAGATGGAAAAGTCCACCGTTAGTCCATTATTAGAATTTGAATATTTCCAAACTCAAGCCAACACTACCAAATAAAATTATTTTCATAAAGCTATAACAATTAGTACAATGTAGTCTGTGACATTGTGAAAATTCAAAGTTCACTAAAAATTCTATTTTCCATTTTAATTTCAACCTAGCACACTTCTCTCAATCCTATGTCTCATTTGCTACCACTCTGTACACAACTCTAGGACCTATATGAGGACGTAGATAGAAAGATCTCTTTAGTAGCCAAGTTACAGCGTACCCTTCTCACTGGAATTCTTTAGGTTATGGTACCCCAATAGCAATTCAGTGATCTGGTAAGTTAAGGGAGGAAGGCTTATGCTACAGTTAGTGGAAATAATAAAAACTATGAGTAACAGATTCTAACATCTTTATTTTAGCACATCCCTATCAGTTAACCAATATTGCTACCGCCTTGAAAAGTTATATTTATGCGGAAGACCCCAGTAAAAGGTCCTGAGAGCCATCAGGTGTTATGAAAATATTTTAATGAGAGCAAAACAATTAAAAGCGAGTTTGACTTACCATATAAATTGATGGAGGCATGCAGAAGGCTGATGAATTTGATTTCTTTTCTTTTTTGTCTCAGCAACGCAGAGAGATTCTCCTCTGCAACACTGCCTCTGCTGGCCATGCAATATAATCTGCAGATGGAAAAGTCCACCGTTAGTCCATTATTAGAATTTGAATATTTCCAAACTCAAGCCAACACTACCAAATAAAATTATTTTCATAAAGCTATAACAATTAGTACAATGGAGTCTGTGATACTGTGAAAATTCAAAGTTCACTAAAAATTCTATTTTCCATTTTAATTTCAACCTAGCACACTTCTCTCAATTCTATGTCTCATTTGCTACCACTCTGTACACAACTCTAGCACCTATATGAGGACGTAGATAGAAAGATCTCTTTAGTAGCCAAGTGACAGCGTACCCTTCTCACTGGAATTCTTTAGGTTATGGTACCCCAATAGCAATTCAGTGATCTGGAAAGGTATGGGAGGAAGGCTTATGCTACAGTTAGTGGAAATAATAAATACTATGAGTAACAGATTCTAACATCTTTATTTTAGCACATCCCTATCAGTTAACCAATATTGCTACCGCCTTGAAAAGTTATATTTATGCGTAAGACCCCACTAAAAGGTCCTGAGAGCCATCAGATGTTATGAAAATATTTTAATGAGAGCAAAACAATTAAAAGCGAGTTTGACTTACCATATAAATTGATAGAGGCATGCAGAAGGCTGATGAATTTGATTTCTTTTCTTTTTTGTCTCAGCAACGCAGAGAGATTCTCCTCTGCAACACTGCCTCTGCTGGCCATTCAATATAATCTGCAGATGGAAAAGTCCACAGTTAGTCCATTATTAGAATTTGAATATTTCCAAACTCAAGCCAACACTACCAAATAAAATTATTTTCATAAAGCTATAACAATTAGTACAATGGAGTCTGTGATACTGTGAAAATTCAAAGTTCACTAAAAATTCTATTTTCCATTTTAATTTCAACCTAGCACACTTCTCTCAATCCTATGTCTCATTTGCTACCACTCTGTACACAACTCTAGCACCTATATGAGGACGTAGATAGAAAGATCTCTTTAGTAGCCAAGTGATAGCGTACCCTTCTCACTGGAATTCTTTAGGTTATGGTACCCCAATAGCAATTCAGTGATCTGGTAAGGTATGGGAGGAAGGCTTATGCTACAGTTAGTGGAAATAATAAAAACTATGAGTAACAGATTCTAACATCTTTATTTTAGCACATCCCTATCAGTTAACCAATATTGCTACCGCCTTGAAAAGTTATATTTATGCGGAAGACCCCAGTAAAAGGTCCTGAGAGCCATCAGATGTTATGAAAATATTTTAATGAGAGCAAAACAATTAAAAGCGAGTTTGACTTACCATATAAGTTGATAGAGGCATGCAGAAGGCTGATGAATTTGATTTCTTTTTTTTTTCTCAGCAACACAGAGAGATTCTCCTCTGCAACACTGCCTCTGCTGGCCATGCAATATAATCTGCAGATGGAAAAGTCCACCGTTCGTCCATTATTAGAATTTGAATATTTCCAAACTCAAGCCAACATTACCAAATAAAATTATTTTCATAAAGCTATAACAATTAGTACAATGGAGTGTGTGATATTGTGAAAATTCAAAGTTCACTAAAAATTCTATTTTCCATTTTAATTTCAACCTAGCACACTTCTCTCAATCCTATGTCTCATTTGCTACCACTCTGTACACAACTCTAGCACCTATATGAGGACGTAGATAGAAAGATCTCTTTAGTAGCCAAGTGACAGCGAACCCTTCTCACTGGAATTCTTTAGGTTATGGTACCCCAATAGCAATTCAGTGATCTGGTAAGTTAAGGGAGGAAGGCTTATGCTACAGTTAGTGGAAATAATAAAAACTATGAGTAACAGATTCTAACATCTTTATTTTAGCACTTCCCTATCAGTTAACCAATATTGCTACCGCCTTGAAAAGTTATATTTATGCGGAAGACCCCAGTAAAAGGTCCTGAGAGCCATCAGGTGTTATGAAAATATTTTAATGAGAGCAAAACAATTAAAAGCGAGTTTGACTTACCATATAAATTGATGGAGGCATGCAGAAGGCTGATGAATTTGATTTCTTTTCTTTTTTGTCTCAGCAACGCAGAGAGATTCTCCTCTGCAACACTGCCTCTGCTGGCCATGCAATATAATCTGCAGATGGAAAAGTCCACCGTTAGTCCATTATTAGAATTTGAATATTTCCAAACTCAAGCCAACACTACCAAATAAAATTATTTTCATAAAGCTATAACAATTAGTACAATGTAGTCTGTGACATTGTGAAAATTCAAAGTTCACTAAAAATTCTATTTTCCATTTTAATTTCAACCTAGCACACTTCTCTCAATCCTATGTCTCATTTGCTACCACTCTGTACACAACTCTAGGACCTATATGAGGACGTAGATAGAAAGATCTCTTTAGTAGCCAAGTTACAGCGTACCCTTCTCACTGGAATTCTTTAGGTTATGGTACCCCAATAGCAATTCAGTGATCTGGTAAGTTAAGGGAGGAAGGCTTATGCTACAGTTAGTGGAAATAATAAAAACTATGAGTAACAGATTCTAACATCTTTATTTTAGCACATCCCTATCAGTTAACCAATATTGCTACCGCCTTGAAAAGTTATATTTATGCGGAAGACCCCACTAAAAGGTCCTGAGAGCCATCAGATGTTATGAAAATATTTTAATGAGAGCAAAACAATTAAAAGCGAGTTTGACTTACCATATAAATTGATAGAGGCATGCAGAAGGCTGATGAATTTGATTTCTTTTCTTTTTTGTCTCAGCAACGCAGAGAGATTCTCCTCTGCAACACTGCCTCAGCTGGCCATGCAATATAATCTGCAGATGGAAAAGTCCACCGTTAGTCCATTATTAGAATTTGAATATTTCCAAACTCAAGCCAACACTACCAAATAAAATTATTTTCATAAAGCTATAACAATTAGTACAATGGAGTCTGTGATACTGTGAAAATTCAAAGTTCACTAAAAATTCTATTTTCCATTTTAATTTCAACCTAGCACACTTCTCTCAATTCTATGTCTCATTTGCTACCACTCTGTACACAACTCTAGCACCTATATGAGGACGTAGATAGAAAGATCTCTTTAGTAGCCAAGTGACAGCGTACCCTTCTCACTGGAATTCTTTAGGTTATGGTACCCCAATAGCAATTCAGTGATCTGGAAAGGTATGGGAGGAAGGCTTATGCTACAGTTAGTGGAAATAATAAATACTATGAGTAACAGATTCTAACATCTTTATTTTAGCACATCCCTATCAGTTAACCAATATTGCTACCGCCTTGAAAAGTTATATTTATGCGTAAGACCCCACTAAAAGGTCCTGAGAGCCATCAGATGTTATGAAAATATTTTAATGAGAGCGAAACAATTAAAAGCGAGTTTGACTTACCATATAAATTGATAGAGGCATGCAGAAGGCTGATGAATTTGATTTCTTTTCTTTTTTGTCTCAGCAACGCAGAGAGATTCTCCTCTGCAACACTGCCTCTGCTGGCCATTCAATATAATCTGCAGATGGAAAAGTCCACAGTTAGTCCATTATTAGAATTTGAATATTTCCAAACTCAAGCCAACACTACCAAATAAAATTATTTTCATAAAGCTATAACAATTAGTACAATGGAGTCTGTGATACTGTGAAAATTCAAAGTTCACTAAAAATTCTATTTTCCATTTTAATTTCAACCTAGCACACTTCTCTCAATCCTATGTCTCATTTGCTACCACTCTGTACACAACTCTAGCACCTATATGAGGACGTAGATAGAAAGATCTCTTTAGTAGCCAAGTGATAGCGTACCCTTCTCACTGGAATTCTTTAGGTTATGGTACCCCAATAGCAATTCAGTGATCTGGTAAGGTATGGGAGGAAGGCTTATGCTACAGTTAGTGGAAATAATAAAAACTATGAGTAACAGATTCTAACATCTTTATTTTAGCACATCCCTATCAGTTAACCAATATTGCTACCGCCTTGAAAAGTTATATTTATGCGGAAGACCCCAGTAAAAGGTCCTGAGAGCCATCAGATGTTATGAAAATATTTTAATGAGAGCAAAACAATTAAAAGCGAGTTTGACTTACCATATAAGTTGATAGAGGCATGCAGAAGGCTGATGAATTTGATTTCTTTTTTTTTTCTCAGCAACACAGAGAGATTCTCCTCTGCAACACTGCCTCTGCTGGCCATGCAATATAATCTGCAGATGGAAAAGTCCACCGTTCGTCCATTATTAGAATTTGAATATTTCCAAACTCAAGCCAACATTACCAAATAAAATTATTTTCATAAAGCTATAACAATTAGTACAATGGAGTGTGTGATATTGTGAAAATTCAAAGTTCACTAAAAATTCTATTTTCCATTTTAATTTCAACCTAGCACACTTCTCTCAATCCTATGTCTCATTTGCTACCACTCTGTACACAACTCTAGCACCTATATGAGGACGTAGATAGAAAGATCTCTTTAGTAGCCAAGTGACAGCGAACCCTTCTCACTGGAATTCTTTAGGTTATGGTACCCCAATAGCAATTCAGTGATCTGGTAAGTTAAGGGAGGAAGGCTTATGCTACAGTTAGTGGAAATAATAAAAACTATGAGTAACAGATTCTAACATCTTTATTTTAGCACTTCCCTATCAGTTAACCAATATTGCTACCGCCTTGAAAAGTTATATTTATGCGGAAGACCCCAGTAAAAGGTCCTGAGAGCCATCAGGTGTTATGAAAATATTTTAATGAGAGCAAAACAATTAAAAGCGAGTTTGACTTACCATATAAATTGATGGAGGCATGCAGAAGGCTGATGAATTTGATTTCTTTTCTTTTTTGTCTCAGCAACGCAGAGAGATTCTCCTCTGCAACACTGCCTCTGCTGGCCATGCAATATAATCTGCAGATGGAAAAGTCCACCGTTAGTCCATTATTAGAATTTGAATATTTCCAAACTCAAGCCAACACTACCAAATAAAATTATTTTCATAAAGCTATAACAATTAGTACAATGTAGTCTGTGACATTGTGAAAATTCAAAGTTCACTAAAAATTCTATTTTCCATTTTAATTTCAACCTAGCACACTTCTCTCAATCCTATGTCTCATTTGCTACCACTCTGTACACAACTCTAGGACCTATATGAGGACGTAGATAGAAAGATCTCTTTAGTAGCCAAGTTACAGCGTACCCTTCTCACTGGAATTCTTTAGGTTATGGTACCCCAATAGCAATTCAGTGATCTGGTAAGTTAAGGGAGGAAGGCTTATGCTACAGTTAGTGGAAATAATAAAAACTATGAGTAACAGATTCTAACATCTTTATTTTAGCACATCCCTATCAGTTAACCAATATTGCTACCGCCTTGAAAAGTTATATTTATGCGGAAGACCCCACTAAAAGGTCCTGAGAGCCATCAGATGTTATGAAAATATTTTAATGAGAGCAAAACAATTAAAAGCGAGTTTGACTTACCATATAAATTGATAGAGGCATGCAGAAGGCTGATGAATTTGATTTCTTTTCTTTTTTGTCTCAGCAACGCAGAGAGATTCTCCTCTGCAACACTGCCTCAGCTGGCCATGCAATATAATCTGCAGATGGAAAAGTCCACCGTTAGTCCATTATTAGAATTTGAATATTTCCAAACTCAAGCCAACACTACCAAATAAAATTATTTTCATAAAGCTATAACAATTAGTACAATGGAGTGTGTGATATTGTGAAAATTCAAAGTTCACTAAAAATTCTATTTTCCATTTTAATTTCAACCTAGCACACTTCTCTCAATCCTATGTCTCATTTGATACCACTCTGTACACAACTCTAGCACCTATATGAGGACGTAGATGGAAAGATCTCTTTAGTAGCCAAGTGATAGCGTACCCTTCTCACTGGAATTCTTTAGGTTATGGTACCCCAATAGCAATTCAGTGATCTGGTAAGGTATGGGAGGAAGGCTTATGCTACAGTTAGTGGAAATAATAAAAACTATGAGTAACAGATTCTAACATCTTTATTTTAGCACATCCCTATCAGTTAACCAATATTGCTACCGCCTTTAAAAGTTAAATTTATGCGGAAGAACCCACTAAAAGGTCCTGAGAGCCATCAGATGTTATGAAATTATTTTAATGAGAGCAAAACAATTAAAAGCGAGTTTGACTTACCATATAAATTGATAGAGGCATGCAGAAGGCTGATGAATTTGATTTCTTTTTTTTTTGTCTCAGCAACGCAGAGAGATTCTCCTCTGCAACACTGCCTCTGCTGGCCATTCAATATAATCTGCAGATGGAAAAGTCCACAGTTAGTCCATTATTAGAATTTGAATATTTCCAAACTCAAGCCAACACTACCAAATAAAATTATTTTCATAAAGCTATAACAATTAGTACAATGGAGTCTGTGATACTGTGAAAATTCAAAGTTCACTAAAAATTCTATTTTCCATTTTAATTTCAACCTAGCACACTTCTCTCAATCCTATGTCTCATTTGCTACCACTCTGTACACAACTCTAGCACCTATATGAGGACGTAGATAGAAAGATCTCTTTAGTAGCCAAGTGATAGCGTACCCTTCTCACTGGAATTCTTTAGGTTATGGTACCCCAATAGCAATTCAGTGATCTGGTAAGGTATGGGAGGAAGGCTTATGCTACAGTTAGTGGAAATAATAAAAACTATGAGTAACAGATTCTAACATCTTTATTTTAGCACATCCCTATCAGTTAACCAATATTGCTACCGCCTTGAAAAGTTATATTTATGCGGAAGACCCCAGTAAAAGGTCCTGAGAGCCATCAGATGTTATGAAAATATTTTAATGAGAGCAAAACAATTAAAAGCGAGTTTGACTTACCATATAAGTTGATAGAGGCATGCAGAAGGCTGATGAATTTGATTTCTTTTTTTTTTCTCAGCAACACAGAGAGATTCTCCTCTGCAACACTGCCTCTGCTGGCCATGCAATATAATCTGCAGATGGAAAAGTCCACCGTTCGTCCATTATTAGAATTTGAATATTTCCAAACTCAAGCCAACATTACCAAATAAAATTATTTTCATAAAGCTATAACAATTAGTACAATGGAGTGTGTGATATTGTGAAAGTTCAAAGTTCACTAAAAATTCTATTTTCCATTTTAATTTCAACCTAGCACACTTCTCTCAATCCTATGTCTCATTTGCTACCACTCTGTACACAACTCTAGCACCTATATGAGGACGTAGATAGAAAGATCTCTTTAGTAGCCAAGTGACAGCGAACCCTTCTCACTGGAATTCTTTAGGTTATGGTACCCCAATAGCAATTCAGTGATCTGGAAAGGTATGGGAGGAAGGCTTATGCTACAGTTAGTGGAAATAATAAATACTATGAGTAACAGATTCTAACATCTTTATTTTAGCACTTCCCTATCAGTTAACCAATATTGCTACCGCCTTGAAAAGTTATATTTATGCATAAGACCCCACTAAAAGGTCCTGAGAGCCATCAGATGTTATGAAAATATTTTAATGAGAGCAAAACAATTAAAAGCGAGTTTGACTTACCATATACATTGATAGAGGCATGCAGAAGGCTGATGAATTTGATTTCTTTTCTTTTTTGTCTCAGCAACGCAGAGAGATTCTCCTCTGCAACACTGCCTCAGCTGGCCATGCAATATAATCTGCAGATGGAAAAGTCCACCGTTAGTCCATTATTAGAATTTGAATATTTCCAAACTCAAGCCAACACTACCAAATAAAATTATTTTCATAAAGCTATAACAATTAGTACAATGGAGTGTGTGATATTGTGAAAATTCAAAGTTCACTAAAAATTCTATTTTCCATTTTAATTTCAACCTAGCACACTTCTCTCAATCCTATGTCTCATTTGCTACCACTCTGTACACAACTCTAGCACCTATATGAGGACGTAGATGGAAAGATCTCTTTAGTAGCCAAGTGATAGCGTACCCTTCTCACTGGAATTCTTTAGGTTATGGTACCCCAATAGCAATTCAGTGATCTGGTAAGGTATGGGAGGAAGGCTTATGCTACAGTTAGTGGAAATAATAAAAACTATGAGTAACAGATTCTAACATCTTTATTTTAGCACATCCCTATCAGTTAACCAATATTGCTACCGCCTTGAAAAGTTAAATTTATGCGGAAGACCCCACTAAAAGGTCCTGAGAGCCATCAAATGTTATGAATTTATTTTAATGAGAGCAAAACAATTAAAAGCGAGTTTGACTTACCATATAAATTGATTGAGGCATTCAGAAGGCTGATGAATTTGATTTCTTTTTTTTTGTCTCAGCAACGCAGAGATATTCTCCTCTGCAACACTGCCTCTGCTGGCCATGCAATATAATCTGCAGATGGAAAAGTCCACCGTTAGTCCATTATTAGAATTTGAATATTTCCAAACTCAAGCCAACACTACCAAATAAAATTATTTTCATAAAGCTATAACAATTAGTACAATGTAGTCTGTGACATTGTGAAAATTCAAAGTTCACTAAAAATTCTATTTTCCATTTTAATTTCAACCTAGCACACTTCTCTCAATCCTATGTCTCATTTGCTACCACTCTGTACACAACTCTAGGACCTATATGAGGACGTAGATAGAAAGATCTCTTTAGTAGCCAAGTTACAGCGTACCCTTCTCACTGGAATTCTTTAGGTTATGGTACCCCAATAGCAATTCAGTGATCTGGTAAGTTAAGGGAGGAAGGCTTATGCTACAGTTAGTGGAAATAATAAAAACTATGAGTAACAGATTCTAACATCTTTATTTTAGCACATCCCTATCAGTTAACCAATATTGCTACCGCCTTGAAAAGTTATATTTATGCGGAAGACCCCAGTAAAAGGTCCTGAGAGCCATCAGGTGTTATGAAAATATTTTAATGAGAGCAAAACAATTAAAAGCGAGTTTGACTTACCATATAAATTGATGGAGGCATGCAGAAGGCTGATGAATTTGATTTCTTTTCTTTTTTGTCTCAGCAACGCAGAGAGATTCTCCTCTGCAACACTGCCTCTGCTGGCCATGCAATATAATCTGCAGATGGAAAAGTCCACCGTTAGTCCATTATTAGAATTTGAATATTTCCAAACTCAAGCCAACACTACCAAATAAAATTATTTTCATAAAGCTATAACAATTAGTACAATGGAGTCTGTGATACTGTGAAAATTCAAAGTTCACTAAAAATTCTATTTTCCATTTTAATTTCAACCTAGCACACTTCTCTCAATTCTATGTCTCATTTGCTACCACTCTGTACACAACTCTAGCACCTATATGAGGACGTAGATAGAAAGATCTCTTTAGTAGCCAAGTGACAGCGTACCCTTCTCACTGGAATTCTTTAGGTTATGGTACCCCAATAGCAATTCAGTGATCTGGAAAGGTATGGGAGGAAGGCTTATGCTACAGTTAGTGGAAATAATAAATACTATGAGTAACAGATTCTAACATCTTTATTTTAGCACATCCCTATCAGTTAACCAATATTGCTACCGCCTTGAAAAGTTATATTTATGCGTAAGACCCCACTAAAAGGTCCTGAGAGCCATCAGATGTTATGAAAATATTTTAATGAGAGCAAAACAATTAAAAGCGAGTTTGACTTACCATATAAATTGATAGAGGCATGCAGAAGGCTGATGAATTTGATTTCTTTTCTTTTTTGTCTCAGCAACGCAGAGAGATTCTCCTCTGCAACACTGCCTCAGCTGGCCATGCAATATAATCTGCAGATGGAAAAGTCCACCGTTAGTCCATTATTAGAATTTGAATATTTCCAAACTCAAGCCAACACTACCAAATAAAATTATTTTCATAAAGCTATAACAATTAGTACAATGGAGTGTGTGATATTGTGAAAATTCAAAGTTCACTAAAAATTCTATTTTCCATTTTAATTTCAACCTAGCACACTTCTCTCAATCCTATGTCTCTTTGCTACCACTCTGTACACAACTCTAGCACCTATATGAGGACGTAGATGGAAAGATCTCTTTAGTAGCCAAGTGATAGCGTACCCTTCTCACTGGAATTCTTTAGGTTATGGTACCCCAATAGCAATTCAGCGATCTGGTAAGTTAAGGGAGGAAGGCTTATGCTACAGTTAGTGGAAATAATAAAAACTATGAGTAACAGATTCTAACATCTTTATTTTAGCACATCCCTATCAGTTAACCAATATTGCTACCGCCTTGAAAAGTTATATTTATGCGGAAGACCCCAGTAAAAGGTCCTGAGAGCCATCAGATGTTATGAAAATATTTTAATGAGAGCAAAACAATTAAAAGCGAGTTTGACTTACCATATAAATTGATGGAGGCATGCAGAAGGCTGATGAATTTGATTTCTTTTCTTTTTTGTCTCAGCAACGCAGAGAGATTCTCCTCTGCAACACTGCCTCTGCTGGCCATGCAATATAATCTGCAGATGGAAAAGTCCACCGTTAGTCCATTATTAGAATTTGAATATTTCCAAACTCAAGCCAACACTACCAAATAAAATTATTTTCATAAAGCTATAACAATTAGTACAATGGAGTCTGTGATACTGTGAAAATTCAAAGTTCACTAAAAATTCTATTTTCCATTTTAATTTCAACCTAGCACACTTCTCTCAATCCTATGTCTCATTTGCTACCACTCTGTACACAACTCTAGCACCTATATGAGGACGTAGATGGAAAGATCTCTTTAGTAGCCAAGTGATAGCGTACCCTTCTCACTGGAATTCTTTAGGTTATGGTACCCCAATAGCAATTCAGTGATCTGGTAAGTTAAGGGAGGAAGGCTTATGCTACAGTTAGTGGAAATAATAAAAACTATGAGTAACAGATTCTAACATCTTTATTTTAGCACATCCCTATCAGTTAACCAATATTGCTACCGCCTTGAAAAGTTATATTTATGCGGAAGACCCCAGTAAAAGGTCCTGAGAGCCATCAGATGTTATGAAAATATTTTAATGAAAGCAAAACAATTAAAAGCGAGTTTGACTTACCATATAAATTGATGGAGGCATGCAGAAGGCTGATGAATTTGATTTCTTTTCTTTTTTGTCTCAGCAACGCAGAGAGATTCTCCTCTGCAACACTGCCTCTGCTGGCCATGCAATATAATCTGCAGATGGAAAAGTCCACCGTTAGTCCATTATTAGAATTTGAATATTTCCAAACTCAAGCCAACACTACCAAATAAAATTATTTTCATAAAGCTATAACAATTAGTACAATGGAGTCTGTGATACTGTGAAAATTCAAAGTTCACTAAAAATTCTATTTTCCATTTTAATTTCAACCTAGCACACTTCTCTCAATTCTATGTCTCATTTGCTACCACTCTGTACACAACTCTAGCACCTATATGAGGACGTAGATAGAAAGATCTCATTAGTAGCCAAGTGACAGCGTACCCTTCTCACTGGAATTCTTTAGGTTATGGTACCCCAATAGCAATTCAGTGATCTGGAAAGGTATGGGAGGAAGGCTTATGCTACAGTTAGTGGAAATAATAAATACTATGAGTAACAGATTCTAACATCTTTATTTTAGCACATCCCTATCAGTTAACCAATATTGCTACCGCCTTGAAAAGTTATATTTATGCGTAAGACCCCACTAAAAGGTCCTGAGAGCCATCAGATGTTATGAAAATATTTTAATGAGAGCAAAACAATTAAAAGCGAGTTTGACTTACCATATATATTGATAGAGGCATGCAGAAGGCTGATGAATTTGATTTCTTTTCTTTTTTGTCTCAGCAACGCAGAGAGATTCTCCTCTGCAACACTGCCTCAGCTGGCCATGCAATATAATCTGCAGATGGAAAAGTCCACCGTTAGTCCATTATTAGAATTTGAATATTTCCAAACTCAAGCCAACACTACCAAATAAAATTATTTTCATAAAGCTATAACAATTAGTACAATGTAGTCTGTGACATTGTGAAAATTCAAAGTTCACTAAAAATTCTATTTTCCATTTTAATTTCAACCTAGCACACTTCTCTCAATTCTATGTCTCATTTGCTACCACTCTGTACACAACTCTAGGACCTATATGAGGATGTAGATAGAAAGATCTCTTTAGTAGCCAAGTTACAGCGTACCCTTCTCACTGGAATTCTTTAGGTTATGGTACCCCAATAGCAATTCAGTGATCTGGTAAGTTAAGGGAGGAAGGCTTATGCTACAGTTAGTGGAAATAATAAAAACTATGAGTAACAGATTCACACATCTTTATTTTAGCACATCCCTATCAGTTAACCAATATTGCTACCGCCTTGAAAAGTTATATTTATGCGGAAGACCCCACTAAAAGGTCCTGAGAGCCATCAGATGTTATGAAATTATTTTAATGAGAGCAAAACAATTAAAAGCGAGTTTGACTTACCATATAAATTGATAGAGGCATGCAGAAGGCTGATGAATTTGATTTCTTTTTTTTTTTCTCTCAGCAACACAGAGATTCTCCTCTGCAACACTGCCTCTGCTGGCCATGCAATATAATCTGCAGATGGAAAAGTCCACCGTTCGTCCATTATTAGAATTTGAATATTTCCAAACTCAAGCCAACATTACCAAATAAAATTATTTTCATAAAGCTATAACAATTAGTACAATGGAGTGTGATATTGTGAAAATTCAAAGATCACTAAAAATTCTATTTTCCATTTTAATTTCAACCTAGCACACTTCTCTCAATCCTATGTCTCATTTGCTACCACTCTGTACACAACTCTAGCGCCTATATGAGGACGTAGATAGAAAGATCTCTTTAGTAGCCAAGTGACAGCGAACCCTTCTCACTGGAATTCTTTAGGTTATGGTACCCCAATAGCAATTCAGTGACCTGGTAAGGTATGGGAGGAAGGCTTATGCTACAGTTAGTGGAAATAATAAAAACTATGAGTAACAGATTCTAACATCTTTATTTTAGCACATCCCTATCAGTTAACCAATATTGCTACCGCCTTGAAAAGTTAAATTTATGCGGAAGACCCCACTAAAAGGTCCTGAGAGCCATCAGATGTTATGAAATTATTTTAATGAGAGCAAAACCATTAAAAGCGAGTTTGACTTACCATATAAATTGATAGAGGCATGCAGAAGGCTGATGAATTTGATTTCTTTTTTTTTTCCTCAGCAACGCAGAGAGATTATCCTCTGCAACACTGCCTCTGCTGGCCATGCAATATAATCTGCAGATGGAAAAGTCCACCGTTCGTCCATTATTAGAATTTGAATATTTCAAAACTCAAGCCAACATTACCAAATAAAATTATTTTCATAAAGCTATAACAATTAGTACAATGGAGTGTGTGATATTGTGAAAATTCAAAGTTCACTAAAAATTCTATTTTCCATTTTAATTTCAACCTAGCACACTTCTCTCAATTCTATGTCTCATTTGCTACCACTCTGTACACAACTCTAGCACGTATATGAGGACGTAGATAGAAAGATCTCTTTAGTAGCCAAGTTACAGCGTACCCTTCTCACTGGAATTCTTTAGGTTATGGTACCCCAATAGCAATTCAGTGATCTGGTAAGTTAAGGGAGGAAGGCTTATGCTACAGTTAGTGGAAATAATAAAAACTATGAGTAACAGATTCTAACATCTTTATTTTAGCACATCCCTATCAGTTAACCAATATTGCTACCACCTTGAAAAGTTATATTTATGCGGAAGACCCCAGTAAAAGGTCCTGAGAGCCATCAGATGTTATGAAAATATTTTAATGAGAGCAAAACAATTAAAAGCGAGTTTGACTTACCATATAAATTGATAGAGGCATGCAGAAGGCTGATGACTTTGATTTCTTTTTTTTTTTCTCAGCAACACAGAGAGATTCTCCTCTGCAACACTGCCTCTGCTGGCCATGCAATATAATCTGCAGATGGAAAAGTCCACCGTTCGTCCATTATTAGAATTTGAATATTTCCAAACTCAAGCCAACATTACCAAATAAAATTATTTTTATAAAGCTATAACAATTAGTACAATGGAATGTGTGATATTGTGAAAATTCAAAGTT
Organism: Triturus cristatus; assembly: GCF_964204655.1. Taxonomy (NCBI): domain Eukaryota; kingdom Metazoa; phylum Chordata; class Amphibia; order Caudata; family Salamandridae; genus Triturus; species Triturus cristatus. Next base: position 1,008,446,545 of record NC_140587.1, on the reverse strand, counting down.
CACTAAAAATTCTATTTTCCATTTTAATTTCAACCTAGCACACTTCTCTCAATTCTATGTCTCATTTGCTACCACTCTGTACACAACTCTAGCACGTATATGAGGACGTAGATAGAAAGATCTCTTTAGTAGCCAAGTTACAGCGTACCCTTCTCACTGGAATTCTTTAGGTTATGGTACCCCAATAGCAATTCAGTGATCTGGTAAGTTAAGGGAGGAAGGCTTATGCTACAGTTAGTGGAAATAATAAAAACTATGAGTAACAGATTCACACATCTTTATTTTAGCACATCCCTATCAGTTAACCAATATTGCTACCGCCTTGAAAAGTTATATTTATGCGGAAGACCCCAGTAAAAGGTCCTGAGAGCCATCAGATGTTATGAAATTATTTTAATGAGAGCAAAACAATTAAAAGCGAGTTTGACTTACCATATAAATTGATAGAGGCATGCAGAAGGCTGATGAATTTGATTTCTTTTTTTTTTTCTCAGCAACACAGAGAGATTCTCCTCTGCAACACTGCCTCTGCTGGCCATGCAATATAATCTGCAGATGGAAAAGTCCACCGTTCGTCCATTATTAGAATTTGAATATTTCCAAACTCAAGCCAACATTACCAAATAAAATTATTTTCATAAAGCTATAACAATTAGTACAATGGAGTGTGTGATATTGTGAAAATTCAAAGTTCACTAAAAATTCTATTTTCCATTTTAATTTCAACCTAGCACACTTCTCTCAATCCTATGTCTCATTTGCTACCACTCTGTACACAACTCTAGCGCCTATATGAGGACGTAGATAGAAAGATCTCTTTAGTAGCCAAGTGACAGCGAACCCTTCTCACTGGAATTCTTTAGGTTATGGTACCCCAATAGCAATTCAGTGACCTGGTAAGGTATGGGAGGAAGGCTTATGCTACAGTTAGTGGAAATAATAAAAACTATGAGTAACAGATTCTAACATCTTTATTTTAGCACATCCCTATCAGTTAACCAATATTGCTACCGCCTTGAAAAGTTAAATTTATGCGGAAGACCCCACTAAAAGGTCCTGAGAGCCATCAGATGTTATGAAATTATTTTAATGAGAGCAAAACCATTAAAAGCGAGTTTGACTTACCATATAAATTGATAGAGGCATGCAGAAGGCTGATGAATTTGATTTCTTTTTTTTTTCCTCAGCAACGCAGAGAGATTATCCTCTGCAACACTGCCTCTGCTGGCCATGCAATATAATCTGCAGATGGAAAAGTCCACCGTAAGTCCATTATTTGAATTTGAATATTTCCAAACTCAAGCCAACATTACCAAATAAAATTATTTTCATAAAGCTATAACAATTAGTACAATGGAGTGTGTGATATTGTGAAAATTCAAAGTTCACTAAAAATTCTATTTTCCATTTTAATTTCAACCTAGCACACTTCTCTCAATTCTAGGTCTCATTTGCTACCACTCTGTACACAACTCTAGCACCTATATGAGGACGTAGATGGAAAGATCTCTTTAGTAGCCAAGTGACAGCGTACCCTTCTCACTGGAATTCTTTAGGTTATGGTACCCCAATAGCAATTCAGTGATCTGGAAAGGTATGGGAGGAAGGCTTATGCTACAGTTAGTGGAAATAATAAAAACTATGAGTAACAGATTCTAACATCTTTATTTTAGCACATCCCTATCAGTTAACCAATATTGCTACCGCCTTGAAAAGTTATATTTATGCGGAAGACCCCACTAAAAGGTCCTGAGAGCCATCAGATGTTATGAAAATATTTTAATGAGAGCAAAACAATTAAAAGCGAGTTTGACTTACCATATAAATTGATGGAGGCATGCAGAAGGCTGATGAATTTGATTTCTTTTCTTTTTTGTCTCAGCAACGCAGAGAGATTCTCCTCTGCAACACTGCCTCTGCTGGCCATGCAATATAATCTGCAGATGGAAAAGTCCACCGTTAGTCCATTATTAGAATATGAATATTTCCAAACTCAAGCCAACACTACCAAATAAAATTATTTTCATAAAGCTATAACAATTAGTACAATGGAGTGTGTGATATTGTGAAAATTCAAAGTTCACTAAAAATTCTATTTTCCATTTTAATTTCAACCTAGCACACTTCTCTCAATTCTATGTCTCATTTGCTACCACTCTGTACACAACTCTAGCACGTATATGAGGACGTAGATAGAAAGATCTCTTTAGTAGCCAAGTTACAGCGTACCCTTCTCACTGGAATTCTTTAGGTTATGGTACCCCAATAGCAATTCAGTGATCTGGTAAGTTAAGGGAGGAAGGCTTATGCTACAGTTAGTGGAAATAATAAAAACTATGAGTAACAGATTCTAACATCTTTATTTTAGCACATCCCTATCAGTTAACCAATATTGCTACCACCTTGAAAAGTTATATTTATGCGGAAGACCCCAGTAAAAGGTCCTGAGAGCCATCAGATGTTATGAAAATATTTTAATGAGAGCAAAACAATTAAAAGCGAGTTTGACTTACCATATAAATTGATAGAGGCATGCAGAAGGCTGATGAATTTGATTTCTTTTTTTTTTTCTCAGCAACACAGAGAGATTCTCCTCTGCAACACTGCCTCTGCTGGCCATGCAATATAATCTGCAGATGGAAAAGTCCACCGTTCGTCCATTATTAGAATTTGAATATTTCCAAACTCAAGCCAACATTACCAAATAAAATTATTTTCATAAAGCTATAACAATTAGTACAATGGAGTGTGTGATATTGTGAAAATTCAAAGTTCACTAAAAATTCTATTTTCCATTTTAATTTCAACCTAGCACACTTCTCTCAATTCTATGTCTCATTTGCTACCACTCTGTACACAACTCTAGCACGTATATGAGGACGTAGATAGAAAGATCTCTTTAGTAGCCAAGTTACAGCGTACCCTTCTCACTGGAATTCTTTAGGTTATGGTACCCCAATAGCAATTCAGTGATCTGGTAAGTTAAGGGAGGAAGGCTTATGCTACAGTTAGTGGAAATAATAAAAACTATGAGTAACAGATTCACACATCTTTATTTTAGCACATCCCTATCAGTTAACCAATATTGCTACCGCCTTGAAAAGTTATATTTATGCGGAAGACCCCAGTAAAAGGTCCTGAGAGCCATCAGATGTTATGAAATTATTTTAATGAGAGCAAAACAATTAAAAGCGAGTTTGACTTACCATATAAATTGATAGAGGCATGCAGAAGGCTGATGAATTTGATTTCTTTTTTTTTTCTCAGCAACACAGAGAGATTCTCCTCTGCAACACTGCCTCTGCTGGCCATGCAATATAATCTGCAGATGGAAAAGTCCACCGTTCGTCCATTATTAGAATTTGAATATTTCCAAACTCAAGCCAACATTACCAAATAAAATTATTTTCATAAAGCTATAACAATTAGTACAATGGAGTGTGTGATATTGTGAAAATTCAAAGTTCACTAAAAATTCTATTTTCCATTTTAATTTCAACCTAGCACACTTCTCTCAATTCTATGTCTCATTTGCTACCACTCTGTACACAACTCTAGCACGTATATGAGGACGTAGATAGAAAGATCTCTTTAGTAGCCAAGTTACAGCGTACCCTTCTCACTGGAATTCTTTAGGTTATGGTACCCCAATAGCAATTCAGTGATCTGGTAAGTTAAGGGAGGAAGGCTTATGCTACAGTTACTGGAAATAATAAAAACTATGAGTAACAGATTCTAACATCTTTATTTTAGCACATCCCTATCAGTTAACCAATATTGCTACCGCCTTGAAAAGTTATATTTATGCGGAAGACCCCAGTAAAAGGTCCTGAGAGCCATCAGATGTTATGAAATTATTTTAATGAGCAAAACAATTAAAAGCGAGTTTGACTTACCATATAAATTGATAGAGGCATTCAGAAGGCTGATGAATTTGATTTCTTTTTTTTTTGTCTCAGCAACGCAGAGATATTCTCCTCTGCAACACTGCCTCTGCTGGCCATGCAATATAATCTGCAGATGGAAAAGTCCACCGTTAGTCCATTATTAGAATTTGAATATTTCCAAACTCAAGCCAACACTACCAAATAAAATTATTTTCATAAAGCTATAACAATTAGTACAATGTAGTCTGTGACATTGTGAAAATTCAAAGTTCACTAAAAATTCTATTTTCCATTTTAATTTCAACCTAGCACACTTCTCTCAATCCTATGTCTCATTTGCTACCACTCTGTACACAACTCTAGGACCTATATGAGGATGTAGATAGAAAGATCTCTTTAGTAGCCAAGTTACAGCGTACCCTTCTCACTGGAATTCTTTAGGTTATGGTACCCCAATAGCAATTCAGTGATCTGGTAAGTTAAGGGAGGAAGGCTTATGCTACAGTTAGTGGAAATAATAAAAACTATGAGTAACAGATTCTAACATCTTTATTTTAGCACATCCCTATCAGTTAACCAATATTGCTACCACCTTGAAAAGCTATATTTATGCGGAAGACCCCAGTAAAAGGTCCTGAGAGCCATCAGATGTTATGAAAATATTTTAATGAGAGCAAAACAATTAAAAGCGAGTTTGACTTACCATATAAATTGATAGAGGCATGCAGAAGGCTGATGAATTTGATTTCTTTTTTTTTTTCTCAGCAACACAGAGAGATTCTCCTCTGCAACACTGCCTCTGCTGGCCATGCAATATAATCTGCAGATGGAAAAGTCCACCGTTCGTCCATTATTAGAATTTGAATATTTCCAAACTCAAGCCAACATTACCAAATAAAATTATTTTCATAAAGCTATAACAATTAGTACAATGGAGTGTGTGATATTGTGAAAATTCAAAGTTCACTAAAAATTCTATTTTCCATTTTAATTTCAACCTAGCACACTTCTCTCAATTCTATGTCTCATTTGCTACCACTCTGTACACAACTCTAGCACGTATATGAGGACGTAGATAGAAAGATCTCTTTAGTAGCCAAGTTACAGCGTACCCTTCTCACTGGAATTCTTTAGGTTATGGTACCCCAATAGCAATTCAGTGATCTGGTAAGTTAAGGGAGGAAGGCTTATGCTACAGTTAGTGGAAATAATAAAAACTATGAGTAACAGATTCACACATCTTTATTTTAGCACATCCCTATCAGTTAACCAATATTGCTACCGCCTTGAAAAGTTATATTTATGCGGAAGACCCCAGTAAAAGGTCCTGAGAGCCATCAGATGTTATGAAATTATTTTAATGAGAGCAAAACAATTAAAAGCGAGTTTGACTTACCATATAAATTGATAGAGGCATGCAGAAGGCTGATGAATTTGATTTCTTTTTTTTTTCTCAGCAACACAGAGAGATTCTCCTCTGCAACACTGCCTCTGCTGGCCATGCAATATAATCTGCAGATGGAAAAGTCCACCGTTCGTCCATTATTAGAATTTGAATATTTCCAAACTCAAGCCAACATTACCAAATAAAATTATTTTCATAAAGCTATAACAATTAGTACAATGGAGTGTGTGATATTGTGAAAATTCAAAGTTCACTAAAAATTCTATTTTCCATTTTAATTTCAACCTAGCACACTTCTCTCAATCCTATGTCTCATTTGCTACCACTCTGTACACAACTCTAGCGCCTATAAGAGGACGTAGATAGAAAGATCCTCTTTAGTAGCCAAGTGACAGCGAACCCTTCTCACTGGAATTCTTTAGGTTATGGTACCCCAATAGCAATTCAGTGACCTGGTAAGGTATGGGAGGAAGGCTTATGCTACAGTTAGTGGAAATAATAAAAACTATGAGTAACAGATTCTAACATCTTTATTTTAGCACATCCCTATCAGTTAACCAATATTGCTACCGCCTTGAAAAGTTAAATTTATGCGGAAGACCCCACTAAAAGGTCCTGAGAGCCATCAGATGTTATGAAATTATTTTAATGAGAGCAAAACCATTAAAAGCGAGTTTGACTTACCATATAAATTGATAGAGGCATGCAGAAGGCTGATGAATTTGATTTCTTTTTTTTTTCCTCAGCAACGCAGAGAGATTATCCTCTGCAACACTGCCTCTGCTGGCCATGCAATATAATCTGCAGATGGAAAAGTCCACCGTAAGTCCATTATTTGAATATTTCCAAACTCAAGCCAACATTACCAAATAAAATTATTTTCATAAAGCTATAACAATTAGTACAATGGAGTGTGTGATATTGTGAAAATTCAAAGTTCACTAAAAATTCTATTTTCCATTTTAATTTCAACCTAGCACACTTCTCTCAATTCTAGGTCTCATTTGCTACCACTCTGTACACAACTCTAGCACCTATATGAGGACGTAGATGGAAAGATCTCTTTAGTAGCCAAGTGACAGCGTACCCTTCTCACTGGAATTCTTTAGGTTATGGTACCCCAATAGCAATTCAGTGATCTGGAAAGGTATGTGAGGAAGGCTTATGCTACAGTTAGTGGAAATAATAAAAACTATGAGTAACAGATTCTAACATCTTTATTTTAGCACATCCCTATCAGTTAACCAATATTGCTACCGCCTTGAAAAGTTATATTTATGCGGAAGACCCCACTAAAAGGTCCTGAGAGCCATCAGATGTTATGAAAATATTTTAATGAGAGCAAAACAATTAAAAGCGAGTTTGACTTACCATATAAATTGATGGAGGCATGCAGAAGGCTGATGAATTTGATTTCTTTTCTTTTTTGTCTCAGCAACGCAGAGAGATTCTCCTCTGCAACACTGCCTCTGCTGGCCATGCAATATAATCTGCAGATGGAAAAGTCCACCGTTAGTCCATTATTAGAATTTGAATATTTCCAAACTCAAGCCAACACTACCAAATAAAATTATTTTCATAAAGCTATAACAATTAGTACAATGGAGTCTGTGATACTGTGAAAATTCAAAGTTCACTAAAAATTCTATTTTCCATTTTAATTTCAACCTAGCACACTTCTCTCAATTCTATGTCTCATTTGCTACCACTCTGTACACAACTCTAGCACCTATATGAGGACGTAGATAGAAAGATCTCTTTAGTAGCCAAGTGACAGCGTACCCTTCTCACTGGAATTCTTTAGGTTATGGTACCCCAATAGCAATTCAGTGATCTGGAAAGGTATGGGAGGAAGGCTTATGCTACAGTTAGTGGAAATAATAAATACTATGAGTAACAGATTCTAACATCTTTATTTTAGCACATCCCTATCAGTTAACCAATATTGCTACCGCCTTGAAAAGTTATATTTATGCGTAAGACCCCACTAAAAGGTCCTGAGAGCCATCAGATGTTATGAAAATATTTTAATGAGAGCAAAACAATTAAAAGCGAGTTTGACTTACCATATAAATTGATAGAGGCATGCAGAAGGCTGATGAATTTGATTTCTTTTCTTTTTTGTCTCAGCAACGCAGAGAGATTCTCCTCTGCAACACTGCCTCAGCTGGCCATGCAATATAATCTGCAGATGGAAAAGTCCACCGTTAGTCCATTATTAGAATTTGAATATTTCCAAACTCAAGCCAACACTACCAAATAAAATTATTTTCATAAAGCTATAACAATTAGTACAATGGAGTGTGTGATATTGTGAAAATTCAAAGTTCACTAAAAATTCTATTTTCCATTTTAATTTCAACCTAGCACACTTCTCTCAATCCTATGTCTCATTTGCTACCACTCTGTACACAACTCTAGCACCTATATGAGGACGTAGATGGAAAGATCTCTTTAGTAGCCAAGTGATAGCGTACCCTTCTCACTGGAATTCTTTAGGTTATGGTACCCCAATAGCAATTCAGTGATCTGGTAAGTTAAGGGAGGAAGGCTTATGCTACAGTTAGTGGAAATAATAAAAACTATGAGTAACAGATTCTAACATCTTTATTTTAGCACATCCCTATCAGTTAACCAATATTGCTACCACCTTGAAAAGCTATATTTATGCGGAAGACCCCAGTAAAAGGTCCTGAGAGCCATCAGATGTTATGAAAATATTTTAATGAGAGCAAAACAATTAAAAGCGAGTTTGACTTACCATATAAATTGATAGAGGCATGCAGAAGGCTGATGAATTTGATTTCTTTTTTTTTTTCTCAGCAACACAGAGAGATTCTCCTCTGCAACACTGCCTCTGCTGGCCATGCAATATAATCTGCAGATGGAAAAGTCCACCGTTCGTCCATTATTAGAATTTGAATATTTCCAAACTCAAGCCAACATTACCAAATAAAATTATTTTCATAAAGCTATAACAATTAGTACAATGGAGTGTGTGATATTGTGAAAATTCAAAGTTCACTAAAAATTCTATTTTCCATTTTAATTTCAACCTAGCACACTTCTCTCAATTCTATGTCTCATTTGCTACCACTCTGTACACAACTCTAGCACGTATATGAGGACGTAGATAGAAAGATCTCTTTAGTAGCCAAGTTACAGCGTACCCTTCTCACTGGAATTCTTTAGGTTATGGTACCCCAATAGCAATTCAGTGATCTGGTAAGTTAAGGGAGGAAGGCTTATGCTACAGTTAGTGGAAATAATAAAAACTATGAGTAACAGATTCACACATCTTTATTTTAGCACATCCCTATCAGTTAACCAATATTGCTACCGCCTTGAAAAGTTATATTTATGCGGAAGACCCCAGTAAAAGGTCCTGAGAGCCATCAGATGTTATGAAATTATTTTAATGAGAGCAAAACAATTAAAAGCGAGTTTGACTTACCATATAAATTGATAGAGGCATGCAGAAGGCTGATGAATTTGATTTCTTTTTTTTTTCTCAGCAACACAGAGAGATTCTCCTCTGCAACACTGCCTCTGCTGGCCATGCAATATAATCTGCAGATGGAAAAGTCCACCGTTCGTCCATTATTAGAATTTGAATATTTCCAAACTCAAGCCAACATTACCAAATAAAATTATTTTCATAAAGCTATAACAATTAGTACAATGGAGTGTGTGATATTGTGAAAATTCAAAGTTCACTAAAAATTCTATTTTCCATTTTAATTTCAACCTAGCACACTTCTCTCAATCCTATGTCTCATTTGCTACCACTCTGTACACAACTCTAGCGCCTATATGAGGACGTAGATAGAAAGATCCTCTTTAGTAGCCAAGTGACAGCGAACCCTTCTCACTGGAATTCTTTAGGTTATGGTACCCCAATAGCAATTCAGTGACCTGGTAAGGTATGGGAGGAAGGCTTATGCTACAGTTAGTGGAAATAATAAAAACTATGAGTAACAGATTCTAACATCTTTATTTTAGCACATCCCTATCAGTTAACCAATATTGCTACCGCCTTGAAAAGTTAAATTTATGCGGAAGACCCCACTAAAAGGTCCTGAGAGCCATCAGATGTTATGAAATTATTTTAATGAGAGCAAAACCATTAAAAGCGAGTTTGACTTACCATATAAATTGATAGAGGCATGCAGAAGGCTGATGAATTTGATTTCTTTTTTTTTTCCTCAGCAACGCAGAGAGATTATCCTCTGCAACACTGCCTCTGCTGGCCATGCAATATAATCTGCAGATGGAAAAGTCCACCGTAAGTCCATTATTTGAATATTTCCAAACTCAAGCCAACATTACCAAATAAAATTATTTTCATAAAGCTATAACAATTAGTACAATGGAGTGTGTGATATTGTGAAAATTCAAAGTTCACTAAAAATTCTATTTTCCATTTTAATTTCAACCTAGCACACTTCTCTCAATTCTAGGTCTCATTTGCTACCACTCTGTACACAACTCTAGCACCTATATGAGGACGTAGATGGAAAGATCTCTTTAGTAGCCAAGTGACAGCGTACCCTTCTCACTGGAATTCTTTAGGTTATGGTACCCCAATAGCAATTCAGTGATCTGGAAAGGTATGTGAGGAAGGCTTATGCTACAGTTAGTGGAAATAATAAAAACTATGAGTAACAGATTCTAACATCTTTATTTTAGCACATCCCTATCAGTTAACCAATATTGCTACCGCCTTGAAAAGTTATATTTATGCGGAAGACCCCACTAAAAGGTCCTGAGAGCCATCAGATGTTATGAAAATATTTTAATGAGAGCAAAACAATTAAAAGCGAGTTTGACTTACCATATAAATTGATGGAGGCATGCAGAAGGCTGATGAATTTGATTTCTTTTCTTTTTTGTCTCAGCAACGCAGAGAGATTCTCCTCTGCAACACTGCCTCTGCTGGCCATGCAATATAATCTGCAGATGGAAAAGTCCACCGTTAGTCCATTATTAGAATTTGAATATTTCCAAACTCAAGCCAACACTACCAAATAAAATTATTTTCATAAAGCTATAACAATTAGTACAATGGAGTCTGTGATACTGTGAAAATTCAAAGTTCACTAAAAATTCTATTTTCCATTTTAATTTCAACCTAGCACACTTCTCTCAATTCTATGTCTCATTTGCTACCACTCTGTACACAACTCTAGCACCTATATGAGGACGTAGATAGAAAGATCTCTTTAGTAGCCAAGTGACAGCGTACCCTTCTCACTGGAATTCTTTAGGTTATGGTACCCCAATAGCAATTCAGTGATCTGGAAAGGTATGGGAGGAAGGCTTATGCTACAGTTAGTGGAAATAATAAATACTATGAGTAACAGATTCTAACATCTTTATTTTAGCACATCCCTATCAGTTAACCAATATTGCTACCGCCTTGAAAAGTTATATTTATGCGTAAGACCCCACTAAAAGGTCCTGAGAGCCATCAGATGTTATGAAAATATTTTAATGAGAGCAAAACAATTAAAAGCGAGTTTGACTTACCATATAAATTGATAGAGGCATGCAGAAGGCTGATGAATTTGATTTCTTTTCTTTTTTGTCTCAGCAACGCAGAGAGATTCTCCTCTGCAACACTGCCTCAGCTGGCCATGCAATATAATCTGCAGATGGAAAAGTCCACCGTTAGTCCATTATTAGAATTTGAATATTTCCAAACTCAAGCCAACACTACCAAATAAAATTATTTTCATAAAGCTATAACAATTAGTACAATGGAGTGTGTGATATTGTGAAAATTCAAAGTTCACTAAAAATTCTATTTTCCATTTTAATTTCAACCTAGCACACTTCTCTCAATCCTATGTCTCATTTGCTACCACTCTGTACACAACTCTAGCACCTATATGAGGACGTAGATGGAAAGATCTCTTTAGTAGCCAAGTGATAGCGTACCCTTCTCACTGGAATTCTTTAGGTTATGGTACCCCAATAGCAATTCAGTGATCTGGTAAGTTAAGGGAGGAAGGCTTATGCTACAGTTAGTGGAAATAATAAAAACTATGAGTAACAGATTCTAACATCTTTATTTTAGCACATCCCTATCAGTTAACCAATATTGCTACCGCCTTGAAAAGTTATATTTATGCGGAAGACCCCAGTAAAAGGTCCTGAGAGCCATCAGATGTTATGAAAATATTTTAATGAAAGCAAAACAATTAAAAGCGAGTTTGACTTACCATATAAATTGATGGAGGCATGCAGAAGGCTGATGAATTTGATTTCTTTTCTTTTTTGTCTCAGCAACGCAGAGAGATTCTCCTCTGCAACACTGCCTCTGCTGGCCATGCAATATAATCTGCAGATGGAAAAGTCCACCGTTAGTCCATTATTAGAATTTGAATATTTCCAAACTCAAGCCAACACTACCAAATAAAATTATTTTCATAAAGCTATAACAATTAGTACAATGGAGTCTGTGATACTGTGAAAATTCAAAGTTCACTAAAAATTCTATTTTCCATTTTAATTTCAACCTAGCACACTTCTCTCAATTCTATGTCTCATTTGCTACCACTCTGTACACAACTCTAGCACCTATATGAGGACGTAGATAGAAAGATCTCTTTAGTAGCCAAGTGACAGCGTACCCTTCTCACTGGAATTCTTTAGGTTATGGTACCCCAATAGCAATTCAGTGATCTGGAAAGGTATGGGAGGAAGGCTTATGCTACAGTTAGTGGAAATAATAAAAACTATGAGTAACAGATTCTAACATCTTTATTTTAGCACATCCCTATCAGTTAACCAATATTGCTACCGCCTTGAAAAGTTATATTTATGCGGAAGACCCCACTAAAAGGTCCTGAGAGCCATCAGATGTTATGAAATTATTTTAATGAGAGCAAAACCATTAAAAGCGAGTTTGACTTACCATATAAATTGATAGAGGCATGCAGAAGGCTGATGAATTTGATTTCTTTTTTTTTTCCTCAGCAACGCAGAGAGATTATCCTCTGCAACACTGCCTCTGCTGGCCATGCAATATAATCTGCAGATGGAAAAGTCCACCGTTCGTCCATTATTAGAATTTGAATATTTCCAAACTCAAGCCAACATTACCAAATAAAATTATTTTCATAAAGCTATAACAATTAGTACAATGGAGTGTGTGATATTGTGAAAATTCAAAGTTCACTAAAAATTCTATTTTCCATTTTAATTTCAACCTAGCACACTTCTCTCAATTCTATGTCTCATTTGCTACCACTCTGTACACAACTCTAGCACGTATATGAGGACGTAGATAGAAAGATCTCTTTAGTAGCCAAGTTACAGCGTACCCTTCTCACTGGAATTCTTTAGGTTATGGTACCCCAATAGCAATTCAGTGATCTGGTAAGTTAAGGGAGGAAGGCTTATGCTACAGTTAGTGGAAATAATAAAAACTATGAGTAACAGATTCTAACATCTTTATTTTAGCACATCCCTATCAGTTAACCAATATTGCTACCACCTTGAAAAGTTATATTTATGCGGAAGACCCCAGTAAAAGGTCCTGAGAGCCATCAGATGTTATGAAAATATTTTAATGAGAGCAAAACAATTAAAAGCGAGTTTGACTTACCATATAAATTGATAGAGGCATGCAGAAGGCTGATGACTTTGATTTCTTTTTTTTTTTCTCAGCAACACAGAGAGATTCTCCTCTGCAACACTGCCTCTGCTGGCCATGCAATATAATCTGCAGATGGAAAAGTCCACCGTTCGTCCATTATTAGAATTTGAATATTTCCAAACTCAAGCCAACATTACCAAATAAAATTATTTTCATAAAGCTATAACAATTAGTACAATGGAATGTGTGATATTGTGAAAATTCAAAGTTCACTAAAAATTCTATTTTCCATTTTAATTTCAACCTAGCACACTTCTCTCAATTCTATGTCTCATTTGCTACCACTCTGTACACAACTCTAGCACGTATATGAGGACGTAGATAGAAAGATCTCTTTAGTAGCCAAGTTACAGCGTACCCTTCTCACTGGAATTCTTTAGGTTATGGTACCCCAATAGCAATTCAGTGATCTGGTAAGTTAAGGGAGGAAGGCTTATGCTACAGTTAGTGGAAATAATAAAAACTATGAGTAACAGATTCACACATCTTTATTTTAGCACATCCCTATCAGTTAACCAATATTGCTACCGCCTTGAAAAGTTATATTTATGCGGAAGACCCCAGTAAAAGGTCCTGAGAGCCATCAGATGTTATGAAATTATTTTAATGAGAGCAAAACAATTAAAAGCGAGTTTGACTTACCATATAAATTGATAGAGGCATGCAGAAGGCTGATGAATTTGATTTCTTTTTTTTTTTCTCAGCAACACAGAGAGATTCTCCTCTGCAACACTGCCTCTGCTGGCCATGCAATATAATCTGCAGATGGAAAAGTCCACCGTTCGTCCATTATTAGAATTTGAATATTTCCAAACTCAAGCCAACATTACCAAATAAAATTATTTTCATAAAGCTATAACAATTAGTACAATGGAGTGTGTGATATTGTGAAAATTCAAAGTTCACTAAAAATTCTATTTTCCATTTTAATTTCAACCTAGCACACTTCTCTCAATCCTATGTCTCATTTGCTACCACTCTGTACACAACTCTAGCGCCTATATGAGGACGTAGATAGAAAGATCTCTTTAGTAGCCAAGTGACAGCGAACCCTTCTCACTGGAATTCTTTAGGTTATGGTACCCCAATAGCAATTCAGTGACCTGGTAAGGTATGGGAGGAAGGCTTATGCTACAGTTAGTGGAAATAATAAAAACTATGAGTAACAGATTCTAACATCTTTATTTTAGCACATCCCTATCAGTTAACCAATATTGCTACCGCCTTGAAACGTTAAATTTATGCGGAAGACCCCACTAAAAGGTCCTGAGAGCCATCAGATGTTATGAAATTATTTTAATGAGAGCAAAACCATTAAAAGCGAGTTTGACTTACCATATAAATTGATAGAGGCATGCAGAAGGCTGATGAATTTGATTTCTTTTTTTTTTCCTCAGCAACGCAGAGAGATTATCCTCTGCAACACTGCCTCTGCTGGCCATGCAATATAATCTGCAGATGGAAAAGTCCACCGTAAGTCCATTATTTGAATTTGAATATTTCCAAACTCAAGCCAACATTACCAAATAAAATTATTTTCATAAAGCTATAACAATTAGTACAATGGAGTGTGTGATATTGTGAAAATTCAAAGTTCACTAAAAATTCTATTTTCCATTTTAATTTCAACCTAGCACACTTCTCTCAATTCTAGGTCTCATTTGCTACCACTCTGTACACAACTCTAGCACCTATATGAGGACGTAGATGGAAAGATCTCTTTAGTAGCCAAGTGACAGCGTACCCTTCTCACTGGAATTCTTTAGGTTATGGTACCCCAATAGCAATTCAGTGATCTGGAAAGGTATGGGAGGAAGGCTTATGCTACAGTTAGTGGAAATAATAAAAACTATGAGTAACAGATTCTAACATCTTTATTTTAGCACATCCCTATCAGTTAACCAATATTGCTACCGCCTTGAAAAGTTATATTTATGCGGAAGACCCCACTAAAAGGTCCTGAGAGCCATCAGATGTTATGAAAATATTTTAATGAGAGCAAAACAATTAAAAGCGAGTTTGACTTACCATATAAATTGATAGAGGCATTCAGAAGGCTGATGAATTTGATTTCTTTTTTTTTTGTCTCAGCAACGCAGAGAGATTCTCCTCTGCAACACTGCCTCTGCTGGCCATGCAATATAATCTGCAGATGGAAAAGTCCACCGTTAGTCCATTATTAGAATTTGAATATTTCCAAACTCAAGCCAACACTACCAAATAAAATTATTTTCATAAAGCTATAACAATTAGTACAATGTAGTCTGTGACATTGTGAAAATTCAAAGTTCACTAAAAATTCTATTTTCCATTTTAATTTCAACCTAGCACACTTCTCTCAATCCTATGTCTCATTTGCTACCACTCTGTACACAACTCTAGGACCTATATGAGGATGTAGATAGAAAGATCTCTTTAGTAGCCAAGTTACAGCGTACCCTTCTCACTGGAATTCTTTAGGTTATGGTACCCCAATAGCAATTCAGTGATCTGGTAAGTTAAGGGAGGAAGGCTTATGCTACAGTTAGTGGAAATAATAAAAACTATGAGTAACAGATTCTAACATCTTTATTTTAGCACATCCCTATCAGTTAACCAATATTGCTACCACCTTGAAAAGCTATATTTATGCGGAAGACCCCAGTAAAAGGTCCTGAGAGCCATCAGATGTTATGAAAATATTTTAATGAGAGCAAAACAATTAAAAGCGAGTTTGACTTACCATATAAATTGATAGAGGCATGCAGAAGGCTGATGAATTTGATTTCTTTTTTTTTTTCTCAGCAACACAGAGAGATTCTCCTCTGCAACACTGCCTCTGCTGGCCATGCAATATAATCTGCAGA
Organism: Triturus cristatus; assembly: GCF_964204655.1. Classification (NCBI taxonomy): domain Eukaryota; kingdom Metazoa; phylum Chordata; class Amphibia; order Caudata; family Salamandridae; genus Triturus; species Triturus cristatus. Next base: position 1,008,430,744 of record NC_140587.1, on the reverse strand, counting down.
TGGAAAAGTCCACCGTTCGTCCATTATTAGAATTTGAATATTTCCAAACTCAAGCCAACATTACCAAATAAAATTATTTTCATAAAGCTATAACAATTAGTACAATGGAGTGTGTGATATTGTGAAAATTCAAAGTTCACTAAAAATTCTATTTTCCATTTTAATTTCAACCTAGCACACTTCTCTCAATCCTATGTCTCATTTGCTACCACTCTGTACACAACTCTAGCGCCTATATGAGGACGTAGATAGAAAGATCCTCTTTAGTAGCCAAGTGACAGCGAACCCTTCTCACTGGAATTCTTTAGGTTATGGTACCCCAATAGCAATTCAGTGACCTGGTAAGGTATGGGAGGAAGGCTTATGCTACAGTTAGTGGAAATAATAAAAACTATGAGTAACAGATTCTAACATCTTTATTTTAGCACATCCCTATCAGTTAACCAATATTGCTACCGCCTTGAAAAGTTAAATTTATGCGGAAGACCCCACTAAAAGGTCCTGAGAGCCATCAGATGTTATGAAATTATTTTAATGAGAGCAAAACCATTAAAAGCGAGTTTGACTTACCATATAAATTGATAGAGGCATGCAGAAGGCTGATGAATTTGATTTCTTTTTTTTTTCCTCAGCAACGCAGAGAGATTATCCTCTGCAACACTGCCTCTGCTGGCCATGCAATATAATCTGCAGATGGAAAAGTCCACCGTAAGTCCATTATTTGAATATTTCCAAACTCAAGCCAACATTACCAAATAAAATTATTTTCATAAAGCTATAACAATTAGTACAATGGAGTGTGTGATATTGTGAAAATTCAAAGTTCACTAAAAATTCTATTTTCCATTTTAATTTCAACCTAGCACACTTCTCTCAATTCTAGGTCTCATTTGCTACCACTCTGTACACAACTCTAGCACCTATATGAGGACGTAGATGGAAAGATCTCTTTAGTAGCCAAGTGACAGCGTACCCTTCTCACTGGAATTCTTTAGGTTATGGTACCCCAATAGCAATTCAGTGATCTGGAAAGGTATGTGAGGAAGGCTTATGCTACAGTTAGTGGAAATAATAAAAACTATGAGTAACAGATTCTAACATCTTTATTTTAGCACATCCCTATCAGTTAACCAATATTGCTACCGCCTTGAAAAGTTATATTTATGCGGAAGACCCCACTAAAAGGTCCTGAGAGCCATCAGATGTTATGAAAATATTTTAATGAGAGCAAAACAATTAAAAGCGAGTTTGACTTACCATATAAATTGATGGAGGCATGCAGAAGGCTGATGAATTTGATTTCTTTTCTTTTTTGTCTCAGCAACGCAGAGAGATTCTCCTCTGCAACACTGCCTCTGCTGGCCATGCAATATAATCTGCAGATGGAAAAGTCCACCGTTAGTCCATTATTAGAATTTGAATATTTCCAAACTCAAGCCAACACTACCAAATAAAATTATTTTCATAAAGCTATAACAATTAGTACAATGGAGTCTGTGATACTGTGAAAATTCAAAGTTCACTAAAAATTCTATTTTCCATTTTAATTTCAACCTAGCACACTTCTCTCAATTCTATGTCTCATTTGCTACCACTCTGTACACAACTCTAGCACCTATATGAGGACGTAGATAGAAAGATCTCTTTAGTAGCCAAGTGACAGCGTACCCTTCTCACTGGAATTCTTTAGGTTATGGTACCCCAATAGCAATTCAGTGATCTGGTAAGGTATGGGAGGAAGGCTTATGCTACAGTTAGTGGAAATAATAAAAACTATGAGTAACAGATTCTAACATCTTTATTTTAGCACATCCCTATCAGTTAACCAATATTGCTACCGCCTTGAAAAGTTAAATTTATGCGGAAGACCCCACTAAAAGGTCCTGAGAGCCATCAGATGTTATGAAATTATTTTAATGAGAGCAAAACAATTAAAAGCGAGTTTGACTTACCATATAAATTGATAGAGGCATGCAGAAGGCTGATGAATTTGATTTCTTTTTTTTTTTCTCAGCAACACAGAGAGATTCTCCTCTGCAACACTGCCTCTGCTGGCCATGCAATATAATCTGCAGATGGAAAAGTCCACCGTTCGTCCATTATTAGAATTTGAATATTTCCAAACTCAAGCCAACATTACCAAATAAAATTATTTTCATAAAGCTATAACAATTAGTACAATGGAGTGTGTGATATTGTGAAAATTCAAAGTTCACTAAAAATTCTATTTTCCATTTTAATTTCAACCTAGCACACTTCTCTCAATTCTATGTCTCATTTGCTACCACTCTGTACACAACTCTAGCACGTATATGAGGACGTAGATAGAAAGATCTCTTTAGTAGCCAAGTTACAGCGTACCCTTCTCACTGGAATTCTTTAGGTTATGGTACCCCAATAGCAATTCAGTGATCTGGTAAGTTAAGGGAGGAAGGCTTATGCTACAGTTAGTGGAAATAATAAAAACTATGAGTAACAGATTCTAACATCTTTATTTTAGCACATCCCTATCAGTTAACCAATATTGCTACCACCTTGAAAAGTTATATTTATGCGGAAGACCCCAGTAAAAGGTCCTGAGAGCCATCAGATGTTATGAAAATATTTTAATGAGAGCAAAACAATTAAAAGCGAGTTTGACTTACCATATAAATTGATAGAGGCATGCAGAAGGCTGATGAATTTGATTTCTTTTTTTTTTGTCTCAGCAACGCAGAGAGATTCTCCTCTGCAACACTGCCTCTGCTGGCCATGCAATATAATCTGCAGATGGAAAAGTCCACCGTTCGTCCATTATTAGAATTTGAATATTTCCAAACTCAAGCCAACATTACCAAATAAAATTATTTTCATAAAGCTATAACAATTAGTACAATGGAGTGTGTGACATTGTGAAAATTCAAAGTTCACAAAAAATTCTATTTTCCATTTTAATTTCAACCTAGCACACTTCTCTCAATTCTATGTCTCATTTGCTACCACTCTGTACACAACTCTAGCACGTATATGAGGACGTAGATAGAAAGATCTCTTTAGTAGCCAAGTTACAGCGTACCCTTCTCACTGGAATTCTTTAGGTTATGGTACCCCAATAGCAATTCAGTGATCTGGTAAGTTAAGGGAGGAAGGCTTATGCTACAGTTAGTGGAAATAATAAAAACTATGAGTAACAGATTCACACATCTTTATTTTAGCACATCCCTATCAGTTAACCAATATTGCTACCGCCTTGAAAAGTTATATTTATGCGGAAGACCCCAGTAAAAGGTCCTGAGAGCCATCAGATGTTATGAAATTATTTTAATGAGAGCAAAACAATTAAAAGCGAGTTTGACTTACCATATAAATTGATAGAGGCATGCAGAAGGCTGATGAATTTGATTTCTTTTTTTTTTTCTCAGCAACACAGAGAGATTCTCCTCTGCAACACTGCCTCTGCTGGCCATGCAATATAATCTGCAGATGGAAAAGTCCACCGTTCGTCCATTATTAGAATTTGAATATTTCCAAACTCAAGCCAACATTACCAAATAAAATTATTTTCATAAAGCTATAACAATTAGTACAATGGAGTGTGTGATATTGTGAAAATTCAAAGTTCACTAAAAATTCTATTTTCCATTTTAATTTCAACCTAGCACACTTCTCTCAATCCTATGTCTCATTTGCTACCACTCTGTACACAACTCTAGCGCCTATATGAGGACGTAGATAGAAAGATCCTCTTTAGTAGCCAAGTGACAGCGAACCCTTCTCACTGGAATTCTTTAGGTTATGGTACCCCAATAGCAATTCAGTGACCTGGTAAGGTATGGGAGGAAGGCTTATGCTACAGTTAGTGGAAATAATAAAAACTATGAGTAACAGATTCTAACATCTTTATTTTAGCACATCCCTATCAGTTAACCAATATTGCTACCGCCTTGAAAAGTTAAATTTATGCGGAAGACCCCACTAAAAGGTCCTGAGAGCCATCAGATGTTATGAAATTATTTTAATGAGAGCAAAACCATTAAAAGCGAGTTTGACTTACCATATAAATTGATAGAGGCATGCAGAAGGCTGATGAATTTGATTTCTTTTTTTTTTCCTCAGCAACGCAGAGAGATTATCCTCTGCAACACTGCCTCTGCTGGCCATGCAATATAATCTGCAGATGGAAAAGTCCACCGTAAGTCCATTATTTGAATATTTCCAAACTCAAGCCAACATTACCAAATAAAATTATTTTCATAAAGCTATAACAATTAGTACAATGGAGTGTGTGATATTGTGAAAATTCAAAGTTCACTAAAAATTCTATTTTCCATTTTAATTTCAACCTAGCACACTTCTCTCAATTCTAGGTCTCATTTGCTACCACTCTGTACACAACTCTAGCACCTATATGAGGACGTAGATGGAAAGATCTCTTTAGTAGCCAAGTGACAGCGTACCCTTCTCACTGGAATTCTTTAGGTTATGGTACCCCAATAGCAATTCAGTGATCTGGAAAGGTATGTGAGGAAGGCTTATGCTACAGTTAGTGGAAATAATAAAAACTATGAGTAACAGATTCTAACATCTTTATTTTAGCACATCCCTATCAGTTAACCAATATTGCTACCGCCTTGAAAAGTTATATTTATGCGGAAGACCCCACTAAAAGGTCCTGAGAGCCATCAGATGTTATGAAAATATTTTAATGAGAGCAAAACAATTAAAAGCGAGTTTGACTTACCATATAAATTGATGGAGGCATGCAGAAGGCTGATGAATTTGATTTCTTTTCTTTTTTGTCTCAGCAACGCAGAGAGATTCTCCTCTGCAACACTGCCTCTGCTGGCCATGCAATATAATCTGCAGATGGAAAAGTCCACCGTTAGTCCATTATTAGAATTTGAATATTTCCAAACTCAAGCCAACACTACCAAATAAAATTATTTTCATAAAGCTATAACAATTAGTACAATGGAGTCTGTGATACTGTGAAAATTCAAAGTTCACTAAAAATTCTATTTTCCATTTTAATTTCAACCTAGCACACTTCTCTCAATTCTATGTCTCATTTGCTACCACTCTGTACACAACTCTAGCACCTATATGAGGACGTAGATAGAAAGATCTCTTTAGTAGCCAAGTGACAGCGTACCCTTCTCACTGGAATTCTTTAGGTTATGGTACCCCAATAGCAATTCAGTGATCTGGTAAGGTATGGGAGGAAGGCTTATGCTACAGTTAGTGGAAATAATAAAAACTATGAGTAACAGATTCTAACATCTTTATTTTAGCACATCCCTATCAGTTAACCAATATTGCTACCGCCTTGAAAAGTTAAATTTATGCGGAAGACCCCACTAAAAGGTCCTGAGAGCCATCAGATGTTATGAAATTATTTTAATGAGAGCAAAACAATTAAAAGCGAGTTTGACTTACCATATAAATTGATAGAGGCATGCAGAAGGCTGATGAATTTGATTTCTTTTTTTTTTTCTCAGCAACACAGAGAGATTCTCCTCTGCAACACTGCCTCTGCTGGCCATGCAATATAATCTGCAGATGGAAAAGTCCACCGTTCGTCCATTATTAGAATTTGAATATTTCCAAACTCAAGCCAACATTACCAAATAAAATTATTTTCATAAAGCTATAACAATTAGTACAATGTAGTCTGTGACATTGTGAAAATTCAAAGTTCACAAAAAATTCTATTTTCCATTTTAATTTCAACCTAGCACACTTCTCTCAATCCTATGTCTCATTTGCTACCACTCTGTACACAACTCTAGGACCTATATGAGGACGTAGATAGAAAGATCTCTTTAGTAGCCAAGTTACAGCCTACCCTTCTCACTGGAATTCTTTAGGTTATGGTACCCCAATAGCAATTCAGTGATCTGGTAAGGTATGGGAGGAAGGCTTATGCTACAGTTAGTGGAAATAATAAAAACTATGAGTAACAGATTCTAACATCTTTATTTTAGCACATCCCTATCAGTTAACCAATATTGCTACCGCCTTGAAAAGTTAAATTTATGCGGAAGACCCCACTAAAAGGTCCTGAGAGCCATCAGATGTTATGAAATTATTTTAATGAGAGCAAAACAATTAAAAGCGAGTTTGACTTACCATATAAATTGATAGAGGCATGCAGAAGGCTGATTAATTTGATTTCTTTTTTTTTTGTCTCAGCAACGCAGAGAGATTCTCCTCTGCAACACTGCCTCTGCTGGCCATTCAATATAATCTTCAGATGGAAAAGTCCACCGTTAGTCCATTATTAGAATTTGAATATTTCCAAACTCAAGCCAACACTACCAAATACAATTATTTACATAAAGCTATAACAATTAGTACAATGGAGTCTGTGATACTGTGAAAATTCAAAGTTCACTAAAAATTCTATTTTCCATTTTAATTTCAACCTAGCACACTTCTCTCAATCCTATGTCTCATTTGCTACCACTCTGTACACAACTCTAGGACCTATATGAGGATGTAGATAGAAAGATCTCTTTAGTAGCCAAGTTACAGCGTACCCTTCTCACTGGAATTCTTTAGGTTATGGTACCCCAATAGCAATTCAGTGATCTGGTAAGTTAAGGGAGGAAGGCTTATGCTACAGTTAGTGGAAATAATAAAAAGTATGAGTAACAGATTCTAACATCTTTATTTTAGCACATCCCTATCAGTTAACCAATATTGCTACCGCCTTGAAAAGTTATATTTATACGGAAGACCCCAGTAAAAGGTCCTGAGAGCCATCAGATGTTATGAAATTATTTTAATGAGAGCAAAACAATTAAAAGCGAGTTTGACTTACCATATAAATTGATAGAGGCATTCAGAAGGCTGATGAATTTGATTTCTTCTTTTTTTTGTCTCAGCAACGCAGAGATATTCTCCTCTGCAACACTGCCTCTGCTGGCCATGCAATATAATCTGCAGATGGAAAAGTCCACCGTTAGTCCATTATTAGAATTTGAATATTTCCAAACGCAAGCCAACACTACCAAATAAAATTATTTTCATAAAGCTATAACAATTAGTACAATGTAGTCTGTGACATTGTGAAAATTCAAAGTTCACTAAAAATTCTATTTTCCATTTTAATTTCAACCTAGCACACTTCTCTCAATCCTATGTCTCATTTGCTACCACTCTGTACACAACTCTAGGACCTATATGAGGACGTAGATAGAAAGATCTCTTTAGTAGCCAAGTGACAGCGAACCCTTCTCACTGGAATTCTTTAGGTTATGGTACCCCAATAGCAATTCAGTGATCTGGTAAGGTATGGGAGGAAGGCTTATGCTACAGTTAGTGGAAATAATAAAAACTATGAGTAACAGATTCTAACATCTTTATTTTAGCACATCCCTATCAGTTAACCAATATTGCTACCGCCTTGAAAAGTTATATTTATGCGGAAGACCCCAGTAAAAGGTCCTGAGAGCCATCAGATGTTATGAAATTATTTTAATGAGAGCAAAACAATTAAAAGCGAGTTTGACTTACCATATAAATTGATAGAGGCATTCAGAAGGCTGATGAATTTGATTTCTTTTTTTTTGTCTCAGCAACGCAGAGATATTCTCCTCTGCAACACTGCCTCTGCTGGCCATGCAATATAATCTGCAGATGGAAAAGTCCACAGTTAGTCCATTATTAGAATTTGAATATTTCCAAACTCAAGCCAACACTACCAAATAAAATTATTTTCATAAAGCTATAACAATTAGTACAATGGAGTCTGTGATACTGTGAAAATTCAAAGTTCACTAAAAATTCTATTTTCCATTTTAATTTCAACCTAGCACACTTCTCTCAATCCTATGTCTCATTTGCTACCACTCTGTACACAACTCTAGCACGTATATGAGGACGTAGATAGAAAGATCTCTTTAGTAGCCAAGTTACAGCGTACCCTTCTCACTGGAATTCTTTAGGTTATGGTACCCCAATAGCAATTCAGTGATCTGGTAAGTTAAGGGAGGAAGGCTTATGCTACAGTTAGTGGAAATAATATAAACTATGAGTAACAGATTCTAACATCTTTATTTTAGCACATCCCTATCAGTTAACCGATATTGCTACCGCCTTGAAAAGTTATATTTATGCGGAAGACCCCAGTAAAAGGTCCTGAGAGCCATCAGATGTTATGAAATTATTTTAATGAGAGCAAAACAATTAAAAGCGAGTTTGACTTACCATATAAATTGATAGAGGCATGCAGAAGGCTGATGAATTTGATTTCTTTTCTTTTTTGTCTCAGCAACGCAGAGAGATTCTCCTCTGCAACACTGCCTCAGCTGGCCATGCAATATAATCTGCAGATGGAAAAGTCCACCGTTAGTCCATTATTAGAATTTGAATATTTCCAAACTCAAGCCAACACTACCAAATAAAATTATTTTCATAAAGCTATAACAATTAGTACAATGGAGTGTGTGATATTGTGAAAATTCAAAGTTCACTAAAAATTCTATTTTCCATTTTAATTTCAACCTAGCACACTTCTCTCAATCCTATGTCTCATTTGCTACCACTCTGTACACAACTCTAGCACCTATATGAGGACGTAGATGGAAAGATCTCTTTAGTAGCCAAGTGATAGCGTACCCTTCTCACTGGAATTCTTTAGGTTATGGTACCCCAATAGCAATTCAGTGATCTGGTAAGTTAAGGGAGGAAGGCTTATGCTACAGTTAGTGGAAATAATAAAAACTATGAGTAACAGATTCTAACATCTTTATTTTAGCACATCCCTATCAGTTAACCAATATTGCTACCGCCTTGAAAAGTTATATTTATGCGGAAGACCCCAGTAAAAGGTCCTGAGAGCCATCAGATGTTATGAAAATATTTTAATGAGAGCAAAACAATTAAAAGCGAGTTTGACTTACCATATAAATTGATGGAGGCATGCAGAAGGCTGATGAATTTGATTTCTTTTCTTTTTTGTCTCAGCAACGCAGAGAGATTCTCCTCTGCAACACTGCCTCTGCTGGCCATGCAATATAATCTGCAGATGGAAAAGTCCACCGTTAGTCCATTATTAGAATTTGAATATTTCCAAACTCAAGCCAACACTACCAAATAAAATTATTTTCATAAAGCTATAACAATTAGTACAATGGAGTCTGTGATACTGTGAAAATTCAAAGTTCACTAAAAATTCTATTTTCCATTTTAATTTCAACCTAGCACACTTCTCTCAATTCTATGTCTCATTTGCTACCACTCTGTACACAACTCTAGCACCTATATGAGGACGTAGATAGAAAGATCTCTTTAGTAGCCAAGTGACAGCGTACCCTTCTCACTGGAATTCTTTAGGTTATGGTACCCCAATAGCAATTCAGTGATCTGGAAAGGTATGGGAGGAAGGCTTATGCTACAGTTAGTGGAAATAATAAATACTATGAGTAACAGATTCTAACATCTTTATTTTAGCACATCCCTATCAGTTAACCAATATTGCTACCGCCTTGAAAAGTTATATTTATGCGGAAGACCCCAGTAAAAGGTCCTGAGAGCCATCAGATGTTATGAAAATATTTTAATGAGAGCAAAACAATTAAAAGCGAGTTTGACTTACCATATAAATTGATAGAGGCATGCAGAAGGCTGATGACTTTGATTTCTTTTTTTTTTTCTCAGCAACACAGAGAGATTCTCCTCTGCAACACTGCCTCTGCTGGCCATGCAATATAATCTGCAGATGGAAAAGTCCACCGTTCGTCCATTATTAGAATTTGAATATTTCCAAACTCAAGCCAACATTACCAAATAAAATTATTTTCATAAAGCTATAACAATTAGTACAATGGAATGTGTGATATTGTGAAAATTCAAAGTTCACTAAAAATTCTATTTTCCATTTTAATTTCAACCTAGCACACTTCTCTCAATTCTATGTCTCATTTGCTACCACTCTGTACACAACTCTAGCACGTATATGAGGACGTAGATAGAAAGATCTCTTTAGTAGCCAAGTTACAGCGTACCCTTCTCACTGGAATTCTTTAGGTTATGGTACCCCAATAGCAATTCAGTGATCTGGTAAGTTAAGGGAGGAAGGCTTATGCTACAGTTAGTGGAAATAATAAAAACTATGAGTAACAGATTCACACATCTTTATTTTAGCACATCCCTATCAGTTAACCAATATTGCTACCGCCTTGAAAAGTTATATTTATGCGGAAGACCCCAGTAAAAGGTCCTGAGAGCCATCAGATGTTATGAAATTATTTTAATGAGAGCAAAACAATTAAAAGCGAGTTTGACTTACCATATAAATTGATAGAGGCATGCAGAAGGCTGATGAATTTGATTTCTTTTTTTTTTTCTCAGCAACACAGAGAGATTCTCCTCTGCAACACTGCCTCTGCTGGCCATGCAATATAATCTGCAGATGGAAAAGTCCACCGTTAGTCCATTATTAGAATTTGAATATTTCCAAACTCAAGCCAACACTACCAAATAAAATTATTTTCATAAAGCTATAACAATTAGTACAATGGAGTCTGTGATACTGTGAAAATTCAAAGTTCACTAAAAATTCTATTTTCCATTTTAATTTCAACCTAGCACACTTCTCTCAATTCTATGTCTCATTTGCTACCACTCTGTACACAACTCTAGCACCTATATGAGGACGTAGATAGAAAGATCTCTTTAGTAGCCAAGTGACAGCGTACCCTTCTCACTGGAATTCTTTAGGTTATTGTACCCCAATAGCAATTCAGTGATCTGGAAAGGTATGGGAGGAAGGCTTATGCTACAGTTAGTGGAAATAATAAATACTATGAGTAACAGATTCTAACATCTTTATTTTAGCACATCCCTATCAGTTAACCAATATTGCTACCGCCTTGAAAAGTTATATTTATGCGTAAGACCCCACTAAAAGGTCCTGAGAGCCATCAGATGTTATGAAAATATTTTAATGAGAGCAAAACAATTAAAAGCGAGTTTGACTTACCATATATATTGATAGAGGCATGCAGAAGGCTGATGAATTTGATTTCTTTTCTTTTTTGTCTCAGCAACGCAGAGAGATTCTCCTCTGCAACACTGCCTCAGCTGGCCATGCAATATAATCTGCAGATGGAAAAGTCCACCGTTAGTCCATTATTAGAATTTGAATATTTCCAAACTCAAGCCAACACTACCAAATAAAATTATTTTCATAAAGCTATAACAATTAGTACAATGTAGTCTGTGACATTGTGAAAATTCAAAGTTCACTAAAAATTCTATTTTCCATTTTAATTTCAACCTAGCACACTTCTCTCAATTCTATGTCTCATTTGCTACCACTCTGTACACAACTCTAGGACCTATATGAGGATGTAGATAGAAAGATCTCTTTAGTAGCCAAGTTACAGCGTACCCTTCTCACTGGAATTCTTTAGGTTATGGTACCCCAATAGCAATTCAGTGATCTGGTAAGTTAAGGGAGGAAGGCTTATGCTACAGTTAGTGGAAATAATAAAAACTATGAGTAACAGATTCACACATCTTTATTTTAGCACATCCCTATCAGTTAACCAATATTGCTACCGCCTTGAAAAGTTATATTTATGCGGAAGACCCCACTAAAAGGTCCTGAGAGCCATCAGATGTTATGAAATTATTTTAATGAGAGCAAAACAATTAAAAGCGAGTTTGACTTACCATATAAATTGATAGAGGCATGCAGAAGGCTGATGAATTTGATTTCTTTTTTTTTTTCTCTCAGCAACACAGAGAGATTCTCCTCTGCAACACTGCCTCTGCTGGCCATGCAATATAATCTGCAGATGGAAAAGTCCACCGTTCGTCCATTATTAGAATTTGAATATTTCCAAACTCAAGCCAACATTACCAAATAAAATTATTTTCATAAAGCTATAACAATTAGTACAATGGAGTGTGTGATATTGTGAAAATTCAAAGATCACTAAAAATTCTATTTTCCATTTTAATTTCAACCTAGCACACTTCTCTCAATCCTATGTCTCATTTGCTACCACTCTGTACACAACTCTAGCGCCTATATGAGGACGTAGATAGAAAGATCTCTTTAGTAGCCAAGTGACAGCGAACCCTTCTCACTGGAATTCTTTAGGTTATGGTACCCCAATAGCAATTCAGTGACCTGGTAAGGTATGGGAGGAAGGCTTATGCTACAGTTAGTGGAAATAATAAAAACTATGAGTAACAGATTCTAACATCTTTATTTTAGCACATCCCTATCAGTTAACCAATATTGCTACCGCCTTGAAAAGTTAAATTTATGCGGAAGACCCCACTAAAAGGTCCTGAGAGCCATCAGATGTTATGAAATTATTTTAATGAGAGCAAAACCATTAAAAGCGAGTTTGACTTACCATATAAATTGATAGAGGCATGCAGAAGGCTGATGAATTTGATTTCTTTTTTTTTTCCTCAGCAACGCAGAGAGATTATCCTCTGCAACACTGCCTCTGCTGGCCATGCAATATAATCTGCAGATGGAAAAGTCCACCGTTCGTCCATTATTAGAATTTGAATATTTCCAAACTCAAGCCAACATTACCAAATAAAATTATTTTCATAAAGCTATAACAATTAGTACAATGGAGTGTGTGATATTGTGAAAATTCAAAGTTCACTAAAAATTCTATTTTCCATTTTAATTTCAACCTAGCACACTTCTCTCAATTCTATGTCTCATTTGCTACCACTCTGTACACAACTCTAGCACGTATATGAGGACGTAGATAGAAAGATCTCTTTAGTAGCCAAGTTACAGCGTACCCTTCTCACTGGAATTCTTTAGGTTATGGTACCCCAATAGCAATTCAGTGATCTGGTAAGTTAAGGGAGGAAGGCTTATGCTACAGTTAGTGGAAATAATAAAAACTATGAGTAACAGATTCTAACATCTTTATTTTAGCACATCCCTATCAGTTAACCAATATTGCTACCACCTTGAAAAGTTATATTTATGCGGAAGACCCCAGTAAAAGGTCCTGAGAGCCATCAGATGTTATGAAAATATTTTAATGAGAGCAAAACAATTAAAAGCGAGTTTGACTTACCATATAAATTGATAGAGGCATGCAGAAGGCTGATGACTTTGATTTCTTTTTTTTTTTCTCAGCAACACAGAGAGATTCTCCTCTGCAACACTGCCTCTGCTGGCCATGCAATATAATCTGCAGATGGAAAAGTCCACCGTTCGTCCATTATTAGAATTTGAATATTTCCAAACTCAAGCCAACATTACCAAATAAAATTATTTTCATAAAGCTATAACAATTAGTACAATGGAATGTGTGATATTGTGAAAATTCAAAGTTCACTAAAAATTCTATTTTCCATTTTAATTTCAACCTAGCACACTTCTCTCAATTCTATGTCTCATTTGCTACCACTCTGTACACAACTCTAGCACGTATATGAGGACGTAGATAGAAAGATCTCTTTAGTAGCCAAGTTACAGCGTACCCTTCTCACTGGAATTCTTTAGGTTATGGTACCCCAATAGCAATTCAGTGATCTGGTAAGTTAAGGGAGGAAGGCTTATGCTACAGTTAGTGGAAATAATAAAAACTATGAGTAACAGATTCACACATCTTTATTTTAGCACATCCCTATCAGTTAACCAATATTGCTACCGCCTTGAAAAGTTATATTTATGCGGAAGACCCCAGTAAAAGGTCCTGAGAGCCATCAGATGTTATGAAATTATTTTAATGAGAGCAAAACAATTAAAAGCGAGTTTGACTTACCATATAAATTGATAGAGGCATGCAGAAGGCTGATGAATTTGATTTCTTTTTTTTTTTCTCAGCAACACAGAGAGATTCTCCTCTGCAACACTGCCTCTGCTGGCCATGCAATATAATCTGCAGATGGAAAAGTCCACCGTTCGTCCATTATTAGAATTTGAATATTTCCAAACTCAAGCCAACATTACCAAATAAAATTATTTTCATAAAGCTATAACAATTAGTACAATGGAGTGTGTGATATTGTGAAAATTCAAAGTTCACTAAAAATTCTATTTTCCATTTTAATTTCAACCTAGCACACTTCTCTCAATCCTATGTCTCATTTGCTACCACTCTGTACACAACTCTAGCGCCTATATGAGGACGTAGATAGAAAGATCTCTTTAGTAGCCAAGTGACAGCGAACCCTTCTCACTGGAATTCTTTAGGTTATGGTACCCCAATAGCAATTCAGTGACCTGGTAAGGTATGGGAGGAAGGCTTATGCTACAGTTAGTGGAAATAATAAAAACTATGAGTAACAGATTCTAACATCTTTATTTTAGCACATCCCTATCAGTTAACCAATATTGCTACCGCCTTGAAAAGTTATATTTATGCGGAAGACCCCAGTAAAAGGTCCTGAGAGCCATCAGATGTTATGAAATTATTTTAATGAGAGCAAAACAATTAAAAGCGAGTTTGACTTACCATATAAATTGATAGAGGCATTCAGAAGGCTGATGAATTTGATTTCTTTTTTTTTGTCTCAGCAACGCAGAGATATTCTCCTCTGCAACACTGCCTCTGCTGGCCATGCAATATAATCTGCAGATGGAAAAGTCCACAGTTAGTCCATTATTAGAATTTGAATATTTCCAAACTCAAGCCAACACTACCAAATAAAATTATTTTCATAAAGCTATAACAATTAGTACAATGGAGTCTGTGATACTGTGAAAATTCAAAGTTCACTAAAAATTCTATTTTCCATTTTAATTTCAACCTAGCACACTTCTCTCAATCCTATGTCTCATTTGCTACCACTCTGTACACAACTCTAGCACGTATATGAGGACGTAGATAGAAAGATCTCTTTAGTAGCCAAGTTACAGCGTACCCTTCTCACTGGAATTCTTTAGGTTATGGTACCCCAATAGCAATTCAGTGATCTGGTAAGTTAAGGGAGGAAGGCTTATGCTACAGTTAGTGGAAATAATATAAACTATGAGTAACAGATTCTAACATCTTTATTTTAGCACATCCCTATCAGTTAACCAATATTGCTACCGCCTTGAAAAGTTATATTTATGCGGAAGACCCCAGTAAAAGGTCCTGAGAGCCATCAGATGTTATGAAATTATTTTAATGAGAGCAAAACAATTAAAAGCGAGTTTGACTTACCATATAAATTGATAGAGGCATGCAGAAGGCTGATGAATTTGATTTCTTTTCTTTTTTGTCTCAGCAACGCAGAGAGATTCTCCTCTGCAACACTGCCTGAGCTGGCCATGCAATATAATCTGCAGATGGAAAAGTCCACCGTTAGTCCATTATTAGAATTTGAATATTTCCAAACTCAAGCCAACACTACCAAATAAAATTATTTTCATAAAGCTATAACAATTAGTACAATGGAGTGTGTGATATTGTGAAAATTCAAAGTTCACTAAAAATTCTATTTTCCATTTTAATTTCAACCTAGCACACTTCTCTCAATCCTATGTCTCATTTGCTACCACTCTGTACACAACTCTAGCACCTATATGAGGACGTAGATGGAAAGATCTCTTTAGTAGCCAAGTGATAGCGTACCCTTCTCACTGGAATTCTTTAGGTTATGGTACCCCAATAGCAATTCAGTGATCTGGTAAGTTAAGGGAGGAAGGCTTATGCTACAGTTAGTGGAAATAATAAAAACTATGAGTAACAGATTCTAACATCTTTATTTTAGCACATCCCTATCAGTTAACCAATATTGCTACCGCCTTGAAAAGTTATATTTATGCGGAAGACCCCAGTAAAAGGTCCTGAGAGCCATCAGATGTTATGAAAATATTTTAATGAGAGCAAAACAATTAAAAGCGAGTTTGACTTACCATATAAATTGATGGAGGCATGCAGAAGGCTGATGAATTTGATTTCTTTTCTTTTTTGTCTCAGCAACGCAGAGAGATTCTCCTCTGCAACACTGCCTCTGCTGGCCATGCAATATAATCTGCAGATGGAAAAGTCCACCGTTAGTCCATTATTAGAATTTGAATATTTCCAAACTCAAGCCAACACTACCAAATAAAATTATTTTCATAAAGCTATAACAATTAGTACAATGGAGTCTGTGATACTGTGAAAATTCAAAGTTCACTAAAAATTCTATTTTCCATTTTAATTTCAACCTAGCACACTTCTCTCAATTCTATGTCTCATTTGCTACCACTCTGTACACAACTCTAGCACCTATATGAGGACGTAGATAGAAAGATCTCTTTAGTAGCCAAGTGACAGCGTACCCTTCTCACTGGAATTCTTTAGGTTATGGTACCCCAATAGCAATTCAGTGATCTGGAAAGGTATGGGAGGAAGGCTTATGCTACAGTTAGTGGAAATAATAAATACTATGAGTAACAGATTCTAACATCTTTATTTTAGCACATCCCTATCAGTTAACCAATATTGCTACCGCCTTGAAAAGTTATATTTATGCGGAAGACCCCAGTAAAAGGTCCTGAGAGCCATCAGATGTTATGAAAATATTTTAATGAGAGCAAAACAATTAAAAGCGAGTTTGACTTACCATATAAATTGATAGAGGCATGCAGAAGGCTGATGACTTTGATTTCTTTTTTTTTTTCTCAGCAACACAGAGAGATTCTCCTCTGCAACACTGCCTCTGCTGGCCATGCAATATAATCTGCAGATGGAAAAGTCCACCGTTCGTCCATTATTAGAATTTGAATATTTCCAAACTCAAGCCAACATTACCAAATAAAATTATTTTCATAAAGCTATAACAATTAGTACAATGGAATGTGTGATATTGTGAAAATTCAAAGTTCACTAAAAATTCTATTTTCCATTTTAATTTCAACCTAGCACACTTCTCTCAATTCTATGTCTCATTTGCTACCACTCTGTACACAACTCTAGCACGTATATGAGGACGTAGATAGAAAGATCTCTTTAGTAGCCAAGTTACAGCGTACCCTTCTCACTGGAATTCTTTAGGTTATGGTACCCCAATAGCAATTCAGTGATCTGGTAAGTTAAGGGAGGAAGGCTTATGCTACAGTTAGTGGAAATAATAAAAACTATGAGTAACAGATTCACACATCTTTATTTTAGCACATCCCTATCAGTTAACCAATATTGCTACCGCCTTGAAAAGTTATATTTATGCGGAAGACCCCAGTAAAAGGTCCTGAGAGCCATCAGATGTTATGAAATTATTTTAATGAGAGCAAAACAATTAAAAGCGAGTTTGACTTACCATATAAATTGATAGAGGCATGCAGAAGGCTGATGAATTTGATTTCTTTTTTTTTTTCTCAGCAACACAGAGAGATTCTCCTCTGCAACACTGCCTCTGCTGGCCATGCAATATAATCTGCAGATGGAAAAGTCCACCGTTAGTCCATTATTAGAATTTGAATATTTCCAAACTCAAGCCAACACTACCAAATAAAATTATTTTCATAAAGCTATAACAATTAGTACAATGGAGTCTGTGATACTGTGAAAATTCAAAGTTCACTAAAAATTCTATTTTCCATTTTAATTTCAACCTAGCACACTTCTCTCAATTCTATGTCTCATTTGCTACCACTCTGTACACAACTCTAGCACCTATATGAGGACGTAGATAGAAAGATCTCTTTAGTAGCCAAGTGACAGCGTACCCTTCTCACTGGAATTCTTTAGGTTATGGTACCCCAATAGCAATTCAGTGATCTGGAAAGGTATGGGAGGAAGGCTTATGCTACAGTTAGTGGAAATAGTAAATACTATGAGTAACAGATTCTAACATCTTTATTTTAGCACATCCCTATCAGTTAACCAATATTGCTACCGCCTTGAAAAGTTATATTTATGCGTAAGACCCCACTAAAAGGTCCTGAGAGCCATCAGATGTTATGAAAATATTTTAATGAGAGCAAAACAATTAAAAGCGAGTTTGACTTACCATATATATTGATAGAGGCATGCAGAAGGCTGATGAATTTGATTTCTTTTCTTTTTTGTCTCAGCAACGCAGAGAGATTCTCCTCTGCAACACTGCCTCAGCTGGCCATGCAATATAATCTGCAGATGGAAAAGTCCACCGTTAGTCCATTATTAGAATTTGAATATTTCCAAACTCAAGCCAACACTACCAAATAAAATTATTTTCATAAAGCTATAACAATTAGTACAATGTAGTCTGTGACATTGTGAAAATTCAAAGTTCACTAAAAATTCTATTTTCCATTTTAATTTCAACCTAGCACACTTCTCTCAATTCTATGTCTCATTTGCTACCACTCTGTACACAACTCTAGGACCTATATGAGGATGTAGATAGAAAGATCTCTTTAGTAGCCAAGTTACAGCGTACCCTTCTCACTGGAATTCTTTAGGTTATGGTACCCCAATAGCAATTCAGTGATCTGGTAAGTTAAGGGAGGAAGGCTTATGCTACAGTTAGTGGAAATAATAAAAACTATGAGTAACAGATTCACACATCTTTATTTTAGCACATCCCTATCAGTTAACCAATATTGCTACCGCCTTGAAAAGTTATATTTATGCGGAAGACCCCAGTAAAAGGTCCTGAGAGCCATCAGATGTTATGAAATTATTTTAATGAGAGCAAAACAATTAAAAGCGAGTTTGACTTACCATATAAATTGATAGAGGCATGCAGAAGGCTGATGAATTTGATTTCTTTTTTTTTTTCTCTCAGCAACACAGAGAGATTCTCCTCTGCAACACTGCCTCTGCTGGCCATGCAATATAATCTGCAGATGGAAAAGTCCACCGTTCGTCCATTATTAGAATTTGAATATTTCCAAACTCAAGCCAACATTACCAAATAAAATTATTTTCATAAAGCTATAACAATTAGTACAATGGAGTGTGTGATATTGTGAAAATTCAAAGATCACTAAAAATTCTATTTTCCATTTTAATTTCAACCTAGCACACTTCTCTCAATCCTATGTCTCATTTGCTACCACTCTGTACACAACTCTAGCGCCTATATGAGGACGTAGATAGAAAGATCTCTTTAGTAGCCAAGTGACAGCGAACCCTTCTCACTGGAATTCTTTAGGTTATGGTACCCCAATAGCAATTCAGTGACCTGGTAAGGTATGGGAGGAAGGCTTATGCTACAGTTAGTGGAAATAATAAAAACTATGAGTAACAGATTCTAACATCTTTATTTTAGCACATCCCTATCAGTTAACCAATATTGCTACCGCCTTGAAAAGTTAAATTTATGCGGAAGACCCCACTAAAAGGTCCTGAGAGCCATCAGATGTTATGAAATTATTTTAATGAGAGCAAAACCATTAAAAGCGAGTTTGACTTACCATATAAATTGATAGAGGCATGCAGAAGGCTGATGAATTTGATTTCTTTTTTTTTTCCTCAGCAACGCAGAGAGATTATCCTCTGCAACACTGCCTCTGCTGGCCATGCAATATAATCTGCAGATGGAAAAGTCCACCGTTCGTCCATTATTAGAATTTGAATATTTCCAAACTCAAGCCAACATTACCAAATAAAATTATTTTCATAAAGCTATAACAATTAGTACAATGGAGTGTGTGATATTGTGAAAATTCAAAGTTCACTAAAAATTCTATTTTCCATTTTAATTTCAACCTAGCACACTTCTCTCAATTCTATGTCTCATTTGCTACCACTCTGTACACAACTCTAGCACGTATATGAGGACGTAGATAGAAAGATCTCTTTAGTAGCCAAGTTACAGCGTACCCTTCTCACTGGAATTCTTTAGGTTATGGTACCCCAATAGCAA
This sequence comes from Triturus cristatus, assembly GCF_964204655.1. Classification (NCBI taxonomy): domain Eukaryota; kingdom Metazoa; phylum Chordata; class Amphibia; order Caudata; family Salamandridae; genus Triturus; species Triturus cristatus. Next base: position 1,008,410,998 of record NC_140587.1, on the reverse strand, counting down.
TTCAGTGATCTGGTAAGTTAAGGGAGGAAGGCTTATGCTACAGTTAGTGGAAATAATAAAAACTATGAGTAACAGATTCTAACATCTTTATTTTAGCACATCCCTATCAGTTAACCAATATTGCTACCACCTTGAAAAGTTATATTTATGCGGAAGACCCCAGTAAAAGGTCCTGAGAGCCATCAGATGTTATGAAAATATTTTAATGAGAGCAAAACAATTAAAAGCGAGTTTGACTTACCATATAAATTGATAGAGGCATGCAGAAGGCTGATGACTTTGATTTCTTTTTTTTTTTCTCAGCAACACAGAGAGATTCTCCTCTGCAACACTGCCTCTGCTGGCCATGCAATATAATCTGCAGATGGAAAAGTCCACCGTTCGTCCATTATTAGAATTTGAATATTTCCAAACTCAAGCCAACATTACCAAATAAAATTATTTTCATAAAGCTATAACAATTAGTACAATGGAATGTGTGATATTGTGAAAATTCAAAGTTCACTAAAAATTCTATTTTCCATTTTAATTTCAACCTAGCACACTTCTCTCAATTCTATGTCTCATTTGCTACCACTCTGTACACAACTCTAGCACGTATATGAGGACGTAGATAGAAAGATCTCTTTAGTAGCCAAGTTACAGCGTACCCTTCTCACTGGAATTCTTTAGGTTATGGTACCCCAATAGCAATTCAGTGATCTGGTAAGTTAAGGGAGGAAGGCTTATGCTACAGTTAGTGGAAATAATAAAAACTATGAGTAACAGATTCACACATCTTTATTTTAGCACATCCCTATCAGTTAACCAATATTGCTACCGCCTTGAAAAGTTATATTTATGCGGAAGACCCCAGTAAAAGGTCCTGAGAGCCATCAGATGTTATGAAATTATTTTAATGAGAGCAAAACAATTAAAAGCGAGTTTGACTTACCATATAAATTGATAGAGGCATGCAGAAGGCTGATGAATTTGATTTCTTTTTTTTTTTCTCAGCAACACAGAGAGATTCTCCTCTGCAACACTGCCTCTGCTGGCCATGCAATATAATCTGCAGATGGAAAAGTCCACCGTTCGTCCATTATTAGAATTTGAATATTTCCAAACTCAAGCCAACATTACCAAATAAAATTATTTTCATAAAGCTATAACAATTAGTACAATGGAGTGTGTGATATTGTGAAAATTCAAAGTTCACTAAAAATTCTATTTTCCATTTTAATTTCAACCTAGCACACTTCTCTCAATCCTATGTCTCATTTGCTACCACTCTGTACACAACTCTAGCGCCTATATGAGGACGTAGATAGAAAGATCTCTTTAGTAGCCAAGTGACAGCGAACCCTTCTCACTGGAATTCTTTAGGTTATGGTACCCCAATAGCAATTCAGTGACCTGGTAAGGTATGGGAGGAAGGCTTATGCTACAGTTAGTGGAAATAATAAAAACTATGAGTAACAGATTCTAACATCTTTATTTTAGCACATCCCTATCAGTTAACCAATATTGCTACCGCCTTGAAAAGTTAAATTTATGCGGAAGACCCCACTAAAAGGTCCTGAGAGCCATCAGATGTTATGAAATTATTTTAATGAGAGCAAAACCATTAAAAGCGAGTTTGACTTACCATATAAATTGATAGAGGCATGCAGAAGGCTGATGAATTTGATTTCTTTTTTTTTTCCTCAGCAACGCAGAGAGATTATCCTCTGCAAGACTGCCTCTGCTGGCCATGCAATATAATCTGCAGATGGAAAAGACAACCGTAAGTCCATTATTTGAATTTGAATATTTCCAAACTCAAGCCAACATTACCAAATAAAATTATTTTCATAAAGCTATAACAATTAGTACAATGGAGTGTGTGATATTGTGAAAATTCAAAGTTCACTAAAAATTCTATTTTCCATTTTAATTTCAACCTAGCACACTTCTCTCAATTCTAGGTCTCATTTGCTACCACTCTGTACACAACTCTAGCACCTATATGAGGACGTAGATGGAAAGATCTCTTTAGTAGCCAAGTGACAGCGTACCCTTCTCACTGGAATTCTTTAGGTTATGGTACCCCAATAGCAATTCAGTGATCTGGAAAGGTATGGGAGGAAGGCTTATGCTACAGTTAGTGGAAATAATAAATACTATGAGTAACAGATTCTAACATCTTTATTTTAGCACATCCCTATCAGTTAACCAATATTGCTACCGCCTTGAAAAGTTATATTTATGCGTAAGACCCCACTAAAAGGTCCTGAGAGCCATCAGATGTTATGAAAATATTTTAATGAGAGCAAAACAATTAAAAGCGAGTTTGACTTACCATATAAATTGATAGAGGCATGCAGAAGGCTGATGAATTTGATTTCTTTTCTTTTTTGTCTCAGCAACGCAGAGAGATTCTCCTCTGCAACACTGCCTCAGCTGGCCATGCAATATAATCTGCAGATGGAAAAGTCCACCGTTAGTCCATTATTAGAATTTGAATATTTCCAAACTCAAGCCAACACTACCAAATAAAATTATTTTCATAAAGCTATAACAATTAGTACAATGGAGTGTGTGATATTGTGAAAATTCAAAGTTCACTAAAAATTCTATTTTCCATTTTAATTTCAACCTAGCACACTTCTCTCAATCCTATGTCTCATTTGCTACCACTCTGTACACAACTCTAGCACCTATATGAGGACGTAGATGGAAAGATCTCTTTAGTAGCCAAGTGATAGCGTACCCTTCTCACTGGAATTCTTTAGGTTATGGTACCCCAATAGCAATTCAGTGATCTGGTAAGGTATGGGAGGAAGGCTTATGCTACAGTTAGTGGAAATAATAAAAACTATGAGTAACAGATTCTAACATCTTTATTTTAGCACATCCCTATCAGTTAACCAATATTGCTACCGCCTTGAAAAGTTAAATTTATGCGGAAGACCCCACTAAAAGGTCCTGAGAGCCATCAGATGTTATGAAATTATTTTAATGAGAGCAAAACAATTAAAAGCGAGTTTGACTTACCATATAAATTGATAGAGGCATGCAGAAGGCTGATGAATTTGATTTCTTTTTTTTTTTCTCAGCAACACAGAGAGATTCTCCTCTGCAACACTGCCTCTGCTGGCCATGCAATATAATCTGCAGATGGAAAAGTCCACCGTTCGTCCATTATTAGAATTTGAATATTTCCAAACTCAAGCCAACATTACCAAATAAAATTATTTTCATAAAGCTATAACAATTAGTACAATGGAGTGTGTGATATTGTGAAAATTCAAAGTTCACTAAAAATTCTATTTTCCATTTTAATTTCAACCTAGCACACTTCTCTCAATTCTATGTCTCATTTGCTACCACTCTGTACACAACTCTAGCACGTATATGAGGACGTAGATAGAAAGATCTCTTTAGTAGCCAAGTTACAGCGTACCCTTCTCACTGGAATTCTTTAGGTTATGGTACCCCAATAGCAATTCAGTGATCTGGTAAGTTAAGGGAGGAAGGCTTATGCTACAGTTACTGGAAATAATAAAAACTATGAGTAACAGATTCTAACATCTTTATTTTAGCACATCCCTATCAGTTAACCAATATTGCTACCGCCTTGAAAAGTTATATTTATGCGGAAGACCCCAGTAAAAGGTCCTGAGAGCCATCAGATGTTATGAAATTATTTTAATGAGCAAAACAATTAAAAGCGAGTTTGACTTACCATATAAATTGATAGAGGCATTCAGAAGGCTGATGAATTTGATTTCTTTTTTTTTTGTCTCAGCAACGCAGAGATATTCTCCTCTGCAACACTGCCTCTGCTGGCCATGCAATATAATCTGCAGATGGAAAAGTCCACCGTTAGTCCATTATTAGAATTTGAATATTTCCAAACTCAAGCCAACACTACCAAATAAAATTATTTTCATAAAGCTATAACAATTAGTACAATGTAGTCTGTGACATTGTGAAAATTCAAAGTTCACTAAAAATTCTATTTTCCATTTTAATTTCAACCTAGCACACTTCTCTCAATCCTATGTCTCATTTGCTACCACTCTGTACACAACTCTAGGACCTATATGAGGATGTAGATAGAAAGATCTCTTTAGTAGCCAAGTTACAGCGTACCCTTCTCACTGGAATTCTTTAGGTTATGGTACCCCAATAGCAATTCAGTGATCTGGTAAGTTAAGGGAGGAAGGCTTATGCTACAGTTAGTGGAAATAATAAAAACTATGAGTAACAGATTCTAACATCTTTATTTTAGCACATCCCTATCAGTTAACCAATATTGCTACCACCTTGAAAAGTTATATTTATGCGGAAGACCCCAGTAAAAGGTCCTGAGAGCCATCAGATGTTATGAAAATATTTTAATGAGAGCAAAACAATTAAAAGCGAGTTTGACTTACCATATAAATTGATAGAGGCATGCAGAAGGCTGATGAATTTGATTTCTTTTTTTTTTTCTCAGCAACACAGAGAGATTCTCCTCTGCAACACTGCCTCTGCTGGCCATGCAATATAATCTGCAGATGGAAAAGTCCACCGTTCGTCCATTATTAGAATTTGAATATTTCCAAACTCAAGCCAACATTACCAAATAAAATTATTTTCATAAAGCTATAACAATTAGTACAATGGAGTGTGTGATATTGTGAAAATTCAAAGTTCACTAAAAATTCTATTTTCCATTTTAATTTCAACCTAGCACACTTCTCTCAATTCTATGTCTCATTTGCTACCACTCTGTACACAACTCTAGCACGTATATGAGGACGTAGATAGAAAGATCTCTTTAGTAGCCAAGTTACAGCGTACCCTTCTCACTGGAATTCTTTAGGTTATGGTACCCCAATAGCAATTCAGTGATCTGGTAAGTTAAGGGAGGAAGGCTTATGCTACAGTTAGTGGAAATAATAAAAACTATGAGTAACAGATTCACACATCTTTATTTTAGCACATCCCTATCAGTTAACCAATATTGCTACCGCCTTGAAAAGTTATATTTATGCGGAAGACCCCAGTAAAAGGTCCTGAGAGCCATCAGATGTTATGAAATTATTTTAATGAGAGCAAAACAATTAAAAGCGAGTTTGACTTACCATATAAATTGATAGAGGCATGCAGAAGGCTGATGAATTTGATTTCTTTTTTTTTTCTCAGCAACACAGAGAGATTCTCCTCTGCAACACTGCCTCTGCTGGCCATGCAATATAATCTGCAGATGGAAAAGTCCACCGTTCGTCCATTATTAGAATTTGAATATTTCCAAACTCAAGCCAACATTACCAAATAAAATTATTTTCATAAAGCTATAACAATTAGTACAATGGAGTGTGTGATATTGTGAAAATTCAAAGTTCACTAAAAATTCTATTTTCCATTTTAATTTCAACCTAGCACACTTCTCTCAATCCTATGTCTCATTTGCTACCACTCTGTACACAACTCTAGCGCCTATATGAGGACGTAGATAGAAAGATCCTCTTTAGTAGCCAAGTGACAGCGAACCCTTCTCACTGGAATTCTTTAGGTTATGGTACCCCAATAGCAATTCAGTGACCTGGTAAGGTATGGGAGGAAGGCTTATGCTACAGTTAGTGGAAATAATAAAAACTATGAGTAACAGATTCTAACATCTTTATTTTAGCACATCCCTATCAGTTAACCAATATTGCTACCGCCTTGAAAAGTTAAATTTATGCGGAAGACCCCACTAAAAGGTCCTGAGAGCCATCAGATGTTATGAAATTATTTTAATGAGAGCAAAACCATTAAAAGCGAGTTTGACTTACCATATAAATTGATAGAGGCATGCAGAAGGCTGATGAATTTGATTTCTTTTTTTTTTCCTCAGCAACGCAGAGAGATTATCCTCTGCAACACTGCCTCTGCTGGCCATGCAATATAATCTGCAGATGGAAAAGTCCACCGTAAGTCCATTATTTGAATATTTCCAAACTCAAGCCAACATTACCAAATAAAATTATTTTCATAAAGCTATAACAATTAGTACAATGGAGTGTGTGATATTGTGAAAATTCAAAGTTCACTAAAAATTCTATTTTCCATTTTAATTTCAACCTAGCACACTTCTCTCAATTCTAGGTCTCATTTGCTACCACTCTGTACACAACTCTAGCACCTATATGAGGACGTAGATGGAAAGATCTCTTTAGTAGCCAAGTGACAGCGTACCCTTCTCACTGGAATTCTTTAGGTTATGGTACCCCAATAGCAATTCAGTGATCTGGAAAGGTATGTGAGGAAGGCTTATGCTACAGTTAGTGGAAATAATAAAAACTATGAGTAACAGATTCTAACATCTTTATTTTAGCACATCCCTATCAGTTAACCAATATTGCTACCGCCTTGAAAAGTTATATTTATGCGGAAGACCCCACTAAAAGGTCCTGAGAGCCATCAGATGTTATGAAAATATTTTAATGAGAGCAAAACAATTAAAAGCGAGTTTGACTTACCATATAAATTGATGGAGGCATGCAGAAGGCTGCTGAATTTGATTTCTTTTCTTTTTTGTCTCAGCAACGCAGAGAGATTCTCCTCTGCAACACTGCCTCTGCTGGCCATGCAATATAATCTGCAGATGGAAAAGTCCACCGTTAGTCCATTATTAGAATTTGAATATTTCCAAACTCAAGCCAACACTACCAAATAAAATTATTTTCATAAAGCTATAACAATTAGTACAATGGAGTCTGTGATACTGTGAAAATTCAAAGTTCACTAAAAATTCTATTTTCCATTTTAATTTCAACCTAGCACACTTCTCTCAATTCTATGTCTCATTTGCTACCACTCTGTACACAACTCTAGCACCTATATGAGGACGTAGATAGAAAGATCTCTTTAGTAGCCAAGTGACAGCGTACCCTTCTCACTGGAATTCTTTAGGTTATGGTACCCCAATAGCAATTCAGTGATCTGGTAAGGTATGGGAGGAAGGCTTATGCTACAGTTAGTGGAAATAATAAAAACTATGAGTAACAGATTCTAACATCTTTATTTTAGCACATCCCTATCAGTTAACCAATATTGCTACCGCCTTGAAAAGTTAAATTTATGCGGAAGACCCCACTAAAAGGTCCTGAGAGCCATCAGATGTTATGAAATTATTTTAATGAGAGCAAAACAATTAAAAGCGAGTTTGACTTACCATATAAATTGATAGAGGCATGCAGAAGGCTGATGAATTTGATTTCTTTTTTTTTTTCTCAGCAACACAGAGAGATTCTCCTCTGCAACACTGCCTCTGCTGGCCATGCAATATAATCTGCAGATGGAAAAGTCCACCGTTCGTCCATTATTAGAATTTGAATATTTCCAAACTCAAGCCAACATTACCAAATAAAATTATTTTCATAAAGCTATAACAATTAGTACAATGGAGTGTGTGATATTGTGAAAATTCAAAGTTCACTAAAAATTCTATTTTCCATTTTAATTTCAACCTAGCACACTTCTCTCAATTCTATGTCTCATTTGCTACCACTCTGTACACAACTCTAGCACGTATATGAGGACGTAGATAGAAAGATCTCTTTAGTAGCCAAGTTACAGCGTACCCTTCTCACTGGAATTCTTTAGGTTATGGTACCCCAATAGCAATTCAGTGATCTGGTAAGTTAAGGGAGGAAGGCTTATGCTACAGTTACTGGAAATAATAAAAACTATGAGTAACAGATTCGAACATCTTTATTTTAGCACATCCCTATCAGTTAACCAATATTGCTACCGCCTTGAAAAGTTATATTTATGCGGAAGACCCCAGTAAAAGGTCCTGAGAGCCATCAGATGTTATGAAATTATTTTAATGAGCAAAACAATTAAAAGCGAGTTTGACTTACCATATAAATTGATAGAGGCATTCAGAAGGCTGATGAATTTGATTTCTTTTTTTTTTGTCTCAGCAACGCAGAGATATTCTCCTCTGCAACACTGCCTCTGCTGGCCATGCAATATAATCTGCAGATGGAAAAGTCCACCGTTAGTCCATTATTAGAATTTGAATATTTCCAAACTCAAGCCAACACTACCAAATAAAATTATTTTCATAAAGCTATAACAATTAGTACAATGTAGTCTGTGACATTGTGAAAATTCAAAGTTCACTAAAAATTCTATTTTCCATTTTAATTTCAACCTAGCACACTTCTCTCAATCCTATATCTCATTTGCTACCACTCTGTACACAACTCTAGGACCTATATGAGGATGTAGATAGAAAGATCTCTTTAGTAGCCAAGTTACAGCGTACCCTTCTCACTGGAATTCTTTAGGTTATGGTACCCCAATAGCAATTCAGTGATCTGGTAAGTTAAGGGAGGAAGGCTTATGCTACAGTTAGTGGAAATAATAAAAACTATGAGTAACAGATTCTAACATCTTTATTTTAGCACATCCCTATCAGTTAACCAATATTGCTACCACCTTGAAAAGTTATATTTATGCGGAAGACCCCAGTAAAAGGTCCTGAGAGCCATCAGATGTTATGAAAATATTTTAATGAGAGCAAAACAATTAAAAGCGAGTTTGACTTACCATATAAATTGATAGAGGCATGCAGAAGGCTGATGAATTTGATTTCTTTTTTTTTTGTCTCAGCAACGCAGAGAGATTCTCCTCTGCAACACTGCCTCTGCTGGCCATGCAATATAATCTGCAGATGGAAAAGTCCACCGTTAGTCCATTATTAGAATTTGAATATTTCCAAACTCAAGCCAACACTACCAAATAAAATTATTTTCATAAAGCTATAACAATTAGTACAATGTAGTCTGTGACATTGTGAAAATTCAAAGTTCACAAAAAATTCTATTTTCCATTTTAATTTCAACCTAGCACACTTCTCTCAATCCTATGTCTCATTTGCTACCACTCTGTACACAACTCTAGGACCTATATGAGGACGTAGATAGAAAGATCTCTTTAGTAGCCAAGTTACAGCCTACCCTTCTCACTGGAATTCTTTAGGTTATGGTACCCCAATAGCAATTCAGTGATCTGGTAAGGTATGGGAGGAAGGCTTATGCTACAGTTAGTGGAAATAATAAAAACAATGAGTAACAGATTCTAACATCTTTATTTTAGCACATCCCTATCAGTTAACCAATATTGCTACCGCCTTGAAAAGTTAAATTTATGCGGAAGACCCCACTAAAAGGTCCTGAGAGCCATCAGATGTTATGAAATTATTTTAATGAGAGCAAAACAATTAAAAGCGAGTTTGACTTACCATATAAATTGATAGAGGCATGCAGAAGGCTGATTAATTTGATTTCTTTTTTTTTTGTCTCAGCAACGCAGAGAGATTCTCCTCTGCAACACTGCCTCTGCTGGCCATTCAATATAATCTGCAGATGGAAAAGTCCACCGTTAGTCCATTATTAGAATTTGAATATTTCCAAACGCAAGCCAACACTACCAAATAAAATTATTTTCATAAAGCTATAACAATTAGTACAATGTAGTCTGTGACATTGTGAAAATTCAAAGTTCACTAAAAATTCTATTTTCCATTTTAATTTCAACCTAGCACACTTCTCTCAATCCTATGTCTCATTTGCTACCACTCTGTACACAACTCTAGGACCTATATGAGGACGTAGATAGAAAGATCTCTTTAGTAGCCAAGTGACAGCGAACCCTCCTCACTGGAATTCTTTAGGTTATGGTACCCCAATAGCAATTCAGTGATCTGGTAAGGTATGGGAGGAAGGCTTATGCTACAGTTAGTGGAAATAATAAAAACTATGAGTAACAGATTCTAACATCTTTATTTTAGCACATCCCTATCAGTTAACCAATATTGCTACCGCCTTGAAAAGTTATATTTATGCGGAAGACCCCAGTAAAAGGTCCTGAGAGCCATCAGATGTTATGAAATTATTTTAATGAGAGCAAAACAATTAAAAGCGAGTTTGACTTACCATATAAATTGATAGAGGCATTCAGAAGGCTGATGAATTTGATTTCTTTTTTTTTGTCTCAGCAACGCAGAGATATTCTCCTCTGCAACACTGCCTCTGCTGGCCATGCAATATAATCTGCAGATGGAAAAGTCCACAGTTAGTCCATTATTAGAATTTGAATATTTCCAAACTCAAGCCAACACTACCAAATAAAATTATTTTCATAAAGCTATAACAATTAGTACAATGGAGTCTGTGATACTGTGAAAATTCAAAGTTCACTAAAAATTCTATTTTCCATTTTAATTTCAACCTAGCACACTTCTCTCAATCCTATGTCTCATTTGCTACCACTCTGTACACAACTCTAGCACGTATATGAGGACGTAGATAGAAAGATCTCTTTAGTAGCCAAGTTACAGCGTACCCTTCTCACTGGAATTCTTTAGGTTATGGTACCCCAATAGCAATTCAGTGATCTGGTAAGTTAAGGGAGGAAGGCTTATGCTACAGTTAGTGGAAATAATATAAACTATGAGTAACAGATTCTAACATCTTTATTTTAGCACATCCCTATCAGTTAACCAATATTGCTACCGCCTTGAAAAGTTATATTTATGCGGAAGACCCCAGTAAAAGGTCCTGAGAGCCATCAGATGTTATGAAATTATTTTAATGAGAGCAAAACAATTAAAAGCGAGTTTGACTTACCATATAAATTGATGGAGGCATTCAGAAGGCTGATGAATTTGATTTCTTTTTTTTTGTCTCAGCAACGCAGAGATATTCTCCTCTGCAACACTGCCTCTGCTGGCCATGCAATATAATCTGCAGATGGAAAAGTCCACAGTTAGTCCATTATTAGAATTTGAATATTTCCAAACTCAAGCCAACACTACCAAATAAAATTATTTTCATAAAGCTATAACAATTAGTACAATGGAGTCTGTGATACTGTGAAAATTCAAAGTTCACTAAAAATTCTATTTTCCATTTTAATTTCAACCTAGCACACTTCTCTCAATCCTATGTCTCATTTGCTACCACTCTGTACACAACTCTAGCACCTATACGAGGACGTAGATAGAAAGATCTCTTTAGTAGCCAAGTGACAGCGAACCCTTCTCACTGGAATTCTTTAGGTTATGGTACCCCAATAGCAATTCAGTGACCTGGTAAGGTATGGGAGGAAGGCTTATGCTACAGTTAGTGGAAATAATATAAACTATGAGTAACAGATTCTAACATCTTTATTTTAGCACATCCCTATCAGTTAACCAATATTGCTACCGCCTTGAAAAGTTATATTTATGCGGAAGACCCCACTAAAAGGTCCTGAGAGCCATCAGATGGTATGAAAATATTTTAATGAGAGCAAAACAATTAAAAGCGAGTTTGACTTACCATATAAATTGATAGAGGCATTCAGAAGGCTGATGAATTTGATTTCTTTTTTTTTGTCTCAGCAACGCAGAGAGATTCTCCTCTGCAACACTGCCTCTGCTGGCCATGCAATATAATCTGCAGATGGAAAAGTCCACCGTAAGTCCATTATTTGAATTTGAATATTTCCAAACTCAAGCCAACATTACCAAATAAAATTATTTTCATGAAGCTATAACAATTAGTACAATGGAGTGTGTGATATTGTGAAAATTCAAAGTTCACTAAAAATTCTATTTTCCATTTTAATTTCAACCTAGCACACTTCTCTCAATTCTATGTCTCATTTGCTACCACTCTGTACACAACTCTAGCACCTATATGAGGACGTAGATAGAAAGATCTCTTTAGTAGCCAAGTGACAGCGTACCCTTCTCACTGGAATTCTTTAGGTTATGGTACCCCAATAGCAATTCAGTGATCTGGTAAGGTATGGGAGGAAGGCTTATGCTACAGTTAGTGGACATAATAAAAACTATGAGTAACAGATTCTAACATCTTTATTTTAGCACATCCCTATCAGTTAACCAATATTGCTACCGCCTTGAAAAGTTATATTTATGCGGAAGACCCCAGTAAAAGGTCCTGAGAGCCATCAGATGTTATGAAATTATTTTAATGAGAGCAAAACAATTAAAAGCGAGTTTGACTTACCATATAAATTGATAGAGGCATTCAGAAGGCTGATGAATTTGATTTCTTTTTTTTTGTCTCAGCAACGCAGAGATATTCTCCTCTGCAACACTGCCTCTGCTGGCCATGCAATATAATCTGCAGATGGAAAAGTCCACAGTTAGTCCATTATTAGAATTTGAATATTTCCAAACTCAAGCCAACACTACCAAATAAAATTATTTTCATAAAGCTATAACAATTAGTACAATGGAGTCTGTGATACTGTGAAAATTCAAAGTTCACTAAAAATTCTATTTTCCATTTTAATTTCAACCTAGCACACTTCTCTCAATCCTATGTCTCATTTGCTACCACTCTGTACACAATTCTAGCACGTATATGAGGACGTAGATAGAAAGATCTCTTTAGTAGCCAAGTTACAGCGTACCCTTCTCACTGGAATTCTTTAGGTTATGGTACCCCAATAGCAATTCAGTGATCTGGTAAGTTAAGGGAGGAAGGCTTATGCTACAGTTAGTGGAAATAATATAAACTATGAGTAACAGATTCTAACATCTTTATTTTAGCACATCCCTATCAGTTAACCAATATTGCTACCGCCTTGAAAAGTTATATTTATGCGGAAGACCCCAGTAAAAGGTCCTGAGAGCCATCAGATGTTATGAAATTATTTTAATGAGAGCAAAACAATTAAAAGCGAGTTTGACTTACCATATAAATTGATAGAGGCATTCAGAAGGCTGATGAATTTGATTTCTTTTTTTTTGTCTCAGCAACGCAGAGATATTCTCCTCTGCAACACTGCCTCTGCTGGCCATGCAATATAATCTGCAGATGGAAAAGTCCACCGTAAGTCCATTATTTGAATTTGAATATTTCCAAACTCAAGCCAACATTACCAAATAAAATTATTTTCATAAAGCTATAACAATTAGTACAATGGAGTGTGTGATATTGTGAAAATTCAAAGTTCACTAAAAATTCTATTTTCCATTTTAATTTCAACCTAGCACACTTCTCTCAATTCTATGTCTCATTTGCTACCACTCTGTACACAACTCTAGCACCTATATGAGGACGTAGATAGAAAGATCTCTTTAGTAGCCAAGTGACAGCGTACCCTTCTCACTGGAATTCTTTAGGTTATGGTACCCCAATAGCAATTCAGTGATCTGGTAAGTTAAGGGAGGAAGGCTTATGCTACAGTTAGTGGAAATAATAAAAACTATGAGTAACAGATTCTAACATCTTTATTTTAGAACATCCCTATCAGTTAACCAATATTGCTACCGCCTTGAAAAGTTATATTTATGCGGAAGACCCCACTAAAAGGTCCTGAGAGCCATCAGATGTTATGAAAATATTTTAATGAGAGCAAAACAATTAAAAGCGAGTTTGACTTACCATATAAATTGATAGAGGCATTCAGAAGGCTGATGAATTTGATTTCTTTTTTTTTTGTCTCAGCAACGCAGAGAGATTCTCCTCTGCAACACTGCCTCTGCTGGCCATGCAATATAATCTGCAGATGGAAAAGTCCACCGTTCGTCCATTATTAGAATTTGAATATTTCCAAACTCAAGCCAACACTACCAAATAAAATTATTTTCATAAAGCAATAACAATTAGTACAATGGAGTGTGTGATATTGTGAAAATTCAAAGTTCACTAAAAATTCTATTTTCCATTTTAATTTCAACCTAGCACACTTCTCTCAATTCTATGTCTCATTTGCTACCACTCTGTACACAACTCTAGCACCTATATGAGGACGTAGATCGAAAGATCTCTTTAGTAGCCAAGTGACAGCGAACCCTTCTCACTGGAATTCTTTAGGTAATGGTACCCCAACAGCAATTCAGTGATCTGGTAAGGTATGGGAGGAAGGCTTATGCTACAGTTAGTGGAAATAATAAAAACTATGAGTAACAGATTCTAACATCTTTATTTTAGCACATCCCTATCAGTTAACCAATATTGCTACCGCCTTGAAAAGTTATATTTATGCGGAAGACCCCACTAAAAGGTCCTGAGAGCCATCAGATGTTATGAAAATATTTGAATGAGAGCAAAACAATTAAAAGCGAGTTTGACTTACCATATAAATTGATAGAGGCATGCAGAAGGCTGATGAATTTGATTTTTCTTTTTTGTCTCAGCAACGCAGAGAGATTCTCCTCTGCAACACTGCCTCTGCTGGCCATGCAATATAATCTGCAGATGGAAAAGTCCACCGTTAGTCCATTATTAGAATTTGAATATTTCCAAACTCAAGCCAACACTACCAAATAAAATTATTTTCATAAAGCTATAACAATTAGTACAATGGAGTGTGTGATATTGTGAAAATTCAAAGTTCACTAAAAATTCTATTTTCCATTTTAATTTCAACCTAGCACACTTCTCTCAATTCTATGTCTCATTTGCTACCACTCTGTACACAACTCTAGCACCTATATGAGGACGTAGATAGAAAGATCTCTTTAGTAGCCAAGTGACAGCGTACCCTTCTCACTGGAATTCTTTAGGTTATGGTACCCCAATAGCAATTCAGTGATCTGGTAAGTTAAGGGAGGAAGGCTTATGCTACAGTTAGTGGAAATAATAAAAACTATGAGTAACAGATTCTAACATCTTTATTTTAGCACATCCCTATCAGTTAACCAATATTGCTACCGCCTTGAAAAGTTATATTTATGCGGAAGACCCCACTAAAAGGTCCTGAGAGCCATCAGATGTTATGAAAATATTTTAATGAGAGCAAAACAATTAAAAGCGAGTTTGACTTACCATATAAATTGATAGAGGCATTCAGAAGGCTGATGAATTTGATTTCTTTTTTTTTTGTCTCAGCAACGCAGAGAGATTCTCCTCTGCAACACTGCCTCTGCTGGCTATGCAATATAATCTGCAGATGGAAAAGTCCACCGTTCGTCCATTATTAGAATTTGAATATTTCCAAACTCAAGCCAACACTACCAAATAAAATTATTTTCATAAAGCTATAACAATTAGTACAATGGAGTCTGTGATACTGTGAAAATTCAAAGTTCACTAAAAATTCTATTTTCCATTTTAATTTCAACCTAGCACACTTCTCTCAATCCTAGGTCTCATTTGCTACCACTCTGTACACAACTCTAGCACCTATATGAGGACGTAGATCGAAAGATCTCTTTAGTAGCCAAGTGACAGCGAACCCTTCTCACTGGAATTCTTTTGGTTATGGTACCCCAATAGCAATTCAGTGATCTGGTAAGTTAAGGGAGGAAGGCTTATGCTACAGTTAGTGGAAATAATAAAACTATGAGTAACAGATTCTAACATCTTTATTTTAGCACATCCCTATCAGTTAACCAATATTGCTACCATCTTGAAAAGTTATATTTATGCGGAGGACCCCACTTAAAGGTCCTGAGAGCCATCAGATGTTATGAACTTATTTTAATTAGAGCAAAACAATTAAAAGCGAGTTTGACTTACCATATAAATTGATAGAGGCATGCAGAAGGCTGATGAATTTGATTTCTTTTCTTTTTTGTCTCAGCAACGCAGAGAGATTCTCCTCCGCAACACTGCCTCTGCTGGCCATGCAATATAATCTGCAGATGGAAAAGTCCACCGTTAGTCCATTATTATAATTTGAATATTTCCAAACTCAAGCCAACACTACCAAATAAAATTATTTTCATAAAGCAATAACAATTAGTACAATGGAGTGTGTGATATTGTGAAAATTCAAAGTTCACTAAAAATTCTATTTTCCATTTTAATTTCAACCTAGCACACTTCTCTCAATTCTATGTCTCATTTGCTACCACTCTGTACACAACTCTAGCACCTATATGAGGACGTAGATCGAAAGATCTCTTTAGTAGCCAAGTGACAGCGAACCCTTCTCACTGGAATTCTTTAGGTAATGGTACCCCAATAGCAATTCAGTGATCTGGTAAGGTATGGGAGGAAGGCTTATGCTACAGTTAGTGGAAATAATAAAAACTATGAGTAACAGATTCTAACATCTTTATTTTAGCACATCCCTATCAGTTAACCAATATTGCTACCGCCTTGAAAAGTTATATTTATGCGGAAGACCCCACTAAAAGGTCCTGAGAGCCATCAGATGTTATGAAAATATTTTAATGAGAGCAAAACAATTAAAAGCGAGTTTGACTTACCATATAAATTGATAGAGGCATGCAGAAGGCTGATGAATTTGATTTCTTTTCTTTTTTGTCTCAGCAACGCAGAGAGATTCTCCTCTGCAACACTGCCTCTGCTGGCCATGCAATATAATCTGCAGATGGAAAAGTCCACCGTTCGTCCATTATTAGAATTTGAATATTTCCAAACTCAAGCCAACACTACTAAATAAAATTATTTTCATAAAGCTATAACAATTAGTACAATGGAGTGTGTGATATTGTGAAAATTCAAAGTTCACTAAAAATTCTATTTTCCATTTTAATTTCAACCTAGCACACTTCTCTCAATTCTATGTCTCATTTGCTACCACTCTGTACACAACTCTAGCACCTATATGAGGACGTAGATAGAAAGATCTCTTTAGTAGCCAAGTGATAGCGTACCCTTCTCACTGGAATTCTTTAGGTTATGGTACCCCAATAGCAATTCAGTGATCTGGTAAGTTAAGGGAGGAAGGCTTATGCTACAGTTAGTGGAAATAATAAAAACTATGAGTAACAGATTCTAACATCTTTATTTTAGCACATCCCTATCAGTTAACCAATATTGCTACCGCCTTGAAAAGTTATATTTATGCGGAAGACCCCACTAAAAGGTCCTGAGAGCCATCAGATGTTATGAAAATATTTTAATGAGAGCAAAACAATTAAAAGCGAGTTTGACTTACCATATAAATTGATAGAGGCATTCAGAAGGCTGATGAATTTGATTTCTTTTTTTTTTGTCTCAGCAACGCAGAGAGATTCTCCTCTGCAACACTGCCTCTGCTGGCCATGCAATATAATCTGCAGATGGAAAAGTCCACCGTTCGTCCATTATTAGAATTTGAATATTTCCAAACTCAAGCCAACACTACTAAATAAAATTATTTTCATAAAGCTATAACAATTAGTACAATGGAGTGTGTGATATTGTGAAAATTCAAAGTTCACTAAAAATTCTATTTTCCATTTTAATTTCAACCTAGCACACTTCTCTCAATTCTATGTCTCATTTGCTACCACTCTGTACACAACTCTAGCACCTATATGAGGACGTAGATAGAAAGATCTCTTTAGTAGCCAAGTGACAGCGTACCCTTCTCACTGGAATTCTTTAGGTTATGGTACCCCAATAGCAATTCAGTGATCTGGTAAGTTAAGGGAGGAAGGCTTATTATTATTGAATTTTATACCGCGCACGGTTACCATGAGGCATCCCAGCGCTTATAGAGACCAAGAGCAGGCTACTAATAAAAAACAGAGAAGCTACAGTTATTCTGGGAACAGATACGTTTTCAGATGTTTCCGGAATCTGAGAAGGTTTGGTTCGGACCGCAGCGAGAATGGGAGGGAGTTCCAGGCGAGCGCTGTATGGATAGAAAAACTCCTGCCCCCTGAGCGGGCTCTCCTGATTCTCTTAGTCTGAAGGAAATGTTTATTGTCAGAGCGTAAGGCTCTTGTAGACTTATAAGGGCGAATCATGTCCTTCAGAATAGCTGGTCCTTTCCCCTGTATGCTCTTGTGAGCGATGCACAGGGCCTTAAAGGTAACTCTCTCTTTAACAGGGAGCCAATGGAGTGCTTTTAAAGCAGGCCTGGCTGACTGCCTGGCCGGAACATTCCGCAGCAGCCTTGCTGCTGCGTTCTGCACTTGTTGCAGGATCTTAAACGTTGACTCTGGTGCTCCAAGAAAGAGCGCGTTACTGTAGTCCAGGCGTGAGATGATTAATCCTTGGACTAACAGCTTCCGGGAGAGTTCTGGTAACAGGGGGAGAACCTTACGGGCCGACCGGAGCATTCCATAACAAACGCCCGCGATCTTCTTGGCGTGTGTCCTAAAGGACAAGTCCGGCTCCAGCCAGACCCCCAGGCTCTTGATCTCTTTTTTTGGGTCAGGCGGGGTGCCCATGCAGTTGGGCCAGCTGTTTGGCGAGAGGGCAAAACTTGAATGACCCAAGATCATCAGCTCAGTTTTTGAGCCATTCAATTTGAGCGATGACCTGGACATCCAATCAAACACATCTCTCAAGCAAGCATGGAGTGTCTCTGGCTGTTTCTCCAGCTGTGTAAGACTCACCACTAGCTGGGTGTCATCCGCATAGCTTATGGTCTTAAAGCCAAACGGAGACACCACACCCTCCAAGGGTGCCATATACACGTTAAATAACGTGGGGCTAAGGGATGAGCCCTGTGGCACCCCGCAGTGGAGTGGGAGGGGAGGGGATTTTGCATTTCCTTCCCAAACCTCGAAGGTACGCCCCTCCAAAAAGGAGGCCAGCCATTCCAGGGCCACTCCTGTGACACCCGACTCAGCTAGACGTTGTATCAGCACCCCATGGCTGACGGTATCGAAGGCCGCACTGAGGTCCAGGAGGATCACTGCCACTGATCCCCCTGCATCCAAAGTGTTTCTGGCCTCCTCTACCACTGCTAGCAGAGCCGTGTCCGTACCATGGCCTGGTCGAAATCCCGTCTGGGAGTCCCTCAACCGGCCATTCTCCTCAAGAAAGCTTATGCTACAGTTAGTGGAAATAATAAAAACTATGAGTAACAGATTCTAACATCTTTATTTTAGAACATCCCTATCAGTTAACCAATATTGCTACCGCCTTGAAAAGTTATATTTATGCGGAAGACCCCACTAAAAGGTCCTGAGAGCCATCAGATGTTATGAAAATATTTTAATGAGAGCAAAACAATTAAAAGCGAGTTTGACTTACCATATAAATTGATAGAGGCATTCAGAAGGCTGATGAATTTGATTTCTTTTTTTTTTGTCTCAGCAACGCAGAGAGATTCTCCTCTGCAACACTGCCTCTGCTGGCCATGCAATATAATCTGCAGATGGAAAAGTCCACCGTTCGTCCATTATTAGAATTTGAATATTTCCAAACTCAAGCCAACACTACCAAATAAAATTATTTTCATAAAGCTATAACAATTAGTACAATGGAGTCTGTGATATTGTGAAAATTCAAAGTTCACTCAAAATTCTATTTTCCATTTTAATTTCAACCTAGCACACTTCTCTCAATTCTATGTCTCATTTGCTACCACTCTGTACACAACTCTAGCACCTATATGAGGACGTAGATAGAAAGATCTCTTTAGTAGCCAAGTGACAGCGTACCCTTCTCACTGGAATTCTTTAGGTTATGGTACCCCAATAGCAATTCAGTGATCTGGTAAGTTAAGGGAGGAAGGCTTATGCTACAGTTAGTGGAAATAATAAAACTATGAGTAACAGATTCTAACATCTTTATTTTAGCACATCCCTATCAGTTAACCAATATTGCTACCATCTTGAAAAGTTATATTTATGCGGAGGACCCCACTTAAAGGTCCTGAGAGCCATCAGATGTTATGAACTTATTTTAATTAGAGCAAAACAATTAAAAGCGAGTTTGACTTACCATATAAATTGATAGAGGCATGCAGAAGGCTGATGAATTTGATTTCTTTTCTTTTTTGTCTCAGCAACGCAGAGAGATTCTCCTCCGCAACACTGCCTCTGCTGGCCATGCAATATAATCTGCAGATGGAAAAGTCCACCGTTAGTCCATTATTATAATTTGAATATTTCCAAACTCAAGCCAACACTACCAAATAAAATTATTTTCATAAAGCTATAACAATTAGTACAATGGTGTGTGTGATATTGTGAAAATTCAAAGTTCACTAAAAATTCTATTTTCCATTTTAATTTCAACCTAGCACACTTCTCTCAATTCTATGTCTCATTTGCTACCACTCTGTACACAACTCTAGCACCTATATGAGGACGTAGATCGAAAGATCTCTTTAGTAGCCAAGTGACAGCGAACCCTTCTCACTGGAATTCTTTAGGTAATGGTACCCCAATAGCAATTCAGTGATCTGGTAAGGTATGGGAGGAAGGCTTATGCTACAGTTAGTGGAAATAATAAAAACTATGAGTAACAGATTCTAACATCTTTATTTTAGCACATCCCTATCAGTTAACCAATATTGCTACCGCCTTGAAAAGTTATATTTATG
Organism: Triturus cristatus; assembly: GCF_964204655.1. Taxonomy (NCBI): domain Eukaryota; kingdom Metazoa; phylum Chordata; class Amphibia; order Caudata; family Salamandridae; genus Triturus; species Triturus cristatus. The sequence goes on along the minus strand of NC_140587.1, from coordinate 1,008,390,793 downwards.
CGGAAGACCCCACTAAAAGGTCCTGAGAGCCATCAGATGTTATGAAAATATTTTAATGAGAGCAAAACAATTAAAAGCGAGTTTGACTTACCATATAAATTGATAGAGGCATGCAGAAGGCTGATGAATTTGATTTCTTTTCTTTTTTGTCTCAGCAACGCAGAGAGATTCTCCTCTGCAACACTGCCTCTGCTGGCCATGCAATATAATCTGCAGATGGAAAAGTCCACCGTTCGTCCATTATTAGAATTTGAATATTTCCAAACTCAAGCCAACACTACTAAATAAAATTATTGTCATAAAGCTATAACAATTAGTACAATGGAGTGTGTGATATTGTGAAAATTCAAAGTTCACTAAAAATTCTATTTTCCATTTTAATTTCAACCTAGCACACTTCTCTCAATTCTATGTCTCATTTGCTACCACTCTGTACACAACTCTAGCACCTATATGAGGACGTAGATGGAAAGATCTCTTTAGTAGCCAAGTGACAGCGAACCCTTCTCACTGGAATTCTTTTGGTTATGGTACCCCAATAGCAATTCAGTGATCTGGTAAGTTAAGGGAGGAAGGCTTATGCTACAGTTAGTGGAAATAATAAAACTATGAGTAACAGATTCTAACATCTTTATTTTAGCACATCCCTATCAGTTAACCAATATTGCTACCATCTTGAAAAGTTATATTTATGCGGAGGACCCCACTTAAAGGTCCTGAGAGCCATCAGATGTTATGAACTTATTTTAATTGGAGCAAAACAATTAAAAGCGAGATTGACTTACCATATAAATTGATAGAGGCATGCAGAAGGCTGATGAATTTGATTTCTTTTCTTTTTTGTCTCAGCAACGCAGAGAGATTCTCCTCCGCAACACTGCCTCTGCTGGCCATGCAATATAATCTGCAGATGGAAAAGTCCACCGTTAGTCCATTATTAGAATTTGAATATTTCCAAACTGAAGCCAACACTACCAAATAAAATTATTTTCATAAAGCTATAACAATTAGTACAATGGAGTGTGTGATATTGTGAAAATTCTAAGTTCACTAAAAATTCTATTTTCCATTTTAATTTCAACCTAGCACACTTCTCTCAATCCTATGTCTCATTTGCTACCACTCTGTACACAACTCTAGCACCTATATGAGGACGTAGATAGAAAGATCTCTTTAGTAGCCAAGTGACAGCGTACCCTTCTCACTGGAATTCTTTAGGTTATGGAACCCCAATAGCAATTCAGTGATCTGGTAAGTTAAGGGAGGAAGGCTTATGCTACAGTTAGTGGAAATAATAAAAACTATGAGTAACAGATTCTAACATCTTTATTTTAGCACATCCCTATCAGTTAACCAATATTGCTACCGCCTTGAAAAGTTATATTTATGCGGAAGACCCCACTAAAAGGTCCTGAGAGCCATCAGATGTTATGAAAATATTTTAATGAGAGCAAAACAATTAAAAGCGAGTTTGACTTACCATATAAATTGATAGAGGCATTCAGAAGGCTGATGAATTTGATTTCTTTTTTTTTTTTGTCTCAGCAACGCAGAGAGATTCTCCTCTGCAACACTGCCTCTGCTGGCCATGCAATATAATCTGCAGATGGAAAAGTCCACCGTTCGTCCATTATTAGAATTTGAATATTTCCAAACTCAAGCCAACACTACTAAATAAAATTATTTTCATAAAGGTATAACAATTAGTACAATGGAGTGTGTGATATTGTGAAAATTCAAAGTTCACTAAAAATTCTATTTTCCATTTTAATTTCAACCTAGCACACTTCTCTCAATTCTATGTCTCATTTGCTACCACTCTGTACACAACTCTAGCACCTATATGAGGACGTAGATAGAAAGATCTCTTTAGTAGCCAAGTGACAGCGTACCCTTCTCACTGGAATTCTTTAGGTTATGGTACCCCAATAGCAATTCAGTGATCTGGTAAGTTAAGGGAGGAAGGCTTATTATTATTGAATTTTATACCGCGCACGGTTACCATGAGGCATCCCAGCGCTTATAGAGACCAAGAGCAGGCTACTAATAAAAAACAGAGAAGCTACAGTTATTCTGGGAACAGATACGTTTTCAGATGTTTCCGGAATCTGAGAAGGTTTGGTTCGGACCGCAGCGAGAATGGGAGGGAGTTCCAGGCGAGCGCTGTATGGATAGAAAAACTCCTGCCCCCTGAGCGGGCTCTCCTGATTCTCTTAGTCTGAAGGAAATGTTTATTGTCAGAGCGTAAGGCTCTTGTAGACTTATAAGGGCGAATCATGTCCTTCAGAATAGCTGGTCCTTTCCCCTGTATGCTCTTGTGAGCGATGCACAGGGCCTTAAAGGTAACTCTCTCTTTAACAGGGAGCCAATGGAGTGCTTTTAAAGCAGGCCTGGCTGACTGCCTGGCCGGAACATTCCGCAGCAGCCTTGCTGCTGCGTTCTGCACTTGTTGCAGGATCTTAAACGTTGACTCTGGTGCTCCAAGAAAGAGCGCGTTACTGTAGTCCAGGCGTGAGATGATTAATCCTTGGACTAACAGCTTCCGGGAGAGTTCTGGTAACAGGGGGAGAACCTTACGGGCCGACCGGAGCATTCCATAACAAACGCCCGCGATCTTCTTGGCGTGTGTCCTAAAGGACAAGTCCGGCTCCAGCCAGACCCCCAGGCTCTTGATCTCTTTTTTTGGGTCAGGCGGGGTGCCCATGCAGTTGGGCCAGCTGTTTGGCGAGAGGGCAAAACTTGAATGACCCAAGATCATCAGCTCAGTTTTTGAGCCATTCAATTTGAGCGATGACCTGGACATCCAATCAAACACATCTCTCAAGCAAGCATGGAGTGTCTCTGGCTGTTTCTCCAGCTGTGTAAGACTCACCACTAGCTGGGTGTCATCCGCATAGCTTATGGTCTTAAAGCCAAACGGAGACACCACACCCTCCAAGGGTGCCATATACACGTTAAATAACGTGGGGCTAAGGGATGAGCCCTGTGGCACCCCGCAGTGGAGTGGGAGGGGAGGGGATTTTGCATTTCCTTCCCAAACCTCGAAGGTACGCCCCTCCAAAAAGGAGGCCAGCCATTCCAGGGCCACTCCTGTGACACCCGACTCAGCTAGACGTTGTATCAGCACCCCATGGCTGACGGTATCGAAGGCCGCACTGAGGTCCAGGAGGATCACTGCCACTGATCCCCCTGCATCCAAAGTGTTTCTGGCCTCCTCTACCACTGCTAGCAGAGCCGTGTCCGTACCATGGCCTGGTCGAAATCCCGTCTGGGAGTCCCTCAACCGGCCATTCTCCTCAAGAAAGCTTATGCTACAGTTAGTGGAAATAATAAAAACTATGAGTAACAGATTCTAACATCTTTATTTTAGCACATCCCTATCAGTTAACCAATATTGCTACCGCCTTGAAAAGTTATATTTATGCGGAAGACCCCACTAATAGGTCCTGAGAGCCATCAGATGTTATGAAAATATTTTAATGAGAGCAAAACAATTAAAAGTGAGTTTGACTTACCATATAAATTGATAGAGGCATTCAGAAGGCTGATGAATTTGATTTCTTTTTTTTTGTCTCAGCAACGCAGAGAGATTCTCCTCTGCAACACTGCCTCTGCTGGCCATGCAATATAATCTGCAGATGGAAAAGTCCACCGTTCGTCCATTATTAGAATTTGAATATTTCCAAACTCAAGCCAACACTACCAAATAAAATTATTTTCATAAAGCAATAACAATTAGTACAATGGAGTCTGTGATACTGTGAAAATTCAAAGTTCACTAAAAATTCTATTTTCCATTTTAATTTCAACCTAGCACACTTCTCTCAATCCTAGGTCTCATTTGCTACCACTCTGTACACAACTCTAGCACCTATATGAGGACGTAGATCGAAAGATCTCTTTAGTAGCCAAGTGACAGCGAACCCTTCTCACTGGAATTCTTTAGGTAATGGTACCCCAATAGCAATTCAGTGATCTGGTAAGGTATGGGAGGAAGGCTTATGCTACAGTTAGTGGAAATAATAAAAACTATGAGTAACAGATTCTAACATCTTTATTTTAGCACATCCCTATCAGTTAACCAATATTGCTACCGCCTTGAAAAGTTATATTTATGCGGAAGACCCCACTAAAAGGTCCTGAGAGCCATCAGATGTTATGAAAATATTTTAATTAGAGCAAAACAATTAAAAGCGAGTTTGACTTACCATATAAATTGATAGAGGCATGCAGAAGGCTGATGAATTTGATTTCTTTTCTTTTTTGTCTCAGCAACGCAGAGAGATTCTCCTCTGCAACACTGCCTCTGCTGGCCATGCAATATAATCTGCAGATGGAAAAGTCCACCGTTGGTCCATTATTAGAATTTGAATATTTCCAAACTCAAGCCAACACTACCAAATAAAATTATTTTCATAAAGCTATAACAATTAGTACAATGGAGTCTGTGATATTGTGAAAATTCAAAGTTCACTCAAAATTCTATTTTCCATTTTAATTTCAACCTAGCACACTTCTCTCAATTCTATGTCTCATTTGCTACCACTCTGTACACAACTCTAGCACCTATATGAGGACGTAGATAGAAAGATCTCTTTAGTAGCCAAGTGACAGCGTACCCTTCTCACTGGAATTCTTTAGGTTATGGTACCCCAATAGCAATTCAGTGATCTGGTAAGTTAAGGGAGGAAGGCTTATGCTACAGTTAGTGGAAATAATAAAACTATGAGTAACAGATTCTAACATCTTTATTTTAGCACATCCCTATCAGTTAACCAATATTGCTACCATCTTGAAAAGTTATATTTATGCGGAGGACCCCACTTAAAGGTACTGAGAGCCATCAGATGTTATGAACTTATTTTAATTAGAGCAAAACAATTAAAAGCGAGTTTGACTTACCATATAAATTGATAGAGGCATGCAGAAGGCTGATGAATTTGATTTCTTTTCTTTTTTGTCTCAGCAACGCAGAGAGATTCTCCTCCGCAACACTGCCTCTGCTGGCCATGCAATATAATCTGCAGATGGAAAAGTCCACCGTTAGTCCATTATTATAATTTGAATATTTCCAAACTCAAGCCAACACTACCAAATAAAATTATTTTCATAAAGCTATAACAATTAGTACAATGGTGTGTGTGATATTGTGAAAATTCAAAGTTCACTAAAAATTCTATTTTCCATTTTAATTTCAACCTAGCACACTTCTCTCAATTCTATGTCTCATTTGCTACCACTCTGTACACAACTCTAGCACCTATATGAGGACGTAGATCGAAAGATCTCTTTAGTAGCCAAGTGACAGCGAACCCTTCTCACTGGAATTCTTTAGGTAATGGTACCCCAATAGCAATTCAGTGATCTGGTAAGGTATGGGAGGAAGGCTTATGCTACAGTTAGTGGAAATAATAAAAACTATGAGTAACAGATTCTAACATCTTTATTTTAGCACATCCCTATCAGTTAACCAATATTGCTACCGCCTTGAAAAGTTATATTTATGCGGAAGACCCCACTAAAAGGTCCTGAGAGCCATCAGATGTTATGAAAATATTTTAATGAGAGCAAAACAATTAAAAGCGAGTTTGACTTACCATATAAATTGATAGAGGCATTCAGAAGGCTGATGAATTTGATTTCTTTTTTTTTTGTCTCAGCAACGCAGAGAGATTCTCCTCTGCAACACTGCCTCTGCTGGCCATGCAATATAATCTGCAGATGGAAAAGTCCACCGTTCGTCCATTATTAGAATTTGAATATTTCCAAACTCAAGCCAACACTACCAAATAAAATTATTTTCATAAAGCTATGCCAATTAGTACAATGGAGTCTGTGATACTGTGAAAATTCAAAGTTCACTAAAAATTCTATTTTCCATTTTAATTTCAACCTAGCACACTTCTCTCAATCCTATGTCTCATTTGCTACCACTCTGTACACAACTCTAGCACCTATATGAGGACGTAGATCGAAAGATCTCTTTAGTAGCCAAGTGATAGCGTACCCTTCTCACTGGAATTCTTTAGGTTATGGTACCCCAATAGCAATTCAGTGATCTGGTAAGTTAAGGGAGGAAGGCTTATGCTACAGTTAGTGGAAATAATAAAAACTATGAGTAACAGATTCTAACATCTTTATTTTAGCACATCCCTATCAGTTAACCAATATTGCTACCGCCTTGAAAAGTTATATTTATGCGGAAGACCCCACTAAAAGGTCCTGAGAGCCATCAGATGTTATGAAAATATTTTAATGAGAGCAAAACAATTAAAAGCGAGTTTGACTTACCATATAAATTGATAGAGGCATTCAGAAGGCTGATGAATTTGATTTCTTTTTTTTTTTGTCTCAGCAACGCAGAGAGATTCTCCACTGCAACACTGCCTCTGCTGGCCATGCAATATAATCTGCAGATGGAAAAGTCCACCGTTAGTCCATTATTAGAATTTGAATATTTCCAAACTCAAGCCAACACTACTAAATAAAATTATTTTCATAAAGCTATAACAATTAGTACAATGGAGTGTGTGATATTGTGAAAATTCAAAGTTCACTAAAAATTCTATTTTCCATTTTAATTTCAACCTAGCACACTTCTCTCAATTCTATGTCTCATTTGCTACCACTCTGTACACAACTCTAGCACCTATATGAGGACGTAGATAGAAAGATCTCTTTAGTAGCCAAGTGACAGCGTACCCTTCTCACTGGAATTCTTTAGGTTATGGTACCCCAATAGCAATTCAGTGATCTGGTAAGTTAAGGGAGGAAGGCTTATGCTACAGTTAGTGGAAATAAAAACTATGAGTAACAGATTCTAACATCTTTATTTTAGCACATCCCTATCAGTTAACCAATATTGCTACCGCCTTGAAAAGTTATATTTATGCGGAAGACCCCACTAAAAGGTCCTGAGAGCCATCAGATGTTATGAAAATATTTTAATGAGAGCAAAACAATTAAAAGCGAGTTTGACTTACCATATAAATTGATAGAGGCATTCAGAAGGCTGATGAATTTGATTTATTTTTTTTTTGTCTCAGCAACGCAGAGAGATTCTCCTCTGCAACACTGCCTCTGCTGGCCATGCAATATAATCTGCAGATGGAAAAGTCCACCGTTAGTCCATTATTAGAATTTGAATATTTCCAAACTCAAGCCAACACTACTAAATAAAATTATTTTCATAAAGCTATAACAATTAGTACAATGGAGTGTGTGATATTGTGAAAATTCAAAGTTCACTAAAAATTCTATTTTCCATTTTAATTTCAACCTAGCACACTTCTCTCAATTCTATGTCTCATTTGCTACCACTCTGTACACAACTCTAGCACCTATATGAGGACGTAGATAGAAAGATCTCTTTAGTAGCCAAGTGACAGCGTACCCTTCTCACTGGAATTCTTTAGGTTATGGTACCCCAATAGCAATTCAGTGATCTGGTAAGTTAAGGGAGGAAGGCTTATGCTACAGTTAGTGGAAATAATAAAAACTATGAGTAACAGATTCTAACATCTTTATTTTAGAACATCCCTATCAGTTAACCAATATTGCTACCGCCTTGAAAAGTTATATTTATGCGGAAGACCCCACTAAAAGGTCCTGAGAGCCATCAGATGTTATGAAAATATTTTAATGAGAGCAAAACAATTAAAAGCGAGTTTGACTAACCATATAAATTGATAGAGGCATTCAGAAGGCTGATGAATTTGATTTCTTTTTTTTTTGTCTCAGCAACGCAGAGAGATTCTCCTCTGCAACACTGCCTCTGCTGGCCATGCAATATAATCTGCAGATGGAAAAGTCCACCGTTCGTCCATTATTAGAATTTGAATATTTCCAAACTCAAGCCAACACTACCATATAAAATTATTTTCATAAAGCTATAACAATTAGTACAATGGAGTCTGTGATATTGTGAAAATTCAAAGTTCACTCAAAATTCTATTTTCCATTTTAATTTCAACCTAGCACACTTCTCTCAATTCTATGTCTCATTTGCTACCACTCTGTACACAACTCTAGCACCTATATGAGGACGTAGATAGAAAGATCTCTTTAGTAGCCAAGTGACAGCGTACCCTTCTCACTGGAATTCTTTAGGTTATGGTACCCCAATAGCAATTCAGTGATCTGGTAAGTTAAGGGAGGAAGGCTTATGCTACAGTTAGTGGAAATAATAAAACTATGAGTAACAGATTCTAACATCTTTATTTTAGCACATCCCTATCAGTTAACCAATATTGCTACCATCTTGAAAAGTTATATTTATGCGGAGGACCCCACTTAAAGGTCCTGAGAGCCATCAGATGTTATGAACTTATTTTAATTAGAGCAAAACAATTAAAAGCGAGTTTGACTTACCATATAAATTGATAGAGGCATGCAGAAGGCTGATGAATTTGATTTCTTTTCTTTTTTGTCTCAGCAACGCAAAGAGATTCTCCTCCGCAACACTGCCTCTGCTGGCCATGCAATATAATCTGCAGATGGAAAAGTCCACCGTTAGTCCATTATTATAATTTGAATATTTCCAAACTCAAGCCAACACTACCAAATAAAATTATTTTCATGAAGCTATAACAATTAGTACAATGGTGTGTGTGATATTGTGAAAATTCAAAGTTCACTAAAAATTCTATTTTCCATTTTAATTTCAACCTAGCACACTTCTCTCAATTCTATGTCTCATTTGCTACCACTCTGTACACAACTCTAGCACCTATCTGAGGACGTAGATCGAAAGATCTCTTTAGTAGCCAAGTGACAGCGAACCCTTCTCACTGGAATTCTTTGGGTAATGGTACCCCAATAGCAATTCAGTGATCTGGTAAGGTATGGGAGGAAGGCTTATGCTACAGTTAGTGGAAATAATAAAAACTATGAGTAACAGATTCTAACATCTTTATTTTAGCACATCCCTATCAGTTAACCAATATTGCTACCGCCTTGAAAAGTTATATTTATGCGGAAGACCCCACTAAAAGGTCCTGAGAGCCATCAGATGTTATGAAAATATTTTAATGAGAGCAAAACAATTAAAAGCGAGTTTGACTTACCATATAAATTGATAGAGGCATGCAGAAGGCTGATGAATTTGATTTATTTTCTTTTTTGTCTCAGCAACGCAGAGAGATTCTCCTCTGCAACACTGCCTCTGCTGGCCATGCAATATAATCTGCAGATGGAAAAGTCCACCGTTCGTCCATTATTAGAATTTGAATATTTCCAAACTCAAGCCAACACTACTAAATAAAATTATTTTCATAAAGCTATAACAATTAGTACAATGGAGTGTGTGATATTGTGAAAATTCAAAGTTCACTAAAAATTCTATTTTCCATTTTAATTTCAACCTAGCACACTTCTCTCAATTCTATGTCTCATTTGCTACCACTCTGTACACAACTCTAGCACCTATATGAGGACGTAGATAGAAAGATCTCTTTAGTAGCCAAGTGACAGCGTACCCTTCTCACTGGAATTCTTTAGGTTATGGTACCCCAATAGCAATTCAGTGATCTGGTAAGGTATGGGAGGAAGGCTTATGCTACAGTTAGTGGAAATAATAAAAACTATGAGTAACAGATTCTAACATCTTTATTTTAGCACATCCCTATCAGTTAACCAATATTGCTACCGCCTTGAAAAGTTATATTTATGCGGAAGACCCCACTAAAAGGTCCTGAGAGCCATCAGATGTTATGAAAATATTTTAATGAGAGCAAAACAATTAAAAGCGAGTTTGACTTACCATATAAATTGATAGAGGCATGCAGAAGGCTGATGAATTTGATTTTTCTTTTTTGTCTCAGCAACGCAGAGAGATTCTCCTCTGCAACACTGCCTCTGCTGGCCATGCAATATAATCTGCAGATGGAAAAGTCCACCGTTCGTCCATTATTAGAATTTGAATATTTCAAAACTCAAGCCAACACTACCAAATAAAATTATTTTCATAAAGCTATAACAATTAGTACAATGGAGTGTGTGATATTGTGAAAATATCAAAGTTCACTAAAAATTCTATTTTCCATTTTAATTTCAACCTAGCACACTTCTCTCAATTCTATGTCTCATTTGCTACCACTCTGTACACAACTCTAGCACCTATATGAGGACGTAGATAGAAAGATCTCTTTAGTAGCCAAGTGACAGCGTACCCTTCTCACTGGAATTCTTTAGGTTATGGTACCCCAATAGCAATTCAGTGATCTGGTAAGTTAAGGGAGGAAGGCTTATGCTACAGTTAGTGGAAATAATAAAAACTATGAGTAACAGATTCTAACATCTTTATTTTAGCACATCCCTATCAGTTAACCAATATTGCTACCGCCTTGAAAAGTTATATTTATGCGGAAGACCCCACTAAAAGGTCCTGAGAGCCATCAGATGTTATGAAATTATTTTAATGAGAGCAAAACAATTAAAAGCGAGTTTGACTTACCATATAAATTGATAGAGGCATGCAGAAGGCTGATGAATTTGATTTCTTTTCTTTTTTGTCTCAGCAACGCAGAGAGATTCTCCTCTGCAACACTGCCTCTGCTGGCCATGCAATATAATCTGCAGATGGAAAAGTCCACCGATAGTCCATTATTAGAATTTGAATATTTCCAAACTCAAGCCAACACTACTAAATAAAATTATTTTCATAAAGCTATAACAATTAGTTCAATGGAGTGTGTGATATTGTGAAAATTCAAAGTTCACTAAAAATTCTATTTTCCATTTTAATTTCAACCTAGCACACTTCTCTCAATTCTATGTCTCATTTGCTACCACTCTGTACACAACTCTAGCACCTATATGAGGACGTAGATAGAAAGATCTCTTTAGTAGCCAAGTGACAGCGTACCCTTCTCACTGGAATTCTTTAGGTTATGGTACCCCAATAGCAATTCAGTGATCTGGTAAGTTAAGGGAGGAAGGCTTATGCTACAGTTAGTGGAAATAATAAAAACTATGAGTAACAGATTCTAACATCTTTATTTTAGCACATCCCTATCAGTTAACCAATATTGCTACCGCCTTGAAAAGTTATATTTATGCGGAAGACCCCACTAAAAGGTCCTGAGAGCCATCAGATGTTATGAAATTATTTTAATGAGAGCAAAACAATTAAAAGCGAGTTTGACTTACCATATAAATTGATAGAGGCATGCAGAAGGCTGATGAATTTGATTTCTTTTCTTTTTTGTCTCAGCAACGCAGAGAGATTCTCCTCTGCAACACTGCCTCTGCTGGCCATGCAATATAATCTGCAGATGGAAAAGTCCACCGATAGTCCATTATTAGAATTTGAATATTTCCAAACTCAAGCCAACACTACTAAATAAAATTATTTTCATAAAGCTATAACAATTAGTTCAATGGAGTGTGTGATATTGTGAAAATTCAAAGTTCACTAAAAATTCTATTTTCCATTTTAATTTCAACCTAGCACACTTCTCTCAATTCTATGTCTCATTTGCTACCACTCTGTACACAACTCTAGCACCTATATGAGGACGTAGATAGAAAGATCTCTTTAGTAGCCAAGTGACAGCGTACCCTTCTCACTGGAATTCTTTAGGTTATGGTACCCCAATAGCAATTCAGTGATCTGGTAAGTTAAGGGAGGAAGGCTTATGCTACAGTTAGTGGAAATAATAAAAACTATGAGTAACAGATTCTAACATCTTTATTTTAGCACATCCCTATCAGTTAACCAATATTGCTACCGCCTTGAAAAGTTATATTTATGCGGAAGACCCCACTAAAAGGTCCTGAGAGCCATCAGATGTTATGAAAATATTTTAATGAGAGCAAAACAATTAAAAGCGAGTTTGACTTACCATATAAATTGATAGAGGCATTCAGAAGGCTGATGAATTTGATTTCTTTTTTTTTTGTCTCAGCAACGCAGAGAGATTCTCCTCTGCAACACTGCCTCTGCTGGCCATGCAATATAATCTGCAGATGGAAAAGTCCACCGTTCGTCCATTATTAGAATTTGAATATTTCCAAACTCAAGCCAACACTACCAAATAAAATTATTTTCATAAAGCTATAACAATTAGTACAATGTAGTCTGTGATACTGTGAAAATTCAAAGTTCACTAAAAATTCTATTTTCCATTTTAATTTCAACCTAGCACACTTCTCTCAATTCTATGTCTCATTTGCTACCACTCTGTACACAACTCTAGCACCTATATGAGGACGTAGATAGAAAGATCTCTTTAGTAGCCAAGTGACAGCGTACCCTTCTCACTGGAATTCTTTAGGTTATGGTACCCCAATAGCAATTCAGTGATCTGGTAAGTTAAGGGAGGAAGGCTTATGCTACAGTTAGTGGAAATAATAAAACTATGAGTAACAGATTCTAACATCTTTATTTTAGCACATCCCTATCAGTTAACCAATATTGCTACCATCTTGAAAAGTTATATTTATGCGGAGGACCCCACTTAAAGGTCCTGAGAGCCATCAGATGTTATGAACTTATTTTAAGTAGAGCAAAACAATTAAAAGCGAGTTTGACTTACCATATAAATTGATAGAGGCATGCAGAAGGCTGATGAATTTGATTTCTTTTCTTTTTTGTCTCAGCAACGCAGAGAGATTCTCCTCCGCAACACTGCCTCTGCTGGCCATGCAATATAATCTGCAGATGGAAAAGTCCACCGTTAGTCCATTATTATAATTTGAATATTTCCAAACTCAAGCCAACACTACCAAATAAAATTATTTTCATAAAGCTATAACAATTAGCACAATGGTGTGTGTGATATTGTGAAAATTCAAAGTTCACTAAAAATTCTATTTTCCATTTTAATTTCAACCTAGCACACTTCTCTCAATTCTATGTCTCATTTGCTACCACTCTGTACACAACTCTAGCACCTATATGAGGACGTAGATCGAAAGATCTCTTTAGTAGCCAAGTGACAGCGAACCCTTCTCACTGGAATTCTTTAGGTAATGGTACCCCAATAGCAATTCAGTGATCTGGTAAGGTATGGGAGGAAGGCTTATGCTACAGTTAGTGGAAATAATAAAACTATGAGTAACAGATTCTAACATCTTTATTTTAGCACATCCCTATCAGTTAACCAATATTGCTACCGCCTTGAAAAGTTATATTTATGCGGAAGACCCCACTAAAAGGTCCTGAGAGCCATCAGATGTTATGAAAATATTTTAATGAGAGCAAAACAATTAAAAGCGAGTTTGACTTACCATATAAATTGATAGAGGCATGCAGAAGGCTGATGAATTTGATTTTTCTTTTTTTTTGTCTCAGCAACGCAGAGAGATTCTCCTCTGCAACACTGCCTCTGCTAGCCATGCAATATAATCTGCAGATGGAAAAGTCCACCGTTCGTCCATTATTAGAATTTGAATATTTCCAAACTCAAGCCAACACTACCAAATAAAATTATTTTCATAAAGCAATAACAATTAGTACAATGGAGTGTGTGATATTGTGAAAATTCAAAGTTCACTAAAAATTCTATTTTCCATTTTAATTTCAACCTAGCACACTTCTCTCAATTCTATGTCTCATTTGCTACCACTCTGTACACAACTCTAGCACCTATATGAGGACGTAGATCGAAAGATCTCTTTAGTAGCCAAGTGACAGCGTACCCTTCTCACTGGAATTCTTTAGGTTATGGTACCCCAATAGCAATTCAGTGATCTGGTAAGTTAAGGGAGGAAGGCTTATGCTACAGTTAGTGGAAATAATAAAAACTATGAGTAACAGATTCTAACATCTTTATTTTAGAACATCCCTATCAGTTAACCAATATTGCTACCGCCTTGAAAAGTTATATTTATGCGGAAGACACCACTAAAAGGTCCTGAGAGCCATCAGATGTTATGAAAATATTTTAATGAGAGCAAAACAATTAAAAGCGAGTTTGACTTACCATATAAATTGATAGAGGCATTCAGAAGGCTGATGAATTTGATTTCTTTTTTTTTTGTCTCAGCAACGCAGAGAGATTCTCCTCTGCAACACTGCCTCTGCTGGCCATGCAATATAATCTGCAGATGGAAAAGTCCACCGTTCGTCCATTATTAGAATTTGAATATTTCCAAACTCAAGCCAACACTACCAAATAAAATTATTTTCATAAAGCTATAACAATTAGTACAATGGAGTCTGTGATATTGTGAAAATTCAAAGTTCACTCAAAATTCTATTTTCCATTTTAATTTCAACCTAGCACACTTCTCTCAATTCTATGTCTCATTTGCTACCACTCTGTACACAACTCTAGCACCTATATGAGGACGTAGATAGAAAGATCTCTTTAGTAGCCAAGTGACAGCGTACCCTTCTCACTGGAATTCTTTAGGTTATGGTACCCCAATAGCAATTCAGTGATCTGGTAAGTTAAGGGAGGAAGGCTTATGCTACAGTTAGTGGAAATAATAAAAACTATGAGTAACAGATTCTAACATCTTTATTTTAGCACATCCCTATCAGTTAACCAATATTGCTACCATCTTGAAAAGTTATATTTATGCGGAGGACCCCACTTAAAGGTCCTGAGAGCCATCAAATGTTATGAACTTATTTTAATTAGAGCAAAACAATTAAAAGCGAGTTTGACTTACCATATAAATTGATAGAGGCATGCAGAAGGCTGATGAATTTGATTTCTTTTCTTTTTTGTCTCAGCAACGCAGAGAGATTCTCCTCTGCAACACTGCCTCTGCTGGCCATGCAATATAATCTGCAGATGGAAAAGTCCACCGTTAGTCCATTATTATAATTTGAATATTTCCAAACTCAAGCCAACACTACCAAATAAAATTATTTTCATAAAGCTATAACAATTAGCACAATGGTGTGTGTGATATTGTGAAAATTCAAAGTTCACTAAAAATTCTATTTTCCATTTTAATTTCAACCTAGCACACTTCAATTCTATGTCTCATTTGCTACCACTCTGTACACAACTCTAGCACCTATATGAGGACGTAGATCGAAAGATCTCTTTAGTAGCCAAGTGACAGCGAACCCTTCTCACTGGAATTCTTTAGGTAATGGTACCCCAATAGCAATTCAGTGATCTGGTAAGGTATGGGAGGAAGGCTTATGCTACAGTTAGTGGAAATAATAAAACTATGAGTAACAGATTCTAACATCTTTATTTTAGCACATCCCTATCAGTTAACCAATATTGCTACCGCCTTGAAAAGTTATATTTATGCGGAAGACCCCACTAAAAGGTCCTGAGAGCCATCAGATGTTATGAAAATATTTTAATGAGAGCAAAACAATTAAAAGCGAGTTTGACTTACCATATAAATTGATAGAGGCATGCAGAAGGCTGATGAATTTGATTTTTCTTTTTTTTTGTCTCAGCAACGCAGAGAGATTCTCCTCTGCAACACTGCCTCTGCTGGCCATGCAATATAATCTGCAGATGGAAAAGTCCACCGATAGTCCATTATTAGAATTTGAATATTTCCAAACTCAAGCCAACACTACCAAATAAAATTATTTTCATAAAGCAATAACAATTAGTACAATGGAGTGTGTGATATTGTGAAAATTCAAAGTTCACTAAAAATTCTATTTTCCATTTTAATTTCAACCTAGCACACTTCTCTCAATTCTATGTCTCATTTGCTACCACTCTGTACACAACTCTAGCACCTATATGAGGACGTAGATCGAAAGATCTCTTTAGTAGCCAAGTGACAGCGTACCCTTCTCACTGGAATTCTTTAGGTTATGGTACCCCAATAGCAATTCAGTGATCTGGTAAGTTAAGGGAGGAAGGCTTATGCTACAGTTAGTGGAAATAATAAAAACTATGAGTAACAGATTCTAACATCTTTATTTTAGAACATCCCTATCAGTTAACCAATATTGCTACCGCCTTGAAAAGTTATATTTATGCGGAAGACACCACTAAAAGGTCCTGAGAGCCATCAGATGTTATGAAAATATTTTAATGAGAGCAAAACAATTAAAAGCGAGTTTGACTTACCATATAAATTGATAGAGGCATTCAGAAGGCTGATGAATTTGATTTCTTTTTTTTTTGTCTCAGCAACGCAGAGAGATTCTCCTCTGCAACACTGCCTCTGCTGGCCATGCAATATAATCTGCAGATGGAAAAGTCCACCGTTCGTCCATTATTAGAATTTGAATATTTCCAAACTCAAGCCAACACTACCAAATAAAATTATTTTCATAAAGCTATAACAATTAGTACAATGGAGTCTGTGATATTGTGAAAATTCAAAGTTCACTCAAAATTCTATTTTCCATTTTAATTTCAACCTAGCACACTTCTCTCAATTCTATGTCTCATTTGCTACCACTCTGTACACAACTCTAGCACCTATATGAGGACGTAGATAGAAAGATCTCTTTAGTAGCCAAGTGACAGCGTACCCTTCTCACTGGAATTCTTTAGGTTATGGTACCCCAATAGCAATTCAGTGATCTGGTAAGTTAAGGGAGGAAGGCTTATGCTACAGTTAGTGGAAATAATAAAACTATGAGTAACAGATTCTAACATCTTTATTTTAGCACATCCCTATCAGTTAACCAATATTGCTACCATCTTTAAAAGTTATATTTATGCGGAGGACCCCACTTAAAGGTCCTGAGAGCCATCAGATGTTATGAACCTATTTTAATTAGAGCAAAACAATTAAAAGCGAGTTTGACTTACCATATAAATTGATAGAGGCATGCAGAAGGCTGATGAATTTGATTTCTTTTCTTTTTTGTCTCAGCAACGCAAAGAGATTCTCCTCCGCAACACTGCCTCTGCTGGCCATGCAATATAATCTGCAGATGGAAAAGTCCACCGTTAGTCCATTATTATAATTTGAATATTTCCAAACTCAAGCCAACACTACCAAATAAAATTATTTTCATAAAGCTATAACAATTAGTACAATGGTGTGTGTGATATTGTGAAAATTCAAAGTTCACTAAAAATTCTATTTTCCATTTTAATTTCAACCTAGCACACTTCTCTCAATTCTATTTCTCATTTGCTACCACTCTGTACACAACTCTAGCACCTATATGAGGACGTAGATCGAAAGATCTCTTTAGTAGCCAAGTGACAGCGAACCCTTCTCACTGGAATTCTTTAGGTAATGGTACCCCAATAGCAATTCAGTGATCTGGTAAGGTATGGGAGGAAGGCTTATGCTACAGTTAGTGGAAATAATAAAAACTATGAGTAACAGATTCTAACATCTTTATTTTAGCACATCCCTATCAGTTAACCAATATTGCTACCGCCTTGAAAAGTTATATTTATGCGGAAGACCCCACTAAAAGGTCCTGAGAGCCATCAGATGTTATGAAAATATTTTAATGAGAGCAAAACAATTAAAAGCGAGTTTGACTTACCATATAAATTGATAGAGGCATGCAGAAGGCTGATGAATTTGATTTTTCTTTTTTTTTGTCTCAGCAACGCAGAGAGATTCTCCTCTGCAACACTGCCTCTGCTGGCCATGCAATATAATCTGCAGATGGAAAAGTCCACCGTTCGTCCATTATTAGAATTTGAATATTTCCAAACTCAAGCCAACACTACCAAATAAAATTATTTTCATAAAGCAATAACAATTAGTACAATGGAGTCTGTGATATTGTGAAAATTCAAAGTTCACTCAAAATTCTATTTTCCATTTTAATTTCAACCTAGCACACTTCTCTCAATTCTATGTCTCATTTGCTACCACTCTGTACACAACTCTAGCACCTATATGAGGACGTAGATAGAAAGATCTCTTTAGTAGCCAAGTGACAGCGTACCCTTCTCACTGGAATTCTTTAGGTTATGGTACCCCAATAGCAATTCAGTGATCTGGTAAGTTAAGGGAGGAAGGCTTATGCTACAGTTAGTGGAAATAATAAAACTATGAGTAACAGATTCTAACATCTTTATTTTAGCACATCCCTATCAGTTAGCCAATATTGCTACCATCTTGAAAAGTTATATTTATGCGGAGGACCCCACTTAAAGGTCCTGAGAGCCATCAGATGTTATGAAAATATTTTAATGAGAGCAAAACAATTAAAAGCGAGTTTGACTTACCATATAAATTGATAGAGGCATGCAGAAGGCTGATGAATTTGATTTCTTTTCTTTTTTGTCTCAGCAACGCAGAGAGATTCTCCTCTGCAACACTGCCTCTGCTGGCCATGCAATATAATCTGCAGATGGAAAAGTCCACCGTTAGTCCATTATTAGAATTTGAATATTTCCAAACTCAAGCCAACACTACCAAATAAAATTATTTTCATAAAGCTATAACAATTAGTACAATGGAGTGTGTGATATTGTGAAAATTCAAAGTTCACTCAAAATTCTATTTTCCATTTTAATTTCAACCTAGCACACTTCTCTCAATTCTATGTCTCATTAGCTACCACTCTGTACACAACTCTAGCACCTATATGAGGACGTAGATAGAAAGATCTCTTTAGTAGCCAAGTGACAGCGTACCCTTCTCACTGGAATTCTTTAGGTTATGGTACCCCAATAGCAATTCAGTGATCTGGTAAGTTAAGGGAGGAAGGCTTATGCTACAGTTAGTGGAAATAATAAAACTATGAGTAACAGATTCTAACATCTTTATTTTAGCACATCCCTATCAGTTAACCAATATTGCTACCATCTTGAAAAGTTATATTTATGCGGAGGACCCCACTTAAAGGTCCTGAGAGCCATCAAATGTTATGAACTTATTTTAATTAGAGCAAAACAATTAAAAGCGAGTTTGACTTACCATATAAATTGATAGAGGCATGCAGAAGGCTGATGAATTTGATTTCTTTTCTTTTTTGTCTCAGCAACGCAGAGAGATTCTCCTCCGCAACACTGCCTCTGCTGGCCATGCAATATAATCTGCAGATGGAAAAGTCCACCGTTAGTCCATTATTATAATTTGAATATTTCCAAACTCAAGCCAACACTACCAAATAAAATTATTTTCATAAAGCTATAACAATTAGTACAATGGAGTCTGTGATACTGTGAAAATTCAAAGTTCACTAAAAATTCTATTTTCCATTTTAATTTCAACCTAGCACACTTCTCTCAATCCTATGTCTCATTTGCTACCACTCTGTACACAACTCTAGCACCTATATGAGGACGTAGATAGAAAGATCTCTTTAGTAGCCAAGTGACAGCGTACCCTTCTCACTGGAATTCTTTAGGTTATGGTACCCCAATAGCAATTCAGTGATCTGGTAAGTTAAGGGAGGAAGGCTTATGCTACAGTTAGTGGAAATAATAAAACTATGAGTAACAGATTCTAACATCTTTATTTTAGCACATCCCTATCAGTTAACCAATATTGCTACCATCTTGAAAAGTTATATTTATGCGGAGGACCCCACTTAAAGGTCCTGAGAGCCATCAGATGTTATGAACTTATTTTAAGTAGAGCAAAACAATTAAAAGCGAGCTTGACTTACCATATAAATTGATAGAGGCATGCAGAAGGCTGATGAATTTGATTTCTTTTCTTTTTTGTCTCAGCAACGCAGAGAGATTCTCCTCCGCAACACTGCCTCTGCTGGCCATGCAATATAATCTGCAGATGGAAAAGTCCACCGTTCGTCCATTATTATAATTTGAATATTTCCAAACTCAAGCCAACACTACCAAATAAAATTATTTTCATAAAGCTATAACAATTAGTACAATGGAGTGTGTGATATTGTGAAAATATCAAAGTTCACTAAAAATTCTATTTTCCATTTTAATTTCAACCTAGCACACTTCTCTCAATTCTATGTCTCATTTGCTACCACTCTGTACACAACTCTAGCACCTATATGAGGACGTAGATAGAAAGATCTCTTTAGTAGCCAAGTGACAGCGTACCCTTCTCACTGGAATTCTTTAGGTTATGGTACCCCAATAGCAATTCAGTGATCTGGTAAGTTAAGGGAGGAAGGCTTATGCTACAGTTAGTGGAAATAATAAAAACTATGAGTAACAGATTCTAACATCTTTATTTTAGCACATCCCTATCAGTTAACCAATATTGCTACCGCCTTGAAAAGTTATATTTATGCGGAAGACCCCACTAAAAGGTCCTGAGAGCCATCAGATGTTATGAAAATATTTTAATGAGAGCAAAACAATTAAAAGCGAGTTTGACTTAACATATAAATTGATAGAGGCATGCAGAAGGCTGATGAATTTGATTTTTCTTTTTTGTCTCAGCAACGCAGAGAGATTCTCCTCTGCAACACTGCCTCTGCTGGCCATGCAATATAATCTACAGATGGAAAAGTCCACCGTTCGTCCATTATTATAATTTGAATATTTCCAAACTCAAGCCAACACTACCAAATAAAATTATTTTCATAAAGCTATAACAATTAGTACAATGGAGTGTGTGATATTGTGAAAATATCAAAGTTCACTAAAAATTCTATTTTCCATTTTAATTTCAACCTAGCACACTTCTCTCAATTCTATGTCTCATTTGCTACCACTCTGTACACAACTCTAGCACCTATATGAGGACGTAGATAGAAAGATCTCTTTAGTAGCCAAGTGACAGCGTACCCTTCTCACTGGAATTCTTTAGGTTATGGTACCCCAATAGCAATTCAGTGATCTGGTAAGTTAAGGGAGGAAGGCTTATGCTACAGTTAGTGGAAATAATAAAAACTATGAGTAACAGATTCTAACATCTTTATTTTAGCACATCCCTATCAGTTAACCAATATTGCTACCGCCTTGAAAAGTTATATTTATGCGGAAGACCCCACTAAAAGGTCCTGAGAGCCATCAGATGTTATGAAAATATTTTAATGAGAGCAAAACAATTAAAAGCGAGTTTGACTTACCATATAAATTGATGGAGGCATGCAGAAGGCTGATGAATTTGATTTCTTTTCTTTTTTGTCTCAGCAACGCAGAGAGATTCTCCTCTGCAACACTGCCTCAGCTGGCCATGCAATATAATCTGCAGAAGGAAAAGTCCACCGTTAGTCCATTATTATAATTTGAATATTTCCAAACTCAAGCCAACACTACCAAATAAAATTATTTTCATAAAGCTATAACAATTAGTACAATGGAGTCTGTGATACTGTGAAAATTCAAAGTTCACTAAAAATTCTATTTTCCATTTTAATTTCAACCTAGCACACTTCTCTCAATCCTATGTCTCATTTGCTACCACTCTGTACACAACTCTAGCACCTATATGAGGACGTAGATAGAAAGATCTCTTTAGTAGCCAAGTGACAGCGTACCCTTCTCACTGGAATTCTTTAGGTTATGGTACCCCAATAGCAATTCAGTGATCTGGTAAGTTAAGGGAGGAAGGCTTATGCTACAGTTAGTGGAAATAATAAAACTATGAGTAACAGATTCTAACATCTTTATTTTAGCACATCCCTATCAGTTAACCAATATTGCTACCATCTTGAAAAGTTATATTTATGCGGAGGACCCCACTTAAAGGTCCTGAGAGCCATCAGATGTTATGAACTTATTTTAAGTAGAGCAAAACAATTAAAAGCGAGCTTGACTTACCATATAAATTGATAGAGGCATGCAGAAGGCTGATGAATTTGATTTCTTTTCTTTTTTGTCTCAGCAACGCAGAGAGATTCTCCTCCGCAACACTGCCTCTGCTGGCCATGCAATATAATCTGCAGATGGAAAAGTCCACCGTTCGTCCATTATTATAATTTGAATATTTCCAAACTCAAGCCAACACTACCAAATAAAATTATTTTCATAAAGCTATAACAATTAGTACAATGGAGTGTGTGATATTGTGAAAATATCAAAGTTCACTAAAAATTCTATTTTCCATTTTAATTTCAACCTAGCACACTTCTCTCAATTCTATGTCTCATTTGCTACCACTCTGTACACAACTCTAGCACCTATATGAGGACGTAGATAGAAAGATCTCTTTAGTAGCCAAGTGACAGCGTACCCTTCTCACTGGAATTCTTTAGGTTATGGTACCCCAATAGCAATTCAGTGATCTGGTAAGTTAAGGGAGGAAGGCTTATGCTACAGTTAGTGGAAATAATAAAAACTATGAGTAACAGATTCTAACATCTTTATTTTAGCACATCCCTATCAGTTAACCAATATTGCTACCGCCTTGAAAAGTTATATTTATGCGGAAGACCCCACTAAAAGGTCCTGAGAGCCATCAGATGTTATGAAAATATTTTAATGAGAGCAAAACAATTAAAAGCGAGTTTGACTTAACATATAAATTGATAGAGGCATGCAGAAGGCTGATGAATTTGATTTTTCTTTTTTGTCTCAGCAACGCAGAGAGATTCTCCTCTGCAACACTGCCTCTGCTGGCCATGCAATATAATCTACAGATGGAAAAGTCCACCGTTCGTCCATTATTATAATTTGAATATTTCCAAACTCAAGCCAACACTACCAAATAAAATTATTTTCATAAAGCTATAACAATTAGTACAATGGAGTGTGTGATATTGTGAAAATATCAAAGTTCACTAAAAATTCTATTTTCCATTTTAATTTCAACCTAGCACACTTCTCTCAATTCTATGTCTCATTTGCTACCACTCTGTACACAACTCTAGCACCTATATGAGGACGTAGATAGAAAGATCTCTTTAGTAGCCAAGTGACAGCGTACCCTTCTCACTGGAATTCTTTAGGTTATGGTACCCCAATAGCAATTCAGTGATCTGGTAAGTTAAGGGAGGAAGGCTTATGCTACAGTTAGTGGAAATAATAAAAACTATGAGTAACAGATTCTAACATCTTTATTTTAGCACATCCCTATCAGTTAACCAATATTGCTACCGCCTTGAAAAGTTATATTTATGCGGAAGACCCCACTAAAAGGTCCTGAGAGCCATCAGATGTTATGAAAATATTTTAATGAGAGCAAAACAATTAAAAGCGAGTTTGACTTACCATATAAATTGATAGAGGCATTCAGAAGGCTGATGAATTTGATTTCTTTTTTTTTTGTCTCAGCAACGCAGAGAGATTCTCCTCTGCAACACTGCCTCTGCTGGCCATGCAATATAATCTGCAGATGGAAAAGTCCACCGTTCGTCCATTATTAGAATTTGAATATTTCCAAACTCAAGCCAACACTACCAAATAAAATTATTTTCATAAAGCAATAACAATTAGTACAATGGAGTGTGTGATATTGTGAAAATTCAAAGTTCACTAAAAATTCTATTTTCCATTTTAATTTCAACCTAGCACACTTCTCTCAATTCTATGTCTCATTTGCTACCACTCTGTACACAACTCTAGCACCTATATGAGGACGTAGATCGAAAGATCTCTTTAGTAGCCAAGTGACAGCGTACCCTTCTCACTGGAATTCTTTAGGTTATGGTACCCCAATAGCAATTCAGTGATCTGGTAAGTTAAGGGAGGAAGGCTTATGCTACAGTTAGTGGAAATAATAAAAACTATGAGTAACAGTTTCTAACATCTTTATTTTAGAACATCCCTATCAGTTAACCAATATTGCTACCGCCTTGAAAAGTTATATTTATGCGGAAGACACCACTAAAAGGTCCTGAGAGCCATCAGATGTTATGAAAATATTTTAATGAGAGCAAAACAATTAAAAGCGAGTTTGACTTACCATATAAATTGATAGAGGCATTCAGAAGGCTGATGAATTTGATTTCTTTTTTTTTTTGTCTCAGCAACGCAGAGAGATTCTCCTCCGCAACACTGCCTCTGCTGGCCATGCAATATAATCTGCAGATGGAAAAGTCCACCGTTAGTCCATTATTATAATTTGAATATTTCCAAACTCAAGCCAACACTACCAAATAAAATTATTTTCATAAAGCTATAACAATTAGTACAATGGAGTCTGTGATACTGTGAAAATTCAAAGTTCACTAAAAATTCTATTTTCCATTTTAATTTCAACCTAGCACACTTCTCTCAATCCTATGTCTCATTTGCTACCACTCTGTACACAACTCTAGCACCTATATGAGGACGTAGATCGAAAGATCTCTTTAGTAGCCAAGTGATAGCGTACCCTTCTCACTGGAATTCTTTAGGTTATGGTACCCCAATAGCAATTCAGTGATCTGGAAAGGTATGGGAGGAAGGCTTATGCTACAGTTAGTGGAAATAATAAAAACTATGAGTAACAGATTCTAACATCTTTATTTTAGCACATCCCTATCAGTTAACCAATATTGCTACCGCCTTGAAAAGTTCTATTTATGCGGAAGACCCCACTAAAAGGTCCTGAGAGCCATCAGATGTTATGAAAATATTTTAATGAGAGCAAAACAATTAAAAGCGAGTTTGACTTACCATATAAATTGATAGAGGCATGCAGAAGGCTGATGAATTTGATTTCTTTTCTTTTTTGTCTCAGCAACGCAGAGAGATTCTCCTCTGCAACACTGCCTCTGCTGGCCATGCAATATAATCTGCAGATGGAAAAGTCCACCGTTAGTCCATTATTATAATTTGAATATTTCCAAACTCAAGCCAACACTACCAAATAAAATTATTTTCATAAAGCTATAACAATTAGTACAATGGTGTGTGTGATATTGTGAAAATTCAAAGTTCACTAAAAATTCTATTTTCCATTTTAATTTCAACCTAGCACACTTCTCTCAATTCTATTTCTCATTTGCTACCACTCTGTACACAACTCTAGCACCTATATGAGGACGTAGATCGAAAGATCTCTTTAGTAGCCAAGTGACAGCGAACCCTTCTCACTGGAATTCTTTAGGTAATGGTACCCCAATAGCAATTCAGTGATCTGGTAAGGTATGGGAGGAAGGCTTATGCTACAGTTAGTGGAAATAATAAAAACTATGAGTAACAGATTCTAACATCTTTATTTTAGCACATCCCTATCAGTTAACCAATATTGCTACCGCCTTGAAAAGTTATATTTATGCGGAAGACCCCACTAAAAGGTCCTGAGAGCCATCAGATGTTATGAAAATATTTTAATGAGAGCAAAACAATTAAAAGCGAGTTTGACTTACCATATAAATTGATAGAGGCATGCAGAAGGCTGATGAATTTGATTTTTCTTTTTTTTTGTCTCAGCAACGCAGAGAGATTCTCCTCTGCAACACTGCCTCTGCTGGCCATGCAATATAATCTGCAGATGGAAAAGTCCACCGTTCGTCCATTATTAGAATTTGAATATTTCCAAACTCAAGCCAACACTACCAAATAAAATTATTTTCATAAAGCAATAACAATTAGTACAATGGAGTCTGTGATATTGTGAAAATTCAAAGTTCACTCAAAATTCTATTTTCCATTTTAATTTCAACCTAGCACACTTCTCTCAATTCTATGTCTCATTTGCTACCACTCTGTACACAACTCTAGCACCTATATGAGGACGTAGATAGAAAGATCTCTTTAGTAGCCAAGTGACAGCGTACCCTTCTCACTGGAATTCTTTAGGTTATGGTACCCCAATAGCAATTCAGTGATCTGGTAAGTTAAGGGAGGAAGGCTTATGCTACAGTTAGTGGAAATAATAAAACTATGAGTAACAGATTCTAACATCTTTATTTTAGCACATCCCTATCAGTTAGCCAATATTGCTACCATCTTGAAAAGTTATATTTATGCGGAGGACCCCACTTAAAGGTCCTGAGAGCCATCAGATGTTATGAAAATATTTTAATGAGAGCAAAACAATTAAAAGCGAGTTTGACTTACCATATAAATTGATAGAGGCATGCAGAAGGCTGATGAATTTGATTTCTTTTCTTTTTTGTCTCAGCAACGCAGAGAGATTCTCCTCTGCAACACTGCCTCTGCTGGCCATGCAATATAATCTGCAGATGGAAAAGTCCACCGTTAGTCCATTATTAGAATTTGAATATTTCCAAACTCAAGCCAACACTACCAAATAAAATTATTTTCATAAAGCTATAACAATTAGTACAATGGAGTGTGTGATATTGTGAAAATTCAAAGTTCACTCAAAATTCTATTTTCCATTTTAATTTCAACCTAGCACACTTCTCTCAATTCTATGTCTCATTAGCTACCACTCTGTACACAACTCTAGCACCTATATGAGGACGTAGATAGAAAGATCTCTTTAGTAGCCAAGTGACAGCGTACCCTTCTCACTGGAATTCTTTAGGTTATGGTACCCCAATAGCAATTCAGTGATCTGGTAAGTTAAGGGAGGAAGGCTTATGCTACAGTTAGTGGAAATAATAAAACTATGAGTAACAGATTCTAACATCTTTATTTTAGCACATCCCTATCAGTTAACCAATATTGCTACCATCTTGAAAAGTTATATTTATGCGGAGGACCCCACTTAAAGGTCCTGAGAGCCATCAAATGTTATGAACTTATTTTAATTAGAGCAAAACAATTAAAAGCGAGTTTGACTTACCATATAAATTGATAGAGGCATGCAGAAGGCTGATGAATTTGATTTCTTTTCTTTTTTGTCTCAGCAACGCAGAGAGATTCTCCTCCGCAACACTGCCTCTGCTGGCCATGCAATATAATCTGCAGATGGAAAAGTCCACCGTTAGTCCATTATTATAATTTGAATATTTCCAAACTCAAGCCAACACTACCAAATAAAATTATTTTCATAAAGCTATAACAATTAGTACAATGGAGTCTGTGATACTGTGAAAATTCAAAGTTCACTAAAAATTCTATTTTCCATTTTAATTTCAACCTAGCACACTTCTCTCAATCCTATGTCTCATTTGCTACCACTCTGTACACAACTCTAGCACCTATATGAGGACGTAGATAGAAAGATCTCTTTAGTAGCCAAGTGACAGCGTACCCTTCTCACTGGAATTCTTTAGGTTATGGTACCCCAATAGCAATTCAGTGATCTGGTAAGTTAAGGGAGGAAGGCTTATGCTACAGTTAGTGGAAATAATAAAACTATGAGTAACAGATTCTAACATCTTTATTTTAGCACATCCCTATCAGTTAACCAATATTGCTACCATCTTGAAAAGTTATATTTATGCGGAGGACCCCACTTAAAGGTCCTGAGAGCCATCAGATGTTATGAACTTATTTTAAGTAGAGCAAAACAATTAAAAGCGAGCTTGACTTACCATATAAATTGATAGAGGCATGCAGAAGGCTGATGAATTTGATTTCTTTTCTTTTTTGTCTCAGCAACGCAGAGAGATTCTCCTCCGCAACACTGCCTCTGCTGGCCATGCAATATAATCTGCAGATGGAAAAGTCCACCGTTCGTCCATTATTATAATTTGAATATTTCCAAACTCAAGCCAACACTACCAAATAAAATTATTTTCATAAAGCTATAACAATTAGTACAATGGAGTGTGTGATATTGTGAAAATATCAAAGTTCACTAAAAATTCTATTTTCCATTTTAATTTCAACCTAGCACACTTCTCTCAATTCTATGTCTCATTTGCTACCACTCTGTACACAACTCTAGCACCTATATGAGGACGTAGATAGAAAGATCTCTTTAGTAGCCAAGTGACAGCGTACCCTTCTCACTGGAATTCTTTAGGTTATGGTACCCCAATAGCAATTCAGTGATCTGGTAAGTTAAGGGAGGAAGGCTTATGCTACAGTTAGTGGAAATAATAAAAACTATGAGTAACAGATTCTAACATCTTTATTTTAGCACATCCCTATCAGTTAACCAATATTGCTACCGCCTTGAAAAGTTATATTTATGCGGAAGACCCCACTAAAAGGTCCTGAGAGCCATCAGATGTTATGAAAATATTTTAATGAGAGCAAAACAATTAAAAGCGAGTTTGACTTAACATATAAATTGATAGAGGCATGCAGAAGGCTGATGAATTTGATTTTTCTTTTTTGTCTCAGCAACGCAGAGAGATTCTCCTCTGCAACACTGCCTCTGCTGGCCATGCAATATAATCTACAGATGGAAAAGTCCACCGTTCGTCCATTATTATAATTTGAATATTTCCAAACTCAAGCCAACACTACCAAATAAAATTATTTTCATAAAGCTATAACAATTAGTACAATGGAGTGTGTGATATTGTGAAAATATCAAAGTTCACTAAAAATTCTATTTTCCATTTTAATTTCAACCTAGCACACTTCTCTCAATTCTATGTCTCATTTGCTACCACTCTGTACACAACTCTAGCACCTATATGAGGACGTAGATAGAAAGATCTCTTTAGTAGCCAAGTGACAGCGTACCCTTCTCACTGGAATTCTTTAGGTTATGGTACCCCAATAGCAATTCAGTGATCTGGTAAGTTAAGGGAGGAAGGCTTATGCTACAGTTAGTGGAAATAATAAAAACTATGAGTAACAGATTCTAACATCTTTATTTTAGCACATCCCTATCAGTTAACCAATATTGCTACCGCCTTGAAAAGTTATATTTATGCGGAAGACCCCACTAAAAGGTCCTGAGAGCCATCAGATGTTATGAAAATATTTTAATGAGAGCAAAACAATTAAAAGCGAGTTTGACTTACCATATAAATTGATGGAGGCATGCAGAAGGCTGATGAATTTGATTTCTTTTCTTTTTTGTCTCAGCAACGCAGAGAGATTCTCCTCTGCAACACTGCCTCAGCTGGCCATGCAATATAATCTGCAGAAGGAAAAGTCCACCGTTAGTCCATTATTATAATTTGAATATTTCCAAACTCAAGCCAACACTACCAAATAAAATTATTTTCATAAAGCTATAACAATTAGTACAATGGAGTCTGTGATACTGTGAAAATTCAAAGTTCACTAAAAATTCTATTTTCCATTTTAATTTCAACCTAGCACACTTCTCTCAATCCTATGTCTCATTTGCTACCACTCTGTACACAACTCTAGCACCTATATGAGGACGTAGATAGAAAGATCTCTTTAGTAGCCAAGTGACAGCGTACCCTTCTCACTGGAATTCTTTAGGTTATGGTACCCCAATAGCAATTCAGTGATCTGGTAAGTTAAGGGAGGAAGGCTTATGCTACAGTTAGTGGAAATAATAAAACTATGAGTAACAGATTCTAACATCTTTATTTTAGCACATCCCTATCAGTTAACCAATATTGCTACCATCTTGAAAAGTTATATTTATGCGGAGGACCCCACTTAAAGGTCCTGAGAGCCATCAGATGTTATGAACTTATTTTAAGTAGAGCAAAACAATTAAAAGCGAGCTTGACTTACCATATAAATTGATAGAGGCATGCAGAAGGCTGATGAATTTGATTTCTTTTCTTTTTTGTCTCAGCAACGCAGAGAGATTCTCCTCCGCAACACTGCCTCTGCTGGCCATGCAATATAATCTGCAGATGGAAAAGTCCACCGTTCGTCCATTATTATAATTTGAATATTTCCAAACTCAAGCCAACACTACCAAATAAAATTATTTTCATAAAGCTATAACAATTAGTACAATGGAGTGTGTGATATTGTGAAAATATCAAAGTTCACTAAAAATTCTATTTTCCATTTTAATTTCAACCTAGCACACTTCTCTCAATTCTATGTCTCATTTGCTACCACTCTGTACACAACTCTAGCACCTATATGAGGACGTAGATAGAAAGATCTCTTTAGTAGCCAAGTGACAGCGTACCCTTCTCACTGGAATTCTTTAGGTTATGGTACCCCAATAGCAATTCAGTGATCTGGTAAGTTAAGGGAGGAAGGCTTATGCTACAGTTAGTGGAAATAATAAAAACTATGAGTAACAGATTCTAACATCTTTATTTTAGCACATCCCTATCAGTTAACCAATATTGCTACCGCCTTGAAAAGTTATATTTATGCGGAAGACCCCACTAAAAGGTCCTGAGAGCCATCAGATGTTATGAAAATATTTTAATGAGAGCAAAACAATTAAAAGCGAGTTTGACTTAACATATAAATTGATAGAGGCATGCAGAAGGCTGATGAATTTGATTTTTCTTTTTTGTCTCAGCAACGCAGAGAGATTCTCCTCTGCAACACTGCCTCTGCTGGCCATGCAATATAATCTACAGATGGAAAAGTCCACCGTTCGTCCATTATTATAATTTGAATATTTCCAAACTCAAGCCAACACTACCAAATAAAATTATTTTCATAAAGCTATAACAATTAGTACAATGGAGTGTGTGATATTGTGAAAATATCAAAGTTCACTAAAAATTCTATTTTCCATTTTAATTTCAACCTAGCACACTTCTCTCAATTCTATGTCTCATTTGCTACCACTCTGTACACAACTCTAGCACCTATATGAGGACGTAGATAGAAAGATCTCTTTAGTAGCCAAGTGACAGCGTACCCTTCTCACTGGAATTCTTTAGGTTATGGTACCCCAATAGCAATTCAGTGATCTGGTAAGTTAAGGGAGGAAGGCTTATGCTACAGTTAGTGGAAATAATAAAAACTATGAGTAACAGATTCTAACATCTTTATTTTAGCACATCCCTATCAGTTAACCAATATTGCTACCGCCTTGAAAAGTTATATTTATGCGGAAGACCCCACTAAAAGGTCCTGAGAGCCATCAGATGTTATGAAAATATTTTAATGAGAGCAAAACAATTAAAAGCGAGTTTGACTTACCATATAAATTGATAGAGGCATTCAGAAGGCTGATGAATTTGATTTCTTTTTTTTTTGTCTCAGCAACGCAGAGAGATTCTCCTCTGCAACACTGCCTCTGCTGGCCATGCAATATAATCTGCAGATGGAAAAGTCCACCGTTCGTCCATTATTAGAATTTGAATATTTCCAAACTCAAGCCAACACTACCAAATAAAATTATTTTCATAAAGCAATAACAATTAGTACAATGGAGTGTGTGATATTGTGAAAATTCAAAGTTCACTAAAAATTCTATTTTCCATTTTAATTTCAACCTAGCACACTTCTCTCAATTCTATGTCTCATTTGCTACCACTCTGTACACAACTCTAGCACCTATATGAGGACGTAGATCGAAAGATCTCTTTAGTAGCCAAGTGACAGCGTACCCTTCTCACTGGAATTCTTTAGGTTATGGTACCCCAATAGCAATTCAGTGATCTGGTAAGTTAAGGGAGGAAGGCTTATGCTACAGTTAGTGGAAATAATAAAAACTATGAGTAACAGTTTCTAACATCTTTATTTTAGAACATCCCTATCAGTTAACCAATATTGCTACCGCCTTGAAAAGTTATATTTATGCGGAAGACACCACTAAAAGGTCCTGAGAGCCATCAGATGTTATGAAAATATTTTAATGAGAGCAAAACAATTAAAAGCGAGTTTGACTTACCATATAAATTGATAGAGGCATTCAGAAGGCTGATGAATTTGATTTCTTTTTTTTTTTGTCTCAGCAACGCAGAGAGATTCTCCTCCGCAACACTGCCTCTGCTGGCCATGCAATATAATCTGCAGATGGAAAAGTCCACCGTTAGTCCATTATTATAATTTGAATATTTCCAAACTCAAGCCAACACTACCAAATAAAATTATTTTCATAAAGCTATAACAATTAGTACAATGGAGTCTGTGATACTGTGAAAATTCAAAGTTCACTAAAAATTCTATTTTCCATTTTAATTTCAACCTAGCACACTTCTCTCAATCCTATGTCTCATTTGCTACCACTCTGTACACAACTCTAGCACCTATATGAGGACGTAGATCGAAAGATCTCTTTAGTAGCCAAGTGATAGCGTACCCTTCTCACTGGAATTCTTTAGGTTATGGTACCCCAATAGCAATTCAGTGATCTGGAAAGGTATGGGAGGAAGGCTTATGCTACAGTTAGTGGAAATAATAAAAACTATGAGTAACAGATTCTAACATCTTTATTTTAGCACATCCCTATCAGTTAACCAATATTGCTACCGCCTTGAAAAGTTCTATTTATGCGGAAGACCCCACTAAAAGGTCCTGAGAGCCATCAGATGTTATGAAAATATTTTAATGAGAGCAAAACAATTAAAAGCGAGTTTGACTTACCATATAAATTGATAGAGGCATGCAGAAGGCTGATGAATTTGATTTCTTTTCTTTTTTGTCTCAGCAACGCAGAGAGATTCTCCTCTGCAACACTGCCTCTGCTGGCCATGCAATATAATCTGCAGATGGAAAAGTCCACCGTTAGTCCATTATTAGAATTTGAATATTTCCAAACTCAAGCCAACACTACCAAATAAAATTATTTTCATAAAGCTATAACAATTAGTACAATGGAGTGTGATATTGTGAAAATTCAAAGTTCACTAAAAATTCTATTTTCCATTTTAATTTCAACCTAGCACACTTCTCTCAATTCTATGTCTCATTTGCTACCACTCTGTACACAACTCTAGCACCTATATGAGGACGTAGATAGAAAGATCTCTTTAGTAGCCAAGTGACAGCGTACCCTTCTCACTGGAATTCTTTAGGTTATGGTACCCCAATAGCAATTCAGTGATCTGGTAAGTTAAGGGAGGAAGGCTTATGCTACAGTTAGTGGAAATAATAAAAACTATGAGTAACAGATTCTAACATCTTTATTTTAGCACATCCCTATCAGTTAACCAATATTGCTACCGCCTTGAAAAGTTATATTTATGCGGAAGACCCCACTAAAAGGTCCTGAGAGCCATCAGATGTTATGAAAATATTTTAATGAGAGCAAAACAATTAAAAGCGAGTTTGACTTACCATATAAATTGATAGAGGCATTCAGAAGGCTGATGAATTTGATTTCTTTTTTTTTTGTCTCAGCAACGCAGAGAGATTCTCCTCTGCAACACTGCCTCTGCTGGCCATGCAATATAATCTGCAGATGGAAAAGTCCACCGTTAGTCCATTATTAGAATTTGAATATTTCCAAACTCAAGCCAACACTACCAAATAAAATTATTTTCATAAAGCTATAACAATTAGTACAATGGAGTGTGTGATATTGTGAAAATTCAAAGTTCACTAAAAATTCTATTTTCCATTTTAATTTCAACCTAGCACACTTCTCTCAATCCTAGGTCTCATTTGCTACCACTCTGTACACAACTCTAGCACCTATATGAGGACGTAGATCGAAAGATCTCTTTAGTAGCCAAGTGATAGCGTACCCTTATCACTGGAATTCTTTAGGTTATGGTACCCCAATAGCAATTCAGTGATCTGGTAAGTTAAGGGAGGAAGGCTTATGCTACAGTTAGTGGACATAATAAAAACTATGAGTAACAGATTCTAACATCTTTATTTTAGCACATCCCTATCAGTTAACCAATATTGCTACCGCCTTGAAAAGTTATATTTATGCGGAAGACCCCACTAAAAGGTCCTGAGAGCCATCAGATGTTATGAAAATATTTTAATGAGAGCAAAACAATTAAAAGCGAGTTTGACTTACCATATAAATTGATAGAGGCATGCAGAAGGCTGATGAATTTGATTTCTTTTCTTTTTTGTCTCAGCAACGCAGAGAGATTCAGTTAGTGGCAATATCATCTGCAGATGGAAAAGTCCACCGTTAGTCCATTATTAGAATTTGAATATTTCCAAACTCAAGCCAACACTACTAAATAAAATTATTTTCATAAAGCTATAACAATTAGTACAATGGAGTGTGTGATATTGTGAAAATTCAAAGTTCACTAAAAATTCTATTTTCCATTTTAATTTCAACCTAGCACACTTCTCTCAATTCTATGTCTCATTTGCTACCACTCTGTACACAACTCTAGCACCTATATGAGGACGTAGATAGAAAGTTCTCTTTAGTAGCCAAGTGACAGCGTACCCTTCTCACTGGAATTCTTTAGGTTATGGTACCCCAATTGCAATTCAGTGATCTGGTAAGTTAAGGGAGGAAGGCTTATGCTACAGTTAGTGGAAATAATAAAAACTATGATTAACAGATTCTAACATCTTTATTTTAGCACATCCCTATCAGTTAACCAATATTGCTACCGCCTTGAAAAGTTATATTTATGCGGAAGACCCCACTAAAAGGTCCTGAGAGCCATCAGATGTTATGAAAATATTTTAATGAGAGCAAAACAATTAAAAGCGAGTTTGACTTACCATATAAATTGATAGAGGCATTCAGAAGGCTGATGAATTTGATTTCTTTTTTTTTTGTCTCAGCAACGCAGAGAGATTCTCCTCTGCAACACTGCCTCTGCTGGCCATGCAATATAATCTGCAGATGGAAAAGTCCACCGTTCGTCCATTATTAGAATTTGAATATTTCCAAACTCAAGCCAACACTACCAAATAAAATTATTTTCATAAAGCTATAACAATTAGTACAATGGAGTCTGTGATACTGTGAAAATTCAAAGTTCACTAAAAATTCTATTTTCCATTTTAATTTCAACCTAGCACACTTCTCTCAATCCTATGTCTCATTTGCTACCACTCTGTACACAACTCTAGCACCTATATGAGGACGTAGATCGAAAGATCTCTTTAGTAGCCAAGTGATAGCGTACCCTTCTCACTGGAATTCTTTAGGTTATGGTACCCCAATAGCAATTCAGTGATCTGGAAAGGTATGGGAGGAAGGCTTATGCTACAGTTAGTGGAAATAATAAAAACTATGAGTAACAGATTCTAACATCTTTATTTTAGCACATCCCTATCAGTTAACCAATATTGCTACCGCCTTGAAAAGTTCTATTTATGCGGAAGACCCCACTAAAAGGTCCTGAGAGCCATCAGATGTTATGAAAATATTTTAATGAGAGCAAAACAATTAAAAGCGAGTTTGACTTACCATATAAATTGATAGAGGCATGCAGAAGGCTGATGAATTGGATTTCTTTTCTTTTTTGTCTCAGCAACGCAGAGAGATTCTCCTCTGCAACACTGCCTCTGCTGGCCATGCAATATAATCTGCAGATGGAAAAGTCCACCGTTAGTCCATTATTAGAATTTGAATATTTCCAAACTCAAGCCAACACTACCAAATAAAATTATTTTCATAAAGCTATAACAATTAGTACAATGGAGTGTGTGATATTGTGAAAATTCAAAGTTCACTCAAAATTCTATTTTCCATTTTAATTTCAACCTAGCACACTTCTCTCAATCCTAGGTCTCATTTGCTACCACTCTGTACACAACTCTAGCACCTATATGAGGACGTAGATCGAAAGATCTCTTTAGTAGCCAAGTGATAGCGTACCCTTCTCACTGGAATTCTTTAGGTTATGGTACCCCAATAGCAATTCAGTGATCTGGTAAGTTAAGGGAGGAAGGCTTATGCTACAGTTAGTGGACATAATAAAAACTATGAGTAACAGATTCTAACATCTTTATTTTAGCACATCCCTATCAGTTAACCAATATTGCTACCGCCTTGAAAAGTTATATTTATGCGGAAGACCCCACTAAAAGGTCCTGAGAGCCATCAGATGTTATGAAAATATTTTAATGAGAGCAAAACAATTAAAAGCGAGATTGACTTACCATATAAATTGATAGAGGCATGCAGAAGGCTGATGAATTTGATTTCTTTTCTTTTTTGTCTCAGCAACGCAGAGAGATTCAGTTAGTGGCAATATCATCTGCAGATGGAAAAGTCCACCGTTAGTCCATTATTAGAATTTGAATATTTCCAAACTCAAGCCAACACTACTAAATAAAATTATTTTCATAAAGCTATAACAATTAGTACAATGGAGTGTGTGATATTGTGAAAATTCAAAGTTCACTAAAAATTCTATTTTCCATTTTAATTTCAACCTAGCACACTTCTCTCAATTCTATGTCTCATTTGCTACCACTCTGTACACAACTCTAGCACCTATACGAGGACGTAGATAGAAAGATCTCTTTAGTAGCCAAGTGATAGCGTACCCTTCTCACTGGAATTCTTTAGGTTATGGTACCCAAATAGCAATTCAGTGATCTGGTAAGTTAAGGGAGGAAGGCTTATGCTACAGTTAGTGGACATCATAAAAACTATGAGTAACAGATTCTAACATCTTTATTTTAGCACATCCCTATCAGTTAACCAATATTGCTACCGCCTTGAAAAGTTATATTTATGCGGAAGACCCCACTAAAAGGTCCTGAGAGCCATCAGATGTTATGAAAATATTTTAATGAGAGCAAAACAATTAAAAGCGAGTTTGACTTACCATATAAATTGATAGAGGCATGCAGAAGGCTGATGAATTTGATTTCTTTTCTTTTTTGTCTCAGCAACGCAGAGAGATTCAGTTAGTGGCAATATCATCTGCAGATGGAAAAGTCCACCGTTAGTCCATTATTAGAATTTGAATATTTCCAAACTCAAGCCAACACTACCAAATAAAATTATTTTCATAAAGCTATAACAATTAGTACAATGGAGTGTGTGATATTGTGAAAATTCAAAGTTCACTCAAAATTCTATTTTCCATTTTAATTTCAACCTAGCACACTTCTCTCAATTCTATGTCTCATTTGCTACCACTCTGTACACAACTCTAGCACCTATATGAGGACGTAGATCGAAAGATCTCTTTAGTAGCCAAGTGACAGCGAACCCTTCTCACTGGAATTCTTTAGGTAATGGTACCCCAATAGCAATTCAGTGATCTGGTAAGGTATGGGAGGAAGGCTTATGCTACAGTTAGTGGAAATAATAAAAACTATGAGTAACAGATTCTAACATCTTTATTTTAGCACATCCCTATCAGTTAACCAATATTGCTACCGCCTTGAAAAGTTATATTTATGCGGAAGACCCCACTAAAAGGTCCTGAGAGCCATCAGATGTTATGAAAATATTTTAATGAGAGCAAAACAATTAAAAGCGAGTTTGACTTACCATATAAATTGATAGAGGCATGCAGAAGGCTGATGAATTTGATTTTTCTTTTTTGTCTCAGCAACGCAGAGAGATTCTCCTCTGCAACACTGCCTCTGCTGGCCATGCAATATAATCTGCAGATGGAAAAGTCCACCATTAGTCCATTATTAGAATTTGAATATTTCCAAACTCAAGCCAACACTACCAAATAAAATTATTTTCATAAAGCTATAACAATTAGTACAATGGAGTCTGTGATACTGTGAAAATTCAAAGTTCACTAAAAATTCTATTTTCCATTTTAATTTCAACCTAGCACACTTCTCTCAATCCTATGTCTCATTTGCTACCACTCTGTACACAACTCTAGCACCTATATGAGGACGTAGATCGAAAGATCTCTTTAGTAGCCAAGTGATAGCGTACCCTTCTCACTGGAATTCTTTAGGTTATGGTACCCCAATAGCAATTCAGTGATCTGGAAAGGTATGGGAGGAAGGCTTATGCTACAGTTAGTGGAAATAATAAAAACTATGAGTAACAGATTCTAACATCTTTATTTTAGCACATCCCTATCAGTTAACCAATATTGCTACCGCCTTGAAAAGTTCTATTTATGCGGAAGACCCCACTAAAAGGTCCTGAGAGCCATCAGATGTTATGAAAATATTTTAATGAGAGCAAAACAATTAAAAGCGAGTTTGACTTACCATATAAATTGATAGAGGCATGCAGAAGGCTGATGAATTGGATTTCTTTTCTTTTTTGTCTCAGCAACGCAGAGAGATTCTCCTCTGCAACACTGCCTCTGCTGGCCATGCAATATAATCTGCAGATGGAAAAGTCCACCGTTAGTCCATTATTAGAATTTGAATATTTCCAAACTCAAGCCAACACTACCAAATAAAATTATTTTCATAAAGCTATAACAATTAGTACAATGGAGTGTGTGATATTGTGAAAATTCAAAGTTCACTCAAAATTCTATTTTCCATTTTAATTTCAACCTAGCACACTTCTCTCAATCCTAGGTCTCATTTGCTACCACTCTGTACACAACTCTAGCACCTATATGAGGACGTAGATCGAAAGATCTCTTTAGTAGCCAAGTGATAGCGTACCCTTCTCACTGGAATTCTTTAGGTTATGGTACCCCAATAGCAATTCAGTGATCTGGTAAGTTAAGGGAGGAAGGCTTATGCTACAGTTAGTGGACATAATAAAAACTATGAGTAACAGATTCTAACATCTTTATTTTAGCACATCCCTATCAGTTAACCAATATTGCTACCGCCTTGAAAAGTTATATTTATGCGGAAGACCCCACTAAAAGGTCCTGAGAGCCATCAGATGTTATGAAAATATTTTAATGAGAGCAAAACAATTAAAAGCGAGTTTGACTTACCATATAAATTGATAGAGGCATGCAGAAGGCTGATGAATTTGATTTCTTTTCTTTTTTGTCTCAGCAACGCAGAGAGATTCAGTTAGTGGCAATATCATCTGCAGATGGAAAAGTCCACCGTTAGTCCATTATTAGAATTTGAATATTTCCAAACTCAAGCCAACACTACTAAATAAAATTATTTTCATAAAGCTATAACAATTAGTACAATGGAGTGTGTGATATTGTGAAAATTCAAAGTTCACTAAAAATTCTATTTTCCATTTTAATTTCAACCTAGCACACTTCTCTCAATTCTATGTCTCATTTGCTACCACTCTGTACACAACTCTAGCACCTATATGAGGACGTAGATAGAAAGATCTCTTTAGTAGCCAAGTGATAGCGTACCCTTCTCACTGGAATTCTTTAGGTTATGGTACCCAAATAGCAATTCAGTGATCTGGTAAGTTAAGGGAGGAAGGCTTATGCTACAGTTAGTGGACATAATAAAAACTATGAGTAACAGATTCTAACATCTTTATTTTAGCACATCCCTATCAGTTAACCAATATTGCTACCGCCTTGAAAAGTTATATTTATGCGGAAGACCCCACTAAAAGGTCCTGAGAGCCATCAGATGTTATGAAAATATTTTAATGAGAGCAAAACAATTAAAAGCGAGTTTGACTTACCATATTAATTGATAGAGGCATGCAGAAGGCTGATGAATTTGATTTCTTTTCTTTTTTGTCTCAGCAACGCAGAGAGATTCAGTTAGTGGCAATATCATCTGCAGATGGAAAAGTCCACCGTTAGTCCATTATTAGAATTTGAATATTTCCAAACTCAAGCCAACACTACTAAATAAAATTATTTTCATAAAGCTATAACAATTAGTACAATGGAGTGTGTGATATTGTGAAAATTCAAAGTTCACTAAAAATTCTATTTTCCATTTTAATTTCAACCTAGCACACTTCTCTCAATTCTATGTCTCATTTGCTACCACTCTGTACACAACTCTAGCACCTATATGAGGACGTAGATAGAAAGATC
The DNA here is from genome assembly GCF_964204655.1 of Triturus cristatus. NCBI lineage: Eukaryota > Metazoa > Chordata > Amphibia > Caudata > Salamandridae > Triturus > Triturus cristatus. Next base: position 1,008,351,597 of record NC_140587.1, on the reverse strand, counting down.
TCTTTAGTAGCCAAGTGATAGCGTACCCTTCTCACTGGAATTCTTTAGGTTATGGTACCCAAATAGCAATTCAGTGATCTGGTAAGTTAAGGGAGGAAGGCTTATGCTACAGTTAGTGGACATAATAAAAACTATGAGTAACAGATTCTAACATCTTTATTTTAGCACATCCCTATCAGTTAACCAATATTGCTACCGCCTTGAAAAGTTATATTTATGTGGAAGACCCCACTAAAAGGTCCTGAGAGCCATCAGATGTTATGAAAATATTTTAATGAGAGCAAAACAATTAAAAGCGAGTTTGACTTACCATATAAATTGATAGAGGCATGCAGAAGGCTGATGAATTTGATTTCTTTTCTTTTTTGTCTCAGCAACGCAGAGAGATTCTCCTCTGCAACACTGCCTCTGCTGGCCATGCAATATAATCTGCAGATGGAAAAGTCCACCGTTAGTCCATTATTAGAATTTGAATATTTCCAAACTCAAGCCAACACTACCAAATAAAATTATTTTCATAAAGCTATAACAATTAGTACAATGGAGTGTGATATTGTGAAAATTCAAAGTTCACTAAAAATTCTATTTTCCATTTTAATTTCAACCTAGCACACTTCTCTCAATCCTAGGTCTCATTTGCTACCACTCTGTACACAACTCTAGCACCTATATGAGGACGTAGATAGAAAGATCTCTTTAGTAGCCAAGTGACAGCGTACCCTTCTCACTGGAATTCTTTAGGTTATGGTACCCCAATAGCAATTCAGTGATCTGGTAAGTTAAGGGAGGAAGGCTTATGCTACAGTTAGTGGAAATAATAAAAACTATGAGTAACAGATTCTAACATCTTTATTTTAGCACATCCCTATCAGTTAACCAATATTGCTACCGCCTTGAAAAGTTATATTTATGCGGAAGACCCCACTAAAAGGTCCTGAGAGCCATCAGATGTTATGAAAATATTTTAATGAGAGCAAAACAATTAAAAGCGAGTTTGACTTACCATATAAATTGATAGAGGCATGCAGAAGGCTGATGAATTTGATTTCTTTTCTTTTTTGTCTCAGCAACGCAGTGAGATTCTCCTCTGCAACACTGCCTCTGCTGGCCATGCAATATAATCTGCAGATGGAAAAGTCCACCGTTAGTCCATTATTAGAATTTGAATATTTCCAAACTCAAGCCAACACTACCAAATAAAATTATTTTCATAAAGCTATAACAATTAGTACAATGGAGTGTGTGATATTGTGAAAATTCAAAGTTCACTCAAAATTCTATTTTCCATTTTAATTTCAACCTAGCACACTTCTCTCAATTCTATGTCTCATTTGCTACCACTCTGTACACAACTCTAGCACCTATATGAGGACGTAGATCGAAAGATCTCTTTAGTAGCCATGTGATAGCGTACCCTTCTCACTGGAATTCTTTAGGTTATGGTACCCCAATAGCAATTCAGTGATCTGGTAAGTTAAGGGAGGAAGGCTTATGCTACAGTTAGTGGAAATAATAAAAACTATGAGTAACAGATTCTAACATCTTTATTTTAGCACATCCCTATCAGTTAACCAATATTGCTACCGCCTTGAAAAGTTAGATTTATGCGGAAGACCCCACTAAAAGGTCCTGAGAGCCATCAGATGTTATGAAAATATTTAAATGAGAGCAAAACAATTAAAAGCGAGTTTGACTTACCATATAAATTGATAGAGGCATTCAGAAGGCTGATGAATTTGATTTCTTTTCTTTTTTGTCTCAGCAACGCAGAGAGATTCTCCTCTGCAACACTGCCTCTGCTGGCCATGCAATATAATCTGCAGATGGAAAAGTCCACCGTTAGTACATTATTAGAATTTGAATATTTCCAAACTCAAGCCAACACTACCAAATAAAATTATTTTCATAAAGCTATAACAATTAGTACAATGGAGTGTGTGATATTGTGAAAATTCAAAGTTCACTCAAAATTCTATTTTCCATTTTAATTTCAACCTAGCACACTTCTCTCAATTCTATGTCTCATTTGCTACCACTCTGTACACAACTCTAGCACCTATATGAGGACGTAGATCGAAAGATCTCTTTAGTAGCCAAGTGACAGCGAACCCTTCTCACTGGAATTCTTTAGGTAATGGTACCCCAATAGCAATTCAGTGATCTGGTAAGGTATGGGAGGAAGGCTTATGCTACAGTTAGTGGAAATAATAAAACTATGAGTAACAGATTCTAACATCTTTATTTTAGCACATCCCTATCAGTTAACCAATATTGCTACCGCCTTGAAAAGTTATATTTATGCGGAAGACCCCACTAAAAGGTCCTGAGAGCCATCAGATGTTATGAAAATATTTTAATGAGAGCAAAACAATTAAAAGCGAGTTTGACTTACCATATAAATTGATAGAGGCATGCAGAAGGCTGATGAATTTGATTTTTCTTTTTTTTTGTCTCAGCAACGCAGAGAGATTCTCCTCTGCAACACTGCCTCTGCTGGCCATGCAATATAATCTGCAGATGGAAAAGTCCACCGTTCGTCCATTATTAGAATTTGAATATTTCCAAACTCAAGCCAACACTACCAAATAAAATTATTTTCATAAAGCAATAACAATTAGTACAATGGAGTGTGTGATATTGTGAAAATTCAAAGTTCACTCAAAATTCTATTTTCCATTTTAATTTCAACCTAGCACACTTCTCTCAATTCTATGTCTCATTTGCTACCACTCTGTACACAACTCTAGCACCTATATGAGGACGTAGATCGAAAGATCTCTTTAGTAGCCAAGTGATAGCGTACCCTTCTCACTGGAATTCTTTAGGTTATGGTACCCCAATAGCAATTCAGTGATCTGGAAAGGTATGGGAGGAAGGCTTATGCTACAGTTAGTGGAAATAATAAAAACTATGAGTAACAGATTCTAACATCTTTATTTTAGCACATCCCTATCAGTTAACCAATATTGCTACCGCCTTGAAAAGTTATATTTATGCGGAAGACCCCACTAAAAGGTCCTGAGAGCCATCAGATGTTATGAAAATATTTTAATGAGAGCAAAACAATTAAAAGCGAGTTTGACTTACCATATAAATTGATAGAGGCATGCAGAAGGCTGATGAATTTGATTTCTTTTCTTTTTTGTCTCAGCAACGCAGAGAGATTCTCCTCTGCAACACTGCCTCTGCTGGCCATGCAATATAATCTGCAGATGGAAAAGTCCACCGTTAGTCCATTATTAGAATTTGAATATTTCCAAACTCAAGCCAACACTACCAAATAAAATTATTTTCATAAAGCTATAACAATTAGTACAATGGAGTCTGTGATACTGTGAAAATTCAAAGTACACTAAAAATTCTATTTTCCATTTTAATTTCAACCTAGCACACTTCTCTCAATCCTATGTCTCATTTGCTACCACTCTGTACACAACTCTAGCACCTATATGAGGACGTAGATCGAAAGATCTCTTTAGTAGCCAAGTGATAGCGTACCCTTCTCACTGGAATTCTTTAGGTTATGGTACCCCAATAGCAATTCAGTGATCTGGAAAGGTATGGGAGGAAGGCTTATGCTACAGTTAGTGGAAATAATAAAAACTATGAGTAACAGATTCTAACATCTTTATTTTAGCACATCCCTATCAGTTAACCAATATTGCTACCGCCTTGAAAAGTTATATTTATGCGGAAGACCCCACTAAAAGGTCCTGAGAGCCATCAGATGTTATGAAAATATTTTAATGAGAGCAAAACAATTAAAAGCGAGTTTGACTTACCATATAAATTGATAGAGGCATGCAGAAGGCTGATGAATTTGATTTCTTTTCTTTTTTGTCTCAGCAACGCAGAGAGATTCTCCTCTGCAACACTGCCTCTGCTGGCTATGCAATATAATCTGCAGATGGAAAAGTCCACCGTTAGTCCATTATTAGAATTTGAATATTTCCAAACTCAAGCCAACACTACCAAATAAAATTATTTTCATAAAGCTATAACAATTAGTACAATGGAGTGTGTGATATTGTGAAAATTCAAAGTTCACTCAAAATTCTATTTTCCATTTTAATTTCAACCTAGCACACTTCTCTCAATTCTATGTCTCATTTGCTACCACTCTGTACACAACTCTAGCACCTATATGAGGACGTAGATCGAAAGATCTCTTTAGTAGCCAAGTGATAGCGTACCCTTCTCACTGGAATTCTTTAGGTTATGGTACCCCAATAGCAATTCAGTGATCTGGAAAGGTATGGGAGGAAGGCTTATGCTACAGTTAGTGGAAATAATAAAAACTATGAGTAACAGATTCTAACATCTTTATTTTAGCACATCCCTATCAGTTAACCAATATTGCTACCGCCTTGAAAAGTTATATTTATGCGGAAGACCCCACTAAAAGGTCCTGAGAGCCATCAGATGTTATGAAAATATTTTAATGAGAGCAAAACAATTAAAAGCGAGTTTGACTTACCATATAAATTGATAGAGGCATGCAGAAGGCTGATGAATTTGATTTCTTTTCTTTTTTGTCTCAGCAACGCAGAGAGATTCTCCTCTGCAACACTGCCTCTGCTGGCCATGCAATATAATCTGCAGATGGAAAAGTCCACCGTTAGTCCATTATTAGAATTTGAATATTTCCAAACTCAAGCCAACACTACCAAATAAAATTATTTTCATAAAGCTATAACAATTAGTACAATGGAGTGTGATATTGTGAAAATTCAAAGTTCACTAAAAATTCTATTTTCCATTTTAATTTCAACCTAGCACACTTCTCTCAATTCTATGTCTCATTTGCTACCACTCTGTACACAACTCTAGCACCTATATGAGGACGTAGATAGAAAGATCTCTTTAGTAGCCAAGTGACAGCGTACCCTTCTCACTGGAATTCTTTAGGTTATGGTACCCCAATAGCAATTCAGTGATCTGGTAAGTTAAGGGAGGAAGGCTTATGCTACAGTTAGTGGAAATAATAAAAACTATGAGTAACAGATTCTAACATCTTTATTTTAGCACATCCCTATCAGTTAACCAATATTGCTACCGCCTTGAAAAGTTATATTTATGCGGAAGACCCCACTAAAAGGTCCTGAGAGCCATCAGATGTTATGAAAATATTTTAATGAGAGCAAAACAATTAAAAGCGAGTTTGACTTACCATATAAATTGATAGAGGCATGCAGAAGGCTGATGAATTTGATTTCTTTTCTTTTTTGTCTCAGCAACGCAGTGAGATTCTCCTCTGCAACACTGCCTCTGCTGGCCATGCAATATAATCTGCAGATGGAAAAGTCCACCGTTAGTCCATTATTAGAATTTGAATATTTCCAAACTCAAGCCAACACTACCAAATAAAATTATTTTCATAAAGCTATAACAATTAGTACAATGGAGTGTGTGATATTGTGAAAATTCAAAGTTCACTCAAAATTCTATTTTCCATTTTAATTTCAACCTAGCACACTTCTCTCAATTCTATGTCTCATTTGCTACCACTCTGTACACAACTCTAGCACCTATATGAGGACGTAGATCGAAAGATCTCTTTAGTAGCCATGTGATAGCGTACCCTTCTCACTGGAATTCTTTAGGTTATGGTACCCCAATAGCAATTCAGTGATCTGGTAAGTTAAGGGAGGAAGGCTTATGCTACGGTTAGTGGAAATAATAAAAACTATGAGTAACAGATTCTAACATCTTTATTTTAGCACATCCCTATCAGTTAACCAATATTGCTACCGCCTTGAAAAGTTAGATTTATGCGGAAGACCCCACTAAAAGGTCCTGAGAGCCATCAGATGTTATGAAAATATTTAAATGAGAGCAAAACAATTAAAAGCGAGTTTGACTTACCATATAAATTGATAGAGGCATTCAGAAGGCTGATGAATTTGATTTCTTTTCTTTTTTGTCTCAGCAACGCAGAGAGATTCTCCTCTGCAACACTGCCTCTGCTGGCCATGCAATGTAATCTGCAGATGGAAAAGTCCACCGTTAGTACATTATTAGAATTTGAATATTTCCAAACTCAAGCCAACACTACCAAATAAAATTATTTTCATAAAGCTATAACAATTAGTACAATGGAGTCTGTGATACTGTGAAAATTCAAAGTTCACTAAAAATTCTATTTTCCATTTTAATTTCAACCTAGCACACTTCTCTCAATAATAGGTCTCATTTGCTACCACTCTGTACACAACTCTAGCACCTATATGAGGACGTAGATCGAAAGATCTCTTTAGTAGCCAAGTGACAGCGAACCCTTCTCACTGGAATTCTTTTGGTTATGGTACCCCAATAGCAATTCAGTGATCTGGTAAGTTAAGGGAGGAAGGCTTATGCTACAGTTAGTGGAAATAATAAAACTATGAGTAACAGATTCTAACATCTTTATTTTAGCACATCCCTATCAGTTAACCAATATTGCTACCATCTTGAAAAGTTATATTTATGCGGAGGACCCCACTTAAAGGTCCTGAGAGCCATCAGATCTTATGAACTTATTTTAATTAGAGCAAAACAATTAAAAGCGAGTTTGACTTACCATATAAATTGATAGAGGCATGCAGAAGGCTGATGAATTTGATTTCTTTTCTTTTTTGTCTCAGCAACGCAGAGAGATTCTCCTCCGCAACACTGCCTCTGCTGGCCATGCAATATAATCTGCAGATGGAAAAGTCCACCGTTAGTACATTATTAGAATTTGAATATTTCCAAACTCAAGCCAACACTACCAAATAAAATTATTTTCATAAAGCTATAACAATTAGTACAATGGAGTGTGTGATATTGTGAAAATTCAAAGTTCACTCAAAATTCTATTTTCCATTTTAATTTCAACCTAGCACACTTCTCTCAATTCTATGTCTCATTTGCTACCACTCTGTACACAACTCTAGCACCTATATGAGGACGTAGATCGAAAGATCTCTTTAGTAGCCAAGTGATAGCGTACCCTTCTCACTGGAATTCTTTAGGTTATGGTACCCCAATAGCAATTCAGTGATCTGGAAAGGTATGGGAGGAAGGCTTATGCTACAGTTAGTGGAAATAATAAAAACTATGAGTAACAGATTCTAACATCTTTATTTTAGCACATCCCTATCAGTTAACCAATATTGCTACCGCCTTGAAAAGTTATATTTATGCGGAAGACCCCACTAAAAGGTCCTGAGAGCCATCAGATGTTATGAAAATATTTTAATGAGAGCAAAACAATTAAAAGCGAGTTTGACTTACCATATAAATTGATAGAGGCATGCAGAAGGCTGATGAATTTGATTTCTTTTCTTTTTTGTCTCAGCAACGCAGAGAGATTCTCCTCTGCAACACTGCCTCTGCTGGCCATGCAATATAATCTGCAGATGGAAAAGTCCACCGTTAGTCCATTATTAGAATTTGAATATTTCCAAACTCAAGCCAACACTACCAAATAAAATTATTTTCATAAAGCTATAACAATTAGTACAATGGAGTGTGATATAGTGAAAATTCAAAGTTCACTAAAAATTCTATTTTCCATTTTAATTTCAACCTAGCACACTTCTCTCAATTCTATGTCTCATTTGCTACCACTCTGTACACAACTCTAGCACCTATATGAGGACGTAGATAGAAAGATCTCTTTAGTAGCCAAGTGACAGCGTACCCTTCTCACTGGAATTCTTTAGGTTATGGTACCCCAATAGCAATTCAGTGATCTGGTAAGTTAAGGGAGGAAGGCTTATGCTACAGTTAGTGGAAATAATAAAAACTATGAGTAACAGATTCTAACATCTTTATTTTAGCACATCCCTATCAGTTAACCAATATTGCTACCGCCTTGAAAAGTTATATTTATGCGGAAGACCCCACTAAAAGGTCCTGAGAGCCATCAGATGTTATGAAAATATTTTAATGAGAGCAAAACAATTAAAAGCGAGTTTGACTTACCATATAAATTGATAGAGGCATGCAGAAGGCTGATGAATTTGATTTCTTTTCTTTTTTGTCTCAGCAACGCAGTGAGATTCTCCTCTGCAACACTGCCTCTGCTGGCCATGCAATATAATCTGCAGATGGAAAAGTCCACCGTTAGTCCATTATTAGAATTTGAATATTTCCAAACTCAAGCCAACACTACCAAATAAAATTATTTTCATAAAGCTATAACAATTAGTACAATGGAGTGTGTGATATTGTGAAAATTCAAAGTTCACTCAAAATTCTATTTTCCATTTTAATTTCAACCTAGCACACTTCTCTCAATTCTATGTCTCATTTGCTACCACTCTGTACACAACTCTAGCACCTATATGAGGACGTAGATCGAAAGATCTCTTTAGTAGCCATGTGATAGCGTACCCTTCTCACTGGAATTCTTTAGGTTATGGTACCCCAATAGCAATTCAGTGATCTGGTAAGTTAAGGGAGGAAGGCTTATGCTACAGTTAGTGGAAATAATAAAAACTATGAGTAACAGATTCTAACATCTTTATTTTAGCACATCCCTATCAGTTAACCAATATTGCTACCGCCTTGAAAAGTTAGATTTATGCGGAAGACCCCACTAAAAGGTCCTGAGAGCCATCAGATGTTATGAAAATATTTAAATGAGAGCAAAACAATTAAAAGCGAGTTTGACTTACCATATAAATTGATAGAGGCATTCAGAAGGCTGATGAATTTGATTTCTTTTTTTTTTGTCTCAGCAACGCAGAGAGATTCTCCTCTGCAACACTGCCTCTGCTGGCCATGCAATATAATCTGCAGATGGAAAAGTCCACCGTTAGTCCATTATTAGAATTTGAATATTTCCAAACTCAAGCCAACACTACCAAATAAAATTATTTTCATAAAGCTATAACAATTAGTACAATGGAGTGTGTGATATTGTGAAAATTCAAAGTTCACTAAAAATTCTATTTTCCATTTTAATTTCAACCTAGCACACTTCTCTCAATCCTAGGTCTCATTTGCTACCACTCTGTACACAACTCTAGCACCTATATGAGGACGTAGATCGAAAGATCTCTTTAGTAGCCAAGTGATAGCGTACCCTTCTCACTGGAATTCTTTAGGTTATGGTACCCCAATAGCAATTCAGTGATCTGGTAAGTTAAGGGAGGAAGGCTTATGCTACAGTTAGTGGACATAATAAAAACTATGAGTAACAGATTCTAACATCTTTATTTTAGCACATCCCTATCAGTTAACCAATATTGCTACCGCCTTGAAAAGTTATATTTATGCGGAAGACCCCACTAAAAGGTCCTGAGAGCCATCAGATGTTATGAAAATATTTTAATGAGAGCAAAACAATTAAAAGCGAGTTTGACTTACCATATAAATTGATAGAGGCATGCAGAAGGCTGATGAATTTGATTTCTTTTCTTTTTTGTCTCAGCAACGCAGAGAGATTCAGTTAGTGGCAATATCATCTGCAGATGGAAAAGTCCACCGTTAGTCCATTATTAGAATTTGAATATTTCCAAACTCAAGCCAACACTACTAAATAAAATTATTTTCATAAAGCTATAACAATTAGTACAATGGAGTGTGTGATATTGTGAAAATTCAAAGTTCACTAAAAATTCTATTTTCCATTTTAATTTCAACCTAGCACACTTCTCTCAATTCTATGTCTCATTTGCTACCACTCTGTACACAACTCTAGCACCTATATGAGGACGTAGATAGAAAGTTCTCTTTAGTAGCCAAGTGACAGCGTACCCTTCTCACTGGAATTCTTTAGGTTATGGTACCCCAATTGCAATTCAGTGATCTGGTAAGTTAAGGGAGGAAGGCTTATGCTACAGTTAGTGGAAATAATAAAAACTATGATTAACAGATTCTAACATCTTTATTTTAGCACATCCCTATCAGTTAACCAATATTGCTACCGCCTTGAAAAGTTATATTTATGCGGAAGACCCCACTAAAAGGTCCTGAGAGCCATCAGATGTTATGAAAATATTTTAATGAGAGCAAAACAATTAAAAGCGAGTTTGACTTACCATATAAATTGATAGAGGCATTCAGAAGGCTGATGAATTTGATTTCTTTTTTTTTTGTCTCAGCAACGCAGAGAGATTCTCCTCTGCAACACTGCCTCTGCTGGCCATGCAATATAATCTGCAGATGGAAAAGTCCACCGTTCGTCCATTATTATAATTTGAATATTTCCAAACTCAAGCCAACACTACCAAATAAAATTATTTTCATAAAGCTATAACAATTAGTACAATGGAGTGTGTGATATTGTGAAAATTCAAAGTTCACTCAAAATTCTATTTTCCATTTTAATTTCAACCTAGCACACTTCTCTCAATTCTATGTCTCATTTGCTACCACTCTGTACACAACTCTAGCACCTATATGAGGACGTAGATCGAAAGATCTCTTTAGTAGCCAAGTGACAGCGAACCCTTCTCACTGGAATTCTTTAGGTAATGGTACCCCAATAGCAATTCAGTGATCTGGTAAGGTATGGGAGGAAGGCTTATGCTACAGTTAGTGGAAATAATAAAAACTATGAGTAACAGATTCTAACATCTTTATTTTAGCACATCCCTATCAGTTAACCAATATTGCTACCGCCTTGAAAAGTTATATTTATGCGGAAGACCCCACTAAAAGGTCCTGAGAGCCATCAGATGTTATGAAAATATTTTAATGAGAGCAAAACAATTAAAAGCGAGTTTGACTTACCATATAAATTGATAGAGGCATGCAGAAGGCTGATGAATTTGATTTTTCTTTTTTGTCTCAGCAACGCAGAGAGATTCTCCTCTGCAACACTGCCTCTGCTGGCCATGCAATATAATCTGCAGATGGAAAAGTCCACCATTAGTCCATTATTAGAATTTGAATATTTCCAAACTCAAGCCAACACTACCAAATAAAATTATTTTCATAAAGCTATAACAATTAGTACAATGGAGTCTGTGATACTGTGAAAATTCAAAGTTCACTAAAAATTCTATTTTCCATTTTAATTTCAACCTAGCACACTTCTCTCAATCCTATGTCTCATTTGCTACCACTCTGTACACAACTCTAGCACCTATATGAGGACGTAGATCGAAAGATCTCTTTAGTAGCCAAGTGATAGCGTACCCTTCTCACTGGAATTCTTTAGGTTATGGTACCCCAATAGCAATTCAGTGATCTGGAAAGGTATGGGAGGAAGGCTTATGCTACAGTTAGTGGAAATAATAAAAACTATGAGTAACAGATTCTAACATCTTTATTTTAGCACATCCCTATCAGTTAACCAATATTGCTACCGCCTTGAAAAGTTATATTTATGCGGAAGACCCCACTAAAAGGTCCTGAGAGCCATCAGATGTTATGAAAATATTTTAATGAGAGCAAAACAATTAAAAGCGAGTTTGACTTACCATATAAATTGATAGAGGCATGCAGAAGGCTGATGAATTTGATTTCTTTTCTTTTTTGTCTCAGCAACGCAGAGAGATTCTCCTCTGCAACACTGCCTCTGCTGGCCATGCAATATAATCTGCAGATGGAAAAGTCCACCGTTAGTCCATTATTAGAATTTGAATATTTCCAAACTCAAGCCAACACTACCAAATAAAATTATTTTCATAAAGCTATAACAATTAGTACAATGGAGTGTGATATTGTGAAAATTCAAAGTTCACTAAAAATTCTATTTTCCATTTTAATTTCAACCTAGCACACTTCTCTCAATTCTATGTCTCATTTGCTACCACTCTGTACACAACTCTAGCACCTATATGAGGACGTAGATAGAAAGATCTCTTTAGTAGCCAAGTGACAGCGTACCCTTCTCACTGGAATTCTTTAGGTTATGGTACCCCAATAGCAATTCAGTGATCTGGTAAGTTAAGGGAGGAAGGCTTATGCTACAGTTAGTGGAAATAATAAAAACTATGAGTAACAGATTCTAACATCTTTATTTTAGCACATCCCTATCAGTTAACCAATATTGCTACCGCCTTGAAAAGTTATATTTATGCGGAAGACCCCACTAAAAGGTCCTGAGAGCCATCAGATGTTATGAAAATATTTTAATGAGAGCAAAACAATTAAAAGCGAGTTTGACTTACCATATAAATTGATAGAGGCATGCAGAAGGCTGATGAATTTGATTTCTTTTCTTTTTTGTCTCAGCAACGCAGTGAGATTCTCCTCTGCAACACTGCCTCTGCTGGCCATGCAATATAATCTGCAGATGGAAAAGTCCACCGTTAGTCCATTATTAGAATTTGAATATTTCCAAACTCAAGCCAACACTACCAAATAAAATTATTTTCATAAAGCTATAACAATTAGTACAATGGAGTGTGTGATATTGTGAAAATTCAAAGTTCACTCAAAATTCTATTTTCCATTTTAATTTCAACCTAGCACACTTCTCTCAATTCTATGTCTCATTTGCTACCACTCTGTACACAACTCTAGCACCTATATGAGGACGTAGATCGAAAGATCTCTTTAGTAGCCATGTGATAGCGTACCCTTCTCACTGGAATTCTTTAGGTTATGGTACCCCAATAGCAATTCAGTGATCTGGTAAGTTAAGGGAGGAAGGCTTATGCTACAGTTAGTGGAAATAATAAAAACTATGAGTAACAGATTCTAACATCTTTATTTTAGCACATCCCTATCAGTTAACCAATATTGCTACCGCCTTGAAAAGTTAGATTTATGCGGAAGACCCCACTAAAAGGTCCTGAGAGCCATCAGATGTTATGAAAATATTTAAATGAGAGCAAAACAATTAAAAGCGAGTTTGACTTACCATATAAATTGATAGAGGCATTCAGAAGGCTGATGAATTTGATTTCTTTTCTTTTTTGTCTCAGCAACGCAGAGAGATTCTCCTCTGCAACACTGCCTCTGCTGGCCATGCAATATAATCTGCAGATGGAAAAGTCCACCGTTAGTACATTATTAGAATTTGAATATTTCCAAACTCAAGCCAACACTACCAAATAAAATTATTTTCATAAAGCTATAACAATTAGTACAATGGAGTCTGTGATACTGTGAAAATTCAAAGTTCACTAAAAATTCTATTTTCCATTTTAATTTCAACCTAGCACACTTCTCTCAATAATAGGTCTCATTTGCTACCACTCTGTACACAACTCTAGCACCTATATGAGGACGTAGATCGAAAGATCTCTTTAGTAGCCAAGTGACAGCGAACCCTTCTCACTGGAATTCTTTTGGTTATGGTACCCCAATAGCAATTCAGTGATCTGGTAAGTTAAGGGAGGAAGGCTTATGCTACAGTTAGTGGAAATAATAAAACTATGAGTAACAGATTCTAACATCTTTATTTTAGCACATCCCTATCAGTTAACCAATATTGCTACCATCTTGAAAAGTTATATTTATGCGGAGGACCCCACTTAAAGGTCCTGAGAGCCATCAGATCTTATGAACTTATTTTAATTAGAGCAAAACAATTAAAAGCGAGTTTGACTTACCATATAAATTGATAGAGGCATGCAGAAGGCTGATGAATTTGATTTCTTTTCTTTTTTGTCTCAGCAACGCAGAGAGATTCTCCTCCGCAACACTGCCTCTGCTGGCCATGCAATATAATCTGCAGATGGAAAAGTCCACCGTTAGTACATTATTAGAATTTGAATATTTCCAAACTCAAGCCAACACTACCAAATAAAATTATTTTCATAAAGCTATAACAATTAGTACAATGGAGTGTGTGATATTGTGAAAATTCAAAGTTCACTCAAAATTCTATTTTCCATTTTAATTTCAACCTAGCACACTTCTCTCAATTCTATGTCTCATTTGCTACCACTCTGTACACAACTCTAGCACCTATATGAGGACGTAGATCGAAAGATCTCTTTAGTAGCCAAGTGATAGCGTACCCTTCTCACTGGAATTCTTTAGGTTATGGTACCCCAATAGCAATTCAGTGATCTGGAAAGGTATGGGAGGAAGGCTTATGCTACAGTTAGTGGAAATAATAAAAACTATGAGTAACAGATTCTAACATCTTTATTTTAGCACATCCCTATCAGTTAACCAATATTGCTACCGCCTTGAAAAGTTATATTTATGCGGAAGACCCCACTAAAAGGTCCTGAGAGCCATCAGATGTTATGAAAATATTTTAATGAGAGCAAAACAATTAAAAGCGAGTTTGACTTACCATATAAATTGATAGAGGCATGCAGAAGGCTGATGAATTTGATTTCTTTTCTTTTTTGTCTCAGCAACGCAGAGAGATTCTCCTCTGCAACACTGCCTCTGCTGGCCATGCAATATAATCTGCAGATGGAAAAGTCCACCGTTAGTCCATTATTAGAATTTGAATATTTCCAAACTCAAGCCAACACTACCAAATAAAATTATTTTCATAAAGCTATAACAATTAGTACAATGGAGTCTGTGATACTGTGAAAATTCAAAGTTCACTAAAAATTCTATTTTCCATTTTAATTTCAACCTAGCACACTTCTCTCAATAATAGGTCTCATTTGCTACCACTCTGTACACAACTCTAGCACCTATATGAGGACGTAGATCGAAAGATCTCTTTAGTAGCCAAGTGACAGCGAACCCTTCTCACTGGAATTCTTTTGGTTATGGTACCCCAATAGCAATTCAGTGATCTGGTAAGTTAAGGGAGGAAGGCTTATGCTACAGTTAGTGGAAATAATAAAACTATGAGTAACAGATTCTAACATCTTTATTTTAGCACATCCCTATCAGTTAACCAATATTGCTACCATCTTGAAAAGTTATATTTATGCGGAGGACCCCACTTAAAGGTCCTGAGAGCCATCAGATCTTATGAACTTATTTTAATTAGAGCAAAACAATTAAAAGCGAGTTTGACTTACCATATAAATTGATAGAGGCATGCAGAAGGCTGATGAATTTGATTTCTTTTCTTTTTTGTCTCAGCAACGCAGAGAGATTCTCCTCCGCAACACTGCCTCTGCTGGCCATGCAATATAATCTGCAGATGGAAAAGTCCACCGTTAGTACATTATTAGAATTTGAATATTTCCAAACTCAAGCCAACACTACCAAATAAAATTATTTTCATAAAGCTATAACAATTAGTACAATGGAGTGTGTGATATTGTGAAAATTCAAAGTTCACTCAAAATTCTATTTTCCATTTTAATTTCAACCTAGCACACTTCTCTCAATTCTATGTCTCATTTGCTACCACTCTGTACACAACTCTAGCACCTATATGAGGACGTAGATCGAAAGATCTCTTTAGTAGCCAAGTGATAGCGTACCCTTCTCACTGGAATTCTTTAGGTTATGGTACCCCAATAGCAATTCAGTGATCTGGAAAGGTATGGGAGGAAGGCTTATGCTACAGTTAGTGGAAATAATAAAAACTATGAGTAACAGATTCTAACATCTTTATTTTAGCACATCCCTATCAGTTAACCAATATTGCTACCGCCTTGAAAAGTTATATTTATGCGGAAGACCCCACTAAAAGGTCCTGAGAGCCATCAGATGTTATGAAAATATTTTAATGAGAGCAAAACAATTAAAAGCGAGTTTGACTTACCATATAAATTGATAGAGGCATGCAGAAGGCTGATGAATTTGATTTCTTTTCTTTTTTGTCTCAGCAACGCAGAGAGATTCTCCTCTGCAACACTGCCTCTGCTGGCCATGCAATATAATCTGCAGATGGAAAAGTCCACCGTTAGTCCATTATTAGAATTTGAATATTTCCAAACTCAAGCCAACACTACCAAATAAAATTATTTTCATAAAGCTATAACAATTAGTACAATGGAGTGTGATATAGTGAAAATTCAAAGTTCACTAAAAATTCTATTTTCCATTTTAATTTCAACCTAGCACACTTCTCTCAATTCTATGTCTCATTTGCTACCACTCTGTACACAACTCTAGCACCTATATGAGGACGTAGATAGAAAGATCTCTTTAGTAGCCAAGTGACAGCGTACCCTTCTCACTGGAATTCTTTAGGTTATGGTACCCCAATAGCAATTCAGTGATCTGGTAAGTTAAGGGAGGAAGGCTTATGCTACAGTTAGTGGAAATAATAAAAACTATGAGTAACAGATTCTAACATCTTTATTTTAGCACATCCCTATCAGTTAACCAATATTGCTACCGCCTTGAAAAGTTATATTTATGCGGAAGACCCCACTAAAAGGTCCTGAGAGCCATCAGATGTTATGAAAATATTTTAATGAGAGCAAAACAATTAAAAGCGAGTTTGACTTACCATATAAATTGATAGAGGCATGCAGAAGGCTGATGAATTTGATTTCTTTTCTTTTTTGTCTCAGCAACGCAGTGAGATTCTCCTCTGCAACACTGCCTCTGCTGGCCATGCAATATAATCTGCAGATGGAAAAGTCCACCGTTAGTCCATTATTAGAATTTGAATATTTCCAAACTCAAGCCAACACTACCAAATAAAATTATTTTCATAAAGCTATAACAATTAGTACAATGGAGTGTGTGATATTGTGAAAATTCAAAGTTCACTCAAAATTCTATTTTCCATTTTAATTTCAACCTAGCACACTTCTCTCAATTCTATGTCTCATTTGCTACCACTCTGTACACAACTCTAGCACCTATATGAGGACGTAGATCGAAAGATCTCTTTAGTAGCCATGTGATAGCGTACCCTTCTCACTGGAATTCTTTAGGTTATGGTACCCCAATAGCAATTCAGTGATCTGGTAAGTTAAGGGAGGAAGGCTTATGCTACAGTTAGTGGAAATAATAAAAACTATGAGTAACAGATTCTAACATCTTTATTTTAGCACATCCCTATCAGTTAACCAATATTGCTACCGCCTTGAAAAGTTAGATTTATGCGGAAGACCCCACTAAAAGGTCCTGAGAGCCATCAGATGTTATGAAAATATTTAAATGAGAGCAAAACAATTAAAAGCGAGTTTGACTTACCATATAAATTGATAGAGGCATTCAGAAGGCTGATGAATTTGATTTCTTTTTTTTTTGTCTCAGCAACGCAGAGAGATTCTCCTCTGCAACACTGCCTCTGCTGGCCATGCAATATAATCTGCAGATGGAAAAGTCCACCGTTAGTCCATTATTAGAATTTGAATATTTCCAAACTCAAGCCAACACTACCAAATAAAATTATTTTCATAAAGCTATAACAATTAGTACAATGGAGTGTGTGATATTGTGAAAATTCAAAGTTCACTAAAAATTCTATTTTCCATTTTAATTTCAACCTAGCACACTTCTCTCAATCCTAGGTCTCATTTGCTACCACTCTGTACACAACTCTAGCACCTATATGAGGACGTAGATCGAAAGATCTCTTTAGTAGCCAAGTGATAGCGTACCCTTCTCACTGGAATTCTTTAGGTTATGGTACCCCAATAGCAATTCAGTGATCTGGTAAGTTAAGGGAGGAAGGCTTATGCTACAGTTAGTGGACATAATAAAAACTATGAGTAACAGATTCTAACATCTTTATTTTAGCACATCCCTATCAGTTAACCAATATTGCTACCGCCTTGAAAAGTTATATTTATGCGGAAGACCCCACTAAAAGGTCCTGAGAGCCATCAGATGTTATGAAAATATTTTAATGAGAGCAAAACAATTAAAAGCGAGTTTGACTTACCATATAAATTGATAGAGGCATGCAGAAGGCTGATGAATTTGATTTCTTTTCTTTTTTGTCTCAGCAACGCAGAGAGATTCAGTTAGTGGCAATATCATCTGCAGATGGAAAAGTCCACCGTTAGTCCATTATTAGAATTTGAATATTTCCAAACTCAAGCCAACACTACTAAATAAAATTATTTTCATAAAGCTATAACAATTAGTACAATGGAGTGTGTGATATTGTGAAAATTCAAAGTTCACTAAAAATTCTATTTTCCATTTTAATTTCAACCTAGCACACTTCTCTCAATTCTATGTCTCATTTGCTACCACTCTGTACACAACTCTAGCACCTATATGAGGACGTAGATAGAAAGTTCTCTTTAGTAGCCAAGTGACAGCGTACCCTTCTCACTGGAATTCTTTAGGTTATGGTACCCCAATTGCAATTCAGTGATCTGGTAAGTTAAGGGAGGAAGGCTTATGCTACAGTTAGTGGAAATAATAAAAACTATGATTAACAGATTCTAACATCTTTATTTTAGCACATCCCTATCAGTTAACCAATATTGCTACCGCCTTGAAAAGTTATATTTATGCGGAAGACCCCACTAAAAGGTCCTGAGAGCCATCAGATGTTATGAAAATATTTTAATGAGAGCAAAACAATTAAAAGCGAGTTTGACTTACCATATAAATTGATAGAGGCATTCAGAAGGCTGATGAATTTGATTTCTTTTTTTTTTGTCTCAGCAACGCAGAGAGATTCTCCTCTGCAACACTGCCTCTGCTGGCCATGCAATATAATCTGCAGATGGAAAAGTCCACCGTTCGTCCATTATTATAATTTGAATATTTCCAAACTCAAGCCAACACTACCAAATAAAATTATTTTCATAAAGCTATAACAATTAGTACAATGGAGTGTGTGATATTGTGAAAATTCAAAGTTCACTCAAAATTCTATTTTCCATTTTAATTTCAACCTAGCACACTTCTCTCAATTCTATGTCTCATTTGCTACCACTCTGTACACAACTCTAGCACCTATATGAGGACGTAGATCGAAAGATCTCTTTAGTAGCCAAGTGACAGCGAACCCTTCTCACTGGAATTCTTTAGGTAATGGTACCCCAATAGCAATTCAGTGATCTGGTAAGGTATGGGAGGAAGGCTTATGCTACAGTTAGTGGAAATAATAAAAACTATGAGTAACAGATTCTAACATCTTTATTTTAGCACATCCCTATCAGTTAACCAATATTGCTACCGCCTTGAAAAGTTATATTTATGCGGAAGACCCCACTAAAAGGTCCTGAGAGCCATCAGATGTTATGAAAATATTTTAATGAGAGCAAAACAATTAAAAGCGAGTTTGACTTACCATATAAATTGATAGAGGCATGCAGAAGGCTGATGAATTTGATTTTTCTTTTTTGTCTCAGCAACGCAGAGAGATTCTCCTCTGCAACACTGCCTCTGCTGGCCATGCAATATAATCTGCAGATGGAAAAGTCCACCATTAGTCCATTATTAGAATTTGAATATTTCCAAACTCAAGCCAACACTACCAAATAAAATTATTTTCATAAAGCTATAACAATTAGTACAATGGAGTGTGATATAGTGAAAATTCAAAGTTCACTAAAAATTCTATTTTCCATTTTAATTTCAACCTAGCACACTTCTCTCAATTCTATGTCTCATTTGCTACCACTCTGTACACAACTCTAGCACCTATATGAGGACGTAGATAGAAAGATCTCTTTAGTAGCCAAGTGACAGCGTACCCTTCTCACTGGAATTCTTTAGGTTATGGTACCCCAATAGCAATTCAGTGATCTGGTAAGTTAAGGGAGGAAGGCTTATGCTACAGTTAGTGGAAATAATAAAAACTATGAGTAACAGATTCTAACATCTTTATTTTAGCACATCCCTATCAGTTAACCAATATTGCTACCGCCTTGAAAAGTTATATTTATGCGGAAGACCCCACTAAAAGGTCCTGAGAGCCATCAGATGTTATGAAAATATTTTAATGAGAGCAAAACAATTAAAAGCGAGTTTGACTTACCATATAAATTGATAGAGGCATGCAGAAGGCTGATGAATTTGATTTCTTTTCTTTTTTGTCTCAGCAACGCAGTGAGATTCTCCTCTGCAACACTGCCTCTGCTGGCCATGCAATATAATCTGCAGATGGAAAAGTCCACCGTTAGTCCATTATTAGAATTTGAATATTTCCAAACTCAAGCCAACACTACCAAATAAAATTATTTTCATAAAGCTATAACAATTAGTACAATGGAGTGTGTGATATTGTGAAAATTCAAAGTTCACTCAAAATTCTATTTTCCATTTTAATTTCAACCTAGCACACTTCTCTCAATTCTATGTCTCATTTGCTACCACTCTGTACACAACTCTAGCACCTATATGAGGACGTAGATCGAAAGATCTCTTTAGTAGCCATGTGATAGCGTACCCTTCTCACTGGAATTCTTTAGGTTATGGTACCCCAATAGCAATTCAGTGATCTGGTAAGTTAAGGGAGGAAGGCTTATGCTACAGTTAGTGGAAATAATAAAAACTATGAGTAACAGATTCTAACATCTTTATTTTAGCACATCCCTATCAGTTAACCAATATTGCTACCGCCTTGAAAAGTTAGATTTATGCGGAAGACCCCACTAAAAGGTCCTGAGAGCCATCAGATGTTATGAAAATATTTAAATGAGAGCAAAACAATTAAAAGCGAGTTTGACTTACCATATAAATTGATAGAGGCATTCAGAAGGCTGATGAATTTGATTTCTTTTTTTTTTGTCTCAGCAACGCAGAGAGATTCTCCTCTGCAACACTGCCTCTGCTGGCCATGCAATATAATCTGCAGATGGAAAAGTCCACCGTTAGTCCATTATTAGAATTTGAATATTTCCAAACTCAAGCCAACACTACCAAATAAAATTATTTTCATAAAGCTATAACAATTAGTACAATGGAGTGTGTGATATTGTGAAAATTCAAAGTTCACTAAAAATTCTATTTTCCATTTTAATTTCAACCTAGCACACTTCTCTCAATCCTAGGTCTCATTTGCTACCACTCTGTACACAACTCTAGCACCTATATGAGGACGTAGATCGAAAGATCTCTTTAGTAGCCAAGTGATAGCGTACCCTTCTCACTGGAATTCTTTAGGTTATGGTACCCCAATAGCAATTCAGTGATCTGGTAAGTTAAGGGAGGAAGGCTTATGCTACAGTTAGTGGACATAATAAAAACTATGAGTAACAGATTCTAACATCTTTATTTTAGCACATCCCTATCAGTTAACCAATATTGCTACCGCCTTGAAAAGTTATATTTATGCGGAAGACCCCACTAAAAGGTCCTGAGAGCCATCAGATGTTATGAAAATATTTTAATGAGAGCAAAACAATTAAAAGCGAGTTTGACTTACCATATAAATTGATAGAGGCATGCAGAAGGCTGATGAATTTGATTTCTTTTCTTTTTTGTCTCAGCAACGCAGAGAGATTCAGTTAGTGGCAATATCATCTGCAGATGGAAAAGTCCACCGTTAGTCCATTATTAGAATTTGAATATTTCCAAACTCAAGCCAACACTACTAAATAAAATTATTTTCATAAAGCTATAACAATTAGTACAATGGAGTGTGTGATATTGTGAAAATTCAAAGTTCACTAAAAATTCTATTTTCCATTTTAATTTCAACCTAGCACACTTCTCTCAATTCTATGTCTCATTTGCTACCACTCTGTACACAACTCTAGCACCTATATGAGGACGTAGATAGAAAGTTCTCTTTAGTAGCCAAGTGACAGCGTACCCTTCTCACTGGAATTCTTTAGGTTATGGTACCCCAATTGCAATTCAGTGATCTGGTAAGTTAAGGGAGGAAGGCTTATGCTACAGTTAGTGGAAATAATAAAAACTATGATTAACAGATTCTAACATCTTTATTTTAGCACATCCCTATCAGTTAACCAATATTGCTACCGCCTTGAAAAGTTATATTTATGCGGAAGACCCCACTAAAAGGTCCTGAGAGCCATCAGATGTTATGAAAATATTTTAATGAGAGCAAAACAATTAAAAGCGAGTTTGACTTACCATATAAATTGATAGAGGCATTCAGAAGGCTGATGAATTTGATTTCTTTTTTTTTTGTCTCAGCAACGCAGAGAGATTCTCCTCTGCAACACTGCCTCTGCTGGCCATGCAATATAATCTGCAGATGGAAAAGTCCACCGTTCGTCCATTATTATAATTTGAATATTTCCAAACTCAAGCCAACACTACCAAATAAAATTATTTTCATAAAGCTATAACAATTAGTACAATGGAGTGTGTGATATTGTGAAAATTCAAAGTTCACTCAAAATTCTATTTTCCATTTTAATTTCAACCTAGCACACTTCTCTCAATTCTATGTCTCATTTGCTACCACTCTGTACACAACTCTAGCACCTATATGAGGACGTAGATCGAAAGATCTCTTTAGTAGCCAAGTGACAGCGAACCCTTCTCACTGGAATTCTTTAGGTAATGGTACCCCAATAGCAATTCAGTGATCTGGTAAGGTATGGGAGGAAGGCTTATGCTACAGTTAGTGGAAATAATAAAAACTATGAGTAACAGATTCTAACATCTTTATTTTAGCACATCCCTAT
The DNA here is from genome assembly GCF_964204655.1 of Triturus cristatus. Taxonomy (NCBI): domain Eukaryota; kingdom Metazoa; phylum Chordata; class Amphibia; order Caudata; family Salamandridae; genus Triturus; species Triturus cristatus. Next base: position 1,008,329,272 of record NC_140587.1, on the reverse strand, counting down.
CAGTTAACCAATATTGCTACCGCCTTGAAAAGTTATATTTATGCGGAAGACCCCACTAAAAGGTCCTGAGAGCCATCAGATGTTATGAAAATATTTTAATGAGAGCAAAACAATTAAAAGCGAGTTTGACTTACCATATAAATTGATAGAGGCATGCAGAAGGCTGATGAATTTGATTTTTCTTTTTTGTCTCAGCAACGCAGAGAGATTCTCCTCTGCAACACTGCCTCTGCTGGCCATGCAATATAATCTGCAGATGGAAAAGTCCACCATTAGTCCATTATTAGAATTTGAATATTTCCAAACTCAAGCCAACACTACCAAATAAAATTATTTTCATAAAGCTATAACAATTAGTACAATGGAGTCTGTGATACTGTGAAAATTCAAAGTTCACTAAAAATTCTATTTTCCATTTTAATTTCAACCTAGCACACTTCTCTCAATCCTATGTCTCATTTGCTACCACTCTGTACACAACTCTAGCACCTATATGAGGACGTAGATCGAAAGATCTCTTTAGTAGCCAAGTGATAGCGTACCCTTCTCACTGGAATTCTTTAGGTTATGGTACCCCAATAGCAATTCAGTGATCTGGAAAGGTATGGGAGGAAGGCTTATGCTACAGTTAGTGGAAATAATAAAAACTATGAGTAACAGATTCTAACATCTTTATTTTAGCACATCCCTATCAGTTAACCAATATTGCTACCGCCTTGAAAAGTTCTATTTATGCGGAAGACCCCACTAAAAGGTCCTGAGAGCCATCAGATGTTATGAAAATATTTTAATGAGAGCAAAACAATTAAAAGCGAGTTTGACTTACCATATAAATTGATAGAGGCATGCAGAAGGCTGATGAATTGGATTTCTTTTCTTTTTTGTCTCAGCAACGCAGAGAGATTCTCCTCTGCAACACTGCCTCTGCTGGCCATGCAATATAATCTGCAGATGGAAAAGTCCACCGTTAGTCCATTATTAGAATTTGAATATTTCCAAACTCAAGCCAACACTACCAAATAAAATTATTTTCATAAAGCTATAACAATTAGTACAATGGAGTGTGTGATATTGTGAAAATTCAAAGTTCACTCAAAATTCTATTTTCCATTTTAATTTCAACCTAGCACACTTCTCTCAATCCTAGGTCTCATTTGCTACCACTCTGTACACAACTCTAGCACCTATATGAGGACGTAGATCGAAAGATCTCTTTAGTAGCCAAGTGATAGCGTACCCTTCTCACTGGAATTCTTTAGGTTATGGTACCCCAATAGCAATTCAGTGATCTGGTAAGTTAAGGGAGGAAGGCTTATGCTACAGTTAGTGGACATAATAAAAACTATGAGTAACAGATTCTAACATCTTTATTTTAGCACATCCCTATCAGTTAACCAATATTGCTACCGCCTTGAAAAGTTATATTTATGCGGAAGACCCCACTAAAAGGTCCTGAGAGCCATCAGATGTTATGAAAATATTTTAATGAGAGCAAAACAATTAAAAGCGAGTTTGACTTACCATATAAATTGATAGAGGCATGCAGAAGGCTGATGAATTTGATTTCTTTTCTTTTTTGTCTCAGCAACGCAGAGAGATTCAGTTAGTGGCAATATCATCTGCAGATGGAAAAGTCCACCGTTAGTCCATTATTAGAATTTGAATATTTCCAAACTCAAGCCAACACTACTAAATAAAATTATTTTCATAAAGCTATAACAATTAGTACAATGGAGTGTGTGATATTGTGAAAATTCAAAGTTCACTAAAAATTCTATTTTCCATTTTAATTTCAACCTAGCACACTTCTCTCAATTCTATGTCTCATTTGCTACCACTCTGTACACAACTCTAGCACCTATACGAGGACGTAGATAGAAAGATCTCTTTAGTAGCCAAGTGATAGCGTACCCTTCTCACTGGAATTCTTTAGGTTATGGTACCCAAATAGCAATTCAGTGATCTGGTAAGTTAAGGGAGGAAGGCTTATGCTACAGTTAGTGGACATAATAAAAACTATGAGTAACAGATTCTAACATCTTTATTTTAGCACATCCCTATCAGTTAACCAATATTGCTACCGCCTTGAAAAGTTATATTTATGCGGAAGACCCCACTAAAAGGTCCTGAGAGCCATCAGATGTTATGAAAATATTTTAATGAGAGCAAAACAATTAAAAGCGAGTTTGACTTACCATATAAATTGATAGAGGCATGCAGAAGGCTGATGAATTTGATTTCTTTTCTTTTTTGTCTCAGCAACGCAGAGAGATTCAGTTAGTGGCAATATCATCTGCAGATGGAAAAGTCCACCGTTAGTCCATTATTAGAATTTGAATATTTCCAAACTCAAGCCAACACTACCAAATAAAATTATTTTCATAAAGCTATAACAATTAGTACAATGGAGTGTGTGATATTGTGAAAATTCAAAGTTCACTCAAAATTCTATTTTCCATTTTAATTTCAACCTAGCACACTTCTCTCAATTCTATGTCTCATTTGCTACCACTCTGTACACAACTCTAGCACCTATATGAGGACGTAGATCGAAAGATCTCTTTAGTAGCCAAGTGACAGCGAACCCTTCTCACTGGAATTCTTTAGGTAATGGTACCCCAATAGCAATTCAGTGATCTGGTAAGGTATGGGAGGAAGGCTTATGCTACAGTTAGTGGAAATAATAAAAACTATGAGTAACAGATTCTAACATCTTTATTTTAGCACATCCCTATCAGTTAACCAATATTGCTACCGCCTTGAAAAGTTATATTTATGCGGAAGACCCCACTAAAAGGTCCTGAGAGCCATCAGATGTTATGAAAATATTTTAATGAGAGCAAAACAATTAAAAGCGAGTTTGACTTACCATATAAATTGATAGAGGCATGCAGAAGGCTGATGAATTGGATTTCTTTTCTTTTTTGTCTCAGCAACGCAGAGAGATTCTCCTCTGCAACACTGCCTCTGCTGGCCATGCAATATAATCTGCAGATGGAAAAGTCCACCGTTAGTCCATTATTAGAATTTGAATATTTCCAAACTCAAGCCAACACTACCAAATAAAATTATTTTCATAAAGCTATAACAATTAGTACAATGGAGTGTGTGATATTGTGAAAATTCAAAGTTCACTCAAAATTCTATTTTCCATTTTAATTTCAACCTAGCACACTTCTCTCAATCCTAGGTCTCATTTGCTACCAATCTGTACACAACTCTAGCACCTATATGAGGACGTAGATCGAAAGATCTCTTTAGTAGCCAAGTGATAGCGTACCCTTCTCACTGGAATTCTTTAGGTTATGGTACCCCAATAGCAATTCAGTGATCTGGTAAGTTAAGGGAGGAAGGCTTATGCTACAGTTAGTGGACATAATAAAAACTATGAGTAACAGATTCTAACATCTTTATTTTAGCACATCCCTATCAGTTAACCAATATTGCTACCGCCTTGAAAAGTTATATTTATGCGGAAGACCCCACTAAAAGGTCCTGAGAGCCATCAGATGTTATGAAAATATTTTAATGAGAGCAAAACAATTAAAAGCGAGTTTGACTTACCATATAAATTGATAGAGGCATGCAGAAGGCTGATGAATTTGATTTCTTTTCTTTTTTGTCTCAGCAACGCAGAGAGATTCAGTTAGTGGCAATATCATCTGCAGATGGAAAAGTCCACCGTTAGTCCATTATTAGAATTTGAATATTTCCAAACTCAAGCCAACACTACTAAATAAAATTATTTTCATAAAGCTATAACAATTAGTACAATGGAGTGTGTGATATTGTGAAAATTCAAAGTTCACTAAAAATTCTATTTTCCATTTTAATTTCAACCTAGCACACTTCTCTCAATTCTATGTCTCATTTGCTACCACTCTGTACACAACTCTAGCACCTATATGAGGACGTAGATCGAAAGATCTCTTTAGTAGCCAAGTGATAGCGTACCCTTCTCACTGGAATTCTTTAGGTTATGGTACCCAAATAGCAATTCAGTGATCTGGTAAGTTAAGGGAGGAAGGCTTATGCTACAGTTAGTGGACATAATAAAAACTATGAGTAACAGATTCTAACATCTTTATTTTAGCACATCCCTATCAGTTAACCAATATTGCTACCGCCTTGAAAAGTTATATTTATGTGGAAGACCCCACTAAAAGGTCCTGAGAGCCATCAGATGTTATGAAAATATTTTAATGAGAGCAAAACAATTAAAAGCGAGTTTGACTTACCATATAAATTGATAGAGGCATGCAGAAGGCTGATGAATTTGATTTCTTTTCTTTTTTGTCTCAGCAACGCAGAGAGATTCTCCTCTGCAACACTGCCTCTGCTGGCCATGCAATATAATCTGCAGATGGAAAAGTCCACCGTTAGTCCATTATTAGAATTTGAATATTTCCAAACTCAAGCCAACACTACCAAATAAAATTATTTTCATAAAGCTATAACAATTAGTACAATGGAGTGTGATATTGTGAAAATTCAAAGTTCACTAAAAATTCTATTTTCCATTTTAATTTCAACCTAGCACACTTCTCTCAATCCTAGGTCTCATTTGCTACCACTCTGTACACAACTCTAGCACCTATATGAGGACGTAGATAGAAAGATCTCTTTAGTAGCCAAGTGACAGCGTACCCTTCTCACTGGAATTCTTTAGGTTATGGTACCCCAATAGCAATTCAGTGATCTGGTAAGTTAAGGGAGGAAGGCTTATGCTACAGTTAGTGGAAATAATAAAAACTATGAGTAACAGATTCTAACATCTTTATTTTAGCACATCCCTATCAGTTAACCAATATTGCTACCGCCTTGAAAAGTTATATTTATGCGGAAGACCCCACTAAAAGGTCCTGAGAGCCATCAGATGTTATGAAAATATTTTAATGAGAGCAAAACAATTAAAAGCGAGTTTGACTTACCATATAAATTGATAGAGGCATGCAGAAGGCTGATGAATTTGATTTCTTTTCTTTTTTGTCTCAGCAACGCAGTGAGATTCTCCTCTGCAACACTGCCTCTGCTGGCCATGCAATATAATCTGCAGATGGAAAAGTCCACCGTTAGTCCATTATTAGAATTTGAATATTTCCAAACTCAAGCCAACACTACCAAATAAAATTATTTTCATAAAGCTATAACAATTAGTACAATGGAGTGTGTGATATTGTGAAAATTCAAAGTTCACTCAAAATTCTATTTTCCATTTTAATTTCAACCTAGCACACTTCTCTCAATTCTATGTCTCATTTGCTACCACTCTGTACACAACTCTAGCACCTATATGAGGACGTAGATCGAAAGATCTCTTTAGTAGCCATGTGATAGCGTACCCTTCTCACTGGAATTCTTTAGGTTATGGTACCCCAATAGCAATTCAGTGATCTGGTAAGTTAAGGGAGGAAGGCTTATGCTACAGTTAGTGGAAATAATAAAAACTATGAGTAACAGATTCTAACATCTTTATTTTAGCACATCCCTATCAGTTAACCAATATTGCTACCGCCTTGAAAAGTTAGATTTATGCGGAAGACCCCACTAAAAGGTCCTGAGAGCCATCAGATGTTATGAAAATATTTAAATGAGAGCAAAACAATTAAAAGCGAGTTTGACTTACCATATAAATTGATAGAGGCATTCAGAAGGCTGATGAATTTGATTTCTTTTCTTTTTTGTCTCAGCAACGCAGAGAGATTCTCCTCTGCAACACTGCCTCTGCTGGCCATGCAATATAATCTGCAGATGGAAAAGTCCACCGTTAGTACATTATTAGAATTTGAATATTTCCAAACTCAAGCCAACACTACCAAATAAAATTATTTTCATAAAGCTATAACAATTAGTACAATGGAGTGTGTGATATTGTGAAAATTCAAAGTTCACTCAAAATTCTATTTTCCATTTTAATTTCAACCTAGCACACTTCTCTCAATTCTATGTCTCATTTGCTACCACTCTGTACACAACTCTAGCACCTATATGAGGACGTAGATCGAAAGATCTCTTTAGTAGCCAAGTGACAGCGAACCCTTCTCACTGGAATTCTTTAGGTAATGGTACCCCAATAGCAATTCAGTGATCTGGTAAGGTATGGGAGGAAGGCTTATGCTACAGTTAGTGGAAATAATAAAACTATGAGTAACAGATTCTAACATCTTTATTTTAGCACATCCCTATCAGTTAACCAATATTGCTACCGCCTTGAAAAGTTATATTTATGCGGAAGACCCCACTAAAAGGTCCTGAGAGCCATCAGATGTTATGAAAATATTTTAATGAGAGCAAAACAATTAAAAGCGAGTTTGACTTACCATATAAATTGATAGAGGCATGCAGAAGGCTGATGAATTTGATTTTTCTTTTTTTTTGTCTCAGCAACGCAGAGAGATTCTCCTCTGCAACACTGCCTCTGCTGGCCATGCAATATAATCTGCAGATGGAAAAGTCCACCGTTCGTCCATTATTAGAATTTGAATATTTCCAAACTCAAGCCAACACTACCAAATAAAATTATTTTCATAAAGCAATAACAATTAGTACAATGGAGTGTGTGATATTGTGAAAATTCAAAGTTCACTCAAAATTCTATTTTCCATTTTAATTTCAACCTAGCACACTTCTCTCAATTCTATGTCTCATTTGCTACCACTCTGTACACAACTCTAGCACCTATATGAGGACGTAGATCGAAAGATCTCTTTAGTAGCCAAGTGATAGCGTACCCTTCTCACTGGAATTCTTTAGGTTATGGTACCCCAATAGCAATTCAGTGATCTGGAAAGGTATGGGAGGAAGGCTTATGCTACAGTTAGTGGAAATAATAAAAACTATGAGTAACAGATTCTAACATCTTTATTTTAGCACATCCCTATCAGTTAACCAATATTGCTACCGCCTTGAAAAGTTATATTTATGCGGAAGACCCCACTAAAAGGTCCTGAGAGCCATCAGATGTTATGAAAATATTTTAATGAGAGCAAAACAATTAAAAGCGAGTTTGACTTACCATATAAATTGATAGAGGCATGCAGAAGGCTGATGAATTTGATTTCTTTTCTTTTTTGTCTCAGCAACGCAGAGAGATTCTCCTCTGCAACACTGCCTCTGCTGGCCATGCAATATAATCTGCAGATGGAAAAGTCCACCGTTAGTCCATTATTAGAATTTGAATATTTCCAAACTCAAGCCAACACTACCAAATAAAATTATTTTCATAAAGCTATAACAATTAGTACAATGGAGTCTGTGATACTGTGAAAATTCAAAGTACACTAAAAATTCTATTTTCCATTTTAATTTCAACCTAGCACACTTCTCTCAATCCTATGTCTCATTTGCTACCACTCTGTACACAACTCTAGCACCTATATGAGGACGTAGATCGAAAGATCTCTTTAGTAGCCAAGTGATAGCGTACCCTTCTCACTGGAATTCTTTAGGTTATGGTACCCCAATAGCAATTCAGTGATCTGGAAAGGTATGGGAGGAAGGCTTATGCTACAGTTAGTGGAAATAATAAAAACTATGAGTAACAGATTCTAACATCTTTATTTTAGCACATCCCTATCAGTTAACCAATATTGCTACCGCCTTGAAAAGTTATATTTATGCGGAAGACCCCACTAAAAGGTCCTGAGAGCCATCAGATGTTATGAAAATATTTTAATGAGAGCAAAACAATTAAAAGCGAGTTTGACTTACCATATAAATTGATAGAGGCATGCAGAAGGCTGATGAATTTGATTTCTTTTCTTTTTTGTCTCAGCAACGCAGAGAGATTCTCCTCTGCAACACTGCCTCTGCTGGCCATGCAATATAATCTGCAGATGGAAAAGTCCACCGTTAGTCCATTATTAGAATTTGAATATTTCCAAACTCAAGCCAACACTACCAAATAAAATTATTTTCATAAAGCTATAACAATTAGTACAATGGAGTGTGATATTGTGAAAATTCAAAGTTCACTAAAAATTCTATTTTCCATTTTAATTTCAACCTAGCACACTTCTCTCAATTCTATGTCTCATTTGCTACCACTCTGTACACAACTCTAGCACCTATATGAGGACGTAGATAGAAAGATCTCTTTAGTAGCCAAGTGACAGCGTACCCTTCTCACTGGAATTCTTTAGGTTATGGTACCCCAATAGCAATTCAGTGATCTGGTAAGTTAAGGGAGGAAGGCTTATGCTACAGTTAGTGGAAATAATAAAAACTATGAGTAACAGATTCTAACATCTTTATTTTAGCACATCCCTATCAGTTAACCAATATTGCTACCGCCTTGAAAAGTTATATTTATGCGGAAGACCCCACTAAAAGGTCCTGAGAGCCATCAGATGTTATGAAAATATTTTAATGAGAGCAAAACAATTAAAAGCGAGTTTGACTTACCATATAAATTGATAGAGGCATGCAGAAGGCTGATGAATTTGATTTCTTTTCTTTTTTGTCTCAGCAACGCAGTGAGATTCTCCTCTGCAACACTGCCTCTGCTGGCCATGCAATATAATCTGCAGATGGAAAAGTCCACCGTTAGTCCATTATTAGAATTTGAATATTTCCAAACTCAAGCCAACACTACCAAATAAAATTATTTTCATAAAGCTATAACAATTAGTACAATGGAGTGTGTGATATTGTGAAAATTCAAAGTTCACTCAAAATTCTATTTTCCATTTTAATTTCAACCTAGCACACTTCTCTCAATTCTATGTCTCATTTGCTACCACTCTGTACACAACTCTAGCACCTATATGAGGACGTAGATCGAAAGATCTCTTTAGTAGCCATGTGATAGCGTACCCTTCTCACTGGAATTCTTTAGGTTATGGTACCCCAATAGCAATTCAGTGATCTGGTAAGTTAAGGGAGGAAGGCTTATGCTACAGTTAGTGGAAATAATAAAAACTATGAGTAACAGATTCTAACATCTTTATTTTAGCACATCCCTATCAGTTAACCAATATTGCTACCGCCTTGAAAAGTTAGATTTATGCGGAAGACCCCACTAAAAGGTCCTGAGAGCCATCAGATGTTATGAAAATATTTAAATGAGAGCAAAACAATTAAAAGCGAGTTTGACTTACCATATAAATTGATAGAGGCATTCAGAAGGCTGATGAATTTGATTTCTTTTCTTTTTTGTCTCAGCAATGCAGAGAGATTCTCCTCTGCAACACTGCCTCTGCTGGCCATGCAATATAATCTGCAGATGGAAAAGTCCACCGTTAGTACATTATTAGAATTTGAATATTTCCAAACTCAAGCCAACACTACCAAATAAAATTATTTTCATAAAGCTATAACAATTAGTACAATGGAGTCTGTGATACTGTGAAAATTCAAAGTTCACTAAAAATTCTATTTTCCATTTTAATTTCAACCTAGCACACTTCTCTCAATAATAGGTCTCATTTGCTACCACTCTGTACACAACTCTAGCACCTATATGAGGACGTAGATCGAAAGATCTCTTTAGTAGCCAAGTGACAGCGAACCCTTCTCACTGGAATTCTTTTGGTTATGGTACCCCAATAGCAATTCAGTGATCTGGTAAGTTAAGGGAGGAAGGCTTATGCTACAGTTAGTGGAAATAATAAAACTATGAGTAACAGATTCTAACATCTTTATTTTAGCACATCCCTATCAGTTAACCAATATTGCTACCATCTTGAAAAGTTATATTTATGCGGAGGACCCCACTTAAAGGTCCTGAGAGCCATCAGATCTTATGAACTTATTTTAATTAGAGCAAAACAATTAAAAGCGAGTTTGACTTACCATATAAATTGATAGAGGCATGCAGAAGGCTGATGAATTTGATTTCTTTTCTTTTTTGTCTCAGCAACGCAGAGAGATTCTCCTCCGCAACACTGCCTCTGCTGGCCATGCAATATAATCTGCAGATGGAAAAGTCCACCGTTAGTACATTATTAGAATTTGAATATTTCCAAACTCAAGCCAACACTACCAAATAAAATTATTTTCATAAAGCTATAACAATTAGTACAATGGAGTGTGTGATATTGTGAAAATTCAAAGTTCACTCAAAATTCTATTTTCCATTTTAATTTCAACCTAGCACACTTCTCTCAATTCTATGTCTCATTTGCTACCACTCTGTACACAACTCTAGCACCTATATGAGGACGTAGATCGAAAGATCTCTTTAGTAGCCAAGTGATAGCGTACCCTTCTCACTGGAATTCTTTAGGTTATGGTACCCCAATAGCAATTCAGTGATCTGGAAAGGTATGGGAGGAAGGCTTATGCTACAGTTAGTGGAAATAATAAAAACTATGAGTAACAGATTCTAACATCTTTATTTTAGCACATCCCTATCAGTTAACCAATATTGCTACCGCCTTGAAAAGTTATATTTATGCGGAAGACCCCACTAAAAGGTCCTGAGAGCCATCAGATGTTATGAAAATATTTTAATGAGAGCAAAACAATTAAAAGCGAGTTTGACTTACCATATAAATTGATAGAGGCATGCAGAAGGCTGATGAATTTGATTTCTTTTCTTTTTTGTCTCAGCAACGCAGAGAGATTCTCCTCTGCAACACTGCCTCTGCTGGCCATGCAATATAATCTGCAGATGGAAAAGTCCACCGTTAGTCCATTATTAGAATTTGAATATTTCCAAACTCAAGCCAACACTACCAAATAAAATTATTTTCATAAAGCTATAACAATTAGTACAATGGAGTGTGATATAGTGAAAATTCAAAGTTCACTAAAAATTCTATTTTCCATTTTAATTTCAACCTAGCACACTTCTCTCAATTCTATGTCTCATTTGCTACCACTCTGTACACAACTCTAGCACCTATATGAGGACGTAGATAGAAAGATCTCTTTAGTAGCCAAGTGACAGCGTACCCTTCTCACTGGAATTCTTTAGGTTATGGTACCCCAATAGCAATTCAGTGATCTGGTAAGTTAAGGGAGGAAGGCTTATGCTACAGTTAGTGGAAATAATAAAAACTATGAGTAACAGATTCTAACATCTTTATTTTAGCACATCCCTATCAGTTAACCAATATTGCTACCGCCTTGAAAAGTTATATTTATGCGGAAGACCCCACTAAAAGGTCCTGAGAGCCATCAGATGTTATGAAAATATTTTAATGAGAGCAAAACAATTAAAAGCGAGTTTGACTTACCATATAAATTGATAGAGGCATGCAGAAGGCTGATGAATTTGATTTCTTTTCTTTTTTGTCTCAGCAACGCAGTGAGATTCTCCTCTGCAACACTGCCTCTGCTGGCCATGCAATATAATCTGCAGATGGAAAAGTCCACCGTTAGTCCATTATTAGAATTTGAATATTTCCAAACTCAAGCCAACACTACCAAATAAAATTATTTTCATAAAGCTATAACAATTAGTACAATGGAGTGTGTGATATTGTGAAAATTCAAAGTTCACTCAAAATTCTATTTTCCATTTTAATTTCAACCTAGCACACTTCTCTCAATTCTATGTCTCATTTGCTACCACTCTGTACACAACTCTAGCACCTATATGAGGACGTAGATCGAAAGATCTCTTTAGTAGCCATGTGATAGCGTACCCTTCTCACTGGAATTCTTTAGGTTATGGTACCCCAATAGCAATTCAGTGATCTGGTAAGTTAAGGGAGGAAGGCTTATGCTACAGTTAGTGGAAATAATAAAAACTATGAGTAACAGATTCTAACATCTTTATTTTAGCACATCCCTATCAGTTAACCAATATTGCTACCGCCTTGAAAAGTTAGATTTATGCGGAAGACCCCACTAAAAGGTCCTGAGAGCCATCAGATGTTATGAAAATATTTAAATGAGAGCAAAACAATTAAAAGCGAGTTTGACTTACCATATAAATTGATAGAGGCATTCAGAAGGCTGATGAATTTGATTTCTTTTCTTTTTTGTCTCAGCAACGCAGAGAGATTCTCCTCTGCAACACTGCCTCTGCTGGCCATGCAATATAATCTGCAGATGGAAAAGTCCACCGTTAGTACATTATTAGAATTTGAATATTTCCAAACTCAAGCCAACACTACCAAATAAAATTATTTTCATAAAGCTATAACAATTAGTACAATGGAGTCTGTGATACTGTGAAAATTCAAAGTTCACTAAAAATTCTATTTTCCATTTTAATTTCAACCTAGCACACTTCTCTCAATAATAGGTCTCATTTGCTACCACTCTGTACACAACTCTAGCACCTATATGAGGACGTAGATCGAAAGATCTCTTTAGTAGCCAAGTGACAGCGAACCCTTCTCACTGGAATTCTTTTGGTTATGGTACCCCAATAGCAATTCAGTGATCTGGTAAGTTAAGGGAGGAAGGCTTATGCTACAGTTAGTGGAAATAATAAAACTATGAGTAACAGATTCTAACATCTTTATTTTAGCACATCCCTATCAGTTAACCAATATTGCTACCATCTTGAAAAGTTATATTTATGCGGAGGACCCCACTTAAAGGTCCTGAGAGCCATCAGATCTTATGAACTTATTTTAATTAGAGCAAAACAATTAAAAGCGAGTTTGACTTACCATATAAATTGATAGAGGCATGCAGAAGGCTGATGAATTTGATTTCTTTTCTTTTTTGTCTCAGCAACGCAGAGAGATTCTCCTCCGCAACACTGCCTCTGCTGGCCATGCAATATAATCTGCAGATGGAAAAGTCCACCGTTAGTACATTATTAGAATTTGAATATTTCCAAACTCAAGCCAACACTACCAAATAAAATTATTTTCATAAAGCTATAACAATTAGTACAATGGAGTGTGTGATATTGTGAAAATTCAAAGTTCACTCAAAATTCTATTTTCCATTTTAATTTCAACCTAGCACACTTCTCTCAATTCTATGTCTCATTTGCTACCACTCTGTACACAACTCTAGCACCTATATGAGGACGTAGATCGAAAGATCTCTTTAGTAGCCAAGTGATAGCGTACCCTTCTCACTGGAATTCTTTAGGTTATGGTACCCCAATAGCAATTCAGTGATCTGGAAAGGTATGGGAGGAAGGCTTATGCTACAGTTAGTGGAAATAATAAAAACTATGAGTAACAGATTCTAACATCTTTATTTTAGCACATCCCTATCAGTTAACCAATATTGCTACCGCCTTGAAAAGTTATATTTATGCGGAAGACCCCACTAAAAGGTCCTGAGAGCCATCAGATGTTATGAAAATATTTTAATGAGAGCAAAACAATTAAAAGCGAGTTTGACTTACCATATAAATTGATAGAGGCATGCAGAAGGCTGATGAATTTGATTTCTTTTCTTTTTTGTCTCAGCAACGCAGAGAGATTCAGTTAGTGGCAATATCATCTGCAGATGGAAAAGTCCACCGTTAGTCCATTATTAGAATTTGAATATTTCCAAACTCAAGCCAACACTACTAAATAAAATTATTTTCATAAAGCTATAACAATTAGTACAATGGAGTGTGTGATATTGTGAAAATTCAAAGTTCACTAAAAATTCTATTTTCCATTTTAATTTCAACCTAGCACACTTCTCTCAATTCTATGTCTCATTTGCTACCACTCTGTACACAACTCTAGCACCTATATGAGGACGTAGATAGAAAGATCTCTTTAGTAGCCAAGTGATAGCGTACCCTTCTCACTGGAATTCTTTAGGTTATGGTACCCAAATAGCAATTCAGTGATCTGGTAAGTTAAGGGAGGAAGGCTTATGCTACAGTTAGTGGACATAATAAAAACTATGAGTAACAGATTCTAACATCTTTATTTTAGCACATCCCTATCAGTTAACCAATATTGCTACCGCCTTGAAAAGTTATATTTATGTGGAAGACCCCACTAAAAGGTCCTGAGAGCCATCAGATGTTATGAAAATATTTTAATGAGAGCAAAACAATTAAAAGCGAGTTTGACTTACCATATAAATTGATAGAGGCATGCAGAAGGCTGATGAATTTGATTTCTTTTCTTTTTTGTCTCAGCAACGCAGAGAGATTCTCCTCTGCAACACTGCCTCTGCTGGCCATGCAATATAATCTGCAGATGGAAAAGTCCACCGTTAGTCCATTATTAGAATTTGAATATTTCCAAACTCAAGCCAACACTACCAAATAAAATTATTTTCATAAAGCTATAACAATTAGTACAATGGAGTGTGATATTGTGAAAATTCAAAGTTCACTAAAAATTCTATTTTCCATTTTAATTTCAACCTAGCACACTTCTCTCAATCCTAGGTCTCATTTGCTACCACTCTGTACACAACTCTAGCACCTATATGAGGACGTAGATAGAAAGATCTCTTTAGTAGCCAAGTGACAGCGTACCCTTCTCACTGGAATTCTTTAGGTTATGGTACCCCAATAGCAATTCAGTGATCTGGTAAGTTAAGGGAGGAAGGCTTATGCTACAGTTAGTGGAAATAATAAAAACTATGAGTAACAGATTCTAACATCTTTATTTTAGCACATCCCTATCAGTTAACCAATATTGCTACCGCCTTGAAAAGTTATATTTATGCGGAAGACCCCACTAAAAGGTCCTGAGAGCCATCAGATGTTATGAAAATATTTTAATGAGAGCAAAACAATTAAAAGCGAGTTTGACTTACCATATAAATTGATAGAGGCATGCAGAAGGCTGATGAATTTGATTTCTTTTCTTTTTTGTCTCAGCAACGCAGTGAGATTCTCCTCTGCAACACTGCCTCTGCTGGCCATGCAATATAATCTGCAGATGGAAAAGTCCACCGTTAGTCCATTATTAGAATTTGAATATTTCCAAACTCAAGCCAACACTACCAAATAAAATTATTTTCATAAAGCTATAACAATTAGTACAATGGAGTGTGTGATATTGTGAAAATTCAAAGTTCACTCAAAATTCTATTTTCCATTTTAATTTCAACCTAGCACACTTCTCTCAATTCTATGTCTCATTTGCTACCACTCTGTACACAACTCTAGCACCTATATGAGGACGTAGATCGAAAGATCTCTTTAGTAGCCATGTGATAGCGTACCCTTCTCACTGGAATTCTTTAGGTTATGGTACCCCAATAGCAATTCAGTGATCTGGTAAGTTAAGGGAGGAAGGCTTATGCTACAGTTAGTGGAAATAATAAAAACTATGAGTAACAGATTCTAACATCTTTATTTTAGCACATCCCTATCAGTTAACCAATATTGCTACCGCCTTGAAAAGTTAGATTTATGCGGAAGACCCCACTAAAAGGTCCTGAGAGCCATCAGATGTTATGAAAATATTTAAATGAGAGCAAAACAATTAAAAGCGAGTTTGACTTACCATATAAATTGATAGAGGCATTCAGAAGGCTGATGAATTTGATTTCTTTTCTTTTTTGTCTCAGCAACGCAGAGAGATTCTCCTCTGCAACACTGCCTCTGCTGGCCATGCAATATAATCTGCAGATGGAAAAGTCCACCGTTAGTACATTATTAGAATTTGAATATTTCCAAACTCAAGCCAACACTACCAAATAAAATTATTTTCATAAAGCTATAACAATTAGTACAATGGAGTGTGTGATATTGTGAAAATTCAAAGTTCACTCAAAATTCTATTTTCCATTTTAATTTCAACCTAGCACACTTCTCTCAATTCTATGTCTCATTTGCTACCACTCTGTACACAACTCTAGCACCTATATGAGGACGTAGATCGAAAGATCTCTTTAGTAGCCAAGTGACAGCGAACCCTTCTCACTGGAATTCTTTAGGTAATGGTACCCCAATAGCAATTCAGTGATCTGGTAAGGTATGGGAGGAAGGCTTATGCTACAGTTAGTGGAAATAATAAAACTATGAGTAACAGATTCTAACATCTTTATTTTAGCACATCCCTATCAGTTAACCAATATTGCTACCATCTTGAAAAGTTATATTTATGCGGAGGACCCCACTTAAAGGTCCTGAGAGCCATCAGATCTTATGAACTTATTTTAATGAGAGCAAAACAATTAAAAGCGAGTTTGACTTACCATATAAATTGATAGAGGCATGCAGAAGGCTGATGAATTTGATTTCTTTTCTTTTTTGTCTCAGCAACGCAGAGAGATTCTCCTCTGCAACACTGCCTCTGCTGGCCATGCAATATAATCTGCAGATGGAAAAGTCCACCGTTAGTCCATTATTAGAATTTGAATATTTCCAAACTCAAGCCAACACTACCAAATAAAATTATTTTCATAAAGCTATAACAATTAGTACAATGGAGTGTGATATTGTGAAAATTCAAAGTTCACTAAAAATTCTATTTTCCATTTTAATTTCAACCTAGCACACTTCTCTCAATTCTATGTCTCATTTGCTACCACTCTGTACACAACTCTAGCACCTATATGAGGACGTAGATAGAAAGATCTCTTTAGTAGCCCTTCTCACTGGAATTCTTTAGGTTATGGTACCCCAATAGCAATTCAGTGATCTGGTAAGTTAAGGGAGGAAGGCTTATGCTACAGTTAGTGGAAATAATAAAAACTATGAGTAACAGATTCTAACATCTTTATTTTAGCACATCCCTATCAGTTAACCAATATTGCTACCGCCTTGAAAAGTTATATTTATGCGGAAGACCCCACTAAAAGGTCCTGAGAGCCATCAGATGTTATGAAAATATTTTAATGAGAGCAAAACAATTAAAAGCGAGTTTGACTTACCATATAAATTGATAGAGGCATGCAGAAGGCTGATGAATTTGATTTCTTTTCTTTTTTGTCTCAGCAACGCAGTGAGATTCTCCTCTGCAACACTGCCTCTGCTGGCCATGCAATATAATCTGCAGATGGAAAAGTCCACCGTTAGTCCATTATTAGAATTTGAATATTTCCAAACTCAAGCCAACACTACCAAATAAAATTATTTTCATAAAGCTATAACAATTAGTACAATGGAGTGTGTGATATTGTGAAAATTCAAAGTTCACTCAAAATTCTATTTTCCATTTTAATTTCAACCTAGCACACTTCTCTCAATTCTATGTCTCATTTGCTACCACTCTGTACACAACTCTAGCACCTATATGAGGACGTAGATCGAAAGATCTCTTTAGTAGCCATGTGATAGCGTACCCTTCTCACTGGAATTCTTTAGGTTATGGTACCCCAATAGCAATTCAGTGATCTGGTAAGTTAAGGGAGGAAGGCTTATGCTACAGTTAGTGGAAATAATAAAAACTATGAGTAACAGATTCTAACATCTTTATTTTAGCACATCCCTATCAGTTAACCAATATTGCTACCGCCTTGAAAAGTTAGATTTATGCGGAAGACCCCACTAAAAGGTCCTGAGAGCCATCAGATGTTATGAAAATATTTAAATGAGAGCAAAACAATTAAAAGCGAGTTTGACTTACCATATAAATTGATAGAGGCATTCAGAAGGCTGATGAATTTGATTTCTTTTCTTTTTTGTCTCAGCAACGCAGAGAGATTCTCCTCTGCAACACTGCCTCTGCTGGCCATGCAATATAATCTGCAGATGGAAAAGTCCACCGTTAGTACATTATTAGAATTTGAATATTTCCAAACTCAAGCCAACACTACCAAATAAAATTATTTTCATAAAGCTATAACAATTAGTACAATGGAGTCTGTGATACTGTGAAAATTCAAAGTTCACTAAAAATTCTATTTTCCATTTTAATTTCAACCTAGCACACTTCTCTCAATAATAGGTCTCATTTGCTACCACTCTGTACACAACTCTAGCACCTATATGAGGACGTAGATCGAAAGATCTCTTTAGTAGCCAAGTGACAGCGAACCCTTCTCACTGGAATTCTTTTGGTTATGGTACCCCAATAGCAATTCAGTGATCTGGTAAGTTAAGGGAGGAAGGCTTATGCTACAGTTAGTGGAAATAATAAAACTATGAGTAACAGATTCTAACATCTTTATTTTAGCACATCCCTATCAGTTAACCAATATTGCTACCATCTTGAAAAGTTATATTTATGCGGAGGACCCCACTTAAAGGTCCTGAGAGCCATCAGATCTTATGAACTTATTTTAATTAGAGCAAAACAATTAAAAGCGAGTTTGACTTACCATATAAATTGATAGAGGCATGCAGAAGGCTGATGAATTTGATTTCTTTTCTTTTTTGTCTCAGCAACGCAGAGAGATTCTCCTCCGCAACACTGCCTCTGCTGGCCATGCAATATAATCTGCAGATGGAAAAGTCCACCGTTAGTACATTATTAGAATTTGAATATTTCCAAACTCAAGCCAACACTACCAAATAAAATTATTTTCATAAAGCTATAACAATTAGTACAATGGAGTGTGTGATATTGTGAAAATTCAAAGTTCACTCAAAATTCTATTTTCCATTTTAATTTCAACCTAGCACACTTCTCTCAATTCTATGTCTCATTTGCTACCACTCTGTACACAACTCTAGCACCTATATGAGGACGTAGATCGAAAGATCTCTTTAGTAGCCAAGTGATAGCGTACCCTTCTCACTGGAATTCTTTAGGTTATGGTACCCCAATAGCAATTCAGTGATCTGGAAAGGTATGGGAGGAAGGCTTATGCTACAGTTAGTGGAAATAATAAAAACTATGAGTAACAGATTCTAACATCTTTATTTTAGCACATCCCTATCAGTTAACCAATATTGCTACCGCCTTGAAAAGTTATATTTATGCGGAAGACCCCACTAAAAGGTCCTGAGAGCCATCAGATGTTATGAAAATATTTTAATGAGAGCAAAACAATTAAAAGCGAGTTTGACTTACCATATAAATTGATAGAGGCATGCAGAAGGCTGATGAATTTGATTTCTTTTCTTTTTTGTCTCAGCAACGCAGAGAGATTCTCCTCTGCAACACTGCCTCTGCTGGCCATGCAATATAATCTGCAGATGGAAAAGTCCACCGTTAGTCCATTATTAGAATTTGAATATTTCCAAACTCAAGCCAACACTACCAAATAAAATTATTTTCATAAAGCTATAACAATTAGTACAATGGAGTGTGATATAGTGAAAATTCAAAGTTCACTAAAAATTCTATTTTCCATTTTAATTTCAACCTAGCACACTTCTCTCAATTCTATGTCTCATTTGCTACCACTCTGTACACAACTCTAGCACCTATATGAGGACGTAGATAGAAAGATCTCTTTAGTAGCCAAGTGACAGCGTACCCTTCTCACTGGAATTCTTTAGGTTATGGTACCCCAATAGCAATTCAGTGATCTGGTAAGTTAAGGGAGGAAGGCTTATGCTACAGTTAGTGGAAATAATAAAAACTATGAGTAACAGATTCTAACATCTTTATTTTAGCACATCCCTATCAGTTAACCAATATTGCTACCGCCTTGAAAAGTTATATTTATGCGGAAGACCCCACTAAAAGGTCCTGAGAGCCATCAGATGTTATGAAAATATTTTAATGAGAGCAAAACAATTAAAAGCGAGTTTGACTTACCATATAAATTGATAGAGGCATGCAGAAGGCTGATGAATTTGATTTCTTTTCTTTTTTGTCTCAGCAACGCAGTGAGATTCTCCTCTGCAACACTGCCTCTGCTGGCCATGCAATATAATCTGCAGATGGAAAAGTCCACCGTTAGTCCATTATTAGAATTTGAATATTTCCAAACTCAAGCCAACACTACCAAATAAAATTATTTTCATAAAGCTATAACAATTAGTACAATGGAGTGTGTGATATTGTGAAAATTCAAAGTTCACTCAAAATTCTATTTTCCATTTTAATTTCAACCTAGCACACTTCTCTCAATTCTATGTCTCATTTGCTACCACTCTGTACACAACTCTAGCACCTATATGAGGACGTAGATCGAAAGATCTCTTTAGTAGCCATGTGATAGCGTACCCTTCTCACTGGAATTCTTTAGGTTATGGTACCCCAATAGCAATTCAGTGATCTGGTAAGTTAAGGGAGGAAGGCTTATGCTACAGTTAGTGGAAATAATAAAAACTATGAGTAACAGATTCTAACATCTTTATTTTAGCACATCCCTATCAGTTAACCAATATTGCTACCGCCTTGAAAAGTTAGATTTATGCGGAAGACCCCACTAAAAGGTCCTGAGAGCCATCAGATGTTATGAAAATATTTAAATGAGAGCAAAACAATTAAAAGCGAGTTTGACTTACCATATAAATTGATAGAGGCATTCAGAAGGCTGATGAATTTGATTTCTTTTCTTTTTTGTCTCAGCAACGCAGAGAGATTCTCCTCTGCAACACTGCCTCTGCTGGCCATGCAATATAATCTGCAGATGGAAAAGTCCACCGTTAGTACATTATTAGAATTTGAATATTTCCAAACTCAAGCCAACACTACCAAATAAAATTATTTTCATAAAGCTATAACAATTAGTACAATGGAGTCTGTGATACTGTGAAAATTCAAAGTTCACTAAAAATTCTATTTTCCATTTTAATTTCAACCTAGCACACTTCTCTCAATAATAGGTCTCATTTGCTACCACTCTGTACACAACTCTAGCACCTATATGAGGACGTAGATCGAAAGATCTCTTTAGTAGCCAAGTGACAGCGAACCCTTCTCACTGGAATTCTTTTGGTTATGGTACCCCAATAGCAATTCAGTGATCTGGTAAGTTAAGGGAGGAAGGCTTATGCTACAGTTAGTGGAAATAATAAAACTATGAGTAACAGATTCTAACATCTTTATTTTAGCACATCCCTATCAGTTAACCAATATTGCTACCATCTTGAAAAGTTATATTTATGCGGAGGACCCCACTTAAAGGTCCTGAGAGCCATCAGATCTTATGAACTTATTTTAATTAGAGCAAAACAATTAAAAGCGAGTTTGACTTACCATATAAATTGATAGAGGCATGCAGAAGGCTGATGAATTTGATTTCTTTTCTTTTTTGTCTCAGCAACGCAGAGAGATTCTCCTCCGCAACACTGCCTCTGCTGGCCATGCAATATAATCTGCAGATGGAAAAGTCCACCGTTAGTACATTATTAGAATTTGAATATTTCCAAACTCAAGCCAACACTACCAAATAAAATTATTTTCATAAAGCTATAACAATTAGTACAATGGAGTGTGTGATATTGTGAAAATTCAAAGTTCACTCAAAATTCTATTTTCCATTTTAATTTCAACCTAGCACACTTCTCTCAATTCTATGTCTCATTTGCTACCACTCTGTACACAACTCTAGCACCTATATGAGGACGTAGATCGAAAGATCTCTTTAGTAGCCAAGTGATAGCGTACCCTTCTCACTGGAATTCTTTAGGTTATGGTACCCCAATAGCAATTCAGTGATCTGGAAAGGTATGGGAGGAAGGCTTATGC
The DNA here is from genome assembly GCF_964204655.1 of Triturus cristatus. Taxonomy (NCBI): domain Eukaryota; kingdom Metazoa; phylum Chordata; class Amphibia; order Caudata; family Salamandridae; genus Triturus; species Triturus cristatus. The sequence continues at coordinate 1,008,307,916 of NC_140587.1, read as the reverse complement.
TACAGTTAGTGGAAATAATAAAAACTATGAGTAACAGATTCTAACATCTTTATTTTAGCACATCCCTATCAGTTAACCAATATTGCTACCGCCTTGAAAAGTTATATTTATGCGGAAGACCCCACTAAAAGGTCCTGAGAGCCATCAGATGTTATGAAAATATTTTAATGAGAGCAAAACAATTAAAAGCGAGTTTGACTTACCATATAAATTGATAGAGGCATGCAGAAGGCTGATGAATTTGATTTCTTTTCTTTTTTGTCTCAGCAACGCAGAGAGATTCTCCTCTGCAACACTGCCTCTGCTGGCCATGCAATATAATCTGCAGATGGAAAAGTCCACCGTTAGTCCATTATTAGAATTTGAATATTTCCAAACTCAAGCCAACACTACCAAATAAAATTATTTTCATAAAGCTATAACAATTAGTACAATGGAGTGTGATATAGTGAAAATTCAAAGTTCACTAAAAATTCTATTTTCCATTTTAATTTCAACCTAGCACACTTCTCTCAATTCTATGTCTCATTTGCTACCACTCTGTACACAACTCTAGCACCTATATGAGGACGTAGATAGAAAGATCTCTTTAGTAGCCAAGTGACAGCGTACCCTTCTCACTGGAATTCTTTAGGTTATGGTACCCCAATAGCAATTCAGTGATCTGGTAAGTTAAGGGAGGAAGGCTTATGCTACAGTTAGTGGAAATAATAAAAACTATGAGTAACAGATTCTAACATCTTTATTTTAGCACATCCCTATCAGTTAACCAATATTGCTACCGCCTTGAAAAGTTATATTTATGCGGAAGACCCCACTAAAAGGTCCTGAGAGCCATCAGATGTTATGAAAATATTTTAATGAGAGCAAAACAATTAAAAGCGAGTTTGACTTACCATATAAATTGATAGAGGCATGCAGAAGGCTGATGAATTTGATTTCTTTTCTTTTTTGTCTCAGCAACGCAGTGAGATTCTCCTCTGCAACACTGCCTCTGCTGGCCATGCAATATAATCTGCAGATGGAAAAGTCCACCGTTAGTCCATTATTAGAATTTGAATATTTCCAAACTCAAGCCAACACTACCAAATAAAATTATTTTCATAAAGCTATAACAATTAGTACAATGGAGTGTGTGATATTGTGAAAATTCAAAGTTCACTCAAAATTCTATTTTCCATTTTAATTTCAACCTAGCACACTTCTCTCAATTCTATGTCTCATTTGCTACCACTCTGTACACAACTCTAGCACCTATATGAGGACGTAGATCGAAAGATCTCTTTAGTAGCCATGTGATAGCGTACCCTTCTCACTGGAATTCTTTAGGTTATGGTACCCCAATAGCAATTCAGTGATCTGGTAAGTTAAGGGAGGAAGGCTTATGCTACAGTTAGTGGAAATAATAAAAACTATGAGTAACAGATTCTAACATCTTTATTTTAGCACATCCCTATCAGTTAACCAATATTGCTACCGCCTTGAAAAGTTAGATTTATGCGGAAGACCCCACTAAAAGGTCCTGAGAGCCATCAGATGTTATGAAAATATTTAAATGAGAGCAAAACAATTAAAAGCGAGTTTGACTTACCATATAAATTGATAGAGGCATTCAGAAGGCTGATGAATTTGATTTCTTTTCTTTTTTGTCTCAGCAACGCAGAGAGATTCTCCTCTGCAACACTGCCTCTGCTGGACATGCAATATAATCTGCAGATGGAAAAGTCCACCGTTAGTACATTATTAGAATTTGAATATTTCCAAACTCAAGCCAACACTACCAAATAAAATTATTTTCATAAAGCTATAACAATTAGTACAATGGAGTCTGTGATACTGTGAAAATTCAAAGTTCACTAAAAATTCTATTTTCCATTTTAATTTCAACCTAGCACACTTCTCTCAATAATAGGTCTCATTTGCTACCACTCTGTACACAACTCTAGCACCTATATGAGGACGTAGATCGAAAGATCTCTTTAGTAGCCAAGTGACAGCGAACCCTTCTCACTGGAATTCTTTTGGTTATGGTACCCCAATAGCAATTCAGTGATCTGGTAAGTTAAGGGAGGAAGGCTTATGCTACAGTTAGTGGAAATAATAAAACTATGAGTAACAGATTCTAACATCTTTATTTTAGCACATCCCTATCAGTTAACCAATATTGCTACCATCTTGAAAAGTTATATTTATGCGGAGGACCCCACTTAAAGGTCCTGAGAGCCATCAGATCTTATGAACTTATTTTAATTAGAGCAAAACAATTAAAAGCGAGTTTGACTTACCATATAAATTGATAGAGGCATGCAGAAGGCTGATGAATTTGATTTCTTTTCTTTTTTGTCTCAGCAACGCAGAGAGATTCTCCTCCGCAACACTGCCTCTGCTGGCCATGCAATATAATCTGCAGATGGAAAAGTCCACCGTTAGTACATTATTAGAATTTGAATATTTCCAAACTCAAGCCAACACTACCAAATAAAATTATTTTCATAAAGCTATAACAATTAGTACAATGGAGTGTGATATAGTGAAAATTCAAAGTTCACTAAAAATTCTATTTTCCATTTTAATTTCAACCTAGCACACTTCTCTCAATTCTATGTCTCATTTGCTACCACTCTGTACACAACTCTAGCACCTATATGAGGACGTAGATCGAAAGATCTCTTTAGTAGCCAAGTGATAGCGTACCCTTCTCACTGGAATTCTTTAGGTTATGGTACCCCAATAGCAATTCAGTGATCTGGAAAGGTATGGGAGGAAGGCTTATGCTACAGTTAGTGGAAATAATAAAAACTATGAGTAACAGATTCTAACATCTTTATTTTAGCACATCCCTATCAGTTAACCAATATTGCTACCGCCTTGAAAAGTTATATTTATGCGGAAGACCCCACTAAAAGGTCCTGAGAGCCATCAGATGTTATGAAAATATTTTAATGAGAGCAAAACAATTAAAAGCGAGTTTGACTTACCATATAAATTGATAGAGGCATGCAGAAGGCTGATGAATTTGATTTCTTTTCTTTTTTGTCTCAGCAACGCAGAGAGATTCTCCTCTGCAACACTGCCTCTGCTGGCCATGCAATATAATCTGCAGATGGAAAAGTCCACCGTTAGTCCATTATTAGAATTTGAATATTTCCAAACTCAAGCCAACACTACCAAATAAAATTATTTTCATAAAGCTATAACAATTAGTACAATGGAGTGTGATATAGTGAAAATTCAAAGTTCACTAAAAATTCTATTTTCCATTTTAATTTCAACCTAGCACACTTCTCTCAATTCTATGTCTCATTTGCTACCACTCTGTACACAACTCTAGCACCTATATGAGGACGTAGATAGAAAGATCTCTTTAGTAGCCAAGTGACAGCGTACCCTTCTCACTGGAATTCTTTAGGTTATGGTACCCCAATAGCAATTCAGTGATCTGGTAAGTTAAGGGAGGAAGGCTTATGCTACAGTTAGTGGAAATAATAAAAACTATGAGTAACAGATTCTAACATCTTTATTTTAGCACATCCCTATCAGTTAACCAATATTGCTACCGCCTTGAAAAGTTATATTTATGCGGAAGACCCCACTAAAAGGTCCTGAGAGCCATCAGATGTTATGAAAATATTTTAATGAGAGCAAAACAATTAAAAGCGAGTTTGACTTACCATATAAATTGATAGAGGCATGCAGAAGGCTGATGAATTTGATTTCTTTTCTTTTTTGTCTCAGCAACGCAGTGAGATTCTCCTCTGCAACACTGCCTCTGCTGGCCATGCAATATAATCTGCAGATGGAAAAGTCCACCGTTAGTCCATTATTAGAATTTGAATATTTCCAAACTCAAGCCAACACTACCAAATAAAATTATTTTCATAAAGCTATAACAATTAGTACAATGGAGTGTGTGATATTGTGAAAATTCAAAGTTCACTCAAAATTCTATTTTCCATTTTAATTTCAACCTAGCACACTTCTCTCAATTCTATGTCTCATTTGCTACCACTCTGTACACAACTCTAGCACCTATATGAGGACGTAGATCGAAAGATCTCTTTAGTAGCCATGTGATAGCGTACCCTTCTCACTGGAATTCTTTAGGTTATGGTACCCCAATAGCAATTCAGTGATCTGGTAAGTTAAGGGAGGAAGGCTTATGCTACAGTTAGTGGAAATAATAAAAACTATGAGTAACAGATTCTAACATCTTTATTTTAGCACATCCCTATCAGTTAACCAATATTGCTACCGCCTTGAAAAGTTAGATTTATGCGGAAGACCCCACTAAAAGGTCCTGAGAGCCATCAGATGTTATGAAAATATTTAAATGAGAGCAAAACAATTAAAAGCGAGTTTGACTTACCATATAAATTGATAGAGGCATTCAGAAGGCTGATGAATTTGATTTCTTTTCTTTTTTGTCTCAGCAACGCAGAGAGATTCTCCTCTGCAACACTGCCTCTGCTGGCCATGCAATATAATCTGCAGATGGAAAAGTCCACCGTTAGTACATTATTAGAATTTGAATATTTCCAAACTCAAGCCAACACTACCAAATAAAATTATTTTCATAAAGCTATAACAATTAGTACAATGGAGTCTGTGATACTGTGAAAATTCAAAGTTCACTAAAAATTCTATTTTCCATTTTAATTTCAACCTAGCACACTTCTCTCAATAATAGGTCTCATTTGCTACCACTCTGTACACAACTCTAGCACCTATATGAGGACGTAGATCGAAAGATCTCTTTAGTAGCCAAGTGACAGCGAACCCTTCTCACTGGAATTCTTTTGGTTATGGTACCCCAATAGCAATTCAGTGATCTGGTAAGTTAAGGGAGGAAGGCTTATGCTACAGTTAGTGGAAATAATAAAACTATGAGTAACAGATTCTAACATCTTTATTTTAGCACATCCCTATCAGTTAACCAATATTGCTACCATCTTGAAAAGTTATATTTATGCGGAGGACCCCACTTAAAGGTCCTGAGAGCCATCAGATCTTATGAACTTATTTTAATTAGAGCAAAACAATTAAAAGCGAGTTTGACTTACCATATAAATTGATAGAGGCATGCAGAAGGCTGATGAATTTGATTTCTTTTCTTTTTTGTCTCAGCAACGCAGAGAGATTCTCCTCCGCAACACTGCCTCTGCTGGCCATGCAATATAATCTGCAGATGGAAAAGTCCACCGTTAGTACATTATTAGAATTTGAATATTTCCAAACTCAAGCCAACACTACCAAATAAAATTATTTTCATAAAGCTATAACAATTAGTACAATGGAGTGTGTGATATTGTGAAAATTCAAAGTTCACTCAAAATTCTATTTTCCATTTTAATTTCAACCTAGCACACTTCTCTCAATTCTATGTCTCATTTGCTACCACTCTGTACACAACTCTAGCACCTATATGAGGACGTAGATCGAAAGATCTCTTTAGTAGCCAAGTGATAGCGTACCCTTCTCACTGGAATTCTTTAGGTTATGGTACCCCAATAGCAATTCAGTGATCTGGAAAGGTATGGGAGGAAGGCTTATGCTACAGTTAGTGGAAATAATAAAAACTATGAGTAACAGATTCTAACATCTTTATTTTAGCACATCCCTATCAGTTAACCAATATTGCTACCGCCTTGAAAAGTTATATTTATGCGGAAGACCCCACTAAAAGGTCCTGAGAGCCATCAGATGTTATGAAAATATTTTAATGAGAGCAAAACAATTAAAAGCGAGTTTGACTTACCATATAAATTGATAGAGGCATGCAGAAGGCTGATGAATTTGATTTCTTTTCTTTTTTGTCTCAGCAACGCAGAGAGATTCTCCTCTGCAACACTGCCTCTGCTGGCCATGCAATATAATCTGCAGATGGAAAAGTCCACCGTTAGTCCATTATTAGAATTTGAATATTTCCAAACTCAAGCCAACACTACCAAATAAAATTATTTTCATAAAGCTATAACAATTAGTACAATGGAGTGTGATATAGTGAAAATTCAAAGTTCACTAAAAATTCTATTTTCCATTTTAATTTCAACCTAGCACACTTCTCTCAATTCTATGTCTCATTTGCTACCACTCTGTACACAACTCTAGCACCTATATGAGGACGTAGATAGAAAGATCTCTTTAGTAGCCAAGTGACAGCGTACCCTTCTCACTGGAATTCTTTAGGTTATGGTACCCCAATAGCAATTCAGTGATCTGGTAAGTTAAGGGAGGAAGGCTTATGCTACAGTTAGTGGAAATAATAAAAACTATGAGTAACAGATTCTAACATCTTTATTTTAGCACATCCCTATCAGTTAACCAATATTGCTACCGCCTTGAAAAGTTATATTTATGCGGAAGACCCCACTAAAAGGTCCTGAGAGCCATCAGATGTTATGAAAATATTTTAATGAGAGCAAAACAATTAAAAGCGAGTTTGACTTACCATATAAATTGATAGAGGCATGCAGAAGGCTGATGAATTTGATTTCTTTTCTTTTTTGTCTCAGCAACGCAGTGAGATTCTCCTCTGCAACACTGCCTCTGCTGGCCATGCAATATAATCTGCAGATGGAAAAGTCCACCGTTAGTCCATTATTAGAATTTGAATATTTCCAAACTCAAGCCAACACTACCAAATAAAATTATTTTCATAAAGCTATAACAATTAGTACAATGGAGTGTGTGATATTGTGAAAATTCAAAGTTCACTCAAAATTCTATTTTCCATTTTAATTTCAACCTAGCACACTTCTCTCAATTCTATGTCTCATTTGCTACCACTCTGTACACAACTCTAGCACCTATATGAGGACGTAGATCGAAAGATCTCTTTAGTAGCCATGTGATAGCGTACCCTTCTCACTGGAATTCTTTAGGTTATGGTACCCCAATAGCAATTCAGTGATCTGGTAAGTTAAGGGAGGAAGGCTTATGCTACAGTTAGTGGAAATAATAAAAACTATGAGTAACAGATTCTAACATCTTTATTTTAGCACATCCCTATCAGTTAACCAATATTGCTACCGCCTTGAAAAGTTAGATTTATGCGGAAGACCCCACTAAAAGGTCCTGAGAGCCATCAGATGTTATGAAAATATTTAAATGAGAGCAAAACAATTAAAAGCGAGTTTGACTTACCATATAAATTGATAGAGGCATTCAGAAGGCTGATGAATTTGATTTCTTTTCTTTTTTGTCTCAGCAACGCAGAGAGATTCTCCTCTGCAACACTGCCTCTGCTGGACATGCAATATAATCTGCAGATGGAAAAGTCCACCGTTAGTACATTATTAGAATTTGAATATTTCCAAACTCAAGCCAACACTACCAAATAAAATTATTTTCATAAAGCTATAACAATTAGTACAATGGAGTCTGTGATACTGTGAAAATTCAAAGTTCACTAAAAATTCTATTTTCCATTTTAATTTCAACCTAGCACACTTCTCTCAATAATAGGTCTCATTTGCTACCACTCTGTACACAACTCTAGCACCTATATGAGGACGTAGATCGAAAGATCTCTTTAGTAGCCAAGTGACAGCGAACCCTTCTCACTGGAATTCTTTTGGTTATGGTACCCCAATAGCAATTCAGTGATCTGGTAAGTTAAGGGAGGAAGGCTTATGCTACAGTTAGTGGAAATAATAAAACTATGAGTAACAGATTCTAACATCTTTATTTTAGCACATCCCTATCAGTTAACCAATATTGCTACCATCTTGAAAAGTTATATTTATGCGGAGGACCCCACTTAAAGGTCCTGAGAGCCATCAGATCTTATGAACTTATTTTAATTAGAGCAAAACAATTAAAAGCGAGTTTGACTTACCATATAAATTGATAGAGGCATGCAGAAGGCTGATGAATTTGATTTCTTTTCTTTTTTGTCTCAGCAACGCAGAGAGATTCTCCTCCGCAACACTGCCTCTGCTGGCCATGCAATATAATCTGCAGATGGAAAAGTCCACCGTTAGTACATTATTAGAATTTGAATATTTCCAAACTCAAGCCAACACTACCAAATAAAATTATTTTCATAAAGCTATAACAATTAGTACAATGGAGTGTGATATAGTGAAAATTCAAAGTTCACTAAAAATTCTATTTTCCATTTTAATTTCAACCTAGCACACTTCTCTCAATTCTATGTCTCATTTGCTACCACTCTGTACACAACTCTAGCACCTATATGAGGACGTAGATAGAAAGATCTCTTTAGTAGCCAAGTGACAGCGTACCCTTCTCACTGGAATTCTTTAGGTTATGGTACCCCAATAGCAATTCAGTGATCTGGTAAGTTAAGGGAGGAAGGCTTATGCTACAGTTAGTGGAAATAATAAAAACTATGAGTAACAGATTCTAACATCTTTATTTTAGCACATCCCTATCAGTTAACCAATATTGCTACCGCCTTGAAAAGTTATATTTATGCGAAAGACCCCACTAAAAGGTCCTGAGAGCCATCAGATGTTATGAAAATATTTTAATGAGAGCAAAACAATTAAAAGCGAGTTTGACTTACCATATAAATTGATAGAGGCATGCAGAAGGCTGATGAATTTGATTTCTTTTCTTTTTTGTCTCAGCAACGCAGTGAGATTCTCCTCTGCAACACTGCCTCTGCTGGCCATGCAATATAATCTGCAGATGGAAAAGTCCACCGTTAGTCCATTATTAGAATTTGAATATTTCCAAACTCAAGCCAACACTACCAAATAAAATTATTTTCATAAAGCTATAACAATTAGTACAATGGAGTGTGTGATATTGTGAAAATTCAAAGTTCACTCAAAATTCTATTTTCCATTTTAATTTCAACCTAGCACACTTCTCTCAATTCTATGTCTCATTTGCTACCACTCTGTACACAACTCTAGCACCTATATGAGGACGTAGATCGAAAGATCTCTTTAGTAGCCATGTGATAGCGTACCCTTCTCACTGGAATTCTTTAGGTTATGGTACCCCAATAGCAATTCAGTGATCTGGTAAGTTAAGGGAGGAAGGCTTATGCTACAGTTAGTGGAAATAATAAAAACTATGAGTAACAGATTCTAACATCTTTATTTTAGCACATCCCTATCAGTTAACCAATATTGCTACCGCCTTGAAAAGTTAGATTTATGCGGAAGACCCCACTAAAAGGTCCTGAGAGCCATCAGATGTTATGAAAATATTTAAATGAGAGCAAAACAATTAAAAGCGAGTTTGACTTACCATATAAATTGATAGAGGCATTCAGAAGGCTGATGAATTTGATTTCTTTTCTTTTTTGTCTCAGCAACGCAGAGAGATTCTCCTCTGCAACACTGCCTCTGCTGGACATGCAATATAATCTGCAGATGGAAAAGTCCACCGTTAGTACATTATTAGAATTTGAATATTTCCAAACTCAAGCCAACACTACCAAATAAAATTATTTTCATAAAGCTATAACAATTAGTACAATGGAGTCTGTGATACTGTGAAAATTCAAAGTTCACTAAAAATTCTATTTTCCATTTTAATTTCAACCTAGCACACTTCTCTCAATAATAGGTCTCATTTGCTACCACTCTGTACACAACTCTAGCACCTATATGAGGACGTAGATCGAAAGATCTCTTTAGTAGCCAAGTGACAGCGAACCCTTCTCACTGGAATTCTTTTGGTTATGGTACCCCAATAGCAATTCAGTGATCTGGTAAGTTAAGGGAGGAAGGCTTATGCTACAGTTAGTGGAAATAATAAAACTATGAGTAACAGATTCTAACATCTTTATTTTAGCACATCCCTATCAGTTAACCAATATTGCTACCATCTTGAAAAGTTATATTTATGCGGAGGACCCCACTTAAAGGTCCTGAGAGCCATCAGATCTTATGAACTTATTTTAATTAGAGCAAAACAATTAAAAGCGAGTTTGACTTACCATATAAATTGATAGAGGCATGCAGAAGGCTGATGAATTTGATTTCTTTTCTTTTTTGTCTCAGCAACGCAGAGAGATTCTCCTCCGCAACACTGCCTCTGCTGGCCATGCAATATAATCTGCAGATGGAAAAGTCCACCGTTAGTACATTATTAGAATTTGAATATTTCCAAACTCAAGCCAACACTACCAAATAAAATTATTTTCATAAAGCTATAGCAATTAGTACAATGGAGTGTGTGATATTGTGAAAATTCAAAGTTCACTCAAAATTCTATTTTCCATTTTAATTTCAACCTAGCACACTTCTCTCAATTCTATGTCTCATTTGCTACCACTCTGTACACAACTCTAGCACCTATATGAGGACGTAGATAGAAAGATCTCTTTAGTAGCCAAGTGACAGCGTACCCTTCTCACTGGAATTCTTTAGGTTATGGTACCCCAATAGCAATTCAGTGATCTGGTAAGTTAAGGGAGGAAGGCTTATGCTACAGTTAGTGGAAATAATAAAAACTATGAGTAACAGATTCTAACATCTTTATTTTAGCACATCCCTATCAGTTAACCAATATTGCTACCGCCTTGAAAAGTTAGATTTATGCGGAAGACCCCACTAAAAGGTCCTGAGAGCCATCAGATGTTATGAAAATATTTTAATGAGAGCAAAACAATTAAAAGCGAGTTTGACTTACCATATAAATTGATAGAGGCATTCAGAAGGCTGATGAATTTGATTTCTTTTCTTTTTTGTCTCAGCAACGCAGAGAGATTCTCCTCTGCAACACTGCCTCTGCTGGCCATGCAATATAATCTGCAGATGGAAAAGTCCACCGTTAGTCCATTATTAGAATTTGAATATTTCCAAACTCAAGCCAACACTACCAAATAAAATTATTTTCATAAAGCTATAACAATTAGTACAATGGAGTCTGTGATACTGTGAAAATTCAAAGTACACTAAAAATTCTATTTTCCATTTTAATTTCAACCTAGCACACTTCTCTCAATCCTATGTCATTTGCTACCACTCTGTACACAACTCTAGCACCTATATGAGGACGTAGATCGAAAGATCTCTTTAGTAGCCAAGTGATAGCGTACCCTTCTCACTGGAATTCTTTAGGTTATGGTACCCCAATAGCAATTCAGTGATCTGGAAAGGTATGGGAGGAAGGCTTATGCTACAGTTAGTGGAAATAATAAAAACTATGAGTAACAGATTCTAACATCTTTATTTTAGCACATCCCTATCAGTTAACCAATATTGCTACCGCCTTGAAAAGTTATATTTATGCGGAAGACCCCACTAAAAGGTCCTGAGAGCCATCAGATGTTATGAAAATATTTTAATGAGAGCAAAACAATTAAAAGCGAGTTTGACTTACCATATAAATTGATAGAGGCATGCAGAAGGCTGATGAATTTGATTTCTTTTCTTTTTTGTCTCAGCAACGCAGAGAGATTCTCCTCTGCAACACTGCCTCTGCTGGCTATGCAATATAATCTGCAGATGGAAAAGTCCACCGTTAGTCCATTATTAGAATTTGAATATTTCCAAACTCAAGCCAACACTACCAAATAAAATTATTTTCATAAAGCTATAACAATTAGTACAATGGAGTGTGTGATATTGTGAAAATTCAAAGTTCACTCAAAATTCTATTTTCCATTTTAATTTCAACCTAGCACACTTCTCTCAATTCTATGTCTCATTTGCTACCACTCTGTACACAACTCTAGCACCTATATGAGGACGTAGATAGAAAGATCTCTTTAGTAGCCAAGTGATAGCGTACCCTTCTCACTGGAATTCTTTAGGTTATGGTACCCCAATAGCAATTCAGTGATCTGGTAAGTTAAGGGAGGAAGGCTTATGCTACAGTTAGTGGAAATAATAAAAACTATGAGTAACAGATTCTAACATCTTTATTTTAGCACATCCCTATCAGTTAACCAATATTGCTACCGCCTTGAAAAGTTATATTTATGCGGAAGACCCCACTAAAAGGTCCTGAGAGCCATCAGATGTTATGAAAATATTTTAATGAGAGCAAAACAATTAAAAGCGAGTTTGACTTACCATATAAATTGATAGAGGCATGCAGAAGGCTGATGAATTTGATTTCTTTTCTTTTTTGTCTCAGCAACGCAGTGAGATTCTCCTCTGCAACACTGCCTCTGCTGGCAATGCAATATAATCTGCAGATGGAAAAGTCCACCGTTAGTCCATTATTAGAATTTGAATATTTCCAAACTCAAGCCAACACTACCAAATAAAATTATTTTCATAAAGCTATAACAATTAGTACAATGGAGTGTGATATTGTGAAAATTCAAAGTTCACTAAAAATTCTATTTTCCATTTTAATTTCAACCTAGCACACTTCTCTCAATTCTATGTCTCATTTGCTACCACTCTGTACACAACTCTAGCACCTATATGAGGACGTAGATAGAAAGATCTCTTTAGTAGCCAAGTGACAGCGTACCCTTCTCACTGGAATTCTTTAGGTTATGGTACCCCAATAGCAATTCAGTGATCTGGTAAGTTAAGGGAGGAAGGCTTATGCTACAGTTAGTGGAAATAATAAAAACTATGAGTAACAGATTCTAACATCTTTATTTTAGCACATCCCTATCAGTTAACCAATATTGCTACCGCCTTGAAAAGTTAGATTTATGCGGAAGACCCCACTAAAAGGTCCTGAGAGCCATCAGATGTTATGAAAATATTTAAATGAGAGCAAAACAATTAAAAGCGAGTTTGACTTACCATATAAATTGATAGAGGCATTCAGAAGGCTGATGAATTTGATTTCTTTTCTTTTTTGTCTCAGCAACGCAGAGAGATTCTCCTCTGCAACACTGCCTCTGCTGGCCATGCAATATAATCTGCAGATGGAAAAGTCCACCGTTAGTCCATTATTAGAATTTGAATATTTCCAAACTCAAGCCAACACTACCAAATAAAATTATTTTCATAAAGCTATAACAATTAGTACAATGGAGTCTGTGATACTGTGAAAATTCAAAGTTCACTAAAAATTCTATTTTCCATTTTAATTTCAACCTAGCACACTTCTCTCAATAATAGGTCTCATTTGCTACCACTCTGTACACAACTCTAGCACCTATATGAGGACGTAGATAGAAAGATCTCTTTAGTAGCCAAGTGACAGCGTACCCTTCTCACTGGAATTCTTTAGGTTATGGTACCCCAATAGCAATTCAGTGATCTGGTAAGTTAAGGGAGGAAGGCTTATGCTACAGTTAGTGGAAATAATAAAAACTATGAGTAACAGATTCTAACATCTTTATTTTAGCACATCCCTATCAGTTAACCAATATTGCTACCGCCTTGAAAAGTTAGATTTATGCGGAAGACCCCACTAAAAGGTCCTGAGAGCCATCAGATGTTATGAAAATATTTTAATGAGAGCAAAACAATTAAAAGCGAGTTTGACTTACCATATAAATTGATAGAGGCATTCAGAAGGCTGATGAATTTGATTTCTTTTCTTTTTTGTCTCAGCAACGCAGAGAGATTCTCCTCTGCAACACTGCCTCTGCTGGCCATGCAATATAATCTGCAGATGGAAAAGTCCACCGTTAGTACATTATTAGAATTTGAATATTTCCAAACTCAAGCCAACACTACCAAATAAAATTATTTTCATAAAGCTATAGCAATTAGTACAATGGAGTGTGTGATATTGTGAAAATTCAAAGTTCACTCAAAATTCTATTTTCCATTTTAATTTCAACCTAGCACACTTCTCTCAATTCTATGTCTCATTTGCTACCACTCTGTACACAACTCTAGCACCTATATGAGGACGTAGATAGAAAGATCTCTTTAGTAGCCAAGTGACAGCGTACCCTTCTCACTGGAATTCTTTAGGTTATGGTACCCCAATAGCAATTCAGTGATCTGGTAAGTTAAGGGAGGAAGGCTTATGCTACAGTTAGTGGAAATAATAAAAACTATGAGTAACAGATTCTAACATCTTTATTTTAGCACATCCCTATCAGTTAACCAATATTGCTACCGCCTTGAAAAGTTAGATTTATGCGGAAGACCCCACTAAAAGGTCCTGAGAGCCATCAGATGTTATGAAAATATTTTAATGAGAGCAAAACAATTAAAAGCGAGTTTGACTTACCATATAAATTGATAGAGGCATTCAGAAGGCTGATGAATTTGATTTCTTTTCTTTTTTGTCTCAGCAACGCAGAGAGATTCTCCTCTGCAACACTGCCTCTGCTGGCCATGCAATATAATCTGCAGATGGAAAAGTCCACCGTTAGTCCATTATTAGAATTTGAATATTTCCAAACTCAAGCCAACACTACCAAATAAAATTATTTTCATAAAGCTATAACAATTAGTACAATGGAGTCTGTGATACTGTGAAAATTCAAAGTACACTAAAAATTCTATTTTCCATTTTAATTTCAACCTAGCACACTTCTCTCAATCCTATGTCATTTGCTACCACTCTGTACACAACTCTAGCACCTATATGAGGACGTAGATCGAAAGATCTCTTTAGTAGCCAAGTGATAGCGTACCCTTCTCACTGGAATTCTTTAGGTTATGGTACCCCAATAGCAATTCAGTGATCTGGAAAGGTATGGGAGGAAGGCTTATGCTACAGTTAGTGGAAATAATAAAAACTATGAGTAACAGATTCTAACATCTTTATTTTAGCACATCCCTATCAGTTAACCAATATTGCTACCGCCTTGAAAAGTTATATTTATGCGGAAGACCCCACTAAAAGGTCCTGAGAGCCATCAGATGTTATGAAAATATTTTAATGAGAGCAAAACAATTAAAAGCGAGTTTGACTTACCATATAAATTGATAGAGGCATGCAGAAGGCTGATGAATTTGATTTCTTTTCTTTTTTGTCTCAGCAACGCAGAGAGATTCTCCTCTGCAACACTGCCTCTGCTGGCTATGCAATATAATCTGCAGATGGAAAAGTCCACCGTTAGTCCATTATTAGAATTTGAATATTTCCAAACTCAAGCCAACACTACCAAATAAAATTATTTTCATAAAGCTATAACAATTAGTACAATGGAGTGTGTGATATTGTGAAAATTCAAAGTTCACTCAAAATTCTATTTTCCATTTTAATTTCAACCTAGCACACTTCTCTCAATTCTATGTCTCATTTGCTACCACTCTGTACACAACTCTAGCACCTATATGAGGACGTAGATAGAAAGATCTCTTTAGTAGCCAAGTGATAGCGTACCCTTCTCACTGGAATTCTTTAGGTTATGGTACCCCAATAGCAATTCAGTGATCTGGTAAGTTAAGGGAGGAAGGCTTATGCTACAGTTAGTGGAAATAATAAAAACTATGAGTAACAGATTCTAACATCTTTATTTTAGCACATCCCTATCAGTTAACCAATATTGCTACCGCCTTGAAAAGTTATATTTATGCGGAAGACCCCACTAAAAGGTCCTGAGAGCCATCAGATGTTATGAAAATATTTTAATGAGAGCAAAACAATTAAAAGCGAGTTTGACTTACCATATAAATTGATAGAGGCATGCAGAAGGCTGATGAATTTGATTTCTTTTCTTTTTTGTCTCAGCAACGCAGTGAGATTCTCCTCTGCAACACTGCCTCTGCTGGCAATGCAATATAATCTGCAGATGGAAAAGTCCACCGTTAGTCCATTATTAGAATTTGAATATTTCCAAACTCAAGCCAACACTACCAAATAAAATTATTTTCATAAAGCTATAACAATTAGTACAATGGAGTGTGATATTGTGAAAATTCAAAGTTCACTAAAAATTCTATTTTCCATTTTAATTTCAACCTAGCACACTTCTCTCAATTCTATGTCTCATTTGCTACCACTCTGTACACAACTCTAGCACCTATATGAGGACGTAGATAGAAAGATCTCTTTAGTAGCCAAGTGACAGCGTACCCTTCTCACTGGAATTCTTTAGGTTATGGTACCCCAATAGCAATTCAGTGATCTGGTAAGTTAAGGGAGGAAGGCTTATGCTACAGTTAGTGGAAATAATAAAAACTATGAGTAACAGATTCTAACATCTTTATTTTAGCACATCCCTATCAGTTAACCAATATTGCTACCGCCTTGAAAAGTTAGATTTATGCGGAAGACCCCACTAAAAGGTCCTGAGAGCCATCAGATGTTATGAAAATATTTAAATGAGAGCAAAACAATTAAAAGCGAGTTTGACTTACCATATAAATTGATAGAGGCATTCAGAAGGCTGATGAATTTGATTTCTTTTCTTTTTTGTCTCAGCAACGCAGAGAGATTCTCCTCTGCAACACTGCCTCTGCTGGCCATGCAATATAATCTGCAGATGGAAAAGTCCACCGTTAGTCCATTATTAGAATTTGAATATTTCCAAACTCAAGCCAACACTACCAAATAAAATTATTTTCATAAAGCTATAACAATTAGTACAATGGAGTCTGTGATACTGTGAAAATTCAAAGTTCACTAAAAATTCTATTTTCCATTTTAATTTCAACCTAGCACACTTCTCTCAATAATAGGTCTCATTTGCTACCACTCTGTACACAACTCTAGCACCTATATGAGGACGTAGATAGAAAGATCTCTTTAGTAGCCAAGTGACAGCGTACCCTTCTCACTGGAATTCTTTAGGTTATGGTACCCCAATAGCAATTCAGTGATCTGGTAAGTTAAGGGAGGAAGGCTTATGCTACAGTTAGTGGAAATAATAAAAACTATGAGTAACAGATTCTAACATCTTTATTTTAGCACATCCCTATCAGTTAACCAATATTGCTACCGCCTTGAAAAGTTAGATTTATGCGGAAGACCCCACTAAAAGGTCCTGAGAGCCATCAGATGTTATGAAAATATTTTAATGAGAGCAAAACAATTAAAAGCGAGTTTGACTTACCATATAAATTGATAGAGGCATTCAGAAGGCTGATGAATTTGATTTCTTTTCTTTTTTGTCTCAGCAACGCAGAGAGATTCTCCTCTGCAACACTGCCTCTGCTGGCCATGCAATATAATCTGCAGATGGAAAAGTCCACCGTTAGTACATTATTAGAATTTGAATATTTCCAAACTCAAGCCAACACTACCAAATAAAATTATTTTCATAAAGCTATAGCAATTAGTACAATGGAGTGTGTGATATTGTGAAAATTCAAAGTTCACTCAAAATTCTATTTTCCATTTTAATTTCAACCTAGCACACTTCTCTCAATTCTATGTCTCATTTGCTACCACTCTGTACACAACTCTAGCACCTATATGAGGACGTAGATAGAAAGATCTCTTTAGTAGCCAAGTGACAGCGTACCCTTCTCACTGGAATTCTTTAGGTTATGGTACCCCAATAGCAATTCAGTGATCTGGTAAGTTAAGGGAGGAAGGCTTATGCTACAGTTAGTGGAAATAATAAAAACTATGAGTAACAGATTCTAACATCTTTATTTTAGCACATCCCTATCAGTTAACCAATATTGCTACCGCCTTGAAAAGTTATATTTATGCGGAAGACCCCACTAAAAGGTCCTGAGAGCCATCAGATGTTATGAAAATATTTTAATGAGAGCAAAACAATTAAAAGCGAGTTTGACTTACCATATAAATTGATAGAGGCATTCAGAAGGCTGATGAATTTGATTTCTTTTTTTTTTGTCTCAGCAACGCAGAGAGATTCTCCTCTGCAACACTGCCTCTGCTGGCCATGCAATATAATCTGCAGATGGAAAAGTCCACCGTTAGTCCATTATTAGAATTTGAATATTTCCAAACTCAAGCCAACACTACCAAATAAAATTATTTTCATAAAGCTATAACAATTAGTACAATGGAGTCTGTGATACTGTGAAAATTCAAAGTTCACTAAAAATTCTATTTTCCATTTTAATTTCAACCTAGCACACTTCTCTCAATCCTATGTCTCATTTGCTACCACTCTGTACACAACTCTAGCACCTATATGAGGACGTAGATCGAAAGATCTCTTTAGTAGCCATGTGATAGCGTACCCTTCTCACTGGAATTCTTTAGGTTATGGTACCCCAATAGCAATTCAGTGATCTGGTAAGTTAAGGGAGGAAGGCTTATGCTACAGTTAGTGGAAATAATAAAAACTATGAGTAACAGATTCTAACATCTTTATTTTAGCACATCCCTATCAGTTAACCAATATTGCTACCGCCTTGAAAAGTTAGATTTATGCGGAAGACCCCACTAAAAGGTCCTGAGAGCCATCAGATGTTATGAAAATATTTAAATGAGAGCAAAACAATTAAAAGCGAGTTTGACTTACCATATAAATTGATAGAGGCATTCAGAAGGCTGATGAATTTGATTTCTTTTCTTTTTTGTCTCAGCAACGCAGAGAGATTCTCCTCTGCAACACTGCCTCTGCTGGCCATGCAATATAATCTGCAGATGGAAAAGTCCACCGTTAGTCCATTATTAGAATTTGAATATTTCCAAACTCAAGCCAACACTACCAAATAAAATTATTTTCATAAAGCTATAACAATTAGTACAATGGAGTCTGTGATACTGTGAAAATTCAAAGTTCACTAAAAATTCTATTTTCCATTTTAATTTCAACCTAGCACACTTCTCTCAATAATAGGTCTCATTTGCTACCACTCTGTACACAACTCTAGCACCTATATGAGGACGTAGATAGAAAGATCTCTTTAGTAGCCAAGTGACAGCGTACCCTTCTCACTGGAATTCTTTAGGTTATGGTACCCCAATAGCAATTCAGTGATCTGGTAAGTTAAGGGAGGAAGGCTTATGCTACAGTTAGTGGAAATAATAAAAACTATGAGTAACAGATTCTAACATCTTTATTTTAGCACATCCCTATCAGTTAACCAATATTGCTACCGCCTTGAAAAGTTAGATTTATGCGGAAGACCCCACTAAAAGGTCCTGAGAGCCATCAGATGTTATGAAAATATTTTAATGAGAGCAAAACAATTAAAAGCGAGTTTGACTTACCATATAAATTGATAGAGGCATTCAGAAGGCTGATGAATTTGATTTCTTTTCTTTTTTGTCTCAGCAACGCAGAGAGATTCTCCTCTGCAACACTGCCTCTGCTGGCCATGCAATATAATCTGCAGATGGAAAAGTCCACCGTTAGTACATTATTAGAATTTGAATATTTCCAAACTCAAGCCAACACTACCAAATAAAATTATTTTCATAAAGCTATAGCAATTAGTACAATGGAGTGTGTGATATTGTGAAAATTCAAAGTTCACTCAAAATTCTATTTTCCATTTTAATTTCAACCTAGCACACTTCTCTCAATTCTATGTCTCATTTGCTACCACTCTGTACACAACTCTAGCACCTATATGAGGACGTAGATAGAAAGATCTCTTTAGTAGCCAAGTGACAGCGTACCCTTCTCACTGGAATTCTTTAGGTTATGGTACCCCAATAGCAATTCAGTGATCTGGTAAGTTAAGGGAGGAAGGCTTATGCTACAGTTAGTGGAAATAATAAAAACTATGAGTAACAGATTCTAACATCTTTATTTTAGCACATCCCTATCAGTTAACCAATATTGCTACCGCCTTGAAAAGTTAGATTTATGCGGAAGACCCCACTAAAAGGTCCTGAGAGCCATCAGATGTTATGAAAATATTTTAATGAGAGCAAAACAATTAAAAGCGAGTTTGACTTACCATATAAATTGATAGAGGCATTCAGAAGGCTGATGAATTTGATTTCTTTTTTTTTTGTCTCAGCAACGCAGAGAGATTCTCCTCTGCAACACTGCCTCTGCTGGCCATGCAATATAATCTGCAGATGGAAAAGTCCACCGTTAGTCCATTATTAGAATTTGAATATTTCCAAACTCAAGCCAACACTACCAAATAAAATTATTTTCATAAAGCTATAACAATTAGTACAATGGAGTCTGTGATACTGTGAAAATTCAAAGTTCACTAAAAATTCTATTTTCCATTTTAATTTCAACCTAGCACACTTCTCTCAATCCTATGTCTCATTTGCTACCACTCTGTACACAACTCTAGCACCTATATGAGGACGTAGATCGAAAGATCTCTTTAGTAGCCATGTGATAGCGTACCCTTCTCACTGGAATTCTTTAGGTTATGGTACCCCAATAGCAATTCAGTGATCTGGTAAGTTAAGGGAGGAAGGCTTATGCTACAGTTAGTGGAAATAATAAAAACTATGAGTAACAGATTCTAACATCTTTATTTTAGCACATCCCTATCAGTTAACCAATATTGCTACCGCCTTGAAAAGTTAGATTTATGCGGAAGACCCCACTAAAAGGTCCTGAGAGCCATCAGATGTTATGAAAATATTTAAATGAGAGCAAAACAATTAAAAGCGAGTTTGACTTACCATATAAATTGATAGAGGCATTCAGAAGGCTGATGAATTTGATTTCTTTTCTTTTTTGTCTCAGCAACGCAGAGAGATTCTCCTCTGCAACACTGCCTCTGCTGGCCATGCAATATAATCTGCAGATGGAAAAGTCCACCGTTAGTCCATTATTAGAATTTGAATATTTCCAAACTCAAGCCAACACTACCAAATAAAATTATTTTCATAAAGCTATAACAATTAGTACAATGGAGTCTGTGATACTGTGAAAATTCAAAGTTCACTAAAAATTCTATTTTCCATTTTAATTTCAACCTAGCACACTTCTCTCAATAATAGGTCTCATTTGCTACCACTCTGTACACAACTCTAGCACCTATATGAGGACGTAGATAGAAAGATCTCTTTAGTAGCCAAGTGACAGCGTACCCTTCTCACTGGAATTCTTTAGGTTATGGTACCCCAATAGCAATTCAGTGATCTGGTAAGTTAAGGGAGGAAGGCTTATGCTACAGTTAGTGGAAATAATAAAAACTATGAGTAACAGATTCTAACATCTTTATTTTAGCACATCCCTATCAGTTAACCAATATTGCTACCGCCTTGAAAAGTTAGATTTATGCGGAAGACCCCACTAAAAGGTCCTGAGAGCCATCAGATGTTATGAAAATATTTTAATGAGAGCAAAACAATTAAAAGCGAGTTTGACTTACCATATAAATTGATAGAGGCATTCAGAAGGCTGATGAATTTGATTTCTTTTTTTTTTGTCTCAGCAACGCAGAGAGATTCTCCTCTGCAACACTGCCTCTGCTGGCCATGCAATATAATCTGCAGATGGAAAAGTCCACCGTTAGTCCATTATTAGAATTTGAATATTTCCAAACTCAAGCCAACACTACCAAATAAAATTATTTTCATAAAGCTATAACAATTAGTACAATGGAGTCTGTGATACTGTGAAAATTCAAAGTACACTAAAAATTCTATTTTCCATTTTAATTTCAACCTAGCACACTTCTCTCAATCCTATGTCTCATTTGCTACCACTCTGTACACAACTCTAGCACCTATATGAGGACGTAGATCGAAAGATCTCTTTAGTAGCCAAGTGACAGCGTACCCTTCTCACTGGAATTCTTTAGGTTATGGTACCCCAATAGCAATTCAGTGATCTGGTAAGTTAAGGGAGGAAGGCTTATGCTACAGTTAGTGGAAATAATAAAAACTATGAGTAACAGATTCTAACATCTTTATTTTAGCACATCCCTATCAGTTAACCAATATTGCTACCGCCTTGAAAAGTTATATTTATGCGGAAGACCCCACTAAAAGGTCCTGAGAGCCATCAGATGTTATGAAAATATTTTAATGAGAGCAAAACAATTAAAAGCGAGTTTGACTTACCATATAAATTGATAGAGGCATGCAGAAGGCTGATGAATTTGATTTCTTTTCTTTTTTGTCTCAGCAACGCAGTGAGATTCTCCTCTGCAACACTGCCTCTGCTGGCCATGCAATATAATCTGCAGATGGAAAAGTCCACCGTTAGTCCATTATTAGAATTTGAATATTTCCAAACTCAAGCCAACACTACCAAATAAAATTATTTTCATAAAGCTATAACAATTAGTACAATGGAGTGTGTGATATTGTGAAAATTCAAAGTTCACTCAAAATTCTATTTTCCATTTTAATTTCAACCTAGCACACTTCTCTCAATTCTATGTCTCATTTGCTACCACTCTGTACACAACTCTAGCACCTATATGAGGACGTAGATAGAAAGATCTCTTTAGTAGCCAAGTGACAGCGTACCCTTCTCACTGGAATTCTTTAGGTTATGGTACCCCAATAGCAATTCAGTGATCTGGTAAGTTAAGGGAGGAAGGCTTATGCTACAGTTAGTGGAAATAATAAAAACTATGAGTAACAGATTCTAACATCTTTATTTTAGCACATCCCTATCAGTTAACCAATATTGCTACCGCCTTGAAAAGTTAGATTTATGCGGAAGACCCCACTAAAAGGTCCTGAGAGCCATCAGATGTTATGAAAATATTTTAATGAGAGCAAAACAATTAAAAGCGAGTTTGACTTACCATATAAATTGATAGAGGCATTCAGAAGGCTGATGAATTTGATTTCTTTTCTTTTTTGTCTCAGCAACGCAGAGAGATTCTCCTCTGCAACACTGCCTCTGCTGGCCATGCAATATAATCTGCAGATGGAAAAGTCCACCGTTAGTACATTATTAGAATTTGAATATTTCCAAACTCAAGCCAACACTACCAAATAAAATTATTTTCATAAAGCTATAGCAATTAGTACAATGGAGTGTGTGATATTGTGAAAATTCAAAGTTCACTCAAAATTCTATTTTCCATTTTAATTTCAACCTAGCACACTTCTCTCAATTCTATGTCTCATTTGCTACCACTCTGTACACAACTCTAGCACCTATATGAGGACGTAGATAGAAAGATCTCTTTAGTAGCCAAGTGACAGCGTACCCTTCTCACTGGAATTCTTTAGGTTATGGTACCCCAATAGCAATTCAGTGATCTGGTAAGTTAAGGGAGGAAGGCTTATGCTACAGTTAGTGGAAATAATAAAAACTATGAGTAACAGATTCTAACATCTTTATTTTAGCACATCCCTATCAGTTAACCAATATTGCTACCGCCTTGAAAAGTTAGATTTATGCGGAAGACCCCACTAAAAGGTCCTGAGAGCCATCAGATGTTATGAAAATATTTTAATGAGAGCAAAACAATTAAAAGCGAGTTTGACTTACCATATAAATTGATAGAGGCATTCAGAAGGCTGATGAATTTGATTTCTTTTTTTTTTGTCTCAGCAACGCAGAGAGATTCTCCTCTGCAACACTGCCTCTGCTGGCCATGCAATATAATCTGCAGATGGAAAAGTGCACCGTTAGTCCATTATTAGAATTTGAATATTTCCAAACTCAAGCCAACACTACCAAATAAAATTATTTTCATAAAGCTATAACAATTAGTACAATGGAGTCTGTGATACTGTGAAAATTCAAAGTTCACTAAAAATTCTATTTTCCATTTTAATTTCAACCTAGCACACTTCTCTCAATCCTATGTCTCATTTGCTACCACTCTGTACACAACTCTAGCACCTATATGAGGACGTAGATCGAAAGATCTCTTTAGTAGCCATGTGATAGCGTACCCTTCTCACTGGAATTCTTTAGGTTATGGTACCCCAATAGCAATTCAGTGATCTGGTAAGTTAAGGGAGGAAGGCTTATGCTACAGTTAGTGGAAATAATAAAAACTATGAGTAACAGATTCTAACATCTTTATTTTAGCACATCCCTATCAGTTAACCAATATTGCTACCGCCTTGAAAAGTTAGATTTATGCGGAAGACCCCACTAAAAGGTCCTGAGAGCCATCAGATGTTATGAAAATATTTAAATGAGAGCAAAACAATTAAAAGCGAGTTTGACTTACCATATAAATTGATAGAGGCATTCAGAAGGCTGATGAATTTGATTTCTTTTCTTTTTTGTCTCAGCAACGCAGAGAGATTCTCCTCTGCAACACTGCCTCTGCTGGCCATGCAATATAATCTGCAGATGGAAAAGTCCACCGTTAGTCCATTATTAGAATTTGAATATTTCCAAACTCAAGCCAACACTACCAAATAAAATTATTTTCATAAAGCTATAACAATTAGTACAATGGAGTCTGTGATACTGTGAAAATTCAAAGTTCACTAAAAATTCTATTTTCCATTTTAATTTCAACCTAGCACACTTCTCTCAATAATAGGTCTCATTTGCTACCACTCTGTACACAACTCTAGCACCTATATGAGGACGTAGATAGAAAGATCTCTTTAGTAGCCAAGTGACAGCGTACCCTTCTCACTGGAATTCTTTAGGTTATGGTACCCCAATAGCAATTCAGTGATCTGGTAAGTTAAGGGAGGAAGGCTTATGCTACAGTTAGTGGAAATAATAAAAACTATGAGTAACAGATTCTAACATCTTTATTTTAGCACATCCCTATCAGTTAACCAATATTGCTACCGCCTTGAAAAGTTAGATTTATGCGGAAGACCCCACTAAAAGGTCCTGAGAGCCATCAGATGTTATGAAAATATTTTAATGAGAGCAAAACAATTAAAAGCGAGTTTGACTTACCATATAAATTGATAGAGGCATTCAGAAGGCTGATGAATTTGATTTCTTTTCTTTTTTGTCTCAGCAACGCAGAGAGATTCTCCTCTGCAACACTGCCTCTGCTGGCCATGCAATATAATCTGCAGATGGAAAAGTCCACCGTTAGTACATTATTAGAATTTGAATATTTCCAAACTCAAGCCAACACTACCAAATAAAATTATTTTCATAAAGCTATAGCAATTAGTACAATGGAGTGTGTGATATTGTGAAAATTCAAAGTTCACTCAAAATTCTATTTTCCATTTTAATTTCAACCTAGCACACTTCTCTCAATTCTATGTCTCATTTGCTACCACTCTGTACACAACTCTAGCACCTATATGAGGACGTAGATAGAAAGATCTCTTTAGTAGCCAAGTGACAGCGTACCCTTCTCACTGGAATTCTTTAGGTTATGGTACCCCAATAGCAATTCAGTGATCTGGTAAGTTAAGGGAGGAAGGCTTATGCTACAGTTAGTGGAAATAATAAAAACTATGAGTAACAGATTCTAACATCTTTATTTTAGCACATCCCTATCAGTTAACCAATATTGCTACCGCCTTGAAAAGTTAGATTTATGCGGAAGACCCCACTAAAAGGTCCTGAGAGCCATCAGATGTTATGAAAATATTTTAATGAGAGCAAAACAATTAAAAGCGAGTTTGACTTACCATATAAATTGATAGAGGCATTCAGAAGGCTGATGAATTTGATTTCTTTTTTTTTTGTCTCAGCAACGCAGAGAGATTCTCCTCTGCAACACTGCCTCTGCTGGCCATGCAATATAATCTGCAGATGGAAAAGTCCACCGTTAGTCCATTATTAGAATTTGAATATTTCCAAACTCAAGCCAACACTACCAAATAAAATTATTTTCATAAAGCTATAACAATTAGTACAATGGAGTCTGTGATACTGTGAAAATTCAAAGTACACTAAAAATTCTATTTTCCATTTTAATTTCAACCTAGCACACTTCTCTCAATCCTATGTCTCATTTGCTACCACTCTGTACACAACTCTAGCACCTATATGAGGACGTAGATCGAAAGATCTCTTTAGTAGCCAAGTGACAGCGTACCCTTCTCACTGGAATTCTTTAGGTTATGGTACCCCAATAGCAATTCAGTGATCTGGTAAGTTAAGGGAGGAAGGCTTATGCTACAGTTAGTGGAAATAATAAAAACTATGAGTAACAGATTCTAACATCTTTATTTTAGCACATCCCTATCAGTTAACCAATATTGCTACCGCCTTGAAAAGTTATATTTATGCGGAAGACCCCACTAAAAGGTCCTGAGAGCCATCAGATGTTATGAAAATATTTTAATGAGAGCAAAACAATTAAAAGCGAGTTTGACTTACCATATAAATTGATAGAGGCATGCAGAAGGCTGATGAATTTGATTTCTTTTCTTTTTTGTCTCAGCAACGCAGTGAGATTCTCCTCTGCAACACTGCCTCTGCTGGCCATGCAATATAATCTGCAGATGGAAAAGTCCACCGTTAGTCCATTATTAGAATTTGAATATTTCCAAACTCAAGCCAACACTACCAAATAAAATTATTTTCATAAAGCTATAACAATTAGTACAATGGAGTGTGTGATATTGTGAAAATTCAAAGTTCACTCAAAATTCTATTTTCCATTTTAATTTCAACCTAGCACACTTCTCTCAATTCTATGTCTCATTTGCTACCACTCTGTACACAACTCTAGCACCTATATGAGGACGTAGATAGAAAGATCTCTTTAGTAGCCAAGTGACAGCGTACCCTTCTCACTGGAATTCTTTAGGTTATGGTACCCCAATAGCAATTCAGTGATCTGGTAAGTTAAGGGAGGAAGGCTTATGCTACAGTTAGTGGAAATAATAAAAACTATGAGTAACAGATTCTAACATCTTTATTTTAGCACATCCCTATCAGTTAACCAATATTGCTACCGCCTTGAAAAGTTAGATTTATGCGGAAGACCCCACTAAAAGGTCCTGAGAGCCATCAGATGTTATGAAAATATTTTAATGAGAGCAAAACAATTAAAAGCGAGTTTGACTTACCATATAAATTGATAGAGGCATTCAGAAGGCTGATGAATTTGATTTCTTTTTTTTTTGTCTCAGCAACGCAGAGAGATTCTCCTCTGCAACACTGCCTCTGCTGGCCATGCAATATAATCTGCAGATGGAAAAGTCCACCGTTAGTCCATTATTAGAATTTGAATATTTCCAAACTCAAGCCAACACTACCAAATAAAATTATTTTCATAAAGCTATAACAATTAGTACAATGGAGTCTGTGATACTGTGAAAATTCAAAGTACACTAAAAATTCTATTTTCCATTTTAATTTCAACCTAGCACACTTCTCTCAATCCTATGTCTCATTTGCTACCACTCTGTACACAACTCTAGCACCTATATGAGGACGTAGATCGAAAGATCTCTTTAGTAGCCAAGTGACAGCGTACCCTTCTCACTGGAATTCTTTAGGTTATGGTACCCCAATAGCAATTCAGTGATCTGGTAAGTTAAGGGAGGAAGGCTTATGCTACAGTTAGTGGAAATAATAAAAACTATGAGTAACAGATTCTAACATCTTTATTTTAGCACATCCCTATCAGTTAACCAATATTGCTACCGCCTTGAAAAGTTATATTTATGCGGAAGACCCCACTAAAAGGTCCTGAGAGCCATCAGATGTTATGAAAATATTTTAATGAGAGCAAAACAATTAAAAGCGAGTTTGACTTACCATATAAATTGATAGAGGCATGCAGAAGGCTGATGAATTTGATTTCTTTTCTTTTTTGTCTCAGCAACGCAGTGAGATTCTCCTCTGCAACACTGCCTCTGCTGGCCATGCAATATAATCTGCAGATGGAAAAGTCCACCGTTAGTCCATTATTAGAATTTGAATATTTCCAAACTCAAGCCAACACTACCAAATAAAATTATTTTCATAAAGCTATAACAATTAGTACAATGGAGTGTGTGATATTGTGAAAATTCAAAGTTCACTCAAAATTCTATTTTCCATTTTAATTTCAACCTAGCACACTTCTCTCAATTCTATGTCTCATTTGCTACCACTCTGTACACAACTCTAGCACCTATATGAGGACGTAGATAGAAAGATCTCTTTAGTAGCCAAGTGACAGCGTACCCTTCTCACTGGAATTCTTTAGGTTATGGTACCCCAATAGCAATTCAGTGATCTGGTAAGTTAAGGGAGGAAGGCTTATGCTACAGTTAGTGGAAATAATAAAAACTATGAGTAACAGATTCTAACATCTTTATTTTAGCACATCCCTATCAGTTAACCAATATTGCTACCGCCTTGAAAAGTTAGATTTATGCGGAAGACCCCACTAAAAGGTCCTGAGAGCCATCAGATGTTATGAAAATATTTTAATGAGAGCAAAACAATTAAAAGCGAGTTTGACTTACCATATAAATTGATAGAGGCATTCAGAAGGCTGATGAATTTGATTTCTTTTCTTTTTTGTCTCAGCAACGCAGAGAGATTCTCCTCTGCAACACTGCCTCTGCTGGCCATGCAATATAATCTGCAGATGGAAAAGTCCACCGTTAGTACATTATTAGAATTTGAATATTTCCAAACTCAAGCCAACACTACCAAATAAAATTATTTTCATAAAGCTATAGCAATTAGTACAATGGAGTGTGTGATATTGTGAAAATTCAAAGTTCACTCAAAATTCTATTTTCCATTTTAATTTCAACCTAGCACACTTCTCTCAATTCTATGTCTCATTTGCTACCACTCTGTACACAACTCTAGCACCTATATGAGGACGTAGATAGAAAGATCTCTTTAGTAGCCAAGTGACAGCGTACCCTTCTCACTGGAATTCTTTAGGTTATGGTACCCCAATAGCAATTCAGTGATCTGGTAAGTTAAGGGAGGAAGGCTTATGCTACAGTTAGTGGAAATAATAAAAACTATGAGTAACAGATTCTAACATCTTTATTTTAGCACATCCCTATCAGTTAACCAATATTGCTACCGCCTTGAAAAGTTAGATTTATGCGGAAGACCCCACTAAAAGGTCCTGAGAGCCATCAGATGTTATGAAAATATTTTAATGAGAGCAAAACAATTAAAAGCGAGTTTGACTTACCATATAAATTGATAGAGGCATTCAGAAGGCTGATGAATTTGATTTCTTTTTTTTTTGTCTTAGCAACGCAGAGAGATTCTCCTCTGCAACACTGCCTCTGCTGGCCATGCAATATAATCTGCAGATGGAAAAGTCCACCGTTAGTCCATTATTAGAATTTGAATATTTCCAAACTCAAGCCAACACTACCAAATAAAATTATTTTCATAAAGCTATAACAATTAGTACAATGGAGTGTGTGATATTGTGAAAATTCAAAGTTCACTAAAAATTCTATTTTCCATTTTAATTTCAACCTAGCACACTTCTCTCAATTCTATGTCTCATTTGCTACCACTCTGTACACAACTCTAGCACCTATATGAGGACGTAGATAGAAAGATCTCTTTAGTAGCCAAGTGACAGCGTACCCTTCTCACTGGAATTCTTTAGGTTATGGTACCCCAATAGCAATTCAGTGATCTGGTAAGTTAAGGGAGGAAGGCTTATGCTACAGTTAGTGGAAATAATAAAAACTATGAGTAACAGATTCTAACATCTTTATTTTAGCACATCCCTATCAGTTAACCAATATTGCTACCGCCTTGAAAAGTTAGATTTATGCGGAAGACCCCACTAAAAGGTCCTGAGAGCCATCAGATGTTATGAAAATATTTAAATGAGAGCAAAACAATTAAAAGCGAGTTTGACTTACCATATAAATTGATAGAGGCATTCAGAAGGCTGATGAATTTGATTTCTTTTCTTTTTTGTCTCAGCAACGCAGAGAGATTCTCCTCTGCAACACTGCCTCTGCTGGCCATGCAATATAATCTGCAGATGGAAAAGTCCACCGTTAGTCCATTATTAGAATTTGAATATTTCCAAACTCAAGCCAACACTACCAAATAAAATTATTTTCATAAAGCTATAACAATTAGTACAATGGAGTCTGTGATACTGTGAAAATTCAAAGTTCACTAAAAATTCTATTTTCCATTTTAATTTCAACCTAGCACACTTCTCTCAATAATAGGTCTCATTTGCTACCACTCTGTACACAACTCTAGCACCTATATGAGGACGTAGATCGAAAGATCTCTTTAGTAGCCAAGTGACAGCGAACCCTTCTCACTGGAATTCTTTTGGTTATGGTACCCCAATAGCAATTCAGTGATCTGGTAAGTTAAGGGAGGAAGGCTTATGCTACAGTTAGTGGAAATAATAAAACTATGAGTAACAGATTCTAACATCTTTATTTTAGCACATCCCTATCAGTTAACCAATATTGCTACCATCTTGAAAAGTTATATTTATGCGGAGGACCCCACTTAAAGGTCCTGAGAGCCATCAGATCTTATGAACGTATTTTAATTAGAGCAAAACAATTAAAAGCGAGTTTGACTTACCATATAAATTGATAGAGGCATGCAGAAGGCTGATGAATTTGATTTCTTTTCTTTTTTGTCTCAGCAACGCAGAGAGATTCTCCTCCGCAACACTGCCTCTGCTGGCCATGCAATATAATCTGCAGATGGAAAAGTCCACCGTTAGTACATTATTAGAATTTGAATATTTCCAAACTCAAGCCAACACTACCAAATAAAATTATTTTCATAAAGCTATAGCAATTAGTACAATGGAGTGTGTGATATTGTGAAAATTCAAAGTTCACTCAAAATTCTATTTTCCATTTTAATTTCAACCTAGCACACTTCTCTCAATTCTATGTCTCATTTGCTACCACTCTGTACACAACTCTAGCACCTATATGAGGACGTAGATAGAAAGATCTCTTTAGTAGCCAAGTGACAGCGTACCCTTCTCACTGGAATTCTTTAGGTTATGGTACCCCAATAGCAATTCAGTGATCTGGTAAGTTAAGGGAGGAAGGCTTATGCTACAGTTAGTGGAAATAATAAAAACTATGAGTAACAGATTCTAACATCTTTATTTTAGCACATCCCTATCAGTTAACCAATATTGCTACCGCCTTGAAAAGTTAGATTTATGCGGAAGACCCCACTAAAAGGTCCTGAGAGCCATCAGATGTTATGAAAATATTTAAATGAGAGCAAAACAATTAAAAGCGAGTTTGACTTACCATATAAATTGATAGAGGCATTCAGAAGGCTGATGAATTTGATTTCTTTTCTTTTTTGTCTCAGCAACGCAGAGAGATTCTCCTCTGCAACACTGCCTCTGCTGGCCATGCAATATAATCTGCAGATGGAAAAGTCCACCGTTAGTCCATTATTAGAATTTGAATATTTCCAAACTCAAGCCAACACTACCAAATAAAATTATTTTCATAAAGCTATAACAATTAGTACAATGGAGTCTGTGATACTGTGAAAATTCAAAGTTCACTAAAAATTCTATTTTCCATTTTAATTTCAACCTAGCACACTTCTCTCAATAATAGGTCTCATTTGCTACCACTCTGTACACAACTCTAGCACCTATATGAGGACGTAGATCGAAAGATCTCTTTAGTAGCCAAGTGACAGCGAACCCTTCTCACTGGAATTCTTTTGGTTATGGTACCCCAATAGCAATTCAGTGATCTGGTAAGTTAAGGGAGGAAGGCTTATGCTACAGTTAGTGGAAATAATAAAACTATGAGTAACAGATTCTAACATCTTTATTTTAGCACATCCCTATCAGTTAACCAATATTGCTACCATCTTGAAAAGTTATATTTATGCGGAGGACCCCACTTAAAGGTCCTGAGAGCCATCAGATCTTATGAACGTATTTTAATTAGAGCAAAACAATTAAAAGCGAGTTTGACTTACCATATAAATTGATAGAGGCATGCAGAAGGCTGATGAATTTGATTTCTTTTCTTTTTTGTCTCAGCAACGCAGAGAGATTCTCCTCCGCAACACTGCCTCTGCTGGCCATGCAATATAATCTGCAGATGGAAAAGTCCACCGTTAGTACATTATTAGAATTTGAATATTTCCAAACTCAAGCCAACACTACCAAATAAAATTATTTTCATAAAGCTATAGCAATTAGTACAATGGAGTGTGTGATATTGTGAAAATTCAAAGTTCACTCAAAATTCTATTTTCCATTTTAATTTCAACCTAGCACACTTCTCTCAATTCTATGTCTCATTTGCTACCACTCTGTACACAACTCTAGCACCTATATGAGGACGTAGATAGAAAGATCTCTTTAGTAGCCAAGTGACAGCGTACCCTTCTCACTGGAATTCTTTAGGTTATGGTACCCCAATAGCAATTCAGTGATCTGGTAAGTTAAGGGAGGAAGGCTTATGCTACAGTTAGTGGAAATAATAAAAACTATGAGTAACAGATTCTAACATCTTTATTTTAGCACATCCCTATCAGTTAACCAATATTGCTACCGCCTTGAAAAGTTAGATTTATGCGGAAGACCCCACTAAAAGGTCCTGAGAGCCATCAGATGTTATGAAAATATTTTAATGAGAGCAAAACAATTAAAAGCGAGTTTGACTTACCATATAAATTGATAGAGGCATTCAGAAGGCTGATGAATTTGATTTCTTTTCTTTTTTGTCTCAGCAACGCAGAGAGATTCTCCTCTGCAACACTGCCTCTGCTGGCCATGCAATATAATCTGCAGATGGAAAAGTCCACCGTTAGTCCATTATTAGAATTTGAATATTTCCAAACTCAAGCCAACACTACCAAATAAAATTATTTTCATAAAGCTATAACAATTAGTACAATGGAGTCTGTGATACTGTGAAAATTCAAAGTACACTAAAAATTCTATTTTCCATTTTAATTTCAACCTAGCACACTTCTCTCAATCCTATGTCTCATTTGCTACCACTCTGTACACAACTCTAGCACCTATATGAGGACGTAGATCGAAAGATCTCTTTAGTAGCCAAGTGATAGCGTACCCTTCTCACTGGAATTCTTTAGGTTATGGTACCCCAATAGCAATTCAGTGATCTGGAAAGGTATGGGAGGAAGGCTTATGCTACAGTTAGTGGAAATAATAAAAACTATGAGTAACAGATTCTAACATCTTTATTTTAGCACATCCCTATCAGTTAACCAATATTGCTACCGCCTTGAAAAGTTATATTTATGCGGAAGACCCCACTAAAAGGTCCTGAGAGCCATCAGATGTTATGAAAATATTTTAATGAGAGCAAAACAATTAAAAGCGAGTTTGACTTACCATATAAATTGATAGAGGCATGCAGAAGGCTGATGAATTTGATTTCTTTTCTTTTTTGTCTCAGCAACGCAGAGAGATTCTCCTCTGCAACACTGCCTCTGCTGGCTATGCAATATAATCTGCAGATGGAAAAGTCCACCGTTAGTCCATTATTAGAATTTGAATATTTCCAAACTCAAGCCAACACTACCAAATAAAATTATTTTCATAAAGCTATAACAATTAGTACAATGGAGTGTGTGATATTGTGAAAATTCAAAGTTCACTCAAAATTCTATTTTCCATTTTAATTTCAACCTAGCACACTTCTCTCAATTCTATGTCTCATTTGCTACCACTCTGTACACAACTCTAGCACCTATATGAGGACGTAGATCGAAAGATCTCTTTAGTAGCCAAGTGATAGCGTACCCTTCTCACTGGAATTCTTTAGGTTATGGTACCCCAATAGCAATTCAGTGATCTGGAAAGGTATGGGAGGAAGGCTTATGCTACAGTTAGTGGAAATAATAAAAACTATGAGTAACAGATTCTAACATCTTTATTTTAGCACATCCCTATCAGTTAACCAATATTGCTACCGCCTTGAAAAGTTATATTTATGCGGAAGACCCCACTAAAAGGTCCTGAGAGCCATCAGATGTTATGAAAATATTTTAATGAGAGCAAAACAATTAAAAGCGAGTTTGACTTACCATATAAATTGATAGAGGCATGCAGAAGGCTGATGAATTTGATTTCTTTTCTTTTTTGTCTCAGCAACGCAGAGAGATTCTCCTCTGCAACACTGCCTCTGCTGGCCATGCAATATAATCTGCAGATGGAAAAGTCCACCGTTAGTCCATTATTAGAATTTGAATATTTCCAAACTCAAGCCAACACTACCAAATAAAATTATTTTCATAAAGCTATAACAATTAGTACAATGGAGTGTGATATTGTGAAAATTCAAAGTTCACTAAAAATTCTATTTTCCATTTTAATTTCAACCTAGCACACTTCTCTCAATCCTATGTCTCATTTGCTACCACTCTGTACACAACTCTAGCACCTATATGAGGACGTAGATCGAAAGATCTCTTTAGTAGCCAAGTGATAGCGTACCCTTCTCACTGGAATTCTTTAGGTTATGGTACCCCAATAGCAATTCAGTGATCTGGAAAGGTATGGGAGGAAGGCTTATGCTACAGTTAGTGGAAATAATAAAAACTATGAGTAACAGATTCTAACATCTTTATTTTAGCACATCCCTATCAGTTAACCAATATTGCTACCGCCTTGAAAAGTTATATTTATGCGGAAGACCCCACTAAAAGGTCCTGAGAGCCATCAGATGTTATGAAAATATTTTAATGAGAGCAAAACAATTAAAAGCGAGTTTGACTTACCATATAAATTGATAGAGGCATGCAGAAGGCTGATGAATTTGATTTCTTTTCTTTTTTGTCTCAGCAACGCAGAGAGATTCTCCTCTGCAACACTGCCTCTGCTGGCAATGCAATATAATCTGCAGATGGAAAAGTCCACCGTTAGTCCATTATTAGAATTTGAATATTTCCAAACTCAAGCCAACACTACCAAATAAAATTATTTTCATAAAGCTATAACAATTAGTACAATGGAGTGTGATATTGTGAAAATTCAAAGTTCACTAAAAATTCTATTTTCCATTTTAATTTCAACCTAGCACACTTCTCTCAATCCTATGTCTCATTTGCTACCACTCTGTACACAACTCTAGCACCTATATGAGGACGTAGATCGAAAGATCTCTTTAGTAGCCAAGTGATAGCGTACCCTTCTCACTGGAATTCTTTAGGTTATGGTACCCCAATAGCAATTCAGTGATCTGGAAAGGTATGGGAGGAAGGCTTATGCTACAGTTAGTGGAAATAATAAAAACTATGAGTAACAGATTCTAACATCTTTATTTTAGCACATCCCTATCAGTTAACCAATATTGCTACCGCCTTGAAAAGTTATATTTATGCGGAAGACCCCACTAAAAGGTCCTGAGAGCCATCAGATGTTATGAAAATATTTTAATGAGAGCAAAACAATTAAAAGCGAGTTTGACTTACCATATAAATTGATAGAGGCATGCAGAAGGCTGATGAATTTGATTTCTTTTCTTTTTTGTCTCAGCAACGCAGAGAGATTCTCCTCTGCAACACTGCCTCTGCTGGCTATGCAATATAATCTGCAGATGGAAAAGTCCACCGTTAGTCCATTATTAGAATTTGAATATTTCCAAACTCAAGCCAACACTACCAAATAAAATTATTTTCATAAAGCTATAACAATTAGTACAATGGAGTGTGTGATATTGTGAAAATTCAAAGTTCACTCAAAATTCTATTTTCCATTTTAATTTCAACCTAGCACACTTCTCTCAATTCTATGTCTCATTTGCTACCACTCTGTACACAACTCTAGCACCTATATGAGGACGTAGATCGAAAGATCTCTTTAGTAGCCAAGTGATAGCGTACCCTTCTCACTGGAATTCTTTAGGTTATGGTACCCCAATAGCAATTCAGTGATCTGGAAAGGTATGGGAGGAAGGCTTATGCTACAGTTAGTGGAAATAATAAAAACTATGAGTAACAGATTCTAACATCTTTATTTTAGCACATCCCTATCAGTTAACCAATATTGCTACCGCCTTGAAAAGTTATATTTATGCGGAAGACCCCACTAAAAGGTCCTGAGAGCCATCAGATGTTATGAAAATATTTTAATGAGAGCAAAACAATTAAAAGCGAGTTTGACTTACCATATAAATTGATAGAGGCATGCAGAAGGCTGATGAATTTGATTTCTTTTCTTTTTTGTCTCAGCAACGCAGTGAGATTCTCCTCTGCAACACTGCCTCTGCTGGCCATGCAATATAATCTGCAGATGGAAAAGTCCACCGTTAGTCCATTATTAGAATTTGAATATTTCCAAACTCAAGCCAACACTACCAAATAAAATTATTTTCATAAAGCTATAACAATTAGTACAATGGAGTGTGTGATATTGTGAAAATTCAAAGTTCACTCAAAATTCTATTTTCCATTTTAATTTCAACCTAGCACACTTCTCTCAATTCTATGTCTCATTTGCTACCACTCTGTACACAACTCTAGCACCTATATGAGGACGTAGATCGAAAGATCTCTTTAGTAGCCAAGTGATAGCGTACCCTTCTCACTGGAATTCTTTAGGTTATGGTACCCCAATAGCAATTCAGTGATCTGGAAAGGTATGGGAGGAAGGCTTATGCTACAGTTAGTGGAAATAATAAAAACTATGAGTAACAGATTCTAACATCTTTATTTTAGCACATCCCTATCAGTTAACCAATATTGCTACCGCCTTGAAAAGTTATATTTATGCGGAAGACCCCACTAAAAGGTCCTGAGAGCCATCAGATGTTATGAAAATATTTTAATGAGAGCAAAACAATTAAAAGCGAGTTTGACTTACCATATAAATTGATAGAGGCATGCAGAAGGCTGATGAATTTGATTTCTTTTCTTTTTTGTCTCAGCAACGCAGAGAGATTCTCCTCTGCAACACTGCCTCTGCTGGCCATGCAATATAATCTGCAGATGGAAAAGTCCACCGTTAGTCCATTATTAGAATTTGAATATTTCCAAACTCAAGCCAACACTACCAAATAAAATTATTTTCATAAAGCTATAACAATTAGTACAATGGAGTGTGTGATATTGTGAAAATTCAAAGTTCACTCAAAATTCTATTTTCCATTTTAATTTCAACCTAGCACACTTCTCTCAATTCTATGTCTCATTTGCTACCACTCTGTACACAACTCTAGCACCTATATGAGGACGTAGATCGAAAGATCTCTTTAGTAGCCAAGTGATAGCGTACCCTTCTCACTGGAATTCTTTAGGTTATGGTACCCCAATAGCAATTCAGTGATCTGGAAAGGTATGGGAGGAAGGCTTATGCTACAGTTAGTGGAAATAATAAAAACTATGAGTAACAGATTCTAACATCTTTATTTTAGCACATCCCTATCAGTTAACCAATATTGCTACCGCCTTGAAAAGTTATATTTATGCGGAAGACCCCACTAAAAGGTCCTGAGAGCCATCAGATGTTATGAAAATATTTTAATGAGAGCAAAACAATTAAAAGCGAGTTTGACTTACCATATAAATTGATAGAGGCATGCAGAAGGCTGATGAATTTGATTTCTTTTCTTTTTTGTCTCAGCAACGCAGAGAGATTCTCCTCTGCAACACTGCCTCTGCTGGCCATGCAATATAATCTGCAGATGGAAAAGTCCACCGTTAGTCCATTATTAGAATTTGAATATTTCCAAACTCAAGCCAACACTACCAAATAAAATTATTTTCATAAAGCTATAACAATTAGTACAATGGAGTGTGTGATATTGTGAAAATTCAAAGTTCACTCAAAATTCTATTTTCCATTTTAATTTCAACCTAGCACACTTCTCTCAATTCTATGTCTCATTTGCTACCACTCTGTACACAACTCTAGCACCTATATGAGGACGTAGATCGAAAGATCTCTTTAGTAGCCAAGTGATAGCGTACCCTTCTCACTGGAATTCTTTAGGTTATGGTACCCCAATAGCAATTCAGTGATCTGGAAAGGTATGGGAGAAAGGCTTATGCTACAGTTAGTGGAAATAATAAAAACTATGAGTAACAGATTCTAACATCTTTATTTTAGCACATCCCTATCAGTTAACCAATATTGCTACCGCCTTGAAAAGTTATATTTATGCGGAAGACCCCACTAAAAGGTCCTGAGAGCCATCAGATGTTATGAAAATATTTTAATGAGAGCAAAACAATTAAAAGCGAGTTTGACTTACCATATAAATTGATAGAGGCATGCAGAAGGCTGATGAATTTGATTTCTTTTCTTTTTTGTCTCAGCAACGCAGAGAGATTCTCCTCTGCAACACTGCCTCTGCTGGCAATGCAATATAATCTGCAGATGGAAAAGTCCACCGTTAGTCCATTATTAGAATTTGAATATTTCCAAACTCAAGCCAACACTACCAAATAAAATTATTTTCATAAAGCTATAACAATTAGTACAATGGAGTGTGATATTGTGAAAATTCAAAGTTCACTAAAAATTCTATTTTCCATTTTAATTTCAACCTAGCACACTTCTCTCAATTCTATGTCTCATTTGCTACCACTCTGTACACAACTCTAGCACCTATATGAGGACGTAGATAGAAAGATCTCTTTAGTAGCCAAGTGACAGCGTACCCTTCTCACTGGAATTCTTTAGGTTATGGTACCCCAATAGCAATTCAGTGATCTGGTAAGTTAAGGGAGGAAGGCTTATGCTACAGTTAGTGGAAATAATAAAAACTATGAGTAACAGATTCTAACATCTTTATTTTAGCACATCCCTATCAGTTAACCAATATTGCTACCGCCTTGAAAAGTTATATTTATGCGGAAGACCCCACTAAAAGGTCCTGAGAGCCATCAGATGTTATGAAAATATTTTAATGAGAGCAAAACAATTAAAAGCGAGTTTGACTTACCATATAAATTGATAGAGGCATTCAGAAGGCTGATGAATTTGATTTCTTTTTTTTTTGTCTCAGCAACGCAGAGAGATTCTCCTCTGCAACACTGCCTCTGCTGGCCATGCAATATAATCTGCAGATGGAAAAGTCCACCGTTAGTCCATTATTAGAATTTGAATATTTCCAAACTCAAGCCAACACTACCAAATAAAATTATTTTCATAAAGCTATAACAATTAGTACAATGGAGTCTGTGATACTGTGAAAATTCAAAGTTCACTCAAAATTCTATTTTCCATTTTAATTTCAACCTAGCACACTTCTCTCAATTCTATGTCTCATTTGCTACCACTCTGTACACAACTCTAGCACCTATATGAGGACGTAGATCGAAAGATCTCTTTAGTAGCCAAGTGATAGCGTACCCTTCTCACTGGAATTCTTTAGGTTATGGTACCCCAATAGCAATTCAGTGATCTGGAAAGGTATGGGAGGAAGGCTTATGCTACAGTTAGTGGAAATAATAAAAACTATGAGTAACAGATTCTAACATCTTTATTTTAGCACATCCCTATCAGTTAACCAATATTGCTACCGCCTTGAAAAGTTATATTTATGCGGAAGACCCCACTAAAAGGTCCTGAGAGCCATCAGATGTTATGAAAATATTTTAATGAGAGCAAAACAATTAAAAGCGAGTTTGACTTACCATATAAATTGATAGAGGCATGCAGAAGGCTGATGAATTTGATTTCTTTTCTTTTTTGTCTCAGCAACGCAGAGAGATTCTCCTCTGCAACACTGCCTCTGCTGGCCATGCAATATAATCTGCAGATGGAAAAGTCCACCGTTAGTCCATTATTAGAATTTGAATATTTCCAAACTCAAGCCAACACTACCAAATAAAATTATTTTCATAAAGCTATAACAATTAGTACAATGGAGTGTGTGATATTGTGAAAATTCAAAGTTCACTCAAAATTCTATTTTCCATTTTAATTTCAACCTAGCACACTTCTCTCAATTCTATGTCTCATTTGCTACCACTCTGTACACAACTCTAGCACCTATATGAGGACGTAGATCGAAAGATCTCTTTAGTAGCCAAGTGATAGCGTACCCTTCTCACTGGAATTCTTTAGGTTATGGTACCCCAATAGCAATTCAGTGATCTGGAAAGGTATGGGAGGAAGGCTTATGCTACAGTTAGTGGAAATAATAAAAACTATGAGTAACAGATTCTAACATCTTTATTTTAGCACATCCCTATCAGTTAACCAATATTGCTACCACCTTGAAAAGTTATATTTATGCGGAAGACCCCACTAAAAGGTCCTGAGAGCCATCAGATGTTATGAAAATATTTTAATGAGAGCAAAACAATTAAAAGCGAGTTTGACTTACCATATAAATTGATAGAGGCATGCAGAAGGCTGATGAATTTGATTTCTTTTCTTTTTTGTCTCAGCAACGCAGAGAGATTCTCCTCTGCAACACTGCCTCTGCTGGCCATGCAATATAATCTGCAGATGGAAAAGTCCACCGTTAGTCCATTATTAGAATTTGAATATTTCCAAACTCAAGCCAACACTACCAAATAAAATTATTTTCATAAAGCTATAACAATTAGTACAATGGAGTGTGTGATATTGTGAAAATTCAAAGTTCACTCAAAATTCTATTTTCCATTTTAATTTCAACCTAGCACACTTCTCTCAATTCTATGTCTCATTTGCTACCACTCTGTACACAACTCTAGCACCTATATGAGGACGTAGATCGAAAGATCTCTTTAGTAGCCAAGTGATAGCGTACCCTTCTCACTGGAATTCTTTAGGTTATGGTACCCCAATAGCAATTCAGTGATCTGGAAAGGTATGGGAGAAAGGCTTATGCTACAGTTAGTGGAAATAATAAAAACTATGAGTAACAGATTCTAACATCTTTATTTTAGCACATCCCTATCAGTTAACCAATATTGCTACCGGCTTGAAAAGTTATATTTATGCGGAAGACCCCACTAAAAGGTCCTGAGAGCCATCAGATGTTATGAAAATATTTTAATGAGAGCAAAACAATTAAAAGCGAGTTTGACTTACCATATAAATTGATAGAGGCATGCAGAAGGCTGATGAATTTGATTTCTTTTCTTTTTTGTCTCAGCAAAGCAGAGAGATTCTCCTCTGCAACACTGCCTCTGCTGGCAATGCAATATAATCTGCAGATGGAAAAGTCCACCGTTAGTCCATTATTAGAATTTGAATATTTCCAAACTCAAGCCAACACTACCAAATAAAATTATTTTCATAAAGCTATAACAATTAGTACAATGGAGTGTGATATTGTGAAAATTCAAAGTTCACTAAAAATTCTATTTTCCATTTTAATTTCAACCTAGCACACTTCTCTCAATTCTATGTCTCATTTGCTACCACTCTGTACACAACTCTAGCACCTATATGAGGACGTAGATAGAAAGATCTCTTTAGTAGCCAAGTGACAGCGTACCCTTCTCACTGGAATTCTTTAGGTTATGGTACCCCAATAGCAATTCAGTGATCTGGTAAGTTAAGGGAGGAAGGCTTATGCTACAGTTAGTGGAAATAATAAAAACTATGAGTAACAGATTCTAACATCTTTATTTTAGCACATCCCTATCAGTTAACCAATATTGCTACCGCCTTGAAAAGTTATATTTATGCGGAAGACCCCACTAAAAGGTCCTGAGAGCCATCAGATGTTATGAAAATATTTTAATGAGAGCAAAACAATTAAAAGCGAGTTTGACTTACCATATAAATTGATAGAGGCATTCAGAAGGCTGATGAATTTGATTTCTTTTTTTTTTGTCTCAGCAACGCAGAGAGATTCTCCTCTGCAACACTGCCTCTGCTGGCCATGCAATATAATCTGCAGATGGAAAAGTCCACCGTTAGTCCATTATTAGAATTTGAATATTTCCAAACTCAAGCCAACACTACCAAATAAAATTATTTTCATAAAGCTATAACAATTAGTACAATGGAGTCTGTGATACTGTGAAAATTCAAAGTTCACTAAAAATTCTATTTTCCATTTTAATTTCAACCTAGCACACTTCTCTCAATCCTAAGTCTCATTTGCTACCACTCTGTACACAACTCTAGCACCTATATGAGGACGTAGATCGAAAGATCTCTTTAGTAGCCATGTGATAGCGTACCCTTCTCACTGGAATTCTTTAGGTTATGGTACCCCAATAGCAATTCAGTGATCTGGTAAGTTAAGGGAGGAAGGCTTATGCTACAGTTAGTGGAAATAATAAAAACTATGAGTAACAGATTCTAACATCTTTATTTTAGCACATCCCTATCAGTTAACCAATATTGCTACCGCCTTGAAAAGTTAGATTTATGCGGAAGACCCCACTAAAAGGTCCTGAGAGCCATCAGATGTTATGAAAATATTTAAATGAGAGCAAAACAATTAAAAGCGAGTTTGACTTACCATATAAATTGATAGAGGCATTCAGAAGGCTGATGAATTTGATTTCTTTTCTTTTTTGTCTCAGCAACGCAGAGAGATTCTCCTCTGCAACACTGCCTCTGCTGGCCATGCAATATAATCTGCAGATGGAAAAGTCCACCGTTAGTCCATTATTAGAATTTGAATATTTCCAAACTCAAGCCAACACTACCAAATAAAATTATTTTCATAAAGCTATAACAATTAGTACAATGGAGTCTGTGATACTGTGAAAATTCAAAGTTCACTAAAAATTCTATTTTCCATTTTAATTTCAACCTAGCACACTTCTCTCAATAATAGGTCTCATTTGCTACCACTCTGTACACAACTCTAGCACCTATATGAGGACGTAGATCGAAAGATCTCTTTAGTAGCCAAGTGACAGCGAACCCTTCTCACTGGAATTCTTTTGGTTATGGTACCCCAATAGCAATTCAGTGATCTGGTAAGTTAAGGGAGGAAGGCTTATGCTACAGTTAGTGGAAATAATAAAACTATGAGTAACAG